>NC_140775.1:108713462-109913462 GCF_044657685.1 Stegodyphus dumicola | reverse complement strand
AATTTTATTTACCTCTTTTGACTTCAGGTAATCCATATCGTTTTTCTACAACAATCTCAAAAAGCTGATACTTTAAAATAAATGCAGCGAGTCTACTTAATGTATGACGTCCAGTATCAACAGAACCAAGCAGAAGCATATTACCAAATGGATTTTCTATTCCTCTTATGATGCGTGTAACTTTAAGAAAAAAAGTTATATAGAAAGTGAAAACATTTTTTAAAAAACATAATTTAGTTTAGTATTATGACAGTATGGAAAAAAACTTTTTCTAAAGAAAAATATAAAATGTAGATTAGTTCTTAAGGATTTTAGATCAAATATTAGAATTATTAATATAACATTGAATGCATTAAATAAACCAGAATGTTCTAGTCTTTTCCTACAAATGCAATGATTAACAGAAGTGTCATGAAAGTCCCATAAAACATTACAATGTTAATAACAGTGAAAAGAAAATATTCTCAAAAACAACTTTACAAAAAAATTATAAAAAGAAGGAGCACTGTGCAAATTTTCAAAATTGAAATAAAAGTGAGTTTGATATAGGTACTCTATTTTCAGTCATTAGTGCCTATGCGATGAATTAGTTTCAACTTGGAATAACAGTTGGCCTAAAAATATGCTAGCCTGTAAGAGAAGCTGTGCTCGCATTTGTGGCAATTTAAAGATGGCTAGAGATACACACGATAAAATCAACAGAACTGAAGATATAAACAACTCAAAATAACTCAAGCAGTAAAGCTTTTAACAAATTTCCATGGATATGCTTCCTTTGGGTACTACCATAAAGCCTTCTGATAGTTAAAATTAAGCTCTGAAGCCTTCTGCGTTGTCTTAATCGTTTAGTTTTACTCAAAAGCGATTAAAAGAGTTTAAAAGATCTCAAAAAGCACTGTATCCCAGATTTTTCGATTTCATTATAAGCAAGATGGGTTATTCATTATGAACTTTTAGCTGATTATTTGAGGTAAACTACAGCGGGTTTTTTTTTTTTTTTTTTTGTTATGAATCACTACTGTCTTGCCACAGCAGTAGTGTAGATATCAATCAAGTCTAATTAAAAAGAATTCATGACTCGATTAAATAAATTACCAGAATTAGCAACTGCAAAGTATTCTCTTTTTAAATGATAATGCAAAATATAATTATGCTTATGAAATTCATGACAAGATTCAAATTCTTGGATGATAATTTTTTATGCATCCTTCAGTTTAGATAACCATCTTTTGAGGTCTACAAAAAATCAAAATTTCATAATACAGAGAATATGTTAAAGAAATCTGAGAGCTGTTTAACCATCACAAATGCAAGTTTATTTTATATTGGAAGAAAGTGAGTTTCACATTAGGATAATTATTAGAAATAAAATGTTTTCTGTCTATATCTTTCTGTGGGTTTGTCCTAAATCATACAAAATTAGCATTTTTTTATTACTATGCCTAGGTTTCTTCTGTTGCAAAAAATTATAAAAGAAACAAACGGTTTCAGATAAAATATGCTTACGATGTTCAAGTGAATCTTTGAAAAAAATCACATTAAGGGGTGAACCAATATTTTGCTTATTGTAAGCTTCAATATATTGATCAAACTGCATCTTTAACATTTCAGAATCTTCTATTTCGTTATAACCTTTATCAGGATACAGGAATTTAGCTAAAGCGAAACAAAAAACAAATTTTAATTTGGGTTATATTTAAAATTTAATCAAAACAATATTAAAAAAAATAATTTTTTATCAGCGTCATTTTTAAAGAAGTAGAAAAAGAATTATTAAATGAATGAAATTTCCCATGCATGCTGTCATACCTAAGAACTGAGGTACTAATGAAAATTAAACATCATAATTTTTTTATCTATGAAAAATGAAGAAATTGTCCATGTCTTATTATAAAAATTAAATAAGGTTTATAATATTTTTAAAAATTTTTTTCACTTATTTTTTATAATTTTTATGATAAAGTTTTCTGCAAAACAACACGCTTTTTATTTTACTCCCAATATTTAAGCCCTCATTAAATTTTTTTTTAATTTTTTAAAAATATTTAATAAAATTGTTTTTTAAAAATTGAGTAAAACTTAGTTTAACTTAACAGAGTTGTACTACATATATCACAAGTAGATCTGTTAGACATTTTTTAAGTAAGTTTCCTTGAAAACACAAAAATTTATTCTCATTTACCAAGTTTTTTACTTAATACTGCCACATTTATTTTTGTTTTTACATCTAAAGCATTTCTCATTCTACCAGCATTTCTATCATTTTATTTAGAAGTTTTTGATTTACCCATACAATTTTTTCTGTTTACTCTGAGTTGAGAAAATAGGTTCCTCCTTTCTTATCTTTTTTTAAAATTTATTCTTATAAGTCTTTACTGATAAAAAACAGGATTTAAATTATACATTATGCATTCAAATTAGATAGCCGAACAAGGAATTTTGCACATATACTGCAAGGGATGTGTAGACACATATGATGTAAAATAAAAAAGAATAGTATTCTAAACAATAATGAAGATGAGCAAGAGACAGCGACCAATGTATTTGGGGGAATACTGGTGACAAAGATCGTATGATTGCCCGCACACAGCGAATCCACATTTGAAAAGACCAGCTGCAATCAATATGCCGGCATGATTTAAGAACTCAATCAAGAACAAATATACGCTCAGCCGCATTAAAGACTGCACTACCAATAGCTAAAAGCATTGCTAACAGCCTGGAGCAGGGATAAATAGAAGGGCTAGCTCATTTCTTTGTTCGACTCCTCGCCTACGCAAGCCTAATGGGGGGACGTAACAGCCAATAATCTGACGTCACTGTGATGCCACCTGTCCTGATTTCCCGCGTTTAAAACAGTAGTTTCATTGAGCTGCGAGACGATTTTCTAGAGGTTACATATCCCAAATTAATTTTAATAATATATATATCTGTTTTCTAATAATGTATATATTTAAAATAATTTATATATATGTAATTTTAGTCAGTTTTTATTTTAAATTCTATATACACCACAGGAACACCACAGGAAATCAGAAAGCATCTGACTTCTATGAGTTAATCGATAATATCTTCGGTATTATGAATAGTACCAAAATAATATCAACAAGAATAACAAGTATTTAACAAACTAATTTTGTTAAGTACTTGTTAAAGTTATTCTTATTGTATCCTTTGTAACTAATTATTGATTAGATTTTGTGCTAAATTAGCATTCCAGATAAAATATAATAGTATAATACATCAAAGTAATTGGCATAAAAAGACCTGCTTCCTTTACTCACACTTTTGAAAAATTAAATAACTGTTTTAGGTACTCTGAATAAAGCTATTTTGTCAAAATTAAGGTAACAATCTTATATAAATTTATTTAATTGTAATATAGATATAAGTATAAATTCCAAAATTATTTAAAAAATATCTATTATATTGAATCGGAAGAGAATTATAACAATGTAAAATTTACAATTAGGCAAAAAATCAAACGTAGGTTAGCAGAAATGTTGCCATATATGTCATATATGTTTAAACCTATGTCAATGTAAAGTTGGTTTTTGAGTAAATTTAAATAACTGCTATTATAGTTATCTTAAAAGCAGTATAAAAATTCTCTCAGTTAGCATGCAAGTAAAGAAATGATTACAAATAAACGTGCATTAAATAAAAAAACCTGCAAATTTAAAATAAAAAAAAAACCACGGAACTTTATGTTAAAAGAGTAGCACATTTTATCTATTATTTTAAAATTGAGTAAGCATTATTAAATTTTTGAATGGTTCAGTCTAAAATGCATAAAGCAGTAACATTGCCTCTTCCAAATTATAGCTATCTTTCACACACAGCTCATTTTAAACGCTGGTTCAAAAACGCTAACTTCCAAGCTGTGAATTATATTGGCGCGCTCAGTGTCCTCATGGGTACGTCATCACTTCTCACTTTCTGCTTCAGGGGGAAAAGCTCTATGAGCTAGCCCTTCTCATTTTAGTCCTGGCCTGGAGTGACTTCTTTCCTTAGACACTCGTGCCGTCAGCCAGGACTTAGAGGAGAAGGGCTAGCTCATAGAGCTTTTCCCCCTGAAGCAGAAAGTGAGAAGTGATGACGTACCCATGAGGACACTGAGCGCGCCAATATAATTCACAGCTTGGAAGTTAGCGTTTTTGAACCAGCGTTTAAAATGAGCTGTGTGTGAAAGATAGCTATAATTTGGAAGAGGCAATGTTACTGCTTTATGCATTTTAGACTGAACCATTAAAAAATTTAATAATGCTTACTCAATTTTAAAATAATAGATAAAATGTGCCACTCTTTTAACATAAAGTTCCGTGGTTTTTTTTAATTTTTATTTGCAGGTTTTTTTATTTAATGCACGTTTATTTGTAATCATTTCTTTACTTGCATGCTAACTGAGAGAATTTTTATACTGCTTCTAAGATAACTATAATAGCAGTTATTTAAATTTACTCAAAAACCAACTTTACATTGATATAGGTTTAAACATATATGACATATATGGCAACATTTCTGCTAACCTACGTTTGATTTTTTGTCTAATTGTAAATTTTACATTGTTATAATTCTCTTCCGATTCAATATGATAGATATTTTTTAAATAATTTTGGAATTTATACTTATATCTATATTACAATTAAATAAATTTATATAAGTGTGTATGTGATTATGACAAAGCCTCGAGGGCTATCTGCCTAAGAGGAGGGATGCCTTCGTGGAGGACTTTCTAAGGGAAACTGGCTCGTATACACGTTATACATGGGGAAAACCACGAAAACGCCCATGCAGCCAGCCCGTTCGCGGGATTCGAACCTCGGACCGAACTACCAGTGTTCAGCGACTTTACCGCTTGGCCGCTGGTGGACCGAAATTTATATAAGATTGTTACCTTAATTTTGACAAAATAGCTTTATTCAGAGTACCTAAAACAGTTATTTAATTTTTCAAAAGTGTGAGTAAAGGAAGCAGGTCTTTTTATGCCAATTACTTTGATGTATTATACTATTATATTTTATCTGGAATGCTAATTTAGCACAAAATCTAATCAATAATTAGTTACAAAGGATACAATAAGAATAACTTTAACAACTACTTAACAAAATTAGTTTGTTAAATACTTGCTATTTTTGTTGGTACTATTTTGGTACTATTCATAATACCGAAGATATTATCGATTAATTCATAGAAGTCAGATGCTTTCTGATTTCCTGTGGGGTAGAGCGGTTTTGCGGTACTTTTTGAAAATAATGTTTTCTCTGGAGCGACTTTTTGTGTCTCGTTTCCCTTGACCATTAAATAATTTGGTTTTAGTTTGTGACACAATTTGATTTCTTCTCAATCTCTATTTAAAACCTCTTTAATAATATCAAAATTTAAAACAGTTACATCTTCTAAAACAAATCCTCTATCTAAAACGCGGTTTCTCAGTAATTTGTGGCAGAGCGCGAAATGAGACCTCTGATTAAAACAAACTGCATATTTTGAAAAGAACCAACTTAGTCCAGTTTAGAGTTATAGCAGAGTTTTCAATCTACGTTTTCTAGTTCAATCTAGAGTTTTCAATGCATATACGAGTTTTCAATCTCGTATATGCATTTCGTCGAAACTGAGAACGCATATTTTTTCTACAGAATACAACTATTCGCCTCTTCCCTTCTTTAGAGTAAGAACATTACTTTGAATTCTTGGACTACACTAAAATTTAGAAAACACTAAAAAATAAAATAAACACCATTTCTTTAATTTGATAATACTAGGTAAAGATATTCCAATTTTTTTCTTAATTTTTTTTCTTTCCAAAAATCATAGCTTTAAGATGACAGAGCTCTTATGACAATGCAACGTGAAATATTTTCACTAGTCCACCTGATTTTTTTCTTCTTTTTCAGTAATGCATTAATCTGCGTCTTTATAAAAATAGGCTTTAGACATTTTTCCAAATTCTCCGATTTGTGCTCCCCCCCCCCCCAAATTTCGCTATTTGAGATTTTAATTTCTGATACCAATTTCTGTCTGGATGTCGTCCACCTTCTTTGTCGCTGAACAAACATTCTAAAATTTTTCTTTTCTCTATTTTTCAATACTTTAATACAATTTAATACAATTCTCTAAGGATACTATTTTGTTCTTCAAATTATCAATGCATTCTTGTTTATCCTTATACATTCAGGATGATCTACATTTTCATTTATGAGTTTTATTTCAAAATCATTAAAATTTGATTTATTATTGTCATCATCAATTTCGATTTATTATTGTCATCATAATTTACTTTCGGCACAGCATTCCATTTCAACAGTTTCTTTTTGTGGCTATCCAAACAAGCGATTTTTCATATCATCTTCATAAACACTGCATAGAAAATGTTCGCTGCAGATTTTCCGCTCTTCACATTAATAGAATCTTCTCTTTGACATTTGAGTATCAATTCTTTCGTCAAAAGCAAACTCTCATTTGGATCCTTTGGTCCCATGAAATAAAATATCTCATCCTTTCATACTTCTGTAAGTGCTACGGCACGTTACTGCAGCGCAGAAAGCCGTATTACGCAAACGGTACTTTACAATATAGAATTTAAAATAAAAACTGACTAAAATTACATATATATAAATTATTTTAAATATATACATTATTAGAAAACAGATATATATATTATTAAAATTAATTTGGGATATGTAACCCCTAGAAAATCGTCTCGCAGCTCAATGAAACTACTGTTTTAAACGCGGGAAATCAGGACAGGTGGCATCACAGTGACGTCAGATTATTGCGTGTACGTCCCCCCATTAGACTCGCGTCGGCGAGGAGTCGAACAAAGAAATGAGCTAGCCCTTCTATTTATCCCTGGCCGTCAGCAGCCCGCTATGTACATATATTAATTCACTGACTGTCTTGTGTTTTTTTGTTGTTTTTTATTTTGTTTTTAATTATGTTTATTATAATGATTAATCCAGAACTCATTTAATATATTTCATAAATTGTAATGTATTTGTTCATATTTCATCTTTACATCTGTACCTGAGTCTACACCATATCCTAAGATATTTGTATGCCTAACATGTACCATAATGGTGAAAAGTTTTCCGCTTAGTCTCAACAGTCCCCACCATACACTTTCTTTCCATGTTCTGGTCCTTCCTGAAATGTTCCTCGTTTAGCGTGGCCAATTCCTGGAGGACACAGCACTAAGCTCTAAATGTAATTAATTCCGGGAGGACACAGTGGTTTTCTTTATTTATATTTATTTATTTTTAATTCCATCGACAGGATCCAACAGGCTGAAAAGCACCTAACCCATTGGGCCAGTTGTTCCGTTGATGATGAAAAGAAAGAAAGTGAAGATGAGCCAGTTTCTCTTAGGATGTCCTCCTTGAATGTGTTCCTTCCCTCAGGCAGATAGCCCTTGGAACCTTTCCCATTGATAAAGCAAAGCATTAAAACAAGAACTGTATCAGATACTTCAAAGTATATAATTTAGTAATATTAATGCATCTACCCAGACATATTTTTTAACTGTCCTTCTAAGTTCTTTCTTTTACCCCTTCTTTCAGATAATATATGTATATACCCTCTAACTTTCTCTTTTTAATTTAAGCAAAAAAATTTAAGAAAACACAAGTTGGTAAATGTAGTATTTTATAAAACTAGCATAGAGAAGGCACAGATTTTAAAGTAAAATTATAAAAAGTAAGTTCCCATTTTCAGACAAAATAATCAATAGGACATATAATGCTTTCTCTCTTTGCTGGAATGCACGATAATTTCTCAGTTCATTATTTTTGTTATACAATATTTATTATATAGTAATATTTTTAGAACCATATTTTAGCGTTTCATTTTTGCACGATACATATACTTTTAAGTTGTATTTATTACCTACTAATGAAGTTTTATATTTTTTACATTGGTAAACCATTTCACTTGTCATAAATCTAGCAGTCAGAGCGAATATGTGTTAGAATGAGCTGCAATTTTCATTTAATATTGTTGAATATTTAAATAAATATTTTTTTGCATTATTTATATTTGTTGGCCTTTAATTTCTATTATCGTACCATTTTATATTTTGTAGTAATGGAAACTTGTGTATATTTATTGTGCATTTGCATTACTTTCTACATATTACTATATATTTATACGCTTAGTTATTTTATTACACTTTAATCTATGAAATTTTGTAAATTTTGCTATCACCTTCCAGACTTAGTAAGAAAAAGCTCTCTGATTTTGAGTTTATTTAGAAAAACGTTTCTAAATCTGTGGTACACTGACCACATGCAGCCCTCGAAGCTTGCCCTTGTGGTCTTTCTAGATTTCCATTAGAAATTTAAAAAAAATTAATTAACTGAGTATACCAAATTCCAGCTGAAAATCTCAGAGTTTGGAAGTTATATATGGCATTCG
The DNA here is from genome assembly GCF_044657685.1 of Stegodyphus dumicola. Lineage (NCBI taxonomy): Eukaryota > Metazoa > Arthropoda > Arachnida > Araneae > Eresidae > Stegodyphus > Stegodyphus dumicola. The sequence continues at coordinate 109,905,050 of NC_140775.1, read as the reverse complement.
TTTGTCACTTTTTCTCCCAAGAATGACATTTTATGAAATTTATTACCGGTTACAGACTGTGGCGCTCCTCGCCATCCTTTCGTTACACATCAAGTACTGCACTTTTTGTAGCCAATCACAAAATATACGCATTGTTGATTCATCGTCTGTCTATAAGTCTAACAGTTGTATTAATAGTTTGAAATCCTTCCTATGTGATAGCAATTAGTCGTTGTCTCCGTTACATAGAGCCTGTTGTATTGACGAAATTCAACTCCAATTCTCTTAATACATAGTCAAAATAAATAGATAAAACAATTAAAAAAAAAAAAAAAAAAAAAAAAAAAAAAGATCATTTAATGTATCTTAAATCCAAATTTACGAAATACATTTTTCCCATTAATTAGCTAAGAAGGGAACACGTGCATATAAACTCTCATTACCCATTTCGGCTGGGCATTGACTGTTCTTACATAATATTATACGGATTATCATAAGAATTATTTTCAGTGACAATTTTGATGAAAGATTTTTAAAAACACTGCGTAACCTGCTTGTTACTACTTACCCCTGTTACCCCTGTTACACTTAGCTCCCCAACCAAAATCGGACTGATGTGTGTGCAGATCTCAGACTCAAGCTTACTAGCATATATACAAAATTTGTATTTAATTAAAGATTATCCAAACTCTAATAGCTTTGAGTTATTAGAATCGAATATAAATTTTCGTCTCTTAATTTAATTACTTAATAGCAAAATAAAATTTATTTTAATTAATTATATTTTAAAAATGTAAGTACACTGGTAGTATTAATATGCTAAAAAATTGCTTTCGAAGGACAGAACATTCAGGTGGTGCGCAGAGCATTCAAATTTATAAAAGTGGCTCACCTTGGAAAACGTTTCGCTGATCTAGTATTTAGAATTCAGAAGTCGTATATCTACTAATAGAACGGAAATTACGAGAAAGTTCTGGAAATTATTTTTCAGGAAGGTCTTTTTATACTTTTTGTGGAAAAAAAATATAAAAAGACTGGTGAGAGACAGTCTATGAGTTTAGACTGTTGTTTTCAGGAAGCTTGCTTATTTGTACGATTTTAGTAGCACATCCAGTAGTACTGGAAGGGAATTATAATTCCCTCTGTTTCCTTTACAAGATATATATATATATATAAATAACAGAAAATTATAAGAGAAAGTACTGTGCAGAGGGCCGATTTATGTAATTTCGGGCCTCCCCACATGTTGGACTTCGGAGGCCCCACAATGAGGCCCCTTCAAAATTGCATGTTCTGGATAAGGTTTCATACCAGAACTATTACATAATTTATTGCCACTTTCCATTTTATTCCAAAAACCTTCTGTTATATTTATAAGTTTTATTGCACTATCTTCTGCTCTCTCTTTGTTCTTTAAAACTGGAAGTTTTTTTCAGATACTTTTAGTTTTCCAGAGTTTTGTTCACTTCATTTCCCTTTTCATTGCTTTGGTTACTCACAATCATACTGTCTTCTTGTTTTCCCTTTGAACATTTACTTGATTTACTATCAAATCATGATGTTTTCTTCAACAAAATTTTCTTACACTTTCTCAAAATTTGCAAAAAATACTTACGAACCCTTCTTACTATATACATTTATAATCTTAAAACATGGGAACATAAGTATAAATTTATATCAGAAACTAAGCAAAAATTTTTAAATATATAATTTTTATAAAAGATTATTACATGCTAAAACTTCCCTCTCTCCCTTTAATTTCTATCGGTTTCCACTTCTCGTTTTTCAGTGTTCTTCACTTTTATATAGTTAAGGAAACATCGAAGCTAACTATAATGCGATTATTAAAATTAACGATTAAAAATCACAATGAAAAAAAAATCTTCATTTATTAAAATTTGCATTTTTTTGCTTTTATTTTTGCAGAATTATTTTTTTATTCCTGGACATACATTTTTTAAGATCATCTTATCTTAACTTCAGTATTTAATAGTAACTAGGTTAAATAAAATTTAATGTACAGATGATTACGCAGTTCTTGTTCAATTCGTTTAATTTATAGACCAATACTAGCGTAACATCCAACGACTGAGCCATTAATAGCCGGCTCTGAAAATTCCTACTTATTGTTTCGAGTTCAGATAGGAATACTTCGATATTTGTTACCTTCACATATAACCAGTTGATACTGAGATTTGAAAAGAAAAGAAATTCAATTTAGTTTGTGTACTTTTAATGAAGTGTCTTTGTAAAAGGAGACCATTTCCTTGAATATTAATTCTAGACACAACATGCATCTAATTAAAAGATAAAGGTATGTAATGTTATGAAAATAACTTTTGCATAGTTCATGAGATGGATACTGTAAGAAGTACAAAATAGCTTTTCATAAAGCTCCTATCGAACGAAATTTCCAGTTAATGAAATAATCATCATATTTTAATTAGTTTCAGTTAAGAAAACCTAATTCTTTGGTTTTGAAGAGACGTTTCCCTTTTTTAACCACTTCTGATAAAATAAAATACACATATAAAATCAGTTATATCCCAAGACAACCAGACGGTTTCTCAGAACAGTGAAAAACCTTTCTTCCTTTTCTATAATCGGCTCTTCATCAGAAATGAGATAGGATGAATGAGAGCCCTCTAAAGCTTTGCAGTAACAGTCTTCTATTCTTCCAAAGGGAGGTATTTAAATATTAATGTATTCCGACATGGCCTAGCTGAGTAAACAATTTTGATTTCGAGAATTTAAAGTACAGAAGTACTGTTTCAGTGAGAATTACGCTGTCTTTACCTAAACTTGTCAGACAGGGGTCTTAATTCATTGTTATTCACATATCAATGACCAACAATGTCGCAATGTAATTAGTGATAGGTATTGCACAGATCTGCAGCAAACGAACGAAAAATTATCTAATGCGAAAACCTCTCACGAGGGCGCTCTCAAGTTTGGGGCACCAGCAGCTGCGCGTATTGTGGGATCTCTAAACCAGCCCTGACTATACAGCTGCAATAAAATTCAAGTTTTCTTGATTACTTGCTCACATTTTTTGGAAATCAGCCATGGCATATGAATATGCAACTATGTATTTATAATTACAAGTTTTAGACACGATATTAAAAATAAAGAAACTCCAGCTTACCAAACTTTGGTTCTTGCTTTTTGTAATACAAATGATCCACTTTCACTAGAAACTGATTTTCTATTACATCATACAGAATTTTCAAGAATGTCTTTCTATCATCTATGTCAATTAATCTGTCAGAAAACTCACGTGTACATTCATGAAACCACAATTTTGTCATTACGATTCTATCACTAGCATTTTCAGGATTAACATCTAATAGTCTATAAAAAATCTGAAAATAGAAAGAACTAAACATTGCTACTCTAAGAAATAAATAACGCCGCAGTATATAAAAAGAACTGAACAGAGCATAAGCTGAAAAACATTTAACATTTTGGAAGTTCTATGTTAGAAATAGAACTATTAAGTCTTGAATAACTAGAAACTGTGACAATATAAGTTTTAAAAAATATCATAATACAGGAATCTATGAGTCAGAATAGTGTAAAGGGATAATAGCTTTGCTGAATATTTTAGAAAAGTGAAGTTTAATGTTTTTCAGTAATACACTACAATATCTCTGTCAAAACCATTTTTGCAGTATATTTCAACATTTCCATACGATTCTCATGAGGAGTTTTAAATGAAAAAGGTTTACTGTATCCTAATGAACACATTGAGATATATGTTTTCTTTTCCTTTTGCTCGGGTCCAAAACTTTTACGAAAAACATTCGCTATCTATCCAAGTTAAAAAATCATAAATAAAAAAATACGTTGTATTTATTTTTGCGACTGATTCGCTTGTCTGATGTCAAAGCAAACTCGCGAAATTCATCGTGGCAAGGAAGCAAGAATGCGCCTGTCGAAAAATATGAATTCTTGCAGTGATCTAGATTGTAGTTGGAATTTGAAACTAGAATCTGTCCTCTTTAATACGTGCTTTTGCCAACCGTGCTTTCTGAAGGCACTATAATAGTATATGGTTAATTTCCATTTATCTACGATTGTTGAGATTTGATGACTGACATATGTGACAACAATGTTACTGTTCGCAAATATGCCCTTCTATTAGGGGTGGCACCCGATCTGGTCAAGTGTAACTGCAATGGAAAGACATACTGTCCAAACGATTTATTTTAGCTGATGCTATTTTTATATTAAGACTATTTGTTCATGTGTGTATTGCAAGCAGCGTATAAGATTTAAGATCGCTTAGTTTGTTTATTTGATGGCTGAATTATCAGTCTATTGCCACCGGAAGTTGAAGAAAATTGATCTATGATTTATCGTTGTAATTGTGTGTAACTTTTCCTGCGTCTACGTTTTGCATGTAGCAACAAGACTAGTGGCTGATAGAATTTTGTGTCTGTCACAGCCATGGAGAATGGTTCCCTTATTTTGTATCACTTATTTCGCATTGCTTATTTTATATTACTTAATTCGTATTGCTTATTTCATATTTAGAATTAGTGTAACTAAATAAACTAGAGGATGTACAGACCCTGTGTCGTGTGAGTTATTTAGCGAATCAGCCGCAGTGAAACATGTTAAGTTTGTGCCATTTTTTGGTCCGTTGAGCCGGGGTGCTAGTGAATATAGTAACTGATTGCTCTATACGCATCGTAACTACATTTGATGGCGGTGAAAAATTAATTCAGTTATGTGGAAGTTCAAGATTTATATTCTATTTAAATTTTTTTTTCTTTCATAATAGTTAATCTATTGACTGTTATAATGGAGCATAAAAGTTTTACGATTTCATCTTAATGATGGTGTAGAGTAATTTGAGAACAATTCGTGTTTTTTGCGTTGAGCAATTATGAGCAAACGTATAACTTTGAAAACAAAAAGAACTTCTTTACATAGGAGTGTTACTAATTATACTAAAATAGAAGTTATAACAGCTGTTGAAATTAACTTAATAGAAGTAGAAGAATGTGTTGAATTTTTCAAACAAAAAGAAACAGAGTTAAGGAAGCCTGATTCTAAAAACTGAGCGTTTAATTACAGACACTAAAGACGTAGAAAACGAAATAGATAATGTTCAGGAGTATGCAGATAAAATTTATTTGAGGAAATTTAAAGATGTAAAAATATTTAAAAAAACATAGTAAGAACAAATCTGATAATATTAAATTACCAAAGTTAAAATTACTGACTTTTGGAAGTTCTATTATAAAAAGGATAGCTTTTAAGGATCAAATTAGTGCATGCATGAGAAAAAAATTAATTTGCAGCATAAAATAATAAATAATATATATAATAAATGTACATAATAAAATTGCAGTATTTGAAAGCTTCGTTGAAAGGTGAAGCGTATCGATTTCAGTTTTCAGATAGCATGCATAATCGTTTAGATGAAAGATATTCAAATAAAAGAGAAAACATTTTTGCATATAATAAACGTTTCCTAAGTTTACCAACTATTAAAAATGAATCATCTACTGTTATTTTAAATTTAGTTGATATCCTTAATGAAGTAATTCGCTCATTAGAAACACTGAACAAAACCATTTATGACTTTCGTGATACTTTAATGACTATTTAATTTTGTAAAAATTAGATCCTTCTACAAAGTTATGGTGGGAACGTCAGCTAAAAGGTAATGAGATTCCGAAACTTACGACATTAACTGAATTCCTAAAGAACTATGTAAGAGCACTTCAAAATAGTAAATCGATAAATATTGAAGTACCTAAATCTGTGTTTCAGAGTAAAAGCAATATTTTAATGGTTACGCTGGGTTGTGGTTATTGCAAAGACAATCACAGTTTAGCCAAATGCTCGAAATTTCTAAATTCATCGTTTCAGCAAAGAATAGTCTTTGTAAAATCTGATCATTAGTGCTTTAATTGTTTATCCAATATGCACTTGCCCAAAAAATCCGGAGTTTAACTACATGTCAACATTGCTCTAAAAAGCATCACAGTATTCTGCGCATTGTAAATAACAGACACATTCTAAATAACTAACAGATTCTAAATAACTGAAAGAATAAAACTCAGTTAAACAGCATGTCACCGCATACACAATTTATTCCTAAACGAAATGACTCAGTGAATGCTAAGAATGTTTCGTCTACAGTTTGTGCTTCTCGATATCACTCGAATGCAAAACGTAATCAAACTAGTCACATTCTGTTGTGTATTTATTGATAAAAGTTAAAAATTCTGACAGTTTGTGAAGTATAGATGTTAATGAGACACTGGATCTCACATATCATTTATTTCAAGAGACTGTGTAAAGAAAGTAAGATTACCAGTGAAAGAAAATTCCATTTCTGTGTCTTGTTTAGGAGAATTTAATAATGTGAGTAATGGGGAAGTCGATTGGTCATTCCCTTCCCCTTTAAAAGTGATTTTCGAGTATCAACATCAGCGTTTGTACTTGATAAGGTGATAGATTACATACCCTTATATATATATTTACTATCAATCATCTTGGATAACTTTAGTGACTTAAAGTTAGCTGAACCATTATTTTACAACCTCATTTTATTTCGTAGAAATGCATTTCTGCGTTTAATGACGAGAAAGTTGTACCACAAATTTTACTACAAATTTTGGTACTACAAATTTTGAGTCACAGACAGCTGAGCCGGTACATGTAAATTATGCGAATGCAAATACAGATGAGTTAGTAAATTCTCTCTGGAGCTGGAAAAATTTCCAAATGTAAAACCTTTAACAGGTGGAGAAAAATTTTGAGAATAACATTTTGAAAGATCTCATTTTTAGACATAAAACGGGCAGTTGTTCAATTACATTAACTTTCAAACATAATAAAGATGTTTTAGGTGATTTTCGCGAAATCGCGTACAGATGATTTCAATACTTAGAAAACAGACTGTTATCCATAACAGAAATCTACAACCAGTACATTCAATGGGACACATAGAACTAGCATCAAGCATAGATCATGATTTAGAGAATAAATACTATTATATCACACATTACTTCATATAGAAAGAATCTAGGTGAACAACAAAACTGAGAGTCGTCTTTGATGCAAGTGCTAAAACAACCACAGGTATTTCTTTAAATGATGTGCTAATAATAATGCAAGCTCAAAAACACAAGATGAATTAATTTGTATTTTACTAAGATTTAGACTTCATAACATTGTAATAACCTCTGATATTCGAATGATATATAGATAAAAGTTCATGGAAAAGATCGACACATTCTGAAAACATTATGAAGAGATAGCCCAGATAAATAAATACAAGTTTACCGTCCAAGCATGTCACATATAGAACTGTAGCTGCTCCATATCTTTCAACCAAAATTTTGAGTCAGCGACTGATGAAAGATTGAATTTCCGAAGGCAAAGAACGATTTAAGATAGATTATTTTAAGAGATTTTTACGTTTATGATGTACTACCTGGTATTAATGATTGTCTGGAAGGTATGGCGTTGATGGATGAATTACAAAAACTGCAAAAAAGGGTGGCTTTGAGCTCCCTAAATGGTCCACAAGTGAACCACCATTATTAAAAAATGTTGGCTTAAGAAACACAAATAATGCCAATATTCATCGTGTAATAGAAGGTCAAATATGAAAAGTTATGGTATTGGAATGGCATTCTGACAATGTGAATTCAGATATAATTTCGGAGTAACAAAGTATCAAGTTTGTATATCAACAAAGTAACAAAGTATCAAGAGTTCCTGAAAGGGTTATTTTTTCATTTGTATCAAAGTTATCCGATCCGCTGAGGAGGATAGATCCTTTCACAATTCTCAGTAAAATTATCCTTCAGCAACTGTGGAAATTATATTTGTCATGGGATGATCCATTGTCAGAAGAGATTGAAGAGATGTACCGGAATAGAATTGATCAGAGTTGGAGAGGTTTATGTAGGGAAGTTAAGCTTTTGAATTCCATAAATGTACCTAGAAATGTACCGTTACATGATAGTTCTAGATATGAACTTCACGGATTATGTGACAAAACTGAAGAAGGCTGCGTAGCAGTAATTTATGTAAAAACTTGTAACAACTCTAACATTTGTCTTAAACTTATAGCAGCTAAAACTCGTGTAGCAATTCTAAGACCCAATTCTAAGATTGGAATTATGTGCAGTAGTATTACTGGCAACGCTTGACTCAGGCTATCAGAGCTACATTAGTTATAAAATTTGATTCAGTGCACGCGTGGAGTGATTTGCAAATCGTGTTGTCTCTTGAAAGGTGGTAAGTATTCGTATCCAACAGTTTCTAAAATACAAAACCATCTTACCAACTGGAATCATGTTGAACGAAGAAGAAAACCCTGCTGCTTGCGCTTCACGTGGATTATTTCCTGCAGTAATACTGTCTCAAGGACTGTGGTGGAATGGACCTCCTTGGATAAAGTGCAGTGAAGATCCCTTATCTAAACATATCCTTATTGAAAAAAAGGCATTGCCAAAAGCATGTAAAACAGTATCATTTATAGTTTCTGAATCTGAATTCTCTTTTTAAGGGGGGATATGTAAGATAGAAGATAATATGATATCTGCGTTAAAAATAATTTGCGACCTCAAAATTAACGATTCTAGATTTGGTGCTCTTCCCCTAAATTCATCTGTGCATATATCACACATATATATGTGTGTAACACACACAGACATATATATATATATGTGTGTGTGTAAGGTATAATAAAATACGATGGCTACGTTAAGAAATAACTGGCGACCTTAAAATTTACTATTCTAAATTTTATGTTCTCCCCCTAAGTTCATCTGTTCTCCCAAATTCGAAATCTTCCTAAATTACATAACACTGCTTGAAAGAAGGTAACTAAAGCTAAAATTAACCAATCACGGCTTAGCTTCATATATGCACCGACTTAGTATAAATACTGCGTCGTGAGCAATGACGCCTTCCTTTTTTCCTCACTTCTGCTATGCAAACAACTCTGCACCGCTTATGCTGTCCAAGATGCTTACGACGTACTTTTTAAACCAAAGTACATAAAAATTTAGTTTATTCAACGATGAATGAAAAGTAATTTTTCTGCCAAGGAGATGATGATTTGAGATGTGTAAAAATAAAGAAGATGATTCTTCAATTCAGTTTTGCAGCTGCTTCATCAAGCTTTCAGCCTCAGCCACTACGACTGCATTAAAATATTATATATATATAGAGGGTGTCTCGTAAATGTTGCGACAAACTTTTGGTAGAGGTAGGGCACATCATAAGGATTAAGAATTGCATAGGAACCCATGCACGGAAATGTTAGAGGTTAGTGGTATAGAGGTAGAAAATGGGAAAGGAAGCAAGAGAACGATTAATTTGAAACATTTATTTGACATGAATACAGTGGTGTCGATAACTTGAATGTTACAACAATTGTCCGAATTTTGCCCCATCAGACACCAACCATACCTTGTAAGGATCTTAAGTTTTACTAACGTTTATTTTATTTTAAATCTTTACTATCACTTCTTATTTTCTACTTCCGGCCAGAATTAAAAGCGTTAACTTATTTATGCAAAATTTGTCTGGCGAACGCCAAGTACTTAAGTTGTGGCTTTTTGCCAAGCGAGAGAGAGGAAGGAGTTAGTCGAAGCAGGCAGTTTACCTTAGAAGTTTTACTCAGTTGCTGTTTGCCTTCCAGGCCAGAGGTTTAATCCTCGTGATAATTTTAAACGTATTGTAGTGTTAAAAGTTCTCTGTACTACATACGGCTTCCTGTTAATATACGGCCAATCTTCCACGTTTATTATTCCAAAGTTAAGTTAGAGTTTAGTTAAATATTTTTATATTCTTACGTTCAGACCACAAGTAGTTGGTCTCTGTATTCCGAAGTACGGAAATTATTGTAAAGAGTGAAAAATAAAGGGTTTCGTACACCCTTCCTGTGTATCTTGTCTACTTCCCACATTTATTAAACATAGCTTTAGTAAGCGTCCTGTTCCGAGTCAGGTCTGTGCATGTTCCCAAAGAAAGTAAGACGGAACATTGAACCTGATAGTGGCGCCCAACGAAGAAGAATAACCATGGCCGAGTTTCAAGAAGAACCTGTGGTGCCTGCAGAAGCGGCTCAGAATCCAAAAATGCCAGCTGCCGCCCTGGAAGGATTTGGTTACATCGTCCAGACCATGCGCGCTTCGATGAAACCAGAAGAAACATTTAATAGAAACTCACCGGTAACCAGTTTTTTGGAAAAATTGGATGACCACTTCATGCTCTACCCCGTGCACGAGTTTCAAAAAGTTACCTTAGCTACCAGCGCTTTGAGTGGCCAAGCGCTTAACTGGTTCAAATGTATAGGCAGAAGTCTCTTGGGTCAAGCAGGAAGTCCCACCTATACTTACGAAAATTTCAAGACTGCCCTAGTAAAAGCCTTCCCTGTCGTAAGGGATCGTGCGAAATTAGAAACGGAACTTTTCAGCATATATCAGCAAAGAATCGAAAATCTCTCAAGCTTTATTTTAAGAAAAATTCACGTCTTCAAACTCTTGTATGGAAACCGTCCGGATCCTGAGATAATTCAAGTCATTTTGCCGAGGTTACTTCCCCAAGTGCAAGACTTTATTGAATTAAGAAATCCGACTACACTGGAAAAGTTATTTGAGCTAGCAATCCAGTTTGAAAGTAGAAGAACGGCGGACATTGAAACAAGACGCCAATATCAACAACGAAACCAATTTGGTGCGCCAAGACCACAGCAAAGTCAAGCACACGGCTACGGAAGCAAAGCGAATCAGTGGGCAAGGAAACCCGAGCATTCAGAAACAGCCGGCGAACGTCGAAAGTTCAATAGCAATCCAGGAAAAAAGTCTCAAGGCCAGTGGAAAAAGAAGCAAAGCATGGAAACCATAGTATTGACACCGGAGATTCAATGCCAGTTCGCCACAAAGCATGCCGGTATGATAAGAATAAGGAAAAAATTATAGAATGGCATATCACCGATATGCTACGTAAAAGGATCATAACGCCCATCTCAAGTAGTTATGCTAGCCCGGTGGTTTTATGTAAGAAAAATAATGACTATCCATTGACACATCCAAAAAGGTGGAGATTCGCGATTGACTACCGTAAATTAAACTCCATAACTAAATATCCGGTATATCCGTTACCTATTATTGAAGAAATTCTAAGGAACATAACATCGACCAAATATATGACGACTTTAGACTTAACGACTGGTTATTTTCAAATAGGGGTTAGACCGGAGGACGTGCCTAAGACTGCTTTTATAACCAAGTCTGGCACTTATGCATTCCTGCGTATGCCGTTTGGCCTTTCAGGGGCACCGGCAACATTTCAGCGATGTATGGACATTGTGTTAAGGCCTGTTCTTGGAAAGTCCACACTTATCTATTTAGACGATATCATTATTACTAGTGATAATCTGGACCAACATGTACAGGATTTAAGACAGGTGTTTTCATTATTAAATGAGGCCGATCTAAAAGTTAATGTCAAAAAGTGCAAATTTGCAGCCCCTGAATTAAAATATTTAGGTTACAAAATATCTCAGAAAGGAATCGAGACAGACGAATCAAAAATAATTGCTGTACAAAAGTATCCGATTCCAAACACGGCGAAGAAGCTCTCTTCTTTTCTAGGACTTTGTTCATATTATAGGTCCTTTATAAAAGATTTTGCAGCTATTGCTGAACCATTGTTAAAATTAAAAAGGAAAAAGGCAAGATTCTCGTGGACGGCCGAAGCCAATAGTGCGTTCGAAAAATTAAAGCAAGCATTAACGCAAGCCCCTGTGTTGAAATTTCCTGAAAAGGATGAGAATTTAGAAATTTCAGCGGATGCTTCGGATTATGCGGTAGGAGCGGTACTTTCACAAAATCAGCAGCCCGTGGCATTTTTTAGCCGAACTTTAAATCAAACACAAAGAAACTATTCCGCGACCGAGAGAGAGGCACTTGCAGTTCTGTTAGCAGTGCAAAAGTTCCGAGTCTATTTTGGAAAGGCGCCAATAACAGTGTACTCTGATCATGCGGCGGTAACTAGATTGTACTCAGGGAAAAACTTATCCCCAAGGTTAATAAGATGGGCACTCATACTACAAGAATATAATCTGGTAATCAAGCATACCCCCGGAAAGGAAAATATCGTAGCAGATGCCCTATCCAGAATTAAAATAGATGAAGAAGGTAATACTGTAAAGGTGGCAATGCTCACAGCATAAACAATAAATTCACGAGAAACTGTAATAACCGAACTGGGTAAGGATCCTGAGTTTGGAAGCATTTATGAGTATTTAAAGGATCCTGAAAATTTTAGCCACCAAGATATTGTGGCAATAAGAAATAGGGCGGCCCATTACGAACTAATAGATGGTCTATTATTTTATACAAAAACTACGAATTCCAACAACGAATTTCGACCTGTTATCCGAGCTAGTCTTAGATTAAATATCATGCAGGAGTTACACGACAGCCCTTTAGCTTCTCATGCTGGTATTCGAAAAACTATCCAACGCGTACGCGAGGCAGTCTATTTTCCTGAACTGCAAAAGTTAACAAGGGCGTATGTCCAGTCCTGCCCAACATGTCAAGCAGTTAATTATATTAATTTCCGCCCGGCCAGATTTCTAAATAGTATTAAATCCGAATTTCCAAATGAAATAATTGGCATCGATTTATTGGGCCCTTTCCCAAAAAGTCAGTTAAATAAAAGTCGCTATCTCCTTGTTATGGTTGATCATTTTAGTAAGTGGACCGAAATTGTTCCCTTAAAACGAGCCTCCGCGAAATTAGTTACTGATTCTATTTTAAATAAATATATTTTAAAATACGGGGCACCCCTAAAAGTTATATCGGATAATGGTCCTCAATTTGTAAGTAATATATTTGAAGACATGTGCCAAAAACTGGGCATACGTCATTTAAAAATGGTCCCGTATCGGCCGCAATCAAATATAGCGGAACGGGTCAATAGAAATATAGTAAAAATTATCCGTAGTTATGTTAAAAATTTTCATAAAAGCTGGGATAACTATGTCAATGAATTTGCTTTCGCCCTTAGGACCGCAAAACATGATACAACGGGCAAAACTCCTGCTGAGTTATTTTTAGGCAAAAAGATTATAACGCCGTTAGATAAATTATTTTATGTGTGACAAAGAGGCACAGAATTTAAAATGGGTGATATAGAAAAATTAATTAAAGAAGCAAAAAAGAATACTGAAGTAGCACAGAGAAAACTAAAGCTTTATTATGATTAGAAACGACGGGGAGTAACTTATAAAGTAGGAGATGATGTATTAAAAATTAAGCATTCACTTTCTTCAGCACCAGAAGATAAAACCGCCAAATTTTTTCCACGATTCGAAGGACCATATGTCATAGAAAAAATAACTCACGCTGTAGTGGTGTTAAAAGCCAGAAATGGTGAAACGTGGTCCGCAAACATTGATCAAATAAAACCCTACTATGATCGTAATAAAATGAAAATTTTCAAAGATCTTTTGCAGGATCCGGTACGGCAGACACGGCAGGCACAAGCTCCAGAGGTGGAAGAACGTCAAGCACAAGGACAAGCCAGTAGGAGGCAGGAGCAATTGAAAAGAAAGTTTCCCCTTTGGAAAATTGAAGGTAACAAGAAAAAGAAGCCGTTCCACCGTCCAGAAAAGAGAGCTCACGAACACCCTCGGAATGAAGAAGGGAGAAGTACGACGAATGCAAAGACAGCCAGGAGAAATAACGGCAACTATAACCCGGCTCCCAAACGGAAGATCTACTCATCGGACAGGACTCTCCGCAGCAAATGTCGCCGAACTGCAGAAGGGCCACCAGCGGCAGAGGAAAAGATACAAGGAAAATTTGAACGGCCAGCAACGAGGTCCAAGCAGGAACGCGAAAGTGTCCCGGTTCCGCCAAGACCAGCTGCCATCAAACGGCCAAGACCACAGGCAGAGGCGAAAAAGAAGGTATTCAAGGGTGACCGAACTGGAGAAAAAAGAAAGCTTCTAGAGGAAGGCACTGAAGAGCGAGCCCGCACAAGAAGGAGGATAAATCAAACGAGAATCTGCGCTACCTTCCAGGACTGGGCTCAGAAAAGAATGTCCGAATATCACAAAGATAAGTAAAATTTTATGTTACTTTGCAAACTTAAGTTAATCTTTCATTCTTACTGCAAGTGGCAGATTTCAAGAAGTTTTACCTCATGTGAGGTCTACCTTTATCGCCAAAAAGGCAAGAAATGAGTTGTTACCGATTTTGGTATTATGTTTTTCAATTACTCGCGAGTAAAACTAAAGTTGATGTATAATAGGAATGTCTAAATACTTGAATATTGTAAAAGTTATTGTATAAATTTTATTTAAAACATTCTGGAAAGAAAGAAGTTTTAGTCTGAAAGACTTTTGAAATGTAGTATTCCAATGTAGAAGAATTGGCACTTGCTTGGAAAAGAATAGAAGTTAACAATGTACTACTAATGTATGTTTTAAAATGCGTAAAATTAATGGCATGTTAATAAGTTCTTATATACAATGCGAACTGTTATTTTAAATGTTAAGAACTACTGTGATATGGTAAAAGTGAAAGGTAATGCAAAAAAAAAAAAAAAATTTAAACTTATTCGTGTGACTGTAAAAAGACCAAATTATGGTGAATATGTGTTAAAGGTTGAATGAATGTAGTTAGGCTCTCTGACGCTACACTTCAGAGTTAGCCACTTTCAGAAAAGTACCTCAGAGTTTAGCGTTTAAGATAGGGTGTGGTACGAGGTCTTCTCTTGTTGAATTTTAACACGTTAGTGTTTTGATTGTAGGAGGCAGTGTTGAACACGTATACATAAACACATTCGTGTTTGATGTTCTCTTACAACACATGTCAGAGAGCACGGGGAGAGATAATTAAAATAGTCATGAATGAAATAAGAATGTTAAGAGAAATATAAATATGCATGTTACTTGCCATTTCATTGTGTAACATTTCATTAAACTACTTTTCCTTCCAGATCTCTGGAAGGAACCAGATTTGAATAAAAGCTCCTGTTTAGATGCAGTACAGATGAAAAATTGGGTGTCCATGGAGCTGCTATTGTAAAAGCAAATTTTTTTTAAAAAAATTTTCTAGTTTCTAGTGAGAAATGTTTGTAAAAGATTGGCCTCGCGTTAGATTCTAGAGCTAAAAGTTTTCAACAAGGTCGTTTTAGACCTCAGTTTCAAACTAATTAACTCTGGCGGGAAGTATGTAAGGATCTTAAGTTTTACTAACGTTTATTTTATTTTAAATCTTTACTATCACTTCTTATTTTCTACTTCCGGCCAGAATTAAAAGCGTTAACTTATTTATGCAAAACTTGTCTGGCGAACGCCAAGTCTTAAGTTGTGGTTTTTGCCAAGCGAGAGAGAGGAAGGAGTTAGTCGAAGCAGGCCGCTTACCTTAGAAGTTTTACTCAGTTGCTGTTTGACTTCCAGGCCAGAGGTTTAATCCTCGTGATAATTTTAAACGTATTGTAGTGTTAACAGTTCTCTGTACTACATACGCCTTCCTGTTAATATCCGGCCAATCTTACATGTAGGCCCTTGTTGATTTTTCCAAATTTAAGTTAGAGTTTAGTTATATTTTTATATTCTTACGTTCAGACCACAAGTAGTTGGTCTCTGTATTCCGAAATACGGAAATTATTGTAAAGAGTGCAAAATACCCTTCCTGTGTATCTTGTCTACTTCCCACATTTATTGAACATAGCTTTAGTAAGCTCCCTGTTCCGAGTCAGGTCTGTGCATGTTCCCAAAGAAAGTAAGACGGAACATTGAACCTGATAACCTGACACCAACGGACCATTGCTTGCCGGATATGTTTAAACACACCGGGAGTTTCTTTGAGTGTAGCATCTGCGCTTGCGAGTCTTGCCACGAGATCCATTTCAGGCACAACAGGATCGTGATGCACAATACTTTTGATGGCTCCCCACAAAAAGAAATCAAAGCTTGATAAATAACGGTGAACGGGGGGGCAGAGAATCGGTGCACCAAACGCAATCTATCGAGGGGGGAATGATATGTTCAAATGGCTACGAACAGCGAGTCCAAAATGAACACGCATTCCAACATGTTATGTTGGAACCGCATGTTTCGCCTCGCATTTGGTGGAACAATAATATTTGGTGGATCATCAGGCAAGCCGCGAAGAGCCTGCACACATTCAGGATAGTCATCGGGGAGTAGTAACTGAACCCTTTGGAGACGAATGGTGTGGAAGGACTCGGTGTTCAAGATACGCAGGGCACTGGTACGAGAAATTCTTAATTGAGAGGCAATGGCACGTATGTTGGTCCTTGGATTACTCTCCACCGTATCCAACAGAATTTCTTCCCTAAAGACCGAGCGAGCCGATCGTGACTTGTCCTCAATTGTCCTGCCACGTTTTAATGATGAGTAGTCGCACAAATTTTAATGTGCAAAACGTGGAAACAAATTGTGGTGTGGTTGATGTCTGTCGGGGAAGCGTTCTCGATAAATGCGTGCAACGGCTGGCCCATTACTCTACTCTCAGCTATTCCATACAATAAGTGCATATCTATAAGCTTTCCGTTCGGATAGCGTTCCATGCTCTTCGTATGGTGCCTACCGCACGAATGAGATAATCCTATCTTTCCACTTATACTCTTCTGTACAGTAATCCCTGGCGGCGTACAGTGACGTTTCTGGGCATGGGTTTCTATGCAATTCTTAATCCTTATGATGTACTCTACCTCCTCCAGAAATTTGTCGCAACATTTAGGGGACAACCTGTATATACATCATCAAGCATATTTCAATTGCAGATTCTCCCTTGGGGTCTCGCACTATTTATTACAACATATTTTAGAATTTTCAGTTTAAATACTGGAAGATAACCATAATTATCCTGCCCCGCTATTGCTGTAAAAAGATAGAATTTCCATTGACTCATTTGAACTGACAATGATATTTCCATAAAAATTTCTCAACTAACCGAAATACGACATTTTAAAATTCAAGAAGTTTTCAGGGTTGAAAATGAGACATGAGTATGTACCGTCAGATGGAATTACACCTTAATGGCTGAAAATGGACTCTAAGAAGATAATTAATGGATTAACAATTGATCCTTGTAACAACTTTGCGATAGGGCAAGAAGGGGATATATTCACTCCCACGAAATATAAAGATCTCTTGTACTTTCATTTTGATGAGCACATCGAAAAGATTAAATATCCAGAAGATGCCATCGTACTTTCTTTGGCCATTCCATTTGTTTCAGCTCTGCTGATGAGTCTATTTTTCTTGCTATTTTACTATAATAGTAATACTAACTAACGCAATTGAATTGGAATAGGATTATTTTAATACAGGTATATAATATAATATTGCCTAAACTTTCTGTTTTCATCTTCATTGAAGGTGAGAGGAGGACAGAATGACTTTGTCTTGATCTTAGAAATTTTGAATGACTTAAAATAAAGTGCATACAATAACTATCTCAGAAATTCCAGAAACTGGACATTTTGAAGAAGGAAATTATTTAAATAAATTAAGTCTCTAAATCGTGTGTGCAAGGGAAATAATGCATGAGGAGAAGAAAAAAGTGAATACTAAGTATTTTTCTTAATATTTAGTAAGAATTTGTAACGTCATAAGTAACCAATTTATAAAGCGTATTAGACAACTAGAAAAGTACAGACAAAATGCGAACCTTTTTTATGTCTCGCAAGCTGAATAAATAGTGCAGTTTTGCAGGTGTTGGAAGAAAAATCTCCATCACAGATTTATACACCTTTATACTCCCTAAAGTTATAGCATTGATCAATCGACGAATGTCCAATGAAGGTTCAACAAATTTTTTTCTAAGCAATGTGATGAAAATGCGTTTCAGTTCTTGATCCTAGAGTGAGAAAATTTAAGACAGTAAATGAAAAGGCAAACTATGTTTACTTATGCATATTTTATGATAACTAGTCTTTCTTTAAGAGAAGTAGTAAAATAAATTTCAAATTACATTACAATTCCAATTATCCGAACTCCGATTATACGAATCGCTTTCAGAATTTAAGAAACAAATTAAGAGGGAAACGTAGTATTGGACAATCAAAGATTTCATACATTAAAAGGAGCAAACCTATACTTTTAAACTTCGTGTCACTGCTTGAAAACGGAGATGGAAGTTCTTAAATCAATTAAGGCAGCAAAAAACAAAAATTTAGAAGATATCGTTTTCAAGTAGTTTTTGCAGCAACGCTGTATGAGAAACCTAATATCGGGTACGATTCTTTGTGAAAAAGCTAAGATTTTAGCTCAGAAGCTTGGTTGTTTATCGTTTAACGCAAGTAACAGCTGGCTAAGAAATTTGCAGGTACGGTGTCCGTCAAAGAGATGATAAGATGAGATGTTCAGCAAGAAATGACTTTCAGCACTTGTAAGTAGTGTACAGCACGCTATATAACATGTACGTAAAAGTGTTGCCTTTTCATTTTACTAAACTCAAAACCTCTTTCCGTTCAAAAACAGTTTTTTGTGCCATTTTCAAAATACAGTACCTACAGTAGTTAATTAAAGTGTACGTAGACCCTTTCTTCAGAAAAAATCCTGTTATCCGAATTTTTGATTATCCGAATGGGGTGCAGTCCCAATTGATTCAGATAATTGGAATTCTACTGTACTTTGTTTCTAATATGTTTCATCTTTGATTCTTGAATCACACACACAGAGGTTTTCTATACATATACATGAAGGAAAAGCAAATGCATATGTAATACAAATTATGTAACTTTAAAAAAACTTAAGTATTTTAAAAGCTTCTGAGAATAAAAGTTTGATTATAATAAATAAGCCAAGAAGATAAAAATTTAATATACTGCTGTTAATAAGAAAAAACTTTAAATGCTAATTTAACTGATTTCCACTCACAAATAGATGGGTGTCCATTTTACTTTGGCA
Source organism: Stegodyphus dumicola (assembly GCF_044657685.1). NCBI lineage: Eukaryota > Metazoa > Arthropoda > Arachnida > Araneae > Eresidae > Stegodyphus > Stegodyphus dumicola. The sequence goes on along the minus strand of NC_140775.1, from coordinate 109,886,131 downwards.
TTTTACTTTGGCCATTTTATTTTAACAGAACATCTTATAAGGTACTGTATGTTAATGTTAATTTTCAATGTAAAATAACTTCTTCTTTTCGTTAGCATTCACTAGAATGTATAAGTATTCCAGAAGAAAATCTTGAATGTTTTAGATTTTGGTAGCGATGCTTGCAGTTCTAATTTCTTTGACCCAGCTCTGCCAGTTAATATTCTAGGGTTAGGCATTTACTAACCGAAGTTAAATTGCACTCTTAAAGGTTGAACCAGCTTAGTTAGGAAAAATTTGTGTAGTCCTGGGTTACGATCCCTTAGCTTTTATTGAAACAAAATTTAAACACCATGAGAACTGACTGAGTCATAGGATCGGCGATTTCTACTGGGTAATGTTAGTTTTAATGCAAATTCTGCTTTATATTATTTTAATACTCGCAAGTGGTGAAGTTTTGATTACACACATAAGCTGTGCCTTTAACTGTTTGCTTGAAATTTACGCCAGATGTTTCAAGAGGATAATGGGCAATCTTTGCCCTTTTATTTTCAAAAATAGATATTCATTTCAGCTGTTGAGAATCCCATTCCTATCGTTTAGAATTATAAAAGATTTTGTACGTGGTTTGAAATTTTTACGTCCAAGATTAATTTCACGAAAGAAAGTTCTGCTGCCATTAAAACGGTTACAGGCGAAAACAAAGTGAGCTAAAACGACGCGAAGAAAATAACGTAAGGTGAAAACGTCTTCGTAATATACGTCGTAGGAGAAAAGAAAGCAAGAAGTAAACATAGTTGTTCTAAAACATCGTAATACAAAAATCGTTCGTAAAAAGAAAGCGATTAAAAATATTTCGCAGTTTAAAAATATGGTCATAAAAAATATCGTGCTCAAAAATAAATCATCGCATGACGATAACATCACAGACATGCGTTTTTCAGACTTTAAAAGATGTAAATTTATATTCGCATAATGATTTGTGAGCGCAAGAGGGAATGAAGAATATTTTTACTTTCGTATATTTGAAATAATAAATGTTTGCTAAAACATTAAGAAGGATTGGATTATTTAATTATGGCAAAGCCTCGAGGGCTATCTGCCTAAAGGGAGGGATGCCTTCGTGGAGGACTTTCTAAGGGAAACTGGCTCGTATACACGTTACACATGGGGAAAACCACGAAAACGCCCATGCAGACAGCCCGTTCGCGGGATTCGAACCTCGGACCGAACTACCAGTGTTCAGCGTCTTTACCACTCGGCCGCTGGTGGGCACCATTAAGAAGGAAACTTAAGCAATTCAAAAACTGAAAATGAATAGAAAATTAATGGGATTTATAGCAGATAAGAGAATTTTATAATTTGATAATTAATTAAAAAGTTTTAATAGAGATAACCACAAGTATTTACTCATCTTCAGTTTTCTAATCTTCTTTAAACTATATGTTTCGTCAAAAATAACCAATAAATCTTTAATAAAAGAAATAATGACATTTATCAGTTAACTATATATGTTTAATATTCTGTTAATTCTGATAAACCTAGCATTACGTTTCTATTCAATTTTAGTTTTAAATGCTCAAATTTCCTTATTTTTCCAGCAAAAATTTATTCGTTAATTAAAAAATATAACATATAAAAGTAAAATGTCTTCCTCATTCCTTCTTGCGTTCACAAATCATTATGCGAATATGCGAATTTTTAAAGCCTGAAAATGTATGTCTGATATATTACCGTCATTCGATGATTTGTAGGAACTTTATTTTTTGCCGCGATATTTTCGACGACTTTTTTAAACTGCGAAGTTTTTGAACTACTTAGCTTTCGATGACGATGTTTTCTTTTCTTTCATGATTTTTTTATAGGACAACCTTTTTCTCCTCGACCTTTTCGTTTGCGATGTATTTGCCGCGATATTTTCGGCTGACACCATTGAAACCCCTAAGATGTTCAAAAATTTTAAACACGTCTTCGTGAAAAATTCTATTCTTTGTTCTCATGCATCCTCTTCTCCTGCATTCTCGCCAGCCTAAAAAGTTCAACTTAATTCCTTGAATATTTTCTTTGCAACATTTTATGATCACATTTTATTTTATTTTTTGTAACAAACTCACATTCTACAAACCAATCTTCATATTTGATATTTTCACTTTCCCAAAAAGTACATCTTCTCACAATTTTACTGTCATGCAGGCTATTCTTTTCAGTAGCTGGTCTGAATTCAGACATTTTACAGATTTTGGCGTTCATGTCACCCATTATGATGTTAATGTCATGCCTGGTACAGGTTTATTAAACTGTCTTTATGGAATTGTTCTTTCTCTTCTTCATCCTTATCCTCTGTAGGTGCATGCACAACTTGCACACTCACACAAAATAAATAAATAAATAAATAAATAATCTGAAAGGTTTTAGATCTTAAATTACGTCTAAAGGGGCGTTTTTTTAACGTTTTGTGTGTTACTTTATTAAATATCATGTTTTGCACTTAATAGCAATGTCGCAAAATAATTTTTTTAAATGAGTATATCTTTAGAATCTCCGATATACAGTTCCGCGCGCTAAAGATAAAAAGGTCCCCCCCCCCTGTAGAGTGTTGCCATTTCTCGCTTTTAAATCGTTGAGTTTGTTAATCAAAAATTCGTTAAAGGTTTACAAAATATGAAATCGATAATAAAACAAATTCCAAATTTCAAATTTGGTTTCTCACATGCCTGTGTTCGTAGGAGGATTACGTCATTCAAAATTCAATACTCTATGTACTGTTGTCTTATCACAATGCGAGAAATATACATACATTTATGCAGATTTTTCATTATTTAATTTCTTCAAATATAATGTAGAACCCTAACATTTGGTGGCAACAGTTTGAAAAGTGAAACGGACATTTATAGTGATTCAACGCAAAATCGCAAAAAGAAAACAATAGTCCATCAGGACAAAAAAAAAAAAAAAAAAAAAAAAAAAGACACTTCTATATTGCATTTATATACAGCATTGTTCTAACAGGTATTTTGACACAAAATTGGACTTTTTCTGAAATAACATACCAAATGTTTTCCATATTTCGATTCTATGACTCAAACGATGTCTAGACATTAAATTTTGCAATATTTTGTTTAGAAATTAAAAAATTTATCTTGGCCCATTTTTTTTCACTTTGCGCCAAGAATAATTCACTTCTCGAACTTCTATATTTATAGCAACCTATTTTTCTTCCCTTTCGTTTCATTGTACACGAGCCGAACAAAGGTCATTGTTCTTACGTTCAAATAATTTTAATAAAGTGCGTAAACCACATTTGACGTTATTATTGCTTATTGAAATTTAGAGTATTATAAAAAATACTCTCTAAATATACGTTTTGAAATTTAGAGTATTATAACAAATACTCTCTAAATATACGTTTTGAAATTTAGAGTATTATAACAAATACTCTAAATTTCAAAACGCACTAATATGTATATTCATGCTATCTTAGGAAATTTTGAATAAAAAACACTAATTTTTGCAGGTATGCTTAGAAAAACTAAGATGATTAAAGATCTAGTTTAAGATAATTAATCTACTTTAAAATGATTTCGAAAATCATCTTAAAGTAGATTAATCATCGAAATAACCTTAATATACTTTAAGATGATTTCGAAAAATTTATAAAAATTACTTAAAAATACAAAAGCTTAAAATAAATCATAAAAGTGATTTCGAAAATAATTTCAAAAAATTTTCGAAAAATTTATAAAAATTATTTTAAAATACATTTTTTATAATAATCATAAAAATGGGAGAATTTTATTTGCAATGAATCTAAATTTTGAAATGTGAAAGGAAGAATCAAATAAGTTTAAAAAAGAGATATTAATAAATATATATCAAATTCAACTAACATGGAGGTGCTAAAATTTTGAGAGCTAATTTTTTAAGAACCATTAATGCGATTTTTACAAAACTTGGCACTTTGGCATCATCTGAGTCGTAGAATCGAAATATGAAAAACAAATCGGTATTTTATTTCAGAAAAACTAGAATTTTGTGTCAAAATACCTATGTTAGAACAATGCTATATATAAATCTAATATATATCCTAAGTCGCGCTTTTAAGACATGGAAAATGCAAGTTCAATCTCGACAATCGGTCCAGTAGAAGAGGAGATAGAGAACTGTACCCCCCGTTTTTTTTGTGCAAGGTGTACAAGCTATAGTTAAAGAATCTGGCTTTCATTCGAATCTTACGAACTCGAGATGATCTTGCCAGAAAAATCAGTTATCATATGTCTGATTCCTTTGTTCACCACAAATTCCATACCAAAAATATTTTTTCCGTTATTAGAGCTATAATACAGTAAATAATTCTTCCCTTCAACTACCTCTCAGCAAGCCATCTCATCTCCTATATAGCGAGTATGTAGGTTATATTTATTAGATTCTTCAGTTACTAATTGTACTTCATTACTATAAAGTGTGAACATGCTATGTATTAAATCGCATAGCCTTTAAATCTTTTCCAGGTCGTTTCCTGTAAGACAGCTCAAAATTTACTTCTTTAGAATTCGCAACAGGATTTTTTTTTTTTTTTTTTTTTTTTTTAACAGGGAGAGATCGTCAGCCTCTTGCCCAGTTCCCATCTGGAGGATCAGCTTGTATTTAGAACATCGATTAGCAAGACACTAAAGCTAGTATATAACTTCAGGCAGAGCTGGTAAGAGTAAGTAACAGGTAGCGTCTCGCCACAGCATACGCTATGCCTCGCGTTTGCTTTACACTATTGGCAATGTATCATGTGATTAGCGACTAAAGACACTATGGCAGAGCAGAAGAAAATTTAACAAGCTACACATTTTTCAAAATGAATTTCTTCATCTTATTGCAAGAGACCTTCTGTTTCTCAGAAACAAAAATCTGCATAAAGACTTAAACACTGAATTACGTTAATATCTACCTCATTCAAAAATAAAATGAAACAGAAATTTCTATCGTAATGCGAAAACAATTCATGCTGCAAATTTTGTTGAAATCTTAGACTATAAAATTATTCCAGAAGTTTTACTTTTCCAGACAATACGCAGCACATTTATTCAACATGTTAGATCTGTATACATAATTGTTTGTTTACATCCTCTTTCCTGCCCAGTTTTTAAATGTAGGAACATTTCCTTCTTCAGTTTAGATATCTTCAGTTTTACTTCATTTTTCCCCATGTAAACGTTAGCTATCAGTACCTAAGGAAGTATTGACAGTGTTCGATAATGTAGAGGTTCAGATCAACCGTTCGAGACAAACAGACGATATTTTTATATTTTTCATTCCCCGCTCATAAAAGGTCCTTTTTGCATCATCCAGCTTATGTTTTGCATCATTCAGCAATTATTTAAACTTTTCTGCATCTGTATTTCTACAGTTCATTTTTAAAGACTCGAAATCTGTGAAATTCTGACTTAAGCATAATGACATATTGATTCAATCTAAGTATAAACGAGTTAGCATTATTGATTCAAGTCTCCGAATTTTCTCCCACGCTCTTTATCATGTACGTACTACACTGATGTACATAAATTAAGGATAATTCGGAGTCAGGCGGGAATCGAACTCTAAAATAAATATATCACCTGTAAAATCACTACACACATCTTCAAGAATCATATGCAAATTTCAGGAAGTACCCAGATCACACCGATGGTACGTCACAATGACGAGAGTGTAAGAGAGCGATATATAAGGAATACAGGCAAAGAAGTAAAATTGTTCGCAGGCGCTTTATAAGCATTTCAGTGCAATAACCGAATAGTTATGACACAAAGGACGCATTTGGATGATTTTTTACGTAGTAGAATTATCGGCCGTCTGGATTGTGGGCGTACCCAACTGGAAGTATCAGACGAACTTGGAATTGCCCAGAATGTCATCTCCAGGCATTGGCAACGATTCCAAGATGATGGTATTGTGAGTAGACGTTACAGCACAGGTCGCCCCAGAGATACAACGCCGAATGAGGACCGGTATTTGGCAGTTACTGCCAAAAGAAACAGGCGGAGCACAGCCTCAAACCTGTCTCGTCAGCTCTCTTCAGCCACTGATACGACAATTTCAAGGCAGACCGTGTACAGACGCTTAGGGCAGATTAGTCTATATGCTCGTAGACATGTCAGATGAGTTCCACTTACTGCAACTCACTTTCGCCTGCAGTTAACCTGGAGTAGAGAGCATGGATTGTGGACACCGCAACAGTGGGCTTGTGTGATGTTTTCCGACGAGTCCAGGTTTAGGTTTCAGTCTGATTCTCGTTGGACTTTCATATGGAGAGCCCCAGGTACCCGTTACCACCAAGAAAACATCATTGAACGACACCGTTACGGTGGTGCAGGAGTGCTCGTTTGGGGTGGAATTATTCTGGGTTCCAGAACTGACCTGCATGTTCAAATTGGAACCATGACAAGTCAAATCTATCGGGACGTTATTCTGAAAAAACATGTACGTTTCTTTCGGGGAGCCATGGGCGCACAATTTGTGTTTACGGGTGACAACGCCCGCCCTCACCGTGCAAACATCATAAGCGAATGCCTTCAATCCGAGGATATAACCCGTATGGACAGGCCAGCATTCTCACCGGACTTGAATCCAGTAGAACACGTGTGGGACATGCTCGGCCGACGAGTTGCAGCCTGTCAACCTCCTCCTACATGTCTACCGGAACTTCGGAGAGCATTGCTTTTTGAGTGGTGTAATATCCCCCAAGATCAGATCTATAATTTGATACTCAGCATGCCTAGGCGTTGCGCGGACTGTATTGCATCGTCCGGGAGACATACAATGTATTAACAGTCATACGAACCATGTATGTAAATAGGTTTTTTTTTTTTTGTAATTTGCTCCAGAGAGAAAAAATCGCTAATTTTTTTAATAATATCAAACATATAGCATTTTTTTTTGCTCTTTACCTTTTGTTTAATAAATAAGCTTTACAAATACACTGAAGTGATAAAAGACATGGGATACCTCCTAATATTTTCTCGGTCCTCCTTTTTCCCGGCGAAGTGCAGAACTCGACGTGACATGGACTCAACAAGTCGGTGGAAGTCCTCTGCAGGAATACTGAGCCATGCTGCCTCTATAGACGTCCATAATTGTGAAACTGTTGACTGTGCAGAGTTTTGGGCACGAACTGACCTCTCGATGATGTCCCACAAATTTTCCATGGGATTCATGCCGGGCGATATAGGTGGCCATATCATTCGCTGGAATTGTCCAGAATGTTCTTCTAACCAATCGCGAACAATTGTGGCCCGGTGACATGGCGCATTGTCATTCATAAAAATCCCATCGTTGTTTAAGTACGTGAAGTCCATGAATGGCTGTAAGTGATCTCCAAGTAGCTGAAAGTATCCATTTCCAGTCAACGATCGGTTCAGTTGCACCAAAGGACCGAGTCCATGCCATGTAAAAACAGCCCAGACCGTTATGGAACCACCACCAGCTTGAACAGTGCCTTGTTGACAACTTGGGTTCATGGCTTCGTGGGGTCTGCGCCACACTCGAACCCTACCATCAGCTCTTACCAACTGAAATCGTGACTCATCTGACCAAGCCATGGTTTTCCATTCGTTTAGGGACCAACCGATATGCTCACAAGCCCACGAGAGTCGCTGCAGGCGATGTCGTGCTGTCAGTAAAGGCACTCGAGTCGGTCTTCTGCTGGCATAGCCCAAGGAAGACAAATTTCGCCGCACTGTCCTATCGAACACGTCCCTCGTACGTCCCACATTGATTTCCGCGGTTATTTGACGCAGTGTTGCTTGTCTGTGAATATTGATAACTCTACGCAGACGTCGCTGGTCTCGGTCGTTAAGTGCAGGTGGTCGGCCACTGCGCTGTCCATGGCGGGATGTTATGCTTGAAATTAGATACTCTCGGCACACTCTTGACACTGTGGATCTCGGAATTTTGAATTCCCTAACGATATCCGAAATGGAATGACCCATGCGTCTAGCTCCAACTACCATTCCGCGTTCAAAGTCTGTTAATTCTCGTCGTGCGGCCATAATCACATCAAAGCCTCTTCACATGAATAACTTGAACACAAATGAAAGCCCTGCCTAAGCACTTCGCATTTATACATTTTCTACGCGATACTACTGCCATCTGTATATTTGCATATTGCTATACCATGACTTTTGTCACTTCAGTGCAAGTCAAATTTGTTTTGCTTCTAACTCTTCCTTTGCCTGATTTTGCATTATTCTTAATTTATGGACATGAGTGTATTTTAATCCTCCTCTTGGAATGTTACTTATTTCCAAGAACTCAGTGAATAGTCGTTACATAGTTGTTCAGTATTCTGGCATTCAAAGAACTCTATTTTAGATAGGATATTACAAAACATATATACTTTTATAAACATATTAGATATTACAAACTTTTAGGAATAATGAAATACAGAGGGTGTTTAAATAATTTTAGAACAACTTCGATAAAGAATTTTTTTAAAAAGAAAATATTTGGAATAAATATTTCTGGCCACAGATTGTTATTTTAAATGATAAATATAGATGCTACTTTTAAATTTATTTTTCTTTCAAAATGTCGCATGCAAACAAGGTGTGGATTGATGGCTTTGATTTGCGCTTTCCTTGTTCCTTGTTTCCAGAGGAATGTTCCTATTCCATAACATAAAAACACTGTGGAATGCAGGGTGTTAAAATTTCTAAGTGCAAAATACACAACATTATTAATCGGAAAGGGAAAATTATTTATATTATTATATTTATATTACGTTATTCATTACTTCTACATGGAAATAAGACACCAAACGAATACCTGAAAAAGGTACGTACTGTTTCTAATGTTTCAAAAGTATTGGTAACAAACGAAAATTCGCCGATGCAGAAAAATACTGATACCGATGCAAAGTATTTAAGCACATCTGAAGCAATAAAATAACAAATCAAGATTTACAAATTAAAAACGGTAAAAAAAAAAGGCTCACCAGCTTTTGCCGAGGCATATAGGTTAACGCAGAACAATTTATAGAAGCCTGTATGAAAACTGTTTAGCAGAAGATAAATGGAAATACATTGTGATCCTTGCCGAAGCATGGGTTTGCCTCAATAACTGCAACAATATAAAGTCTATTTATTATTGAAAAGGAAAAGAAAAAATAATTTACAAACCTGGTTCCATCAATGCAAAGAAAGTTTCAGTAAGGGGTTTATAATTATCACAAGATTCTCTTACAATAGAAAGTCAAAAAATTGGTGAGTGAAAAAATTGGTAAAATGCAGTATCAAGAAAAATTTCTACATTCGATACTTACAAATGAAATTCATCCCAATGACTTTCAAAGAGTGGAATTTCATCAAGACAAAGCAATAAGTTATACTTCGAAAACTGCCACTGCACACATTAAAAAAATGAGGACTGATATGGCTATTGAACATTTTCAAAGTATTCCCGCAAAATCCACTGCCGTTTCAAGTATGGACTATTGTGCCTTTGATCTCATATAAAGGAGCTTTTTCTAAGCGCAGACCTACCACGATTGACAGACTCTGTAAAGTAGTAGAAGAGGAATGGATATGAGTACCCCTGGTATTTTTATGAAAAGCCCTTCTATCTTCACGATGCAGATTTATAGTTCGGAAAAAAGGCTATAAGATAGAATATTTAAAAAAATACTTATATTATACTACACTTGTATTGAAGTATTGCATAGACAATTTTTCAATGTATTCGCATTTCTGCCCTGACGCCCTGACGTGTCACCTACGGAGTATTTTGCCTTCATAAGAGCTTTTTTAAGCGCTAACCCACCACGCTTGGTGGACTCTTAAAACGTAGTGGAAGTGGAATGGAAATCAGTTTCCTTAGAAATGTTATGAAAAGCTCTTGAATCATGAAAATCATTACGTGGATTTATAGGCCAGATAAAAGGCTATCAAATCGAACATTTAAAAAAGGAAATACATTTTTCACTTAAACATTAATTAAAGGGCCCCGAAATCGTTCTAAAAATGTGAAAACAGCTTATGCAATTCTTTTAATTTTTATGCCACAAAAGAAGCAGTGGGGAATTATTAAAACATTCTGATTTACCTGTGGTGGTATTATATTAATAACATTAAAACGATTCAAAAGTGGCTGAGAAATTTTACTCTCACTTCTTCTAGGTGGAGACATAGCAGCAATAAATGTAATATTCTGAAAAAAAAATCAGGTTTATAATCATCTTGTTCATGAAAATAAATCAACATCGTCTATGAACACAAAAAAGTCAAATAAACAATGTTTCGAACTGTTAGAAGTAACTTCTGTTATCCAAATATGTAATTTGTTCAATTACCTGGAGTACTTCAGAATGACTAATTTGATTTCATATGATTATATTTTTGAAGTTTATGAATTCAGTATAATGAGTGATACATTAAACAAAAGGAAAACTTTCAAATTTTGTCTCATATATTTTAAGTGCTGTATGTGATTTCCTGTAGTTCTCTGAGCGATGTCGAAATACTACACGTACTTGAATTTTTTATATGCAGAATTTTTATACGCTCACTGACTTTGTAACAATAATAATATCACTTTTGAGCCTATTTAAAATTAAGGAACAGCAATCAATAGTACAAAAGGTAGAACTACCTACAATTTAGGATCAGCTTAAAAGCCGCATTGTAATCGCTGTAATATTTGTTATTTCTTTTTTCACAGTTTTCTTTACAGCTAAATGAATCTGAATTCATAAAATTAAAAAACAATCACTCAAAAGTTAGAAAATTGGAATTACTTTGTAAAGTAAGCAACAATTTCAATATAAAATAATTAGAAACCTGTTAAAAAACAAAAAAGAAGGTAATAAATTTTAATACACAGTAGAAAGTCCGAAATCGGGAATCATCGGGACTTCAGCAATTCGGAATTTTAGATCACCAGTTTAAATCTAATAAGGTAGCATGACAATCTTGTGGCTTCATTTTTTGTTTACGTCAGTTAGAAAAATGCTGATTCATCAAACCACTCAAAGGCCAAAAGTGCTATCACGGCTAACATCAATACAAGGTATTTTCATTGGCCACGGTGCGATTACCTACAATTAGCAGTTGTTTGAAAGTGACAAGCAAACATTTTAGTTAAAATACAGAAAAATCCTACGTGTGGTACACCTGCTTTGTTTCTTGAGTATTATATTCGCCATTTCTTAAATTTTGTAATGGGGAAGGCATACTTTTCCCCCTTGGTGTTGATGATCCGCAGTTCAGGCTATTAGATCATTCTGGATATTAGACGTCCGGATTTCTGACTTTTTACTAGACTTTTGGACTGTCACTCATTAGAATTTGCAGCCATTCTCAGAACAATGAATAATCAGATTTTCGTAGGTATTTAAGATACACATCCTACTTTAAGGAATACTTCTCCTTTTTTATTTGCTGAGTCACAATAACTAAGCAAAACAGAAAATGTTCCACAACAGTACTAATGCACTCAATGAAAATAATCTTATGCTTGGATTCCTCAATTTTATGGGTTAACTGATTAAATTCTGTGATGATTTTACTGGCATTTATTTTAGAGAAAAGTTCTAAGCATTTTACAAACAACAGTTGATCTTTTATAAAGCACAAAATTATATTGAGTCATTTTATCAAAAACAAAACATATTCTGCGTCAGTTTTTTAGAACTAAAACATAATCTGCAATATTTTTAACTGGTAAAATATAACAGTATATCATTGCTCCCTGAAGAAAAAAGGCTACTCAGCTGGTGATTATAGTAGGTAGTAAAAGCAGTTGTCATGCTGTGTGAATACAGGTTCAAATCCTGGTCACAGCATAAATATTTATGACCCTTTGTTGTATACAGATCAGAGGCATGCAATATTCATTGCTCTGAAAATCCTCTAATGCCGCTGATAGCAGATGATATGAGATAAAAAGTCCTCAGATGCTATCTCCTTGAATCGTATTTGGGAATATTTGATCTTGATCCTCTGATTAGAGGGTATTTTGGGAACTGCTTATGAAGAACTGTACTTAAACATCAATTGTTTGGTAAATTTGTAAAATTAATCATTTGAATTTTGTTTTCATAAACTTTCAGTCATTAAGATATTATTTTGATCATCAAAGAAAATAAGAAAAAATATTTTTAATAATAAGATAGTAGACACCAAATGACAAAAAATCTCATGATTTAATACAGTCATGCTATTCAGTAGGTTAACTTTTCCAATATTGAATATAAAAGTTCCATTACCCGTAGTACTTAAAATTTCTTAACTGTTTTCATTTCTCAAAGAAACAAATTTTATTCTGTATTCATCATGAAATGTATTTACAATACTGTATACAACTAAATTTAATTTGACTTTATTTGGAAGTGGAAAGTTACGTAACCAAACATTTACATCTTATTATGTAGGGATATTTGTAATTAACCAGTTACCTTATTATTTCATCTGCACTTCTACTTTCATCAACTCCCATTAGAATACAATTTAGTTTATGCGTTTAAGTACGGAGTTCTTGAGTTTCAAGCACATATTTCAGCAGCTATCACAGACCATCATGCGATTAGCGCTCCCTACAACTATTAGATTACTTAACTTGGCTTTAACATTGTTAGCTTTAATTGCGTTTGAAATTTAGAGAGTACCGACCAAAGCTGGTAGGTGCATTTTACATTTTAATTTCATATTTTAATTTTATTTAAGCTTTTGTTTCTAAATTCCCACAAACTGCAGAGTTAACTTTCTTTTATTTCACAGCTGTATAACCACAAGACTAACAACTGGCTAAAATATTTCATTTTAAACATTCTTCCGAATTAGTGTTATATTACTTAGTCGTTGAAACAAGAAGATAAGTCATGTAACTTCCCTTTTAGTTTCAAGAAAGAAATATTCAGATTGGTTTGAATCCAGATGCTGGTGCTCAACATGCATAATTAAAGATACGTAGAGATTATGAGAGTTTTAGTTTAGCCCCTGCAAGATTGCACAGAAGAAAAATGCTCGCTAACCTGATGAAATCTCGTAGATCTCTCGTAGACGTTAAGCAGACTTCTTTGAAATCAGCTATCAGTTTTGACGTTAGAAGCTCAGTATTAGGTTCTGTCGGACTTAAAAATTGTTTTCGCCTTTACTCAATTGGGAAGCAATAGTAACATCCATTTCAAAAGGGCAGACCTTAAGATTGTTGAAAGGCACCATAAAAAGTCTGTTAAGAGAGCCTGACAACAAGATGCACAGTTTTGAGTTTTCAAAGCTGCACTAATTAAATTATTTCCTGCAGTGAAGGATAGGGCTCGGTTCTAGTCAGAACTATTTTGAAAATATCAGGTGGTAGAGCAAGAATTGATATAATTTGTATTGCAGAAAGTTGAAATTGAAAAGTTATTGTAAAGAAAGAAGCCAGAGAGTTAAAGCTTGCTACTGCAGATATAGAATTTTGTAATACTTCGAAATCCTAGTACATTAGAAGACTTGAGCTGGCTGTGAAGTACCAAGATCACAGATTAGCTGAAAATAGATGTGTGGGCGGTACATTCGATTAGCTACGGTTATAAATTTGCAAAGCCAATCTATCGGGAACAAACAAGCCAAATCTATTAAACAAGCCAAATCTATCGGGACGTCATTCTGGAACAACATGTACGTTTGTTTCGGGGCGCCATGGGCGCACAATTTGTGTTTATGGATGACAACACCCGTCCTCACAACGCAAACATCCTAAGCGAATGCCTTCAATCGGAGGATATCACCCGTATGGACTGGCCAGCATTCTCACCGGACTTGAATCCAGTAGAACACGTGTGGGGCATGCTTGGCCGAAGAGTTGCAGCCCGTCAACCTCCTCCTACATGTCTACCGGAACTTCGGAGAGCATTGCTTTTTGAGTGGTGTAATATCCCCCAAGACCAGATCGATAATTTGATACTCAGCATGCCTAGGCGTTGTACGGACTGTATTGCATCGTCTGGGAGACATACAATGTATTAACAAGCATACCAACCATGTAAATATTGGTGTTTTGTAAATAGGTGTTTTTGTAATTTGCTCCAGGGAGAAAAAATAGCTATTTTTTTATAATATCAAACATATAGCATCTTGTTTTGCTCTTTACCTTTTGTTTAATAAATAAGCTTTACAAATAAGTCAAATTTGTTTTGCTTCTAACTCTTCCTTTGCCTGATTTTGCATTATCCTTAATTTATGGACATGAGTGTAAAAGACTCTGTGGAAATCTGGAAATGGAGGAAATTCAAACCACACCATTACATTTACTGTCGGACGGCATGAAGGAGAGATTCAAACGAACAGTCTTGGACTGTCTCTCTCAATTTGTATCTGAGAGCCAGCAGGACTGGGATCAAATACTGCCATTATTTCCGCTTGCATACAGAAGTGCCGTTCATGAGAGTACTGGATTGTCTCTATCGCACCTGACTTTTGGCCATGAACTTCGTCTGCTGTCTGGTCTGCTCTTCGAATGACAGTCGGATACGCCTTCTTCGCATGAGCAGTATTTCACAAATCCGCAGGCATGTTTAGAGTACGTTCATCGATTTGCAAGGGGAAGGATCAACGCAGCCATTTAGAGGATGAAGACGAGATATGATTCCAAGACGACAAATAGGGAATTCAAGGAAAGAGATCAAGTTTGGCTCTACATCCCGAAGCATCGTCGCGGAATATCTCCCAAGCTACAGTAATCCTGGGAAGGGCCCCTAGCGTGTGATCATGAAACTAAACGACAGAGTGGTGTGCACTACTTTAGGTTTAGAAACCTAAAGTAACTCATAGTAGTGCACTGCGACAAACTTGCACCTTGTTACGGTTATGAGAATTAGTTATCCCTGGTCTTGGGGATTGCACTACCGGGACGTGCAGTGCTTAAGGAGGAGGACGATGTTGTATATACGAGTAAATATTTTAATCCTTTTCTAATGTATCTTTTATTTTCTGTATTTTTTGAGTATTCTGCATTGTTTTATTTATTTATTTAATATATTTATTGTTTATAGCAGCGTTTCTCAATCTGTGGCACGCGTACACCGACGGGTACGTGAAATAGTCTCAGAAGGTACGCGAAAAAAAAATCTGATGTGTGCACCACATGACTTCCTTGTACGGAATATTAAATTATACGCATTTTTCTTGCATTTCATTTAAACATATTGGATTTAATTCAATCTACTTCGTCGATAGCGCATAAACCATAACCGAATAAATGTACTCTTTAAAATTCACTATATTTGTTTACCATAGCGACACTCTGGCGCTAGGTTCACTTAACAGTATTATATTTCGTTCATATTATAACTCAGAATGCACAAAATTTATATCATTTGAAGCATTACCTAATTGTTGCCACATATTCTATTCAAATACTATAATAAAGCTAGAACGATGTATACAAGAAATTAAGCAAACAAAACAAAAAAAAGAAAGCGTTTTTCACAGACGATTTAGTATTTCTCATTCAATTAATTCAGTTCTCACTTCGCGACAAGGCAAAAATACGTAAAAACTCAAAATATCTGTATTAAAAATTATGAAGTAAATCTTAAACACTTATTTAATCGAAAAAATTCCAGAAAGGATTAAGCATGATTTAATTCGCAATAATAAATGAAGGCGTTATCTTTGTTGTTGCAAAGCTAAGTTTCTCTAGATTGTCAATAAATCTACTATTCTGCTGTTTCAAATGTTAACAAATAAGTTCGCCATGTTATTTAAAACTTAAGGCTTAACCGCACTTAAACAGCTTTTAAATTGTTGATAATTGTACAAATATTGCTTCCAGATTTACGAAAGGCATAACAACCTTAACCGGAAGATAAAAACAACATAATTCACTCATTTTTAAAGCAAAAAATTAACAATTTACAAACATTTAAGAGTAAAGAAACTGAGATCACTGAGCCGGGTAACACAGTAGATATATATATATATATATATATATATATATATATATATATACGTTTGGTGCGGCCGACTGTAACCAAAATACGAGGTGCACATCTACATGTTATAACAATCCCATTTACAAAATTTCAATGTTCTGAGGCTACTCACTTTTGAGTTATGCGAGATACGTACGTTCGTACAGACGCCACGAAAAATTCTCTTCAGAATTCATTTTAAAGCAGTTTTATAATTTTTTTGGAGGAAAAGAGTCTTTTATTCTCTCCTTACGTGCAAATGTTATGCAAAAACATCGTTAAATTGCATTCGATAGAGGTCAAAATGGATATTTTCGTTGAAATATGCTGCCTGAAACTTTTCGCGATTACAATACTTCCTTTTTACTTCGTACAAGGAAGTAAAAAGATGTAAGGGTGAACATTGATAGACAGATTGATGATTGATAGATAGAGAAAAGTTGGAAAGCTGTTGAAAAAACTGGCATTTACAATACAAATTATATTTCATTATGAAAAATCAAAATAATTAAATTGAATCCAAAATAATTTTACTTTAAAAAGATATGAATGTTTTAAATTCAGTTAAATTTTGTTGCATTTTTTTTTGCATATATTTTACCTCTAGAATCTGTACCTGTTAAGAGGGATAGGACCAAAGGCAGACATTTGACAATAATAAATATATTTCAATAATCCTTACAGAAAGCGAGCAGGCATTTCAACACTGTTTTCTGTAATACGATTTTATTTCTGTGAAGAGTCTGGGATAACCCCGATGTTAGTCGGTGAGTTAATTGCAACCTGTCCATATCTTTTTCTCAATGTTGCCAACCGACCGTTGGATATAGCGCGCACATTGTACTGTAATTTTATATTATCAGTATGAAAACTTAGAATATTAACAAATTATAACATAATGCAGTCTGTTCTAAAGTATTCCCATTAAATTATAATTTGGTAAATTGTTCCCACTGTCATCTAACAATCAATAGTTGAATTTATATGCAATACATCTCAATAAGGTTGGCAACAGGTCTTTGTCTGTATCCCTACTTTTATCAACATAATGTCGTTTTTAATAAGTCTCTAACTTGCTTAAATCATGAATAGCTTGTTTAGCTTGAATAGCTTGTTATCTTCCGATCCGGATTTTAAATTGCTGAGTGCTGCAAACAGCCTCAAGTTTCCCATTAAAATGCTAATACTTTTTTTAATTTAATTAAAATGTGCGTAATTACCAATGTACTCCATTTTTGCATAATTAGTAAAAATAAAAATCTCTTTGTGTTATAGTGTTATTACTGTATTTATATATGTAAGTGTTAGTAATTATACATAATGGTGTGTGGCTAGATTACATGCTGAAATGATGATAAGTCGATGGGACCGCGAGTAAAAATGATCTATCTCTAGGGGCTGAGGGAAAAAAGGCTTCTTTATTCTATCTGTCATTCTTCATATGTTTGCTGAATTTGAGGAAGATATCTGATGATGACGATATAAAACCCTGTATTACATTCTTTTCAAATGTACAACCTTTTCTTTAAAATAAATGTTAGCCTAACGATAATATAATATTAAAAAGATTTTTTTCTCTCATCCACACATGATACAAATTAAAAATTATTAAATAAATCTAAAAGTACCTGTATTGAGTTGATCTTCCATTTATCTCGATTATACCAAATTTTATTGTCAATTTCCATGTGAAGAAGTTCAAGAGCTGACTGAGATCCATACTGATCCTGCTTAGCCATATTAAAATTATCTAAAAATACGATCAGTCTCCTACCTAATGGTGGAAAAAGTACACCTCCAGCTTTTTTTTCCAGTTTACTTTCTAGCATGCGCTGCAGACGCGCAGAAGTAGTCTAGAAATTAATAAATGCAGGAGTGTTATAAAAAAAATCAGCATAACTGGTATGAGATATAAATAAAAGGTAATTTAATGAAAACCTTACTGAATGAATCTCTTGGAATAACATTATGTGCTATAGATTTACACATTACCACATATTACATCTTAATACATTAATATACAGGGTGGTTATAATTAAAGTTCCACTTTGAAATGGTCATAAAAGAAAAACTACTGGATAATCTTATAAAGAAATTCCTGAGAATTTATTTTCAGGGGAGAAAAAATTCAAAAATTCACCACCGGGGAGAAAATGGCGCTGTATGCAATATTATTAAACGAAATAAGGCGTGAAGACATCGGTTTAAAATGTGTTTAACTGTTTCTGAAACCCGTTACAATGTATGTTCAATGTGGCGTCCACCATTTTCCGAAAGCAAACTAAATCGTATTAATGCATTCTGAACAGCAGCTCTTAGTATATCAGGACGAATGTTACGGATATGTCGCTGTATCGCATATTCCAATTAAGCCAAATTGTTTAGATCAGGGGTTCTCAACCGGTGGTACGCGTACCACTGGTGGTACGTAAAAGTAAAATAGGTGGTACACAAAAATGCAAATCATTTTTAAATATTAAATTCAAAAATTAAAACCTCAACATCCTGATTTTCTCCCTAACAATCGTAAATTCATGCAATCCGAGCTTTGTTCGAGAGTGGTGGTGGTAGTAGTACTTTGTAGAACTGGTACTAAAGGTTTACAATTTTTGCTTAGATGGTACGAGTTAGTCAAAACGTTGAGAACCATTGGTTTAGATTATTTGCGTAAATAATTTGCTTCTTCCTCCCGTAAGCCAATTACATGTCATTGCGGTTTTGCCTTACCCCACAAACAGCTTCGTTTTAGAAATGATTGAAAACGTTTTAAACCGAATCTTCAATTGCTTACATAGTATGAACTATATAAGCATGTATATGTATGAACTATGTAAGCACGTATTATGAAATATCTATGTATTATGAACTACTTGTATATAAGCATGCACTATGAACTATGTAAGCATACATTATGAACTATGTAACTATAAGCGTATATTATGAACTATGTAAGCATGTATGCAGAATCAATGTATGCCCTTATAATGCCCATAAGGTGTTGCCCCGGATAGTTGCGGAACCTGGACTAGACCCGAATAGTCTAGGCAAGCCGCACGGGTGTCCAGATTCTGCTCTCAACTGTCAACTGTCTTAGGGCCGAATTCAGGCTTAAAAAATCACAAAAGATCTGTAAGAAAACGATTTCTGGAATTTTTGCTCGTGATTTGCGATTTCACATTTTCTAATCGCTAATTTGTGGTTTTCACGGACGAAGTTCTCTGTTATACGGATCGCTTTAAATGGTAATTTTGTTTAGGTTAATGTTTCTTAAGGGTATACAACTTGTTAAACCCGTGTAGCAAAAGGTTAAGTTAGATTCTGACCCTTATTTCATTTAACAATATTGCATACAGCGCCATTTCCCCCGTGCTGGTGAGTTTTTAACTTTTTTTTTCGCGGCAAATGAATTCGCATTAGCTCCTATACACGTTTACCAAGTTTAATAGCATTTAATCCAGTAGTTTGCTTTTTATGACCATTTGAAAATGGAACTTTAATTATACCAACCCTGTAAATGAGATAAATGGAATTAATTCAACCCAGTGACCCGAATAAGTATTAAAGCAGGGTTAATAATATACGCAGGGTTATCCTTTACTTTAGTCTGCTTCTCACAAGTCTCCATCAGATTATAATTAACAGCATGTGTCATTCACATTTTGAGAGCATCTGGCAGCAAAGCCAGTCCTGCGCAACAGCAATAGCTTTTTAACTAAATGTTTTACTTCTTTAATAATGTTATTAGCCTCTCTTTTTTCTTCTATATCATCTTCATGACTTTTCAATAATAAGGTTGGTAGTTATTCTGAATGATATCAATCTGCATATCAGACTCTTCTCTCTTGTACTGCTGGTAACTTGAGATTTTGCAGCATTTCAGATTTCTTAAGCCAAGTACCCTATCTATGATGATATGTAAACTATATCTGAACAGATACCATTTGCTTTATAACAGACACTGGCATAATATCTTTCCGAAGAATATTACGAAAATTAACAGAACACCCATAAATTGTAAGAACAGTAGAACTGTATTTATGAACTTTCCTATTTACTCTAATTTATGCTTATTAATTATCACAACAGCTTGAAATTTACACAAGTAGTAATTTCTCTTTCTGCTATTACTACTTTGGCTATTTATGCACACTGAGTTGCATCATTTTCGCAGACCCGATGTTATACAATTAAGAAAAATACATACACGAAACATGAATAATGTTAGCAACAATTAAATTATTTTCTGTTATGACTTTATCAAGTTTCTTTTCTTACAGGAGTTAAGTTTTCCTCTGAGGAGGGTGTGTAACCTGGTCTTAGCAAATGGATTGTGAAGCAGGAATGGTTACTGACAGAATGGAGCATTTTAAATGCATTATTTAAAATGCTCTATTTTGTCAGTAACCATTCCTGCTTTACAATCCATTTGCTATTACCGCATCAAAGTTTCTTTGTCATTTCAAGTTATTTTAATGGCAGAATCAAGAGATTTTGGATTGCTTAGATTATTTTTCTTTTTCCCGTTTTCGTTTCTTTGCAAGTGGATATAAAATTATTTCATAAACAACTTTATTTTTAAAGCTTGTATGTTACAACATAGCTCATAATAACTACATTACACTGTTACTTGGTTATTGGAAGGTAGATCTACTTTGTACCTTTTCTTACTACTGATGGCACCACTGCAGTTTTTCAAGTGCTCTTTCATTCTACACGGTTCAGCGGCAAAAACGTTTTTTATTTGACATATTATATTGTGTCTATACACATTGCAAAAAAAAAAGTTAATGAAAATTTTATATATTCCATTAAAATTTTTCAGCACATAAAATCTTATTTGATCTTTCAGTATATAACCTTTTATCACCTCTAGAATTAGACACATATGCACTAAAAATGTTAACAAATTACACACAAACTCCTTTTCGAACAACATTTCTCTCTAAACGCGAAACTGCTTCTGAAAGATCATAAGCTATGACTAATAGTGAGCACTAGTTCATTAACTTTAAAAATACAGCATATCTCTTTTTTGCTCTTAGGAAAATAAACCAGTGATGATTAATATTAACATTTTGCTTATTTATTTTTAATAATAAAAATTAATTTTAGGCACATATTTTTGTAGAAATAAATAAATCATTAATACACTTTTCCTTTCAAAAATTACAATTTTATGCTGATCAAATAATATTCTTATTATAGATATATTATTCTTATCACCTAATTCACCGAATCTTAACACAATCAAGAACTTGTGGCATCTATGCCAAGACGAGTTGCAGCTGTTTTGCAAGTCAAATGTAGCGTAACTCGTTATTGAGTAGGTGGTCATAATGTTTTGGCTCTTCAGCGTATATACAACCTTGGGCTTCTTGAAACGGTTTCTTAATAAACACATTTCCCCTGCTATAATTTGTTCTAGCTCATTTGTGGGCCCATTAGGTTTATTTTTGAACATGAAACATAAAAAATCATCAATGCTCTCCCAGGACACGAACTCTGGGCTTCGAACTGCTTACTGGATATGCTTTTCAATTACACCACACAATTTTCGATAAAAAAAAAGGGGACACATATAAAGAAGGACTTATCAGAAATTCAGTGTGACTCAGCTCTAAACCGAAAACTCAGAGAAGTGGGTATGTCCAAAAACTGATATTTCAAACTCTTGACTGCACAGTTTCCAAATTTGCATCTTATACGATTTCTACGTTCAGTAGCAGGTATCAGCGTCAACAGCTTTTCTTACTTAAGAAGAGGATTAGGTCTCCAACAAGATCTAGGTTAAAAAGCACTCATCTGAGCTCTGTTCTGAAAGCAGCATGTTTCTAAACATCTGAAAGGTGGTTGCAGAAAAAGATAAACTATAGAAGTCCGTCGGTAACAAGGAAAAATATCGACAAGAAAACAACATAAGGCGAAAATATCGTCTTGCAAAATATCATGGGAGAAAACAGACCAAGGCTGTCGCAATTTTAAAACGTCGTCTTAAAAATTATCATGGTAAAAAATAAAGCACATAAAAACCATCGACATGACGACAACATCCTAGGCATGTATTTTCAGGCTTTAAAAGTTGTAGATGTACATTCATATAATGATTTGTGCGCGTAGCAATATGGAAAATTTTAACCTCTATAATTCATATTTTTGGATTAATTAAAAACATTTTTCGTGGAAAAAACAAGAAAGAAACTTAAACATTCAAACGCTAAAAATGAGTAGACAATTAATTCTACGTATAGTAGTTAATAGAGTTTTAAATTCATGTACTTAACTATTAAAGGTTCTAATTTAAATTAATGTCTTTTATAACGTCGTATTCGAAATTTTTCAAGAAAAATAAAGTCTAAAAAATTAGAAAAGGAAAGATGACTAATTCCATGCGGATTAATAAATAATTTTTTTGCTGCAAAAAATTTAAGAATTCAAAAACTAAAAATCAGTTAAAAAATTAATGTTACGTATAGCTATGCAGTTAATAGAATTTGAAATTGATTTTTTTTAATTGTTAAAAGTCATTATTTAATTAATCTCTTTTATAAAGCTGTACTGGCAGTTTTTCATCAAAAATATAGTCTAAACATATTGGAAAAAGAAAGATGGGTAACTGTATGAGATTATTTATATTAAAATTGTTTAATTAATTATAAAATTACGAAATTATTTTCTTCCAGCTTTATTCATTTGATAATCTTTTAGTAAAGAGAAAAAAAAAATTTTTTTACTTTATTCACTTTCTTAAACTGTCATCAGCATTTTGATATATAGTCTGCAGTTAATGGTTTAAAAGTTGATTCGTTAAGTTATGATGAACCACATCAGAGGGTAGCTACATAACATTTCAGTTGGGAAGTTCAATTCATTGAATTATGCCAAAGCACATTAGGCCTATCTGCTTAAGGGGAGAGATGTCTCTGTGGAGGACGTTCTCAGGAACTCGCTCCTATTCGCGCATACTAGGAAAACCACAAAAGACTCAAGCAGCCAGCTCGTTCGCTGGATCAAACTACCTGCATTCAGCGTCTTTACCCCTCGGTCACAAGAACTAATTTCAGGAAGAGAATGTTAAATTAAAATGCTTCGTTTTTACAACGTTCATTGAGAATACTCAAATCTGAAACTGTACCTAGAAAATTTAAACGCAGAATTTTTTAAAAATAATACATAATTACTGTGAACCCTCTGGACGATTATCTTCCTAAGATAAGCAGTGTTTCTGAGAACATAAATAAACGTAGATATTAAGCATTACTATTCGAAGATGACCGCATCCACGGAAGACTAAAAATAACATTTTAAATGGTCGGTTTAAAGAGCATTCTTTACATTTAATTTTACACTTAGACATAAGTAATTTAAAATATGAGTATTATTAGTAAATTGTAAATCATTTATTATCACTTATTAATCAATAATAAATTACTTATATTAATATATAACTTGTAATAAATTACTTAATTATTAATTTATTATTAGTAATACTTATAAGTAGTTTAAAGTACTAATAAATTTTTTCAAGTGAGCATTTCTTTCGCTTCATAATTATTTCGTTCCTGTTCTTATGACGGATGTATTTAAATTATTCTCAAAAGTCTGTTCTAAAAATAAAAACTGTTTGTAAATAAGTACAATGCATAATCTAACACATAAATTATGGATACATTTTGATTGCACACATTAACATGTATATTTCTTTTCCAGAAATAATTACAATTGTATATCATATATTTTTATGTTTACAAGTTAGGATAATTTGAATACGGTAAAGCAAATGTCGACTGTCAGCCTGAGAGAAAAGAAGTCCTCGTGAAGGTCATTCTTTGGATCGCATTCAAGTTACAAATGTGGAAATCCAATCATGGAAGACATTGAAAAATTTGTTAGCAATTTGATGCTAAGAAGACAGTGCAAAGAAAAATAACAGATTATTTTCCCAAAACTCAATAAATGTTTTGTTTTTCAAAAAACTTGAAAATTTTGTATTAATTTTCTTTAAGTTCTTGTGGATGTTTTTGTTTCATCGATTTTTATTAAATGCATGCATATATATATATGTAATAATAAAATTCCATAGTCAAGAATACACTTAAAATTCTAACTGTATGTTCTTTTCATTTTTAATGGCGAAGGTCTCTTATTTGAAAGTACGTGGAATTAAATCCACAGCCCCGTAGTCAAATTGTTTGTCCCGCCTTTTCTACACGTACAGTTATAGAATGTTCTGGTGATATTTAAAGCGAACTGGAATGGCTGACGAGGCTGACGTCATTTCTTGCCTTTCCAGAGGCAAGAAAAGAGCGGTAAATGGTAAATTCCAGAGGCAAGGACTCGCAAAGGAATATCGGGGTCTTTTCTTTAATGTAACGATGCAGTAAACTTAATACAAAAAATTATTAGTAATTCTTTTTTATTTACTCCGGAAATTTTTGTAACTGCTATTTCTCCTGACCAATAATAAATGGATCCTGTTTTTTAAACTTATCGTCTGATAATTTAAGTTACGACTACATCTATATTTCTTCACCAATCTATTTATTCCGGACAAAAGCTGGTACATCACACACATATATATATATATAATTAAAGAAAGGAGAAGAAACTAAAAAACCTTTGTGGTCAAGAACTTTTGCGCATTGAGCTGCAAAAATTAGAAAACGAGGTAAAAAGAGTATTCTTAGTGCTTGCGCTAAAACGTTGCTTTGATACTGTGGTTCTGTGAAAAAAATTTAACATAAGTAAAATAAAGTGCAATGGAAAGTGTAAACACTAAATAAACAATATTATCACTAGAATATTTATAAATAAAATTCATATCTAATTGTAAGTAATATGTTGATCAAAGTAAGGCAAACTTTAACAATAGAATAAAAGTGTGACATAAGACTTAAGGAAAAATAGAAAAACAAAAAAGCGGTAAATGGTAAATTAGCCCAATTCGAATCTCATTACTGACTCTTCAGGGGAAATTTATAATGATTTTCGAATCCAGCTAATTCCATATCGCGTTTCGTCGAAACAGACAATTGAAACTAAACTCTTTTTGAATATTAACTGAAAAGACTTAGTCAAAAACTTAAGTCTCAATTCTCTGTTTCATTATAGATCATTCCGGATTATGGGTGTCCGAATTAGCGACTTTTGACTGTATATAAACAAATGTACTCTAATAAACTTAATTTTGTTGAATATATTTTTTTCCCCTCAATATTGTTTAACACGAAAAAATATTTCAATTTCCTCAGTTCGTGTTAATCGATTTTCACTGTATTTTTTTTAAAAAATAAATCATTAAATGTGAAAATATCATATATCCTCTTATGGTCTACACTGTTATACGCTGATGACTATTTGGCCCACTTGAGATACTGAGTTTAACATGCTGTTGTATAGCTATTATAATTATTTATACTTTATTTTTATGAATTTATAGTATTGACTAAAACGAAAAAAATTAGTAAAAAAGTGCATAAGTTTATAAAATTTTATTATATGCATTTAGTATTTTTAATGTGTTTCACATTTAAATAAAAAGGATGTTTGTAACTAGCACAAATAGAAATTTTCAAATAAAAAATTTAACATTCATACCTGTGAAGATATATTAATAACATGGTGCATATAAGAATCTGAATTCAATCTTTTAAGCAAATTTTCAATTATAATAGTTTTTCCTGCACCAGTTTTACCAACAATTAGAACAGGTTTCATTTCTTTCATAAATAATGATAAAATATATTCATACTGAAGGGTCTTCTCAGTTGGTATCAACCAGTTCTCAGAATATACTCTGTTAAAATATAAGTAAATATAAAATAAATAAAATTAATTAAATTTTGAATTTAAAATACTTTGACTAATTGTATGCTATTAAGAATAAAATACTTAGACATAGATTAAACTGCAAAAATATTGTTATAGCTTCAGACAAATTCTTCATAAAGGAACAGCAAGGAGAAGCGAAATGCGGGAAAAAAACAGGTGAAGCATGATACTGTTTGAGTTTCTGCTATGAAGTCGCAGTGAAAGTTCTGACAGTGTGATGATGTGTGATTTAATTTTCGTTATTCAGTTTTATACTTGCTGCACATGCCAGTTAATATTCTCAAGAAATTTAATTAACAGAGGGAGCTAATACTGGACTTTCTCAGTTTCAGACAATGATAAAATACCGGAATGCAGATGTTTATGTCAAGTGTTTCAAAGACTACACGTTTTGCTTATAATTTTCCCAAATATATGTATAGTATTAGTAAACACATAGTAATAAATAAGGTTACATACAAGTGAAATAAGGAAGAAATAAGTCTTTGACCAGTGTAGTATCTTAATCCATTTCCTTTCGTTGTAATCTTAGGTTGAAGATGCAAATAAAATGGACGACCATGAGGATAAAAACCTTCTCATTTCTGCTGCTGTGTCTTACATTAGCCACGACTTACTTCAAAGAATAACACTGCGTCTACTGGACCATCCGTTAATATTGTTAAAGGTATTCGTGGTTCATTTGTTTACTATCGCAACTTCGCTAATTCGAGACGAGCAGATAAACAAAACAGAATTAAAGTTCTTACATTGATAAAGTGTAATCCAAGCTGCTGATGTAAGGAACACGATCATTATTAGTACACAAAATAACACATTTATTAGGCATAAGAAGTAAATAATATATAGAGATGATTACAAGCGTTGTTTACTGTCCATTGCATAACGCGAGAATGAGTCATACAAAGAGAGAGCGTTTCTCCTTCTTTTTGGATCAAGTCCAATTCCAGTTAGCGGGGATGAGGGAGAAATTAACGTCGGAGGGTGCAGCTTCATCGCTATCGTTATCAATTGCCCCACAATTTTTCACTCGATGAGCTGTTCCGTCCAGAGTAAGACCAATTCCTTTTAACAAATGGTTTTCCCCACGTGTAACATGTATACGAGCCAGTTTCCCTTAGAAAGTCCTCCACGAAGACATCCCTCCCCTTAGGGCAGATAGCCTTCGTGTGCTTTGCCATAACTAAATACACCTTTTAACAAAAATTCCAGCAGTAGGCGCTCAATCCCGGAACGAATTCTATTGTATGCTGGAAGAGTCCAAGATTTGTAGGTATGGTACGTGAAAGTAGGGATGAGCTAAGAGGAGAAAGGAAAAGGGATTTTGAGGGAACGGGCTCCTGCTATGGTATATAAACCTATGGTACCTATGGTATATAAACTTCCTTCTGCTTTAGCAATTCCTATGGTTTTATTTTTCTTCTTTATTCTGCAAATATCTTCTTCAAATTCGACTGTAAATCCTTTCCTTGCAATTTTTCGTACGGATATCAATCCTCCTTCTAGGTCAGGAACGTACAGAACATCCACGAGTCTTATTTCTATTTCGTTCTCTTCGTCATCTGTACAGTATAAGTATCCTCCTCCGATACCTTCGGACTTCATCTGAGTACCGTTAGCAATTGTTATTTGCTCAGTTTTGCTTCTATCCAATTTAGTGAAAAAGTTTATGTTATCGGTCATATGAAAAGTAGCACCTGAGTCAACTGACCAATTTGAGTTTTGAAATTTTCTTTCTCTGGTGACTTCGAACGTGTAATTCTCAGTCTTCTCAAGATCCTTATTTTTGTTTTCATCTTTGTGTGCATCCTCGTTTACAGCAACTTTCGTTTTCTGTTTATTTCCATAATTTCCTTTATTCGCTTGCTTTTCATTTTAGAAGAATGAGTTGCTTTCGTTTTTTTTTTTTTTTTTTTTTTTTTTTTTTTTCTTTGTGGTTGTTTAAGAATCGGCATTCTTTTTCTAAGTGTGCTAATTTTTTGCAATAATTACATCTTCGTTGATTCAAATGCTTGAATTTTGTGTCAAAATTCGTTTTGAAGACAGTTGTTTCTTCTGTTCGCGTGCCTTCTTTTCTTTTCTCAGGCATTCGTCGATGAGTTTCGTTTTTACGTATTCCAACGTTAGTTCTTCTTCTGGGCATGCTTCTAAAGCTGTAATAAGATTTTCGTAGCTTTTTGGTTAGCCGCTTAGTAATAGCGTTGCAATGTGACTGTCCTTTACTTTTTCACTGATTCCTCTCAGTTCGTCTATGATTTCGAGCATTTTATTGACGTGTTCTTTGAGTTTCTATTCGTTTTCTGCTTTTAACTAATACAGCTTTCTGAGAAGGTACAGTTTACTGGAAAGATTCTTTCCTTAATGTATTTTCTTTAACTCATTCCATATCTCTTTGGCTGTCGTTTTATTTCTTATGTGTACGATTTGATTGTCGTCTACGAGTAAACTAATGGTAGCTTGTGCTTGTTCATCTCGTTTTGTCCATTCGACGTTTATTTCTTTTGGTGTGTCATGTGCGATTAAATCCCATAAATTTTCCTTTTTCAGGATCATTTTAAGTTTGTATTTCCATACTTGATAGTTTTTATTGTTTAATTTCATGATCGAATATTTATTTTCGCAGTTAGTAGCCATTTCTGCTTCTGTATTTCGAATGCGCAGTACACAATTACGCAGTTTATTTAGTTTTTGAAGACAGGCTTGTCTTTTCCTTTTTCGGATTATCCAACGGTAATTTATGGCAGAGTATCTTTTCTGTTTGTATTTTTTATTCTTGATAGCTTATCTTGATATATTTTATGCATTTAGTTGAAGTAAACCTGCCCTCAGTCTCATAATCTAATGTTGAAGGTATTCGTGGTTCATTTGTTTACTATTGCAACTTCGCTAGTTCGAGACGAGCAGATAAATAAAACAGAATTAAAGTTCTTACCTTGATACAGTGTAATCCAAGCTGCTGATGTAAGGAACACGATCATTATTAGCACACAAAATAACACATTTATTAGGTATAAGAAGTAAATAATATATAGCGATGATTACAAGCGTTATTTGCGGTCCATTGCATAACGCGAGAATGAGTCATACAAAGAGAGAATGTTTCTCCTTCTTTTTGGATTAAAGTCCAATTCCAGTTAGCGGGGGTGAGGGGGAAATTAACGTCGGAGGGTGCAGCTTCATCGCTTCGTTATCAATTGCTCCACAAATATATTATTGCTAAAGTTTATGAGCATGTATTTTACAAATGTATATCTGAGAATGTATCTTTACTTAAACAAAATAATCAGTCTCCTTATTTCAGATACATGCATTCCCAGTAAAGTTTGCTGATTGCCTTTTGGAAATTAAGACATACAATATCTAATACTAATTACCTTGTTAAAACAAGGACTGATCATTTATATTAATTACTCACAACACACTGATTACTTTTTGGATATTACGGTACTAATTTAAGTTTAAAATCTAACTCACAGAAGAAAATCTGTCTGATACTGCATATCTTATCCTACTAAAGGTGCATATGTGAAAGTTTAATAACGTGGATTAACTATGGAAATATTTATTTATTTATTTATTTTTGGAAGAAACTTAGTCAGGGTTCTCTCTTATTTGTGCAGTTTGTCTCCATCATTTACAAATTTAAACAGTAGTAACAAATTGATACTAAGGAAATCAAATTTGTATTCACTTTATATGATTCAACTCACCTTTAAGGAAAATAATATGATCAATAATTAAAAAGAATAAACTTTATGTGTTAAAAAATAAATATACAAACCCCAAATGTGGCTCCCATACATCAGGTAATAAATTGCTCCATTTAAACCATTCCATATTGTTATCAAGGCCATAATCAAAGACAGATCCAAAATTAGGAAGTGACACATCTAGTTGCTTAATGTATGCAATAAAATATTGTTCATCCTTTTCATCAACAGTTATTCCAAGAGAATAGATTATTGACATCCAAAAAATTCTTGATATCTTTTCTTTTTGATCAGTTTCATCTGGAAGCTGCAAAATTATATACAGGTACAGAGTAAAATACTCCTTTTAAAGAATTTGAAATGAAAGAAAATAATACAAATAAATGTTTTATTTGTATTATTATAATGAATGTTATAATAAATGTTTCAGATTTTACCTACTATAAGAGGTTAATATCTGATGAAAGGTATAATTTAATTTTATATCACATAAAAATAACCAATATCATATGACAAAAGAATTGGATTTGTGATAATTATGCCAAATAAATAACACCTAAATAATAATTCAATTATGCCAATGCCCAAAAAGTTAACTGAATGACTATTTAAAAGAATCTATTAGCCTACACCTATACAAAAATGAATTTAAAGCATTTAAAAACTTATATTCAAAATATAATTCAATTCACAAAGACCCTGACCTAAAAACAAACTTTAATCACCCCATAAGAGAAAAACAATGATTTTAGAAGACCAGAAACATTATTGAAGTATTTGTCAAAATGTTATTGAAACCGACATGTTGTATATTACTTTTGAATCAATTCCAATTAAATTGGACAACAAAATATTGTACTCATTAAAAAGGAAATATATAAGTTTCAACCTATCCCCAAACACGCAGTTATCGTGGGAGAAAAAAAAAAGCAAGAAGAAAACATCTGGATATAAAACGTCGTCGAAAATTCAGCGGTTCAAAAACATCGCTGTTTTAAAATATCGCCGTAAAAAATACCGTGGTAAAATATAAAGCACCGATAAGCAATTGCATGAAAATAACATCACAGACATGTGTTTTTCAGGCTTTAAATTCGCATAATAATTTGTAAGCACAAATAGGAATGAAAAACATTTTGTCTCTTTATTTCCTGCTAATTAAAATTGGTATTTAATTTTGGTAACGGATTAGCTTTTAATTTAAAGTGGTGCTAATTTGTTCTTTGAATTTCTTGATTATTTTCAGGATTTTTTTAAGAGTTAAGGATTTCATTGATATGAGTTTTAACTGTTTTCACTTAAATTGGTCAATGATAATGATTAATCTTTTAAGGAGACATAACTATCCTTTATGGCCTGACGGAAGGATATGGGCCTCGAGTTTCCAACTATTTCATTCCATTATAATTGCCTCTCGTTTCTTTTCAGATGTGAATTATGAGTTTTAGCTTCTTCTACGAAGGTACTTTAGTTAATAAGCGTCCCCCCTCGGAGGAAGGTTATTCCCCTCATCCCAAACAGCTCAGCATGTGTAATTTATTTTGAAATTGGAAAACTGGTAAAATTCTGAGGTTTGTTTATTATTGCAATGGTTATTATATGCATTAAAGGAAATATAACCAAGTTTTCAGTAATACTTATTATTAATTGGCAAGTGATTGGTATAAGTCTTTTTTCTGTTGACTTCCAATGACATACGGACGTCTAGTATAACAAACAGAAAATAGAAATTTGTGTTTTTTGTAGTGTAAATATGCTCTATGTAAACTTAAACCTTGTTATTTTATATACTCGGTGTTACCGGACAATGTAGTATGCCAGTTGACATAATTAATGCTTGTATTTTTTCCAGAAACCTTGAAATATTTATGCTGTGTTAGTTTAAATGCTTATAAGAATGTGCGTTATAAAGTTTTCGGTATTGCATGAAAAAGTTATCAATTCTTTTAACAGAAAAATCGTGAGGTGGCCACCTCCCAAATAACTTGAAAGTATGTTAATTTACTTTATTACGGATACCAGTGTACACCAGCTGCCACTTGTAAACTTCTTATGTTAACTGTGACTGCTAACCAATTTAAATATACTAAATAAATAATATTTTAACTCAAAAGCCTGTATAATTTGTCGTTAATTTTTAAACTTATATTTTTACTGGTGTGGTGTGGTGTATTTAATTATAGCAAAGCACACTAGGGAGGACTTTCTAAGGGAAAATGGCTCGTATACACGTTACACATGGGGAAAACCACGAAAACACCCATGCAGCCAGCCCGTTCGCGGGATTCGAACCTCGGACCGAACTACCAGTGTTCAGCGACTTTACCTCTCGGCCGCTGGAGGGCTTATATTTTTACTGGACTAATGAAAGATTTATTTCATATTTCACAACGCAGTGGTTTTACAGTTCAGTAACCTTACATAGATGATTATTACTCACTGTTTTACTTGTTTACTTTAATTGAATGTCCTTTATGTTTTTTGTATACACTAAATTTCTAAATATTATATTACGATGAATGTACTATGTAACTACATACACTAAAAACATATAGCAGAAATAATTAATATTTTTTTGCTAAAAAATCAAGTAGTAAACTTAAGCATTTAAAAGCTGAAAGTGAGTAAAAAATTAATACTACATGTAGATGTTAATAAAATTTTAATTTTATGTACTTAACTATTAGAAGCCATTATTTAATTAATCTGTTTTATAAAACTGTATTATTAATCATCTTTCCTTTTCTAATTTTTTAGCTTATATATATCATGAAAAACTGCTAATGCAACTTTATAAAAGAGGTTAATTATGTAAAGATTTTTTAATAAATATGTACATAAATTTTAAACTATATTAACTGCTATACATAGCATTAATTTTTTATTCATTTTCAGCTTTTAAATGCTTAAATTTCCTTTTTGATTTTTTTCACACACACACCAAAAAAAGTGTTGATTAATCTAAAAGCATATGCCTGCTTGATTTCTTACCACGATATTTTTAAGTGAACCGCTTTATTTTCAGCTACGATGTTTCAGTATATCAAAATGTTTGCGTTTTCGCCTGCAACCCACAAAAACAATCTCGATAGATAATCTGCAGCTGCCTGTTGCCATAGAAGCGAGCCCTAAGCCTTTTTAATTTTACTTCTTCGGTTTGTTAAAAAGAATAATGAGGAGATAGTGGTTCACAGCATTACAGAATTTTCAGAAAATAACAGAGTTTGATATTTTGAGAAAATCTTATAGCCTAAAAAACTCATTACAAAGCTATAATTGAGAATCAGAACCTACAATAGAAGCGCAGTAAATATTGCTTTCAATCTCTTCATTCCCAGCATATTGTTGAGTATTTTTCTGACACTAGTTGTTACGTTATTTTCTTCTTTCACGTTCGTACGGGGTTCGTGTGGATTTGGAGTGAATAACGACGACACTTTATGAAGTATCGAAACACACTTTATTGGCCAGTATTGTCAGGACAGCTCCAAAAACACGTTTTAAAAGTCGTCGATGAACTACTATAAACACGTTGACACGATCAGCGACACAGCGTCCAGGTTATCAGGCTATCACGATGGAGACAGCTTCACGGCAAAGCATTCCCGACTCTGTACAGCTCCCGACTCTGCTTGTTCGTTCTCGGAATTCCACGTACTCTCGAGACTCTCCACGCTACAACTCTCGATGCACTCGACGACACAACACAGCACGGCTCCCGACTCTTCGGTTCAGTCGTTCCCGGAGCTCAACACACTCTCTCGACGATGCACTAACCGCGATACACTAAGAGACTCTTTCGATGCACTCGACGACCCACTCGACACTCGCTGTCCGGCTGTCAACTCGATTTACTTCGCGCGGACTGACTAACTCGAGACTAACTATGTCGCACTCTATGAAGCACACACTAACTGACTGCAG
Organism: Stegodyphus dumicola; assembly: GCF_044657685.1. Taxonomy (NCBI): domain Eukaryota; kingdom Metazoa; phylum Arthropoda; class Arachnida; order Araneae; family Eresidae; genus Stegodyphus; species Stegodyphus dumicola. Next base: position 109,852,753 of record NC_140775.1, on the reverse strand, counting down.
ACCAGCAGGGTTTATATAGCTTTCGACTTGAGTTCGAGAACATTCTGGGCTAAACCGGTAAGAATTCGTTCCAGAAGGTTAACCATCCATCCATGGCATATAGCCAATTTTGTCGCCAAATGTCACCAAATGGGAGATTTCTCGCCAAATGTGGCAACTCTGCCTTCACTTGCCATTTTATGGCAACCTTAAAAAACCTGCTTTGCGAGGAAGCCATCTTACCGCGCCTGTACATTTCGTAACAATATCATATACAATATACTTCAGTTTCCCTTCATGGGCCTACCGTATCAAATGTGATATGGGCGGAAAATGTCCATGTCGGCCAACATACTGATATGCTGAAATGGAACATTTGATCAGAAATTTTAGAAATGGGGACACGATAGATTGCCATGACACTTAATTGAATGAAATGTCTTGAGTATAAACTTTGTTATTATGAGCATTATTTATTATCTTATTCCGCGAATATAAAATGAGCAGTACTAATAAGATGTTCTTCAGAGTTTAAAAATGTATCACATGAAAACTGCCTAAATATTTGAACATAAGCATACCAATAAGTTAAAACAAATACTGGTATTTGAATTCTAAAGTTGTACATAAATACAATCATTATTGTTAATGTTGTACTTTTACTTATTTTTAATTTTTTTTAATTGTAAATAATTAGATTTTTTATTTATATTATTAAAAAACATAAAAACATATTGTACGTACGTACGTACATATTGTACGTATGTGTATACAAATAATTTGATAAAAAGAAGGTTTTATTGAAAATGTTTCTGCATGTTAGATGTAATTGCCACACATGCCTCGGCCCAGTGATGTTAACGCTCCAAGATTGTAGGGTTTTCCTTATTTTGCATAACAAATTTATTTTAAGTTTCATACCTATTCTAGACTTCTCAACTTCCCCTCACATTCTCTCGCCAGGATGTAAATTTAATGTTAAGTGAAGTGCTTATTTAAACATATGAATATCTCAGTTTATTCAGAGCGTGTTTCGCTAGCCAAGCGCACGTTTCGTTATTTAACTGTTACGATAGTAAGCCTTTTGGCCTTATCAGATCTAGCCTCACGCTGGTTAGGTTCTTGTGAGTCCACCTCTTAGGCGTAACTTAATCGCTATCTTGCACTATTTATTTCAATTTATCTCACATTCTACGTTTTAGTTTCCATTGCAAGTTGACAGTGTTTTTGTAGCGCACGAAGACCATGCCTTTCTGTTAACTATTTTGAATTAATAAAGGGTTATTTTTACCCTTCGTCTTGGTCAGTAGTTTTATTCACGCCTGTGCAAGAATTCGCCAGGTCATTATAGGGTCTATTTTAGTTTATGCGGAACAAGAGAGACAGACTCTATAAGGTAATGGGCTCATTACGGGGGCGAGGTACTTAATGCCTGCTGAATAGGGAGCAAAATAATTAATAACGAAGCTTTAACTATCAAAATCATTATTATAAAGTATTATTAAAGTAATGTATAGCTTTATAAATTACATTACTGTTTAAATTTTGCATTAAAATTGGAAGCAATGTCAATTACAAACTATTTATAATATTTAAAAACAAGATTTTCTGTGATTCAAATAAATTAATAAAAATTCAACTCACGAAGGGTTTTAAATAATCAAAATCAAATATGTCTTTTGCTGTGTAATTATGCATTATGTTACAGTGCTGTGTACGCATGCTCGTTGCATAGTTACACATCTGCTAATTACAGAGCAATAAAATTTAACAATTTCAATAAGAGAATATAAAAAAAATAATAATAATGAATAGTAAAAAGCCTAGAGGAAAAAAAAAATTGGATACATCATTTTCCAAAATTTATAATTTATATACACTTTTGTATAACTAAAAGAGCTTCCAAAATTAAAAAGTAAATAAGTACTTACCTTTTTAATGAAAGCATCTACAATTTTACAAAATGATGAGATGTAACTGGGAGATGTTGAACACATTAACTTAAGACTTTTTAAATTACTAAGGGAAAAATCAATGACATATTCGAAATAAACATCAATAACTTCTTCCATCGTTTTCCTGACTGCATCATTTTCAATCTGCTGAAGCCAGGAGCAAATGCGTGTATTGCAACTAACAGTAGCAGTTCCATGATAAACAATTCCACAACGAGAAATAACACTAGGAGAGCAATGAATAATGTCGGTAGTCTCAAATATTACGGAAACCTGAAATTTAAATAATACAGTAATATGCAGCATTTTATTTTAATCTACAGGAAAATTTGTTGAAGTATGAATACAGTGACAAATACGTAAACTTTCAATACATTATCATTTATAATAAATATTAGTCCACTTATAGTTTAAAATAAAGAAGACATAATAATCGAAATTCTACCTACCTAGAATTTCGAAAATATACAATTCAAAAATAATAAAATATAAAAATAATAAATAATAAAAATAATAAAAGATTTAAGTAAAACACATGAAAAAAGATATACCTCAGGCAGCAGTAAAATCCTTTCTCCATTAGATACAGTTAAAACTTTACTGCTGTCCAATAATGCATGAATATTTCCAACCCATTTATCATCAATTGGCCCATCTAAAATTATCCACTTTTCCCTGATTTTTTCATTTCGATTAGCTTCCTTTAATACAGTTGGAAATAAACCATTTTGCCAAACTCCAGCAGCTTTAAAATGCCCAAATAATTCTTTATTTGAAAATGCCTTTGGATTCAAAAGATATGTCTGAAAAATAAAAGAGATTTTAACAAGATTTTGACAGAAATTAGTTTTAAAGCATGCTGCGAATGACTAGAACATTTACTCTGAATAAAAGAATTCCTCGTTAAAAAAAGTACTTGAAATGCTTGAGATATTTGTATGTCATTACTGCGAGGCACAATCATATATTGCACTCCAATTAGCATCATTCTTGTTCATCACATAATGACTGAATAAATGTTTTCAGTTATTTTACAGTGGCTTTTGTGTTTCTTATGTTTGACATGCTGATTATATGAAAGAATCTAGTTTATGTAGTTTACGATTGCCAGCTTATTTAGTTTTTACACGAAATTTTCAGTTAATTTAAAAAAATTGTTCTTTATTTTAAAAACTTTAGACACTAGGTATCATAATATTTTCAATTCCTGCATTTTGTCAATACTACTATACAACAGTGATAAATTAAAAAAATTATCAAAAGTTTTATAGTATTTAGTTTTACTAACAGTTATTTTAATTTTAGAGCCTTTTCTGAATTATTTTATTCCCCCTCCCATTTCCTCGCCAGGATCTAAACGAGAGTATTTAAACTGCTGAAACGAATAGGTTTAGACAGAGCCTGATTTCGCTAGTGAAGCGCATTTGCTACACTGCTGGCTATTAAAATTGCAACAGAGGAAGGAATGATCTGACTGTCGAAAGTCAAAATCACATGAAATGAAGAAGCTGAACTATGGAAATGGATTAGTATTTCAGCACATTTAGACGACGCAAGAGGGAGTAACGATATCTAAAGTACTGCATAAAAGAAAGCTTGTGTAGTGGATTTCTCATTCGGAATGTGCTTTATAAGTTTGGAGTTTGCTCAGAATATCGTGTTATGTCTCGAATGAGAAGAGGAAATGCTTACCAGCAAGTTTCGAAATTCTATACAGGCAGGATCTTTGCCTATCGAAATTGAAGATATCATTCCATGATATCGCTGGTCGCACTAGTCGACATCCAACCATGCGAATATGGAATCAACGGATTGCTGAGGTTCGTACTGAACGGCATGCTGCAGGATCTCAACGCCATCCCAGGACTAACGCCAGAGAGGGCAAACATATTATTAGGTCAACCCTACAAAACCGTACAAGCACGTCACGGACCATTGGAATGAAAATGGGTATGTTTGCAGCACGCCCAATATATCAACTCGTAAGGTATATCGGCGTTTGCAGCAGCGTGGACTATCAGCAGGGTGACCATGGCTTCGGCTTTCCTTGACAATGCTTGCATAGAGAGAGACGCCGACTCTGGTGCGCCAAACGACAAAGTTGGGTACAGGAGTAGCACACGATTGGGCCTTTTCAAACGAGTCCCGGTTCTACGTGCAGTATTCTAATGGCCGTATAAAAGTGTCTGGAGTGTTGGAGGAGCACGCACGATATCGGCATAGGAGCCCTGCACTTGGTGTGATGGTTTGGACAGACATTAGGTCCATGACACGCACATCTCTAGTTCGTATCGAACGTAATTTGAACGCAGAAGGGTACATTTCTGACATTTTACTTCCAGTGGTTGTACCCTATATTCGAGGCCCCCTAACGCCATGTTCCAATAAGATAATGAAAGATCACGTGTTGCACGTCGTCTTCTGACCTTCCTCGACACACAAGGTCATTGTTGTCCTGGCCTGCACGATCTCCAGATCTGTCATTCACTGAAAACATCTGGTTATGGGTTACTGAGAGACTGGCTTGCTACCCCTCTCCAGCTGATACGGTTGATGAAGTGTGAATCTGAAGCAGCATGGCATGAGTTGCCCATTTCTGTCATCCAAGCCCAGTTTGCTCCATGCCTAACGGTAAGGGCCAATTTAGCTGCCACGGATGACAGCTGTTTCAACTAATTTCGCACCCCTGTAAACCTCCAAAATGCTTACAAATTTAATCATTTTGTCTTCATGCCGTACTGTTTAAGTGCAATAAATATCTTTTTTGTATTTAATTTCCTTCATAGTGTTGCAGTATTAATGGCCAGCGGTGTATTTTGATCTCCGGCTATTAATCTTAGTAGCGGCTACGCATTCTGGCCATCTAGCTAGTATATCGCCGGTGTAGGTTTCTGAGTTAGCCTATTAGATTAAATTGAATTGTGTAGTCAAGCACTACATCTCTAAATTGATTGTTAAATTAACTTCTAAGTTCTCACCGCAAGTGGTCGATGTTTTGTGTAATAACATAAGTTTATACCTTCTGTTATAATTTGTGATAAATAAAGGTTCTTTTATACACCCTTTCCCCGCTGTGTTCATATCCACGCCTGTGCTAGAAGTCCGAAGGCTAACCCTCACGTAGATCTAGTGACCACTTTATGCTTGAAAACACACTAGATCTCACATTTCAATGCAAATGCAGGAAAGAAAACTGCGTATTGCCATATATCACTTTTCAATACATTTCAAAAATTGCAATATGAAATTAAGACCATTCAGATCATTAACATCTAAAATGTCATTCAAAGCTAACAGCTTTCTCACTCTTTGAGTTTATAATAAGCTATCTCACTACACGCTCTATGAGTATAAACTCAAAGATTATTTATCATTCATTAAATCTCCTGCTGTCCAGATAAATATACAAATCTCCCGGTTTTCAATTGAGTGCGAAAGTAAAAGGGAATTCTATAAAAAAAAAATTTTGACAAAAAAAAAAAAAAAAAAAAAAAAAAAACCTTAAAGAAAATGCAAGCAATAATGCTGCCATCTCTTAATCAAAATTAAACTGTGCAAATTCATCTTTTCCAATAATTTTTAGAATTTTTTCTGATTCATTTTTATTTCAAATAAAGTGTTTTAATTTTGTTACATACGCACATGTCCGTAATAGATTGAATGCACACAGAAGCAATGATAGCTTAATAAAATTTATTTTCCCCAGAGAGATACTTTACAGTTCTGAAAATTTTCCCAAAAGTACTCGTACAGCTTTTCTCAGTATGGTAGAACACAATCCGTAGTTACCACTTGAAACTACTAAGAACATTAAACACTAAACTCTATAAGAGGCCTCGATACCTAAGCACGCACAGTAATCTCTCAGTATTCTCAATTCTGAGTTAAACTCTGAATTGAAGTGAGAACTTCTGCTCTCTCTAACTTATACAATTTTCCACCATCTGCTAAGAAATTTCCAGTACCTTCGATTTCTTAAAATTACTAAAAGGCATAAAAAGTTACAGTTAAATATAAGACAGGATAGTTACTTATAGGGTTCACACCAACTGCAGCTATATAGAGAATGGAACAAAATGTCGCCAAATTTAAAAGCCTTTGGCAATTTCTCGCCAAATTTGGCGGGAAAATTAGTTTTTAAAAACATCGCGAGTTTGACGCTATTTTGCCAATCTGGCGAGAGAGCGATTAACCTTAATGTTAAATTGAAATCCTCTCTAATCTCCTTTTTCCAGCGAAGCTTCACAATTTTGAGGACGTTCATGTTATAATTTTAAACATAATTTCACTAAAATTATTTATATATGTAGAATATTCGTAACACTTTCCCCTTCCAAGGACTGCACATCTCGGGTCGTACAATTCCTGGACAGGAAGAAATACTTTCAACTACAGAAAATCAATGCAGTACGAAAATAAGAATTTCAACAAATAACATAGAATAAATCAAATACTAAATCAATAAAGGAATGCAGGTATTTACAAATTTCTATACATATAAGGACAATACTCTCAGTAAGCTGTTTACATTATACTCGTATACAATATAAGACTACGTACTATAGCCACAGTAAGGGACTAACTTGTTGAAATGAACGACTTTACGCTTAGGATATGATAATTTACGGACCCGAACTACGATATCGTTCAGCTTGTTTGGGACTGTGTATAGACTGTCCCAGGGTAACTGTAGTTTAGCAGAAAGTCCTTTCCATTGCATCGGATTGCATAACCACACCTTGTCACGTTCGTTGAATCGATCATCTGCATATCTTATTTCGTATAGAGTCTTCATCTTCTCGTCACCAAGTTAACTCGCTCTCGTGCAAAATTGTGCATAACTTCAAACCGTACCTGGAGATTCTGAATGTAATTTTCATGGAATGAAGGTGCAGCCGGAAGGTGACTAAGCAACAGATGACAAGGCAGACGAAGGTTGCGACAGACGGGCATCTGAGATGGAGGATAGCGTGTAGTTTAATGGTAGCATTGCGACAGGTCAGTAAAAATAGAGGTAACTTTTGATCTCAAATCCTGTTGGTTTGAGGAAAATACCAGCTAGAGGTTATTAAGGATCTTTCGATTAAACTTCTCGACATTGCCGTCTGACTGTGGGTTTTGTCTATGCCGAGTGGTTTACATAATTCTTTACTTACAGCCGAGATAAAATTCCTTCCTTGATCGAAATGTAACTCAGGAAGCACTCCAAACATGAAAATCCAATGCTGTATCATTATCTCCGCTACCGTGACAGCCTCTTGATCTAAGATAGGATACGCTTCAATCCACTTTGGAAAATAATGAGTGACAACGAGTATCTATTTATTGCTATCAGCAGTTCGTGGCAGAGGTCAAAGGAGGTCAAAGGCAATGCATTCAAAAGGCGCCCCGTCATTTTTAGCTTCCCTAAGCTGCATGTCATCGGTTCTTTCCGACCCGCACAGGTATCGCAAGATTGGCACCATTTTTGGACGTAAGCCATTTGCGTTACTCTAGTAGAAGCACTCTCGAACTTTAAGCAATGTCTTCATTATTTTAAAGTGGCGTCCTGTTGGACTGCTACGTAATTCTTTAAAGGCGACCGGGATCCGGGATCTTGGAAGTATCAGCTGCCATCGCAATGCCTTTCCACAGTCCGGTTCGAACTTCCGGTACAAGACGCCGTTTCGAATACGGAATGAGTCCCAGAGAGCCCAACTTTTTTTATAGGAACCAGAGATCGAAATGTTCTCCAAGGTAGGTTTCCTATTTGGAGATTCGATTAAGTTGTAAAATATTTATTTATTTTAAATTAACTTAGTTTGCGCATCTTTACTGTCACTTCTCCCTTTCCATTTTCCTGCCAGAATGATAATTTTAGTTCACGCGTACGTAAATGAGATAGAAATAATACTTAAAGGGAAGTTTGAGACTGCTAAGACAAACGGTGTTTCGCCTGCTGAAGGTCGCGTTACTAGTTGAATTTCTACGATTCTTCTGCATTGCTTTATTCTTGCCAAAAGTGCTTGTTACGTCGCTGTAGGTTTGAGCCAACTTGCCCGCTAATTATTTTTCTGTAGCCCGTGACTAATTTACAACTTTGATTTAGTTTATTTTGAAATTCCTCAATGAGGACTTTTTGAGTTACGTTATAAATTCTGGCTGGTTTTGTAAGCACAATAAATGCCTTCTTTTCAACTATATTGAGTTCTTAATAGCAGAGTCTTTTACGCACGTCTTACGTTTCTGTGCGATTAACCAGACACAGCGATAAGTTTTCCAGAGTCTTGACTAAGTAGATGCTACCTAAAACAGCGAGACACTACGAAGTTAATTATGGCTTTCATGTCGCCGTCTTCCAGACTTCATCGTCACTCCATATATCTCGGTCATATGATATTGAAGTTGTAACTTGGTGTGCGACCGGATTAACGAACTCGTATTTTGCGATCCTGGAACAATATCCGCAATTTTCTGGGTCTTCTAGAGAGGGCATCGGTGTTTTCGGATGACGATCCCTTCCTACGACGGATAGTTGTGTTATATTCCTCGAGTCTCTGTACTCATCTGGTTAGTCGGCCTTCTGGATTCCTAAAATTTAATAGTCAAGTTGACGATGCATAATCTGTGAGGAAGAGTAATTTTTTGCCGTAGAGGTAATAGTGAAAATGTTATATTAAAGTGTTTTCTAAATTCTTGATATCTGCCATTCGCAGGGCTTTCTGTACCTCAGGATCCCGGATGCCATCAATGAAATACTGCAGAGACAGGATTTCCCTTGTTTCTCTTAGGCAGTTGGAAAAGGCGATACAGACAGCCTTTCAACATTCTTAACGAGCTCTTGGAATGTTTCCGTCAGCTTCCATTCGCCCGATTTCAGTTAAAGCCTGCTATAGTTTTTTCTACACTTCTTGCCAAACGCAACTTTAGTGCGTCGGGCCGAGCTTCAAGGTCTAGGTCAAGACTAGGTTTTCAAGGTCTTCAAGGTTTTCCGGCAGAGTTTGGAGGATATCTGCTGCATCTGCTAGCAGGAAAGCGGTGAGGAGACAGGTCTCAGCTTGGAAATCCATTTGCGTCTGCCACTGTTAGAAAATTAAATCGTGTAAACTTACCAGGAAGTCTTTCCATCATATGCGGGTGCTTAGTGAGAAGCTTTTAGTGAGAAGGTAAGAGGTACAAATTTAAAAGCGTCAAAATTGTGTACAGTTGTCATTACGGATTTCTTGCAGCTGTTAACTTCCTAGGCGACAGCAGCAGAAACTTAGTCATCAGTTTGTTGTTGGACAGCAGAAATTCTTCTTTGAATTTCTCCAACTTTATCTTCAACCATGTCTACTCTACCTTCCATAGCCCTGAACCAGTTTTCGATTATGGCAGAAATTTTTCTTTTTCCTCTTGACCTGCTTCAGTCTTTGCTCGGCCCGCTTTCATCTCTTTTTGCCACGGACTTGAAGCCCCTTCCATCTTTTCTTGGAATGCAAAAAACGTAGCTCTTATCCATAGCTCTTGTTGCCTTTAAGCCCACTTCTAACACCAAACATAGTTGCGTGGTTTGAATCCACATTTTTCCGGCAAAGATTCGCATTTCTTCATACTTTTAAATAATACATAATACTTCTCTAAATTCGTAACATGAAACTATGCTTTTTATTTTAAATTAAATTTGCAATCTTTGATTCTTTCTGAAATCATACTGCTGCGTGGTACTACTTATTTAAGGTTAGCAGATATGGGACTTGAATTCACATGAATGAAAGTTCAGCACCCATACACTTATTTTATACGTTTATATATATACAGAGTGAGCCCAAAGTTCCCTAAAATTTTAAAAATTCATAAAAAGAGAAGAAATTATGATAAAGAAGTGTGGTTTGCTAAAAAGGACTCAAATAATGTCCGATTTTTTTTAGCAGCAAAAAACATTTTAGTTAAAATATCACCGGTAGAGGGCACTGACATGCGGGAGATTCAGCAGAATTATGCAAATTAATCTTGCAATAAAAAACTGTGATACACGAGGATTTCTAGTTCGTTTTCAGAATGTTATCATTATCGGAGCGAGCGTTGTTGGTGAAGTTGTTTTATTGAAAGGCTAGTCAGCAACTATTGCGTTGCGAAAATTTCGCACGGCTAAAGGACTGAACGCAAAGAATGGCCTCATACTGTGTTCTGGAATACTGCAACTTGTCAAACGGTTCGAAGAAACTGGTTCTTTGGAAAATCCGCCACGAAGTGGAAAGCCCTCGTTCGCGAAAGGCCGAATTACTGTGGTAGAAACCACTATGAATGATATAGCGGAGGAATCATCCACGGGGAGAAGTAGTGTTCGCTTAGTCGGAAGAATATTGAATGTTCCTCACTCATCGATTAGGTGTACCTCCACGGAATATTGCATCTCTATCCCTATTAATTGCTGTCTCGACATGAGTAATAAACATCAAGCCGTTTTAACATGGTATGGGTGAAAGGACACTCCGACAACGAAGGGAATGACGTCGCAGACTGACTGGCTAATGAGGCTGCCAACAACATCCACGCTCAAACTATAAGAGCCCCTCTCCCAGTCTCACACCTCAAGAAAACTCTGCGTAATATCTGTAAAGAAAAGTGGCAAGAAGAATGGAATAGTGGCGACACAGGGAGAAGGACGTATAACTTCCTACCAAAAGTAGACACGGAACGTCTTATAACAATAGCCCCACTGACACAGTACATAACGGGTCATGGCCCATTTCCATCTTACTTTATGCGTCATGGCATTTCAATATCTGACAATTGCGTCTGTGGCATGCTAGGTTCTCCCGAGCCCTACCTATTTGACAGAGGTCTAACAACAAACCACCACCTACCACATCCAACGAATGATAGGACACTTTACTATCGTTTCATAATCAAACACCCGCCAGCTAAAAGGAGTATCTGCGATGTTGTACAGCAAATCAACGCCCTAGGGCAAGACATTTGCCAGCCACAATAGCATGGTACTGCAGACAATGCACTCAACGATTAGGTATTCGCAGTATGTACCACATTCAATTTCGAGCCTCATGAAATCATCTGCTTCCAATAGCCAGCAACGTGCATAAATAATGTTACTGACATTTTTATCTGCGTAAGGCACTGGGCACCCAATGGAATGATGTGTTATCGTAGTATAAACTAGTAATGCCTGCTATATATTGCAATAGTGACCTATGTAAAATAATATATATGTCCGTATAGCGTATAATATCTAGTATCATAACGTATTGTATATCCCAACGAAATGTAAATGCCATATGTAGTGAATGGCTCTAAAATAGTGCATGTAAAGTAATGTATGTTCCTAATGCAGTGTATTTATCTAATGTACTGTATGTCTCTAATGTTACCATGAGTCTTTCAGAATTGTATAACTGTAATTGTCCAAGATCAAAATGCATAATATTCGTACAAGTAGTGTATGCACCGTAATACATGTAAATTATGCAATGCCGGTCTCTAATGAAGTAATGTATGTTCCTAATGTAGAGTATTCGTCTAATGTATCGTATGTCTCTAGTGTAACCTTGAGTCCTTCCGGAATTGTATAACTGTAAATGTACAAGATCGAAATGCATAAAATTCGTACAATGTACCAAATGTAGTGTATGCACCGTAATATATGTAAATAATGTAATGCAAGTCTCTAATGAAGTAATGTATGTTCCTAATGTATTTATCCAATGTATTGTATGTCCCTAATGTAACCATGAATCCTTCCAGAATTGTATAACTGTAATTAGCCAAGATATTCGTACAATGTACCAAATGTAATGTATGCATCGTAACATATGTAAATAAAGTAATGCAAGTCTCTAATGAACTAATATGTTCCTAATGTATTTATCCAATGTATTGTATGTCTCTAATGTAACCATGAATCCTTCCAGAATTGTATAATTGTAATTATCCCATGTCGAAATGTATAATATCCGTACATGCACCAATGTAGTGTATGCAACGAAACATGTAAATCATGCAACAGACGCCTCTAATGAAAGTATGTACATTATGTATTATGTGTACTGAGCATATTTCCGCATAGCGCTTCTGCTTTACGCACACCTTACTATGTCTCATATGTTTCTTATGTGTGCAATATTTGCATTTATGTGCTCTATGTGTTTCAGTATGTATTTTATGTGTCATGTTATGTATTCTCGTTTGTGTTTTTATGTCTTAATGTTACGTAATTATGAGTGTGTTTTTATGCTTTTACGTTTAATTTGCATAGCTATGTGTTTCAGTTTATATGTGTGTTTTAGTGCTTTAATGCTATCCTTTATATTCTTTTTAAGTTACTTTGTTTTATAAACAACGTCCTATGTAAAACCTCCTTGACATCTAGTCCCTGTATGCCCATGTAAACTCCCGGTGCAGCCTCACTGGGCTCCAGCGAGTTGTTTCTTCGAGATAGTGGAGGACGTGGGACATATGCACGTTTACCTATGTTATACGCCAGGCGTCCCCATCCTCCGGCACCTGTCTCGACATGAGTTACAACCGGGAGACACAGCTATGATCCAAAACCGAGTGGGCTATGATAAGAATTGAAAGCGACCCTCAGTGGTTGTTCAACGTTCTCTCGATGAATGAGACGCACTTCACACTACACGGGGATGTCAACATCCAGAATACTCGTTATATTGATTACGTCGAATCCTAGTGAATAAACGATGCAGTCACTGCATCCAGCCAAGTTGACCGTCTAGTGTGGCTTCACCCCATCTTTTATTGTCGGATCATTCTTCTTTAAAAAACCGCGTCCCATATCAGGCTGGAAAACGTGCACAGTAACCGCTGAACGTTATCTCACTCTTTTGCGTGCCCGCATTAAATCAAAGATGTGTGTTATCCGTAGTAAGCTTTATGCAGGATGGCGCGCCACACTATACCAATCCAGTAAAACTATTCCTACCGAGTACCTTTGGTGAAGACGAAGTGATCGATCACTCTGCCTTCTGCATGATATCTCTCGAAGTGATCGCATATGGCCTCAACGATCACCCGACCTCACTCCGGTCAACTTCTGGAAGTGGGGCTATTTGAAATCTCTAGGATACCGTTCATCCTTTCCAACATCGGCCGAATTAAAAGATTCTATCTATCGTAAGATATTCGCAGATCATTTCGACATGTTGCATTCAACTGTAACAAGCGTTGTAAATAACCTTAGTTGTGTCGTACAATACTCTGAATGTCATTAGTTGTTGAAGGAATAAATGAATGGAGCGTACTGTTGTCCTGTTCATTGGGTTTCGGGTCGTCAGCGTCATCTACCAGTGACATTTGAAACTAAAACTTTTTTCACTGCTAAAAATATCCGACTTTTTTGTGAGCCATCAAACCGCACTTCTTTATCGTAATTTCTTCTTTTTTTTATCAATTTTTAAAGTTTTAACGTACTTTTGGTTCTATCAATATAGAAAAAAAGTACGAAATTTAGAACCAATTTGACAAAGACCCAAAGGAAGTGAAATTTAATACTATTAAATTTTAAAATGCTCTAAAAATATGTAAAATAAAAACTAAAAAATGTGAAATACTAAAACATAAAAATTACGAAAACCAGAAAAATACAAAAGAGGAATTCAATCAAATCTGATACCACGCTATTAAGAGGAGGATACATCAGACTCAATTGCTATTCCCTTTGCACTTGAAAACCACTGCGTTTCTATTATCCAAAATTAACTGATAAAATATTCTAAAATATTTAATTATAACAGTTCAGCCGAAAATTTTTAAGTCCTTCCGACACAGTGTAAGGAAAGATTCTAAATCCAATAAAGGAAATGAAATTACTTAGCAAATTTTAACTGAAATTATAATTGAAAAATTACAAAATTTACTCTGCATTTCTTTAATTTTATGTTATATATTTATAGGATATTTTGAAATTTAATGGCATTAAATTTCAGTTCTTTGGGTCTTCGTGAAATTGATTCCAAATTTCTTACTTTTTTGTCTATATAATGATATATATATATATATATATATATATATATATGTCATAATTCCGGAAGCATAGAAAAATAATCAGCTTGCAATCGTCGTGGCTGAGGATGAAGGCTTACAGATGAAGATAACAATACATGAACTTGACGAATTTCCAGTCTTTATTTCCATGAATATAAAATCATCTCAGTAGATATTTATCCAATCATAATGAAATACGAGATATTTATATGATTCAATCATAATGAAATAGGATAGATTGCTATGTACATTGGTTCTTAAAATTACAACGCAGACATTTTAGACGGAAAAGCAGAGCAAGTGGAGATATGTAACACACACACACATATATATATATATATATCATTAGATAGACAAAAAGACATATATATATATACAGAGAGAGAGAACTGGAAAGTTTAAAGACAGGATATATATATGTATATATATATATATATATATATATATATATATAAACATTCCGAATCACGTCTATATGTTACATTTCTAAGACGGACTATAGCACGTCCAGTACTGGTGTTAATGGCATTCTCATGTAATGTGTAAAGAACGTTACATAACAGTTCATACAGCTTTCTGTCAGAACGTTTTAAATATCGCCTACATATTATAGTTCTGAAACGGACAACAGCTTGTCTAGCATCGGTGCTAATGGCACTCTCATGCAAAGTGTAAAGAATGTTTTTATAAGGAACTTCTATACAACGTTCTAACAGAACGTTTTAAATCACATCTATATGTTATAGTTCCATAACGTACAAAAGCGTGTTAAATGCTGATATAACGTGTGTGATATAACGTGATATAACGTGAAAAGTACGTTGTATTAAAAACGCGCGTAAAACGTTCTACAAAAATGTTCTAATAAACGTTTGCATGTAATTGTTCTACAACGTCCAGTAGCACTTTAAATACTCTTACTAGTAGCAAGTTCGCATAACATATTCGTATAAAGAATGTACTAACTGCATCTAAAATTTGTCACAGAACGGCATATCATCACGAAACTGTCTATCTCTTTGTATATTTATTTACGATTTTCATAAATATCTCTCAAGGAGCACTTTTAACTAACAATGCAGCATATAAAATAAATACGAAACAGGTGTATTTATAGATCTGAAATATGTAATCCTGTTTTAAATAGCATTTTGATATATAACAGATATATGTTTTTAATATTTCATAATGTAATGAAGAAAGGGGATTGGGAAACGATTATTTTTTTTCTTTTTCATACAATAATTTATTCTTGCTTTCCACACATCTCGAAATTAATGATGCTAATCATCTTCTTTCTCCACTTATTTAGTGGAGAATTAATTAATTAATTTTTATTTCTATTATTTCCGGAATTCAATTTTTCTATGTAATTTAATTACTTCAAACTATAATTCTCTTTTCAGGAAGTTTCGTTTAAGTGGTCAATAAAATATTTGATTACTATGTATTATGATATATTACTTTGTCCATTCTTTTCAAAAGAAGGCATTTTTTTAAAAGAAAAAACATAACAGACAAAATAACATACCATAGAATGCAGTACTGAAATATATTTTATCCGGCTATTAAACAAAACTTGCAGAAAATGGAATTATATTTTGAAATATATGAAGTATAAGGAATTTCTTGAAATGAATCATCCCCCCTCTCTCCATGTGCATGAATTGTTCTTAAACTATATAGAAAACAATATACTTCTATATATTGTTCCTATATAGAAAACTTTAGACGTATTTTCCTATATTGTTTTTCATTTTGACAGTAGTTGGATATCTAATGAAAAAAATAAAACATATTTTATTTTCAGTTTCTTCCCTCCATTATATCATAAAACATTAAAAATAGACACCTTTATATGTTATATCAAAATATTCATATTTCAGATGATCAACAGATAGACCTTTTACATACATATTTGATAAATATGTTAAACAGGAAATATACAGTTCAATGAGACACGTTCTATGAACACTATTTGTAATACATTTTCTATATACTGCATGAAAATTCTATCAACATCAGCATTTGATATGTTTTTTAAATTATATAACTGCAACATAAAGATGTAATTAAAAATATTTTCCTAGAATATATTTATTTAGTAATGGCATGATCTTTTGTAGTGCTGATTATATATTTCATATAAATTGTATTGGACAAAAGGTTGTTTAAATTGGTTGAGCATATGTTAATAATAACTATAACTGGAAGGAGTAATTCCTTTTAGACTCTCCCTGGTAGATTTTAATGAAAAGTTTATATCCACTGAGATTTATACTGGTTAGTTTCTGTATAGACTTGGTCTACTGTATATAGTTTTCCATATAATAAGTATAATATTCGTTTGTAATCACTTTGATTCCAAATCACTGACATGGCATTACAATTATTTAGCTAGAAAGCCTGTTTTAAGCAAAACCGTTATAAATATTTTAAATAACACATACATAATACACAAAAGAAAATTTTAGGAAATAAATTAATCTTTGTATTGAAATAGCTTTACATATAAAATAAAAAAAAGCATAAATTATAGTAAAAAAGTGCTGAAAATGTTTCTGTTTCATTCAAATTTCTCTAACATCATTACATACAAACATATCGATATTTCATGCATAATTTGTTTTATTTCGCACACATGTAGGCTTAATTTCCAAAAAATTTAAACATAAAATTTTAAAAATGATTAGACGTAATTTCCAACAAAATTAATCTAAATACAAGTTATGACATTATTTTTTTTATTTCTGAGGAAAGATTGCAAATTCTACCTTCAGTATATGAATATTGTGGATTTTTTAGATAAAATTAATGTGAATTAAAACAAATATCTAACCACTTATCGTTTTGAACTGCTACTGCACGAACGTTTTATAAATATGAATGCAAATAAATCTGTTTTAACTAATACTAAAAGTGAATGCTAAATCTTCTTATTATTACTAATATGACAAATTTTGCAAACTCCTATTTTGCATAAAAGATAATCTTTTGTAATTTAATGCATCTTGCACGTTTTTTTTTTACTTTGATTAAAAATGGGGGAAAAGGCATTTATTAAAATTCAAGTCTTTTATTTATGCAAATTATCACTTTTTCAATGAATGGAAGAAAACTTATTTTTAAACATTCGAAAAGTGGCACATGGAAGAACTCTTGAACGATATACTGCATCTTTGCCATATTATTTATTTATTTATTTAAGTGTTGTTTAGGTTCCAGATTATCCCTAAAACGTAAGTTTCTCCAGAATGCTTTCGAACATTTTTACAACATTGCTTTACAAGCAACATTGCTTTCAAAACCACGCAAATTAAAAAGCCTCTAGATATGATTAACTTTGCCTGTTCGTTAATATTAAAAACTAAAGCTACACAATTTCCCACATAGAATGAATTTACCAGTTTTTGAGCTATTCAATAATATGGTATAGGGCAAGTTTCTAAAAGATGCATAACAGAGGCATTCAATAAATGAGGCCTAGAACAAACTCCAAATACCAACTCGACCAATGTCTACAAATTTTTTACCCTTCATTACACCGGAAAGAAAATCTGCATCTTTGGGGACAACAAATAACATTAATAAGCCTTTACAATATCAGCACTCATACCGATTGGCTACGTTTAGAACGATCAAGAATATCAGGTAATGTTTTCATAAGATTAACTCCTTTAAATAAACAAGCGTTTAAAGAAGATTTTCCTCTCTGAGAGCTAGAAGTGTCAAAAACCGGGGGAAATTTTTAAGTTTTACTATCAAATTTAAGCATTGCCTGTGAGGCAAATAGTAAAATTCTTTATTCAATTTTAATTTCCGCTACGCATTCAGTGATATTGATTTTTTCCCATTTTTTTATGCCTTTTCATAATCATATGAAAGTCTACCACATTTTACATTATTAATCACTTTTTCATGCCTCTTCCATGTTAGTTCTTTATTATCAGGTAAATGCGTAGAATCGCATTTCCAAAGCAATTCTATTTTGTAACTAACCAAAGGGAAGGATATTATTTTTTTCTTAAAAACCAATAAAACTAGCTTTCTTCTAAACAGTTTAGAATGAATCAGCTATTGCTAAAATTAAATAATGCACTCAAAGGAATATTTCTAAGCAGCAAATGTGCAGACAAAGCAGTTAAAATGTTGCCATCCGCGCATGAATTCTGTCTCCCAATCAATTACCGTCTACCAAGTTTAGTTTTCACGCCTGTTAGACCTGAATCTGCTCAACTAAGTTCTCAGTTAGCAATTTTTCCAAAATGCCAGCGCCAATCAAAAGGTCAGTGTCGCTTTCCTCACAGGAGGAATCTGTTAAATCTATTTCATTTCACTTCAAGTCGTTTAAAATTCTCCAACCATTAACTTTTGGAATAAATCCGCATATCTTTTACTTCGAAAGAGCTTCAAACTACAAGTATATGATATTCTTAAACCACTGATTTCGACAGAAAATAGGTTATGTTCCTTCGATTTCGTTTCTTTTCACCCAAACAATCTGTGTATTACCGTTTCATTCCTAAGTGGAGGAGCATTCAATATGCTGCCCCACCGGGATAGTGGTTAGTGACTCTGACTCCCGTATCTTCAGTCTTTATCAAACTTTCAGCAATTAATGACTGACATCCTTATAAGATATTTCTCCCGCCTTCTTAGCGAACCTTCGTGGTGTAGTGGTCTGCACGCTCAGCGCGTAATTGAGAGGTCCGCGGTTCGTTTCCCGGCAAAGGCGTTGCTAATTTTTTATCTTGCCTGCTTCCAAAAATACCTAGTGTCTCTACAACCTTTCAGTTTCTGGAACTTATAAGTTGCAGCTTTAAAAGGAAAACTTCGTTTATAACTTCTTTAAGTAGCCTCATTTTCAGTTTTCTTCAGACTGAGAGTAACTAACGTTCTCAGTCAATTCTGTTGTGTTTTTAACGCAGTTAAATCCGTCTCCAGGGAATAATTCAAATTTCAACGTTCTAGATTCAAAACACACGTCCCGTTTTGATTCATGGGTTTGCATTTGCCCGATGCAGAATGCTTTGATTGTGTGTGTCATTATTTTTGTGGAAATTATGAGCACTTTTGTGAATATACAACGTTCCCCAAAAATGTCGTACCAGCGTTCACCTTGCAGCCGCACCGATGTCCGTCGCGAAACACGAGGTGTCCCCACAAGTGTTAGTGTATTTGTATGTATTTTTCAACGCCCGGTGTGATTATGTGAAATTTTTTGAAGTCCAGAAATTGTGCTATTCCGTGAAAAAGTTCATTATTTGGATACTATAGCTCCATTCAAGTCGGAACCAAGTCTGCCAAGGTAGACTTGGTCCCGACTTGAATGGATTCTGTACTGCTATTTGTAATAACTGTTTCCATTCTGCCTTCAATCGTTCAAGGATAAGTGTAGTAATTATATTATTTATAATGTTACTGCTTTCTTGCGGTACGCTTGTTTTATTAAGGATTTATGTTCTAGTGAAGCAATACTATTCTTACATGCAAAGTATTTGAAGTAATGAGTAATCTATTTTAATCACATGTTCTAAATATCACGGAGTTAATTTTACAAATTAAAGCGATTAAGTGCTGCAATCACAAGTTTAGTGATATTATTGTTAATTCTGAAGTCTTACAACTCCAGACGATTGTACCTCAGAACTGACACTCAGCAGGTTATGTTATTGCGTTCATATATTAACAGCATTTCATTTTCACCAAAAATGACGTGAATCAGAGCAAAATCTGTATATTAAGCTGACGTTCTAGAAGCATCCTAAGAAAACGATTACTAAGACTGAATCAACAATTCCAAAAGAACTGCAGTCTGCAACTCTATACCAATACAATAATAACAATGACAATTGCATCTCAAAAGAAGACAAAGAATATTGCCTCATCGAAAAGTGCGATAGTCTCCTGTCTCCTAAATGCAAGGAGGAAGAACAAGCCCCTGATCCCAAAAGATCTAATTGAAGAAATTTATGCACAGATAGAGGTAATGAAGAACTTGGCAGTAGAAATTCCAATGAACTACCAAGCCGCAATAATTATAAAAAAAAAAAAAAAAAAAAAAAAACTACTGCGTATTTAGTGGCTTAAATAACACAGAAGCTGCTGGTGGCGTCCGCACGTTCTCCCAATGAGAAATGCACTACAGTACTCCCCAAACAGAGCAAATGCCACCGTATTGTCAAAATTGCCAAGAGGAACATCGGGAATAAATGCCAAAAAGGTCCAGCACTTCTAATTATTTCAAAGGACAACGCCTCCAAAGTTGACATTCAAGAAAAATTAGAGCTCTCCCCTATTTCGAGATTCCAAACTGAGATTAAAGTAATCATCAAAATTCAACGAGGAAGCACATAGCAATCTCCTGCAAAATTCAGGAGGAAGTCAGGAAATTTAATCAGTCTCTGGATAAAATTCAAGACACACAAGAAAAATTATACGAAAATTCTCCAGTGAAGAACGCCAAATTGCGCATTTAGTAACTTCTCTCGTGAGACAACCGCAGAAGAAATGCATAATATAATAACGACTAACTTTCCCATAACGAACAACGACTTCCCGGGGGCTGGGACATATGTGTCCCAGCTAAGTATACAGCAACTGGGGGCTCGGGACAGTTTGTCGTCGGTGGCAGGGGTAGGAATTCTAGCGCTTGAGGCTTGATGACTATTTTATGATACCCCGCAGATTGCGTTCTTTTGTGGTATTCCGCTAACGGATTGGGGAAAATTGTCTGTGTTTCGAACCCACATGGCTTGTTTTCAAATTTGTTTCTTCCAGGAAATATTTTGTTGAAAGGAGAAAATAAAAAAAATAATTTGTTACTTCGATTCTCATGCGTTTGCGTTTTCAGGTATTTTTTCCTGTGCAAATACGGTTACTAGTTCTATCAGTTGATATATATATATATATATATATATATTTTTTTACTTCAGTTTTAAATAATGGCTAAACCTAATATTTACCTAACGAAAGATGAAATTTCGGATATCGTCGCGCGGTGGGATGATTTGGATGAAACATTTGCGGACAGCGATTCTGATTGCTGTGATGAAAGTTTTTGTGATGACAGAGAAAAAGATTTTCTGCTTCCACGGATCTAAGAAATCATATGGAAGTGGAATTTTAAAGTTCACAGCAGAATCAAGAAATGACTCAGAAACGCCTGGCTGTTCGTCTGATCAGATTGGTTTATCACGTTCAACTGCAAATTATGAAACAGAATTTGTACGGAAAAAAACTATGCGATAATTTCGCAATTGCAGAAGAAGTAATAGTTCACGATTTTACGGGAGCATCATGACTAAAAGATGAATTATATGATAGAAATGAACTTGATTATTTTTAACTTTTTTTCAGTAACGAACTGTTAGAGAAAATTCTACAGGAAACAAATCGTTATGCTGCTCAAAATAAAAAAAAAAAAAGTGTACCGGAAATTTCTCCCGAGGGAAAAATATCACATCATGCTGATTGGAAAGATGTTACAGCATCTGAAATGTTTTTTTTTCTATCAGTGACATTGCTATGTGAACACATAAAAAAGGATTCAATTAGTGATTACTGGAGCACAAATGAATTGATTGAGACTCCATTTTTCCGAAAAATCATATCTCTTGATGGCTTTAAAAAATATCTCTTGTCGGCTTTAAAAAAATATCGCGCTTTCTTCACTTTGCAAATAATGAAACACCGCCATCGAAGACAAATTCTGATTACGACCACTTGTGGAAACTCCCAGAAGTATTTGAAATACTTAACTGCAATTTTAAATCAGTTTACGATTCCCCGGAAAATCTGGCAGTTGATGAAGTGATCGTGACTTTTAAAGGTCGTGTAATTTTCCGTCAGTATATCCCTAAAAATATAAACGCTGGGGATTAAAAGTGTCTAAACTGTGTGACGAAAATGCCTGTGCATATGACATGAATGTTTATTTAGGAAAAGATAAAGACGAAAGATTTGAAGGTCGAAGCGCATCGTGTTGTTCTACATTCAGCAAAACATGTGAAAGGGAAAGGGCGTTCCCTATTTATGGATAATTTCTTTTCTGCTCCGCGACTTATTCTAGAACTAAGAAACAATTATAAGGTAAATTGCTGCAGAACAGTGAAGATCCGATGAAAAGATTTAACCAAGGATTTGAATGCCAGAAAAGCAGGCGATTTGAACCTGAAAATGGCCTCACTGTTGCGTGCTGGGAAGATAAAAGAGAAGTTTATGTTTTAAGCTCTATGCATAAACGAGACAGTGAACTCCTTCCAGTTTCTAATAATGGCGAAAGAGCTTCAAAACCTGCACTTATTCGTGATTATAACAAAAATATGGGATATGTCGACCTCAGCGACAGAATGGCCAATTCCTACGGATTTTCGCTTAAGTCTCAGAAATGGACAAAGAAACTCTTTCTCCATTTCCTGAACATTGCCGTTTTAAACGCATATATATTATTCAACGAGAGGAACTAGATTGATCACAGAAGTTTTCGCATGAATTTAATTAATCAAATTTTTCAAACATGTGATAGGAATAATTTGCCTACGATTGTTTCTTCAACCACTCAATCGTTTCATTGGTCAGTAAAATCTGATTCGAGGAAACGGTGCGTTGTGTGCAGCAAGAATCATAAAGAAGTGAGAACTTGGGTTGCATGTAAAATCTGTAATGGTGGCCTATGTCTCGAAGAGTGTTTTGAAAACTATCATAAGTAACTTTATTGTTTTCTTTTTCTTCCTTTCTTTTTTTGTTTGTTTCACTTGCGAGTATGCTCGCATTACTTATATTAAAAATATGTAATTCATTTTGTAAAATCTTTTGAACGAAGTTTCTATTTAATTATTAAAAACGTTATTAAAAATTGATTAATTTTTGCTAATTGTCAAAACTTTATAATGGCCGTAGTAAACTAGTTATTAAAAATTAGAGTACTTTGAGTCCTCCATATAGATTCTGATACATTTTTTTATCAGTTGGAAATAACTTTAACGTTGTAAATTACAGTACTGAAATAAGGAATAAAAATGATATATACAGAAAAAATCTGCTTGGAGGTCAAATATCAAAGAAATTTTATTTTCAGAAGTACGGTAGCTAATATTTTTCAGAAATTATTTTAAAAGCTTGAATGTATTTAAAAATGCATAATTTTTCCAGTGTTATTTCTAATTAAATTATTCTAAATTTTGTTTCAAATCGAATTTGAAATTGTCTTTGTTTCATTCTTTTCAGAAGTGTTTTTATCACTTTATTCCAATTTTTAATGTATAGGTGCAGTGTAATAAATATAAATGTTTCAGGTGATGAAAATTAATTTTAATGTTATTTCCAAATGACATACATTCCCCGACTACTGCTTATTTGAGTGAAATTTGGTTTGTTATGTTCTAAATGATAACTAGCTGCCGAACGGAATATATTTCTTTAACTCTCATAATTTAACTTATAACTTCAAATTCCGATGAACGGATTGACTTTTTAAACTTTTCTTGTTCTCTCACATATGTAAAGAGTATATCAGCCAATTTCCTTTGCACGCCCTCCACGAAAGCCCCTTCGTTTTGGTAGATAACGCTTTCTTTAATCTGATTAATAAAAATAAAATTATATTCGAAATAAGAAAGCTAAACATATGAGCATTTCATAAGTATGTTTAGAAACCCTTTCCTTTCATGAATAACTTTGGTGACAAAATGAATTATAATTGTGCGACAAATGAAATGCGAATTTTTATTAAAGCAATTATTATGGAACATTTTCTAATTCAAAATTTAAAAAAGTTTCAAAACTTAATAATTAATCCGTTGTTATATGTTTGCGTCTATAATGTCATATCTGTATCAATCCATTCAGAAAGCAGATATGATAGTTTAGGTTAATTGAAAAAGTGAAACACACGAAGGCTGCCTACCTAAAGGAAAGGATGCCTTCATGGAGAACTTTTAGGGCAAAATGGCTCATATTCACGTTTCACAAGGGGGAAACAACGAAAACCAATCATGCAGCAGCTCGATCGCTTGACGTCGAACTACCAGCATTCAGCAGCCAAAACCACTCAGCTACTAATAGTGTTCAAAAAGTAATTAATTTTACGTGAGAACTGTGTTTTGGAGGGAATCAAACAAGATATTGGAATACTAAGCACGTATACAGGAGTTCAGATGTGTACCACATTTTAGTTCCCTGAATTTAATCCTCAGTGCGAGCCTTCATTAGTATTCATCAACTCAAGTACGAATCTTCATCCCGAGCTTCATCACTTCCAAAGAAAGCAACAGTAAATAGCTTGAGACCTGAAAATTTTGCATAACGGTTTGATATTTCAAAGGCGAGTTTAGCATTCTGAAAATATAGATCATAAAAAACTGAAGAAATATTTCGCCATTTGGCAAAGATTTTTATTTTTGAAATTTCAATGCGTTCATGTATATGCAATTTTGCATTCAAAGGTGTAGGTGTAGGTGTATTTAATTATGGCAAAGCACACGAGGGCTATCTGCCTAAGGGGAGGGATGCCTTTCGTGGAGGACTTTCTAAGGGAAACTGGCTCGTATACACGATACACATGGGGAAAACCACGAAAACGCCCATGCAGCCAGCCCGTTCGCGGGATTCGAACCTCGGACCGAACTCCCAGTGTTCAGCGACTTTACCGCTCGGCCGCTGGTGGGCTTTGCATTCAAAGGAAAAATGCAGCAAGAATATAAATCATCGAACAACTGTTCTACTTCTATTCGAAGGTAAACGTAATAGCTAATATCTCTAAGTGATAAAACTAAATTTTTGTTACTGAATACATTAAAAGTCAACAATGATTTTATTTTCTAAAGTTTCAGGGTTTGCATCTGCATTTCTTTCTTGAACCGAAAACTATGAAGTGGTTAAAAAAAATTAAAAATCTTATATCCCTGAGTTAAAGGCAGATTAACTCTGGGTTCTCTATTTGCAAAGCCACATGGAAGAAAAATAAATTAAAAAAAAATTCTTGGTTCATGCATTGTAAATTTTTGTTAGTGCAGGTGTTGTTCAATAATAATTTAGTGCAGTACAAACACAGTGACCAATTTCTATTTCTCCAGAAATGAATATTGCCAGAGGTGTAAAAGTAATAACACTCATTTGTGAATTCAGAAATGCTTTTTAAATGGCACTTGAATAAATAAACTCTATTTAATTTTCTCTTTAATATCAGAATAATAATACTATTAAAAATGAAAATGTGCATATTGCTTGAAGGACATGTTTGAATATTTTAAATATCACTGATAACACTCATTTGTGAATTCAGAAATGCTTTTTAAATGATACTTGAATAAATAAACTCTATTTAATTTGCTCTTTAATATCAGAATAATAATACTATTAAAAATGAAAATGTGCATATTGCTTGAAGGACATGTTTGAATATTTTAAATTGAATATTTTAAATATCACTGATAACACTCATTTGTGAATTCAGAAATGCTTTTTAAATGACACTTGAATAAATAAACTCTACTTAATTTGCTCTTTAAT
This sequence comes from Stegodyphus dumicola, assembly GCF_044657685.1. Lineage (NCBI taxonomy): Eukaryota > Metazoa > Arthropoda > Arachnida > Araneae > Eresidae > Stegodyphus > Stegodyphus dumicola. The sequence continues at coordinate 109,827,329 of NC_140775.1, read as the reverse complement.
ATCAGAATAATAATACTATTAAAAATGAAAATGTGTATATTGCTTGAAGGACATGTTCGAATATTTTAAATTGAATATTTTAAATATCACTGAATTTTCGATAGATGACAAGTGAATATATTAACTCTTATTGTGCTTCACTTATTTTTTAGTACATAATCTGCGTGTAAGTTTAAAAAACGATTTTAATCATAAAATGGAGCACTTTTTTAGAACAAAATTTTCTAGTTGTAGCATACATTTAATCTGAAGAAAAAATATTTCTTTTTCTTGGGAAAACTGCATTCATCTACCTGCAGTGTGAAAGCGATTAGAGTACATCCCGCATTCTAACGCCTAGAGCATTGGACCTGGATTGAAAGGAAATCCTGGCCGTTTCTCTGCCTGCCGACAAAAGAGCACTAATCACCTAGTCGTTGAGATTCGATTCGATAATTTTCCCCCTTTCCATAACCGCTGAACCAAGAGCCCCAGTGAAGGTACACAACTGTTTTTCGAGACCACGGGAAAAGGTTTTAAAGTAACATTCAATATTAAATGATAAACGAAATGATCCTATAAAATGGATCATTGAATGCTCTCCCCAAACATCCCATTTAATTAAGAAAACAAATCCTTAGTGGCTGGAGGGAGCACCGAATCACGGAATATTTTGGCGCAGACGGTGCTTAACCTGTCCAGATTTCAACCATTCTGTGATTGTCCACACAGACAGTAAAATGCGTTTTGTGGGGGACAGTATGATAGTAAATATTTCAATGTACAGTTCCCATCCTGCATCAATTGCAAACTTTTCAATAATGTGAATGACAGAAATTTCAACACAAATCATGCTGCATTTTCGTCGAACTGCCTGATGTACCATCGTGAAATACAAAAGATCAAAGAAAGAACGGACAGAATGCATCCAACTAAGAGGAAAAAAGTAACGAATCAGCAAATAACAACGATCCCTCCCCTTTTAACCAGACTATTAAAACGAAGCACAGCCCTGAAAATTAAGATTCTCCAAATTAACATGCAAGAAGCTTAAGCATCGTCTAAAAATCTCGAATTATTCTTATCAGATCATCATTATGATTTAGCGCTCGTACAGGAACAGTATTGCGTAAGAGGTAAGGTCAGCGCCATAGCGTTAAGCTGGAATCTAATTCAGCACCAAGACAAAAAAGAAAACCATATAAGAGCAGCTAATCATATGCTACAACAAGAAGTGGTCACCCTGAACTATATTTTTCTCTAAAGATATAGTAACAATAGGCTTGAACACTACAAAGGAAGAACTGTTCATCACATCCTTCTATAGTTCTCCAGTAGAAGAAATTTCAGGCGCCCAATCGGGATAGTGGTTAAAGACGCTGATTGACGTACCGATGGGCCGGCCTTCAAATCCTGGAGAAAGTATGCGTGTTTGTAAATGTATTAGAAACTGTACGACATGGGGGTTGCTCTCATGTGACTGTCAGACAAATGAGATAAGTCACGACAAAGCAACAGAAATTTCATCAAGCCCTAAGCATAAAATTGAAAGATGCAGCGTAGAAAAATTATTATAAACAATTTAAAACTGAAAGGAGGTATAACCAAATTAAAACGGGGAATAAATAGGATTATTTCCATAAAGTTAGTAATTTTGAGTTGCATGTTTTATATCTTACAAATAGTAAGATATAAAACTGCGAACAGAAAATGGAGGTTAATAATAGAAATAACACAATTACTGCACTAATATTAACAAAATTAAAACACCTCAGTTTAAAGAATAAATATACTTATAATAAGAATTGTTTAAAGTACAAATTTAAAAATACTGGCAGTTAAAAAAAATGGTTCTTACATGCACAGAACTGAAATTTTCAACATTCTGAGATTGTAAATGATCAAACACTTCTTTTAATGTTTCCCATGTGGTTGTCTTCCCACAACCGCTCTCTCCAAGAATAATAATGGCATGGTGAAACTGTAGTTGTTCAAAGAACTGGATGATTTTTGATAGAGTAGCGTGAGTCAGCTGGAGAGACTTTTTACTCAGAATGTTTTTCACAGCATTAGTAATCTAAGAAAAAAGAATGGATAGAATAACAATTATTTGTTTATAATTTTTTAAGGACTTTAATATTTTGAGTTAAAGTTTGTTCTAGATTTCTTGAGATTCCTTTTTTTTTTTTTTTTTTCAGTTGATCTTAGCAAAGTTACCAAATGTTAATAATGATTACTAACGAAATTCAACTTACTTTCTTTATAATGACATCTAATAATAATAGTTTTTGTTTAATTTAATACAGCCAATATTTGTTGCTGATACATGTTGAAAGACAGAATAGCAAGAAGTAATAAACTTTTCTTTACACAATGTTGTTGTTGTGAAACAATGCTTAACAAAATAAATGTTCTTGTTATAAATTTTATTTCCAAATTCCCCATATCGATATACAAGCTAATTATTTAAGAAATTTAGTCCCCATTTCGCAAAAATTATTTTTACTAGAATATTTCAGTTGAGAAATATTAAAATACTTTACTTCCATCTCCAATCAACTGAATATTACTTAAAATTTCCATTCACGAATTTTATTGTTTATTGAGACACCCAGCTTTGCAATAACCTAGTCCATCTATCTCACTGGCATTTATATTAATATAATTTGAAATAGTATGATTTCCGTTCCAAAAATTATCAATCACAATTGTCCACAAAAACGAATTTCGAGTCAATTCATTTTCAAGGATTGTCAAAGTAGATGGTAATCTACACCTTGCAGTGGGCACTGTCTTAGAAGGTGTCTGAAGGTGTCTTAGAAGGTGACTGAAGTGAAGTTTTAGTGATACTGGGCACCATATAATAAGCTGTGTTTAATGAAAAAATAATAATATTCATATGGCAGTATTTGAGTTTTCACTTCAAATACTTTCCAGGAACACAGCATTCATAGTTTATATTAGCCATCACAGCTACTTACACTGAATTATGAAGGAAGAGAGAGATATGAGCACTGACTCAGAGAATTGCGAACTTAAGTGAACTTAGAATTGAATTTAACATTGAAATAATTGATAATGCCAAGTTATTCTGTTCCTTTTATTTGTGAATTCACAATTTGTGCTAATAAATATTAGAATGAAATATGAATACATTTCATTTTATCAAGGGAGCTATTGTTTGTATTTAAATACTCTGGCATCCAAACCCGAAGAAATAAGATAAGACCTTTTGTTTATCTTTCATTTTATCATGTATTCTTTACGCTACATCTGCAGTCATAACATGGTTCATTTGCTGTCTTAACGCTAGATTGTCTTAGAAGTTAGCCGACGAACGCCAAGCGCAAAGGTTTAAATTGAACGGCATAGATACTGCATATATTCTGAACACAGCTCTGAAACTACATGAAAGGGAAATAGTAGTACTTTAAGGGAGTGGTCTCAAACTCATACTGCCCACAAGCCGCATGCACGATTTGAATACAGCTGATGGACGAGACTTCGTTTTAAACAAATGAAATTTTTTTATTAATAAAATAAATATTTAAAAAAATTCTTAAATTTTAATACCTAAATATTTATCAAAACATGTAATTATTACAATAATATCGCAAAGGAAAAGAATTAAAATTTATATTTATTTTCGATCCGAAATCTAATGTTTGGCACTTACAAGACATTTTGGTTGGTTACACCTTGTTATTCAATATACCTTGAAAAATACCTTGTAAATAAATATCAGACCGGCATTTATTTCAAATAATTTTAACATGCGTAATTAATCATTAAATAACTTACTTGTATAATATAAACTAAAAACGAACAAATTGTGAAAGCTTTCAATGTGGGACAAAACTTCCGAGCAAATAATGACAGCCTAATCTTTCTCATATTTATTAAACTTTTCTATAATGTATAAATAAAAATACGTGTGTCTGTATGAAATAATTACAAACATTTTTACTCATTAATACAGCTTGAGTTCGATTTTGATAAGATTTTAACATTGGAGAGAAACTGCTAGTAATTATTTTCATCACGGATTGTTGATGCTCATCGATTAATCGGGTTCTTTTCTTATTTTTAACTGAGGAAAAGAAAAGTTATTCATATTTTTATTCAGCTGCATTCAAAAACAAAGCGATTATTCTTACGGCAAAAATTCGTAACTGAGTATTTTCAGTTTTCGAAAAGTAGCTCTTATTAAAAATCTGTAACTCCAAATCTTTGAATAAAGTTTACATCCCACAATAAATTAATTAGCTATCTTTACTATTTTTTTGGTGTGTGTTCTTCGCGTTCAATTTTAATGGTAAAGAAAATAATATAAATTCGAATTTCAAATAACTAAAATATTGAATTGTTTGCAACACTATATTTGCAATAAATATTTACTAAAATGTCTTCGAGGGTAGCATAAAACTGTTTCGGGGTCCGCCAGTTTGAGGCCACGGACTTAAAATACTCCATTATCACATACTGTCATGTAAGGTACACATGTTCTTAAAGTTTGATGACTCTATTATTGTTAGAAGTATTAGCATTTGTCGCCAAAAGGATGGCAGGAAACCTTTAGAGAATTTATATATCCGTGGAAAAGTATGTTTAGTTTTAGGTATTTTAGGCATTTTGTTTTACACAGTACATTACATAACAAAATTGAAAACCAAAACAATTCATTACACAGCAGGAGAAAGAATTGAACATTCATCATTGTTGTCGCTCATATGGAAATAGCACTTTTGCTACTTACTTGTAAATAATGGCATAGATAAATATCGGATGTAGACATCACTTGATTTCCTTATGCGGCCTATTAAATTATACACATTTTCTGCTGCATTTCATTTAAACTCATTTCCCTGAATTTCATTAGAGGTATATTTTTCGTTTAAATAATTTTGTTCTCACTTCGTGGCATAGCAAAAATACATAAAACCCCAAAGTATCTTCATTAAAAATTGAAAAATACAAAAAATATTTAACCCCAAATATAGTTAAAAAAACCATTTTTACAATTGAAATTAGAGTTTGTACACCAAACCAAGCAATTCGACCAGCGGGCAGGAAGAGAGATTTTTCGGTGAACAAAATTTAAAGTTTACTTTTGACCCCACTCGGCAAAGAGACACTGAAGTTGGTACACAAACCGACTGAATTCACTATTCTGCTAAGAGTTTAAAGTGTAAAAAAAAAAAAAATGGCAGCCTCGTTACGATTAGCAAGACTTAAACAACTTTTGAATTGTTGATGATTCTACAACTATTGCGGACAGATTAACTAAACCTTAACCGGACAAATTAATTAAAATAACCTTAACAGGAACATATCAATAATATAATTCAATCACTTTTCATGCAAAAAATGCACAATTACATATAGACGAGATCCTTATTTATATTATTTATAAGTAAAAATAATTATAAGTAATTCAAAACGCCTAAAATTTGCGTTAAAGCTGCTAAGTAATAAATCAATAATTTATTATTAGAAAAAGTATTTATATATCATCTCCAAGGAAAAGAAATTTATTTAAAACTGTAAATTATTAGAAAGAACTTTAGTAAGTATTTTTACGTAGCTTTCCAACTTAGTATCCAAAGTTATCTATATCTATGGTAGTAAAAATTATTTAAAATCTTTAAAGAAAAATCTTTTGACCGTAAAAATTCCAAATATTAAATTCAAAATTCTGATCGCAGATTAATTGACTTATTAAGGGGAACAAACCAATCTACTATCAATTAACAATAACCAAATTAAGTGAAAGTGTTTCGTCTTTTTTCGAATAAGGATCAAATTAGTTATTTTACTGGAGTTAGTTGATGAGTTAAGAGCAATATTCAATTATTATTAGAAAGAAATTGGTCTACTTAAGCTAAAAAACATTTTTATCATAAATAAAATCTAAAATAAAAATGAGTACGAAATTTAAGGTATACATTAAGAACTGAAGTAGACGAGATCCTTATTTTAGAAAAAATATTCCCCGACACTTTCGTAGTATTGTAAAAATAATAAACAAATTATCGAAATTTGTACAAATTAATATATATAAAAGAAGACATTAATAGAAAACATATAAATGAATATAAAGTATCGTCTACACAGTGAATCCAGACACGAAAAATAATTTCTCAAATAATTTGACCTTAAAATAGTGCATATAAATGTCAGCAAGTACTTTTATTAATTTTCTTTGGTTTTTAAATTTTGAAAAACTGCAATAGAAAATTAACATAAAAAAGAATTTGCTTAGCGGGTGACATGATTTATTATGGGGAGGCAAACAGACAGAAAAAGGGGGTAAGATAAACAGTAGTGCTAAAATCAAATTTATTAAGGATTATAAGAATATCAAGGAAGAGAACGGTATTATCAGATTCAGTTTTAAAAGTGAATTGGATTGCTGGGTCAGTCGAATTCACAACAGATAATATCTGCTTTAAATCTTCTTTATTACCAACAAAAAGCGGGAAAGTGTCGTCTGCACAGTGAATACAATACAGACACGAAAAAAATAGTTTCTCAAATAATTTGAACTTAAAATTGTACATATAAATGTCAGCGAGTATTTTCTAAATTTTCTTCGTTTTTAAATTAAAAAAACTGCAATGGAAAATTACTATACTACTATTTTTAAAATGTGTGTGTGTGTGTGATTATGGCAAAGCTTCGAGGGCTATCTGCCTAAAGGGAGGGATGCCTTCGTGGAGGACTTTCTAAGGGAAACTGGCTCGTATACACGTTACACATGGGGAAAACCACGAAAACGCCCATGCAGCCAGCCCGTTCGCGGGATTCGAACCTTGGACCGAACTACCAGTGTTCAGCGACTTTACCGCTCGGCCGCTGGTGGGCCTATTTTTAAAAGCTTGGTTATTAAAGAAGAAATACTTATTAAGACGGAATGAATATTATTAAAAATACAATTGCTATTTTGTTCATTTAAACTCCTTGAAAACAGAAATTTATAGTCGTTTTAAAACAGCGAGTATGGTCTTACATTTTATCACAGCACTGATAAAAAATTTTTTTTTTTTTTAAATTAAAAATTAAAATGCAAACTAGACACAATAAAAAATAAATGACAATTTTGTTTCTAAAATTGATAATACAACTTGTAAAGACATTAGATTATTTGGAGGCAGGAGGGATGAAGAATTAACAACGTCTTCGCCGGGAATCGAACCGCGGGCCTCTCAATTACGCGCTGAGCGTGCAGACCACTACACTACGAAGGCTCGTTAAGAAAGCGGGAGAAATGCCTTATATACTCACCCTTTTAAAGGGCGACTGGGGTTTTTAGGAAACCCAATCGCCAAATCCTGGGTGTGGAGAATCATTATCCAACACCCTTTTAGTTCGAGAGCCACTGCAGAGACATTAGGTAATTTGGAATCCGGATGGATGAAGAATTAACAACGCCTTCGCCGGGAATCGAACCGCGGACCTCTCAATTACGCTCTGAGCATGCAGACCACTACACCACGAAGGCTCGTTAAGAAGGCGGGAGAAATACCTTATAAACTTTTATAAACATACAACTTACATCTTTCTTTAAAATAGAATATGCGTAGAAATAATAACATTGCATGTATTCGTTTTTTTTTTTTTTTTTTTTTTTTTTAACCATATATGAAATTAAAGTTTCTGTCCTAATATTGAAGGCAAAGAATTGAGTTAAAAATGTCATACATAGGGATATTATCATTATTCAAAGAGATTAAATATTTCAACAATTAATTATAGGAAAATTACACTTTTCTTTAGGGGAAAAATAAAATTACATATTTTTCAACAGTAATTTTAAAAATTGCAACATTAGAGCAATGTTTAACATTTTATGAACGTATTTTTATGCACATTTTACTTACAACTGATAAATCCTTTTTTATCTCTTTGACACCACTCAAAATATTTTCTAATATATCTTCAAATATAGGAACATCATCTGCATGTAATTCTGACATGCTGGAGTTTCTAAGAGAAGCAGCTATGACCTGAAAGTTAAACAAAATGTATGTAACTAAGAGAATATTGCGCGCATAAAAACTACTTATTTTAAGATAGTAGTAATATATTTTGAGCAGGAAAATAATGCAAGGAGATTAAAATTTGCTGTGTTTCTTTTCTGATAATAACAAGAAAGCAATGTTTTAATAATAAACTTTTTTTTAATTACAAATTAACAGAAGTTTTTAACACATAAAAATTATTTCAAATCGCAATTAAAGTTTTCTGTATTTTTGCTTTATAGTGTTATAAAGTAAAAACACCTGCATGTTTTAACGTTTTAATTATACATTTGTATATAATAGGCTTGGTGGCGCATCAGCACCACAGGTGTGGTGTTCGATCCCCAGGCTGAGCTAAGTTACCTCATCCTTTCATCCCTTGAGTGAGTCGATAATATGAGAACCAAGTTCGTTTGGAGGACTAAACACCGGAGGTCCTGCAACAAGCTGACCACTTGTTCAGGGCATATGTTCATGCATCCCGGGGCCTACGGTCAGGAAAGCAAATATCGGGGTATCGGGGTCACTACGGCTGTTGCGCAACTGAGTTTAGTTAATATACTATATATATAGAGAGTATTTACTTGCCTATTTTCCCTCCTAGTTTTTCAGAGCAAAGTCCTCAACTTTTTTAAAACATTCTTATGATTTTCCACTTCCTCAAGGCATTTAGGAAGCGAGCTTTTTTAAATTTTAAAAATGGATTCGTCCACGTAGTGGTTGTTTTCATCTTACTAATTTAATTGATTTGGCTCAATGAATTTGGGGTGCTCATGAATCATATGTATGTTTATCAAAGCTCATGAATTTGAGGTGCTGCACCCCAAATTCATGAGCTTTGATAAAGTAAAAAATTCATGAGCTTTGATAAAGTAAAAAATGAGCTTTGATAAAGTAAAAATTCATGAGCTTTGATAAAGTAAAAAATTCATGAGTCTTGATAGAGTAAAAAATTCATGAGCTTTGATAACGTAAAAAATTCATGAGCTTTGATAAAGTAATAATACCGAAAACCTTCACGAAAACAGGAATATCTAACACTCTTGATAGCTCTGAAAATCACTGCGTAAGAGAAAAACAAACTAAACAGCTACAAAGACGATGATGATGGTGGTGACAGAAACAATTTGCAGGCTATAAAAGATGACACAGACAACAGTTCGAATAGCAATGAGCCGCCCAGACGATATAATGGTTAGGAGAGTAAACCGCTGAGTTGGCTTCCGACCCAGGTATAGATATATCTATGCAGAACTGGTTACCAACTCAGCGGGAGTTGAGTTACAACTGGACACCACTAGCTGCCAGGCCGCAGCCCCAGGCTGAGCAGACGACATTTATAAAATGCAAAAAAGAAATATACATATGCATACAAGGCACTTCAAGAAGAGTACAATCAAAACATATATATATATATATATATATATATATATATATATATAATTTATTTCCTAAACCGTATTGATTAATTGATTATATTATCTCCTAAGTTTAATTAAAGTAGAATTATTTTAAAAGTGTGCATCCATACTGGTAAGTTATATTTTGAAAGATGTTTTGAAGTAATATATATATATATATATATATATATATACATATAAATACCAACTCAGATACAGATATATACACACTTACATACATATATATTCCGAAACAAATAAATATATAATAATAATAAAAGTATACATAATCTCACTCATATTCATATATACATTTACAAAAATATACGTTATCATAGTTAAAGTTTACATGAAGCATGTTATTGAGGTACGCGTGATCCTTAGTATAAATTAGGTACTAATAAAAGATATAAACATGTACAGATACAGTACAAACTTTGTGTATGAAAACCTGGCACAGTATAAATACAAAATTACATATTGAACATACATATCACATACTCTGTTGCTGACATATTGAACTAACTTATATAGTTCTAACATGTATACTGCTAGGTTTTGCAGAGCAAGTAATCTGTCTTCAGGTTGTTAAGGAATATTCTTTGATATCGCCAAGAGATGGCGTTAGGAGTCCATCTATTGGCTTACTTGACCTTTCCCCTTCTGAACACGTGACTTGAAAAAATATTCTTCTTCTTGAAGGTAGAATTTCGATGCACTACGCAATAGAATTCGATTTAGATATTAGCTGGAACTATTCAGTTCTTGCCTCTTGAGCATTAAATATTCGATTCAGGCATTTTAGCCAACATTGTATATATGTAAATATTAAGTTTAATTAAAATTTATGGAAAACCCTCCAGGCCATGCATCTCGTCCTTTGGATTATGAGTGATTCGACTTTGATATAGAACTTTCGTTGCATAATGGTGCATCGGCCCCAGAAAAGAATCTGATTAATTTGAAAATTTGTGTTTTTCGCCTTTTGGATTAGCTTTGTAAGCGAAGACTTCTCACGGTAAGTCTCCTTTGATAATTTATTAAAATGGAACAGAAGACACTAATTAAGAATCGAGCACATATACGTGCTTCTGTAACTCAAATTATTAAAAATGTAGATGTGTATTTAAAAGAAGAAAAACAAGAAGAGTTAGAAAATTGTTTGGAATTGTTAAATAGTAAAGAAACGGAACTACATGATTTAAATGAAAAAATACAAAATTTGATTGAAGATGAATCAAAATTAGATTCAGATATTAACACTTCTATGGAATATAACGATAAAATAATAATAGCGAAGTCTAAAATCAACCGTTATTTAAGGAAATACAATACTCAAAATATCAACACGAATTTAAATAATTCATCTACAGAAGTTGAAACCAAAAGACAGATTGAAGGCAATGTGAAATTGCCCAAAATGTTAATTCACAAATTTTCCGGAGATTATAACGATTGGATGAATTTTTGGAATTCATTCAAGGTCACTATTCATGACAATGTTACACTTTCGAAGACAGAAAAATTTAATTATTTGAGAACTTATTTATGTGGAAACGCAGCATCAGCCATAGAAGGTCTCTCAATCTCAGAGGCTAATTATGACTCTGCTATAGACATTCTTAAAAATAGATTCGGCCAAAGTGACCTTATTATCAATACACACATTTCTAATCTCTTAAATTTAAATCCCGTTCAAAGTTCAAGTGAAGTGACAAAATTGCGAAAACTTTATGATACAATTAACGTTCAAGTCAGAAGCCTTTTAGCATTCGGTGTGAAACCAGAAACATATTCCAACATGTTTATTCCAATTTTGATGAAAATTGTCCCGAACGATATAACTTTACAATTTCATCGTACAAATACTGAAAATCCTTCAACCTATGATTTAAACAAATTTCTAGACTTTCTCCGATTAGAAATAGAATCGCGAGAAAAGATTAATTCGTTATCCTTTCCACGCAAATCAAACCCGGAAATGAAAGTTATTAACAGATATCCACCGACGCCGAAACATAAACAAACTGTCACTACACATGAATTTATGGCAGCCGCGTCATCAAATCGAAACTGCATTTTTTGTTTTCAAAACCATGACTCAGAGTCCTGTTTATGCCTTACAGTTAATGAGAAGAGAGATATTTTAAAAAAACAAGCGCGTTGTCTTCTTTGCCTGGCCCCTAAACACAAAATCTCACAGTGCCGGCAACGCCAAACTAAAGTTTGTAAAATTTGCAAAGGTAAACATTCAGAAGCCATATGTTTTAAATCCAGTTCGATAGTTAAAAATACACCAAGTGATAAAAAGGATAGTATATTAATTTCGAAAAATGATACACAAACTAAGGAACTGAAAGAAGAAATTGTTTCGGCCGTTTCACATAATGCAAATAATACAATTCTTTTACAGACTTGCACGATAAAAGTTAAAACAGCTAAGGAAAAGGTGTTTGCCAGACTTCTCTTGGATAGTGGAAGTATGAAAAGTTTTTGTGCTCGCGAGTTAGCGGACAGATTAAACCTCGAAGTCATAAGAAAAGAAAAATTGACTGTCTACACTTTTGGGAATACTTCTCCCATCCAAAAGAATTATGACGTAGTTAAATTAACTTTAGAACATAGAAGTTCTCCCGATTCTAGAATAGAAGTTGAATTATTAGTAACTGATCATATATCAGGTACAGATATTCCACCTCCTAAATCAGAAGAAATTAAACAAAACAGACAATTAAAAAATTTGCTGCTCGCAGATTTTCCCGATTGTAAAAAACCCATTGCCATTTTAATTGGTGCAGATTATTATTACAACATAGTAATGGGACACGTTAAATACTTAAGCAAAAATCTTGTTGCAGTGGAAACTATTTTCGGCTGGTGCCTACATGGACGAAAAGGTGATGATGATGTCTCTTTAGCTTTCAATGTAGTTGTAGGGGAAGATTTGATTTCCAAACAATTAACAAAATTTTGGGACTTGGAAAACTCAGGACTTATTGATAAGAGGGAAAACTTCAATTCAACTGAAAATGAAGTCGTCGAATATTTCGAATCAAATATAACATATGAAAATTCTCGCTATAAAGTTAGATTGCCTTGGAAACATGACACATCAAATCTAAATAATAATAGGGAAATCGCAGAACAAAGATTTCATCGACTTAGAAAACGATTTAAAAAAGATCCTAATGTATTTTCTGAATACAGGAACGTATTAAGAGATAAGTTAAAACAAAATATTATCGAACCAGTTTCAGAAATTTCAAATGAAGAGGATGTCGTGTTTTACTTGCCACATAGGGAAGTTATACGCGAGGATCGAGCTACAAGTAAATTACGTATTGTTTATGATGCATCATCGCATGCCCCAGGATCCATTTCTTTAAATGACTGTCTACATGTTGGGCCAAATTTATACCCTGAAATATTCGAAATATTGTTAAGATTTCGGTATAATCTAATAGCCTTCACCGCAGATATAAAACAAGCCTTTTTACAGATTCTCATACATGAAAAAGATCGAGACGCAACCAGGTTTCTGTTTTCCGATTTCCCTAATGATGAAACCATTTCTCCTGACATATATAGGTTCACTAGAGTTTTATTCGGAATAAATAGTAGTCCATTTCTATTAGCCGCTACCATTAAACATCATCTGAAAAAATATAATAAACTTTATCCTACAACGGTTAACTTTTTGAATGAGAACGTATATGTAGATGATGTGATTGGAAGCCAACCAACGATCAATGAAGCATTAACTACGAGTCTAGAATCGGTCCAAATATTTAAGGAAGCAAGCATGCAGCTTCACAAATGGCATAGTAACTCGAGACAATTACATGAATTGTGGGTAAAAAAGGGTATCGTTCCAGATGAAAATCCTGAAGATTTTAATACAGAAAATTTCGCATTTAAAGTCTTAAGTATGGCATGGGATAATTCAAAGGACTTACTGTATTTTGATGTTCGGAACTTATTGTCTTTCACATCTAAACCAATAGAAACAAAACGATTTCTTCTACAAGTGTTGGGTCGGATATTCGATCCGATTGGAATTTTAGGACCTTTCACTGTTAGAATAAAGTGCTTAATACAGAAGATTTGGTTGTCACAAATAGATTGGGATGAACCGTTACCTGAAGATTTGTCCTCTGAATGGAGAAGGTGGTGTGAAGAGCTACCTCAAATAGCTGAATTCTCCATCTCTCGTTACCTTTTCATGCACTCGAACATTAATGTCGAAAATCTCGAACTACATTGCTTTTCAGATGCAAGTGTCAAAGCCTATGGTACAGTCGCATATTTACGTTTCACGACAGAAAATAAAGAAATCAAAACGGCCTTTGTCTCTTCTAAAAATAGGGTAGCCCCACTAAAATCCCTTACTTTACCGAGGTTAGAATTAATGGGGGCATTGTTATCAGTTAAGTTAGTCAGCAATATTCTGAAAGCACTGAAATTGAGAATTCCGTGCTATTTTTGGACAGACTCAACAATTACTTATTTTTGGATCCAGAAACAACCTGAAGCCTTCAAACCCTTTGTCAGGAATCGTGTCGAAGAAATACAAAAATTGAGTTCACCTCAAGATTGGCATTATTGCCCAGGTGTCGACAACCCTGCCGATCTCGTATCTCGGGGAACGAAGATTTCCAAGTTAATAAATGAGACCATTTGGACGCAAGGTCCCCAATGGCTTCAACTCCCTCACGAACTTTGGCCAAGATTAGATATTAAAGAAACAATAGATGAAAACAAGCTGGAATACCGAAAGAGATCCGGTGATATACATCAACTTGAATGTACAATCGAAAAAAGTGCAGATGATCTTTTCGACATATCAAAATATAGCAAATTAGAGAAGCTGTTAAGAGTCACTGCTTGCACAACACGTTTCATTAGAAAATTAAGAAAAACTAGCGACATTCAAGGAACTCTCACAGCTGAAGAGTTACAAGAAGCAGAAAATTTCTGGATAAGATCAGAGCAAAAGAAGTTTTTTGCCGAAGAATATAAATCCCTCAAAGAAGGTAATTCAGTTGGAAAAAATTCTCCTTTGTATAATTTTCTTCCTTACATTGATGAAAAGGAAATCATGAGGTTGAGAGGAAGACTGGAATTTTCTGACTTCTCACTAGATAACAAACATCCAATAATCTGGACTAACGATTCTGATTGTATGCAAAGAACATGAGAAGATAATGCATGGAGGAATTGCTGCAACTTTAGCTAAAGTCAGATCACGCTTCTGGATTCCTAAAGGACGACAGTTAGTCAAAAAAGCATTAAAAGGTTGTATAATTTGCCAAAAATATTTAGCTAAACCAGCAGACCAGATGACAGCACCCTTACCAAAGGATAGAATCCAAGAATCGCCTCCATTTGCAGTCTGTGGAATTGATTTCGCCGGACCAGTTTACGTAAAGAATTCTAAAGACATTCGAAAATCCTATATTGTTTTGTTCGTTTGTGCAGTAACCCGAGCTGTACACTTAGAACTTGTATCAGATATGTCAACAGAATCCTTTTTACTTGCATTTCGCAGATTTTTGAGCAGAAGAGGAAACTGCGTAATCATCTACTCTGACAACGCCAAGACCTTTAAGAGGGCAAAGAAAGAACTTGAGAATTTTTCAAAAGTTTTAAAAGATGACAAATTCAAGAATTTCATTGCCAAAGAAAGAATCCATTGGAAATTTATAATCGAACGAGCCCCATGGTGGGGAGGGTTTTATGAGAGACTTGTTAGATCTGTTAAAGAATGTTTAAGAAAAATCGTAGGAAAAGCATTGTTGACTTTCGAAGAAATGT
This sequence comes from Stegodyphus dumicola, assembly GCF_044657685.1. Lineage (NCBI taxonomy): Eukaryota > Metazoa > Arthropoda > Arachnida > Araneae > Eresidae > Stegodyphus > Stegodyphus dumicola. The sequence goes on along the minus strand of NC_140775.1, from coordinate 109,812,115 downwards.
CTACACTACTTGTCGAAGTGGAGTCAGTTCTTAATTCACGACCTCTAAGTTACGTTTACAACGACAATGACGAGCCGCAACCGTTGACTCCAATGCACTTCTTAAACATTGGACAAACTGATTTGAAGTATCCTTTGACCTTTGCTAGAATCATCGGTAGCGAAACGACAAGAGAAACGCTGTTACAAAGAAAGCGTTATCAAGAATTGCTGTTAAAACAGTTGTGGTGGAAATGGAAGCAACAATATTTATTAGATCTTAGAACTGCCCATTTCTTGAAGAATCCGCAACTTCAACCAGAACTAAAAGTAGGAGATGTTGTTTTAGTCGAAGGAGATAATAAAAACAAACTCTTATGGAAACTTGGTAGAATCATAAAAATTATTACTGGACGTGATGGTAAAGTCCGATCATTCGAATTAAAAACTGGTAATGGGACTTTAAAACGTACTGTTCAACATCTATATCCTCTTGAACTTTAGATATTTTGAACTTTAACGATTTAGTTATGCTTCTTTCTTTTTTTGTCTATTAATGATTAAATCGTTAGTTAAGTTTGTTCAGTTAAGTGGAAATTATTTTAAAATTTAGTTCATTTATTAGTTATAACATTTATTATTTGATACCTGTATTGGAATTGAAGTGTTTGACTAATTAGTATTTTTTGATATTTTTATAGAATAGTGATTTATGTACTTGATTGTATGTGTAACTGAGTTAGATGAACTCTTGTCAGAGTTCAGGTGGGGAGTGTGTTAAGGAATATTCTTTGATATCGCCAAGAGATGGCGTTAGGAGTCCATCTATTGGCTTACTTGACCTTTCCCCTTCTGAACACGTGACTTGAAAAAATATTCTTCTTCTTGAAGGTAGAATTTCGATGCACTACGCAATAGAATTCGATTTAGATATTAGCTGGAACTATTCAGTTCTTGCCTCTTGAGCATTAAATATTCGATTCAGGCATTTTAGCCAACATTGTATATATGTAAATATTAAGTTTAATTAAAATTTATGGAAAACCCTCCAGGCCATGCATCTCGTCCTTTGGATTATGAGTGATTCGACTTTGATATAGAACTTTCGTTACATACAGGTTAATAAATGTGCCAGTTCAAGAAGAGTTAATGCCATACTGAAGGTGCGATGTCTATTTCTAAGAGAACTGTGCTTAGAAATGGCATTATTAGAACCTAATGTGTGTTAGACACGACTCAAGTTTGTACCTTATGGCTACTATCTTACAGCGCCAGAAAAGTAATTGCTAGTACAGTAGTCAATTATTGTTTTCAATTTCCGCTGGGCAACTCTGTTAATTTGTAGATTCTGGAACCAATTTGGCCAGAATCTTGCTCCTGGTTGCTTGAGGTTGTAAAATGCTATGTGTGGGCAAGAGAACACAAAATGGTCTGGATGACCCTTTTCCACACATTTACAGTTACCATTCTCTCTCAAAGCCCGGATTCGAATCCCGGAGAAAGCATAGTTGTAATTCTCCGTCCTTTACGCAACGGTGGCTTCCAATTAGGTGCCTCCCCAATAAAACGGCCACCACTTCTGGCCTTAGGAGTGGCCAATGTTCAATAGGCAAGTGCCTGCCAATGGATTAAAAAAACGTTACAGTATCAATGAATAATTTAAGCCCTAGGGAGTAGCAGTCGACAACAATAAGCGCATGTGAGATGGAAGATACAGTGAAGTAGAAATGAAAATATCAAATATTGTAATGTTAATATTGCTTTTTATTGTTATTGTAATTTAGGTGGTCCCATTCTTACCACTAGATGGCGGGCATCTATTCCTTTACTTTTTCTCTAATTGAGTTCTGAGAACGAGGCCAGATTGGAACCGCTCTGAGGAGCGTAAAGACGAAACTTCAGACTCAGAAAAACAATTAAAATGTACTGTCTTAAAATAATTATCACCTACCTTGTAAAAAGTGTATATTAGTGTTTTATTTGAATAAATAAGTAAAAGACAAGATGGCCTGTTAATTCTAATAGAAACTCTTACTGAAAAACGTGATTATTAGAAGCCTGGCGTCGCGAACACTGAAGATGCAGCAGGTAAGGAATTTTACATTAATTTTATTGTAAATAGAAGAACCTGATGCAAGATGTTTATAGCGCCAGAACAGGGACGCCAGGTTTTTTGAAAGGTTATAATAAAGTGAATTCAAAAGCTGAATATTAAAATTGAAGATTTTAATACTTGTTCTTGAAGTATTCAGCAGAAGAATAATTTTGTTTTCTAAGTAAGAGTTAGATATTTCTTTTTCATGAGACGTTTATTTTGTGTAAGAGTTTACATCTAAGAAGATAATGGCAGAAGAAAAAGCAGATAAATTAAAAAAGAAAAGAAGTATTTTAAGAACTTAAATCGAAAGTGAATTAAATAAATCAGAAGTTAGTATTAATAAGCTCGAAGAATTGTTAGAACAGCTTAATGCTAAAAACGAAACACTATGTATTGCCGATGTAGAAGTTGAACCAATTCTGAGTGTAGATGAATTCGAAATTACAGAACAATATCGCGAGAAGATAACGTTATGGAAATTCAGGCTTAAGAAACGGATTAAGGAACTTAATCATGACTTAAGTGCGAAGATTTCAGCAGTTTCGGTCCAGGATAATGACTTAAATGCACCGAACACTCAGCAAAATATAAAAGATACACCTAATGTTAAATTACCAAAACTTTCTCGATTCCCGTATTTTATGGGAAGAGTAGTCAATGGCTTACTTTTTGGAATAGTTTTGAGTCCTCAATACCTAATAACGAATCATTGAACAAAGTAGACAAATTTAATTACCTGAAAGCATATTTAGGAGGAACAGCTGCTTAGTTGCATTCAAGGACTTCCGTTATCGCCAAAACATTATGATTCAGCAATTCAAATCTTACACGACCGTTTTGGAAGGAGAGACATTCTTATTAATGCGCACATGAATAATTTGCTGAATATTGAATCATTAAAAAATGCAAATGACATAAAAACATTTCGTAACTTGTATGATAAAGTACAAACACAGATTAGATGCCTCGAAGCGTTAGATGTTGTATCGGAATCTTACAGCGCTTTGCTGTGTTTGATGATTTTGAAGTTATTGCCTTCAGAATTAACGCTTGAATTTTATAGAACACAAAATGTTAGCACCGATTATAACATAAAAGATGTAACATTTAACGTCCTTTTTACACGCAGAACTTTCATCCCGCGAACGCCCAAGGTCAACGGTTTCGCAACAGCAAAAAGTATCCGATCGGCGACAGCCTTCTTCACCCCTGCAACGAAAAGCGCATGTGGTCTCACAAACAGACATAATAAACCGAAGATTCCGACCGCTACAGATTTGTTTAGAAAATCCGAATGTAGGGAGGAAAATATGAATTGCGTCTTCTGCAATCAATTCCACAAGATTTATGACTGTAGTTTCGTTTCCGGCTTATCATTACATGAAAAAAAGGACATTTTAAGAAAAAAATGTGCTTTCTATAAATGTCTAAAACCACATTATTTAGCACGAAATTGCAGAACAAAAATAACTTGTTCTATTTGTAAAAAACAACATGCAACTATGTAACAAAAAATGTAAACAAAATCCTTCTGTCTAGGTTTCGAAAATTAAAAAATACGAAGAGATAGAAAATAAAGTACTTTCAAATCAAGCAGGATGTTCAGAAGTATATTTGCAAACTTTAGTTCTTCGCATATATGGAAGAGGGAATAACCAATTTATTTGTTCGAGCGCTAATTGACACCGGAAGTCAAAACTCATACATAAGCAGGTATGCAGCAGAAAGGTTACAATTAAGAAGCTTAGGTGAACAAAGTGTAACCCACGGACTTTTCGGTGGCATAGAAGTTTCGGAAAAACATAAACGTTATAGAATAAAATTGTGTAGCGTAGATAAACGGTATAATTGCGAAATCAATGTATTGGATGAAAGAAAAATATGTTCTTCGGTCCCTAAAATCAAAAATATACACTGGATTAGGGAACTTAGAAGAAGAGGAATTTATGTCAGTGATGTTTTTGAAAATGGAAATTACAGATTATTCCAGGAGAACCCCCAAGAGATTCATTTGTTGTTAGGAGCAGATGTTGCTGCAAATTTATTTACAGGTAAAATCGAAGCTCTTCCTTGGGGAAGATTAGTTGCTGTTACAAGACTTGGGTGGACAGTCATGGAAAAAGCGAACACTGACAATTATGAAATAGAAAATTCCTTTTCCACGCTTTCGTTATCTTTACATATTTCTGATGCCACGCTGTAAGAACTATGGAGGCTTGATGTTATCGGAATAACAGATCTAGTTACAAAGAAGGCTAGAGAGGAAAGGGATTTGCAAGCAAAAATGCAGTTCCAAAATTCTGTATCTCTAAACGAAGAGGGGCGTTATGAAGTCGCACTTCCATGGGCGGAGAATCATGTACCACTCTCCACCCACAAAGATTTGGCTTTGAAACGTCTGCAATCTACCACCCAGAAACTTCTATCTCAAAATTTATTTTCTTCGTACAATGCAATTTTTATTGATTGGTGTAACTTAGGAGTGATCGAAGAAGTTAAAGAAAATATAGCGGTTGACTATGAACATTATTTGCCGCATAGACCGGTGATCAAAGAAAATAGCTCAACACCAATTCGATCGGTGTTTGATGCGTCTGCGAGGAAACAATCGTCTCCTTCGCTAAATCAGTCTTTGGAGTGTGGACCAAATTTGATAGAACTAATTCCTTCTCTTTTGTTGAGATTTCGGGAAGGCAAGTTTGCTGCTATAGCAGACATTGAGAAGGCGTTCTTACAGATCAGTGAAAAGCCTTAACATAGAGACTGGCTTCGGTTTTTCTGGTGGAACGATGTGGAAGAAAAGAAAACGAAAATATTTCGTCATACTAGAGTAGTATTTGGGGTTAAGAGTAGTCATTTCCTTTTGGCAGCTGCTATAGAATTCCATCTACAAAAGTACATGAAAAATTCTCCATATGATACGGAGATGATAGCTAAACTCTTGCGTAGCTTCTACGTAGATAACGTTGTTGTCAGTTTTGACTAAGAATCCGAGATGATCCAGTTCATCGAAAAATCTAGAGAAATAATATATGAAGGAGAGTTTAATCTTCGAGGTTGGTTACATAACGGAGAAAACTTGAAACAGGAAACTATTTCACCCGTATTGGGTCTGTTATGGAACTCTCTGAAAGATAATTTAACTTTGAATCTGAATTGGCTAGAAGATTTTGAAATGGATATAATAACGAAGAGAACAATTCTCGCGGTAACACACAAAATATTTGATTCTATTGGAATTGTGAGTCCTGTTCTCTTGTATCCTAAAATATTGTTGCAGAACCTATGGAAAACAGGAATTTCTTGGGATACTGAAGTCGACGAGAGTACAAAAGAAAATTTTGGGAATTGGTATAAAAGCCTTTTTCTCTTAAAAGAAATATCCCTCCTACGTTGGATACATTCCAGCAAGGACAATAGGAAGTTCTAAAGCATTTATTCACACATTCTGTGATGCCAGTAGTAAAGCGTATGCTGCTGCAGTTTTCTTGAGAACTGTGACGAATTCTGGAGTTGAAGTTCATCTGTTGGCATCGAAGTCTAGAGTAGCTCTCGTGAAATCTATTACGATCCCTCGTCTGGAATTGATAACTGCCACGATAGGTGCCAGACTATGCTCTTCTGTTTCAAATGGTTTACAATGGCAAAATGTGGAAACGCATTTTTTGACGGATTCTACGACAGTTTTGACGTGGATTCAAAGGCAGGAGATTGTGTGGGCTGTCTTTGTGGAAAACAGAGTCAGGGAGATTAGGAAACTGACGGATCCAAAAACGTGGAAACATATTGCTGGAACAAAAATTCCAGCTGACCTTCCATCAAGAGGTTGCACCGCCAAACAACTTTTAGTAGTTAGATGGTGGGAGGGCCCCGATTGGCTGAAGAAAAATCAGGAAGAATGGCCTAGACAAAGGGAAATACCGGACATGGAAATAGTGAATTCAGAAAAAAGGAAATCAGTCATTTCTGCACTAAATACGCCAAGGGTAGAACATTTTTTTGAGAAATATTCATCTTACCACAAAATGTTAAGAATAACTGCTTGGATATGCAGATTTATCAACAACTGCAGCAGATCAGATTCTAAACAATCAGAACTCTCTGTCCCTGAAATAGAAACCGTAAAAAAGAAAATATGCAAGATAATATAGATAGAAGCATTTGGCAAAGAACTTAAAGTTAGAAACCATTGTACCTTTTTTGACTCAGATGGCCTTATTCGGTTTAAAGACCAAGATTATTAGAAGAGAGGACGAAGAAAATTTTTTCTGTCCAATTGTATTGCCCTCAAATCATGACTTAGTCCATAGGTTAATTTTAGATTACCATTTGCGACTATCCCACGCTGGTGTGCAATTCGTACTAGCCAATATTCGACAGAAATTTTGGGTCCTGAGAGGAAGAAAAAGAGTACGTTCTTATGAAGTGTTATGATGAAGTAAGTTCTTATGAAGTGTGTTCGCTGTAGAAGATATAGCGCAAAGAATATAGAGACTGTTCCAGCACCTCTTCCTGAAGATCGAGTTAGAGATGCTCTGGTGTTTGAGGTGACCGGAGTCGATGTAGCCGGTCCTCTTTATTTAAGGAAGGAAAAAAAAGGCATGGGTCTTGCTCTTTACTTGCGCAGTCTATCGCGCGATACATCTTGAGCTGATAGCAAGTTTATCAACAAAATGCCTTCATCTTGGGATTAAGAAGATTTATTGCCAGAAGAGGTCGTCCAAGTATTATTTACAACGACAATGGCACTAATTTCGTTGGAACTGAAAATCTGTTAAGATCGATAGATTGGAAAGAAATAGAATGCCATTCAACTAGTATGAGAATACAGTGCAAGTTTACTCCCCCAACTGGGGGCTTCATGGTGGGGCGGTTGGTGGGAGAGGTTGGTACAAACAGTGAAGAAGATGTTGAGAAATGTTCTCGAAAATCCTGTGTCTCTTACGAGGAAATGTTGTGTTGTAGAAGTATATCCTGGGAAAGACAACGAAGTACGTGTTGTCAAAGTGAAAACTGCAACGGGTGAACTCCTAAGACCTGTGAAACGTATTTATCCTCTCGAACTTGATAGACCTAACTTGTTTAGTGACTTCACCATGAACAGAAAGAACTCTGCCGATAAGTGTGACAGTGATATGAACTATCAAACTAGATATGGTGTAAAACTGTAAAACCTGTTACATATTTTTAAATTGCTATACTAATTTTTGTTTCTTTTCAGTATTATAGAAATTTAATTTAATTTAAACAGTAGTCAATTGGAACATGTTATCTGGATATGGTATGAATGTAATGCAGAAAATGTTTAGATGTGTAATACTTCTTTTGTAAGTATTAATTTTAGAGCATTAGTTACTTTTCATATTTGTGAAAGTTGTACTTGAATTTTTGTTTGATTATTGATAAATTTTGGTTTGATTTTCCCATCTTATCGAGGTAAAATCAAAAGGTGGGAGGATGTCCCATTCTTGCCACTAGATGGCGGGCACATCTTCCTTTACTTTTTCTCTAATTGAGTTCTAAGAACGAGGCGAGATTGGAACCGCTCTGAAGAGCGTAAAGACGAAACTTCAGACTCAGAAAAACAATTAAAATGTACTGTCTTAAAATAATTATCACCTACCTTGTAAATAGTGTATATTAGAGTTTTATTTGAATAAATAAGTAAAAGACAAGATGGCCTGTTAATTCTAATAGAAACTCTTACTGGAAAACGTGATTATTAGAAGCCTGGCGTCGCGAACACTGAAGATGCAGCAGGTAAGGAATTTTACATTAATTTTATTGTAAATAGAATAACTTGATGCAACATAGGTTTCTTTTAAATAAATAATATTGTGATAGCTTCTGGTAGTTTATCCTCATCTATGTTCCAACTCAAGTCATATCATTCGCAAATGAAATCATTTGCATGATTTTCCCTTTCTCGATTTACATATCATAAAAAAGTTGAGAAAAAAGCAAGCAAATACAGTATTTATATAACTGCTTTATTATGATTATTTTGGCTTTTTAAAAATATTTAATGAAAACACATTTAGAGAGGTACAGATGTAGGAACACTGAGATGCAGAAGCGTACAAATACTGATTGCGCATCACGTAGATAGAATAGATCGTTGATCCATATCGAAGATAAAAAATTCTAATTGCGTAGAATATTAAAATGTTGAATTTGTAATAAATATGAAACTTGACAATCGAGGCGTATTAAATTCCCTTTTATTTGAATTGACATTTGTAGCCACAATTCATTTGCCAAATCGTGCCTATTTTCAGCGGCACAGCGAAATTGCGTCCAAGCAGCACAGAGGTTCAAGCTAGAAGTGCGCATTTATCCAATATGGAAGATCGCGAAGGGGAAGGTTTTGGTTTAGGCCAGAAAGGTTTTGGTTCTCAAAATTTTGAGTTTAGGTTCCGAATAACCCAATAATCCTCGTTGCGCAGGCTGTGCAAGATGGATTGATCTAGAACTGGCGCAATCCTGATAGCAGAATATTACAATTTTTACAATAGAGAGGAATAATGAAGGGGTTACCGTTACTTTAAATTATAATTTTGATCTACATATTTTTTATCTTACATATTTCCCCCCCGCCGATCAAAGAGAAAAGGCTTGGCGACAAAAAAGCTTTTTTAGTAGAAAGCATTGAAGTAGTAGCGAAACAGAGGAAAATACAATTGTAAAAAAAAGAATCACAGACTTTTGATCTAAATAATTTTATAAGCAGAAATTAATAAATAATTTTATAAGCAGAAATTATTGCAAGTTCATTTTTCTGTAAAAAAACTGTAAGGAATGTCATAATTGCTTCAAGAAATACTGGAAAAGTTCACAAATGTGATCTTCAAGCCACCGCAAGAACTTTACAAATTTATCTTCAAAAATGCACTCTAAATTTGATTCACAGATTATGTAATATTATATATATATAAATCTGCTTTAGTAGGATTAGCAAAAGAAATGTTTGACATCATAAGCAAAATAAGGCAACCATGAGATTTTGAATAAACTACAAAAGAAAGAGGGTTTAAAAATAAAAGTAAAGCAAAATATATAGAAGTCAATGATAAGAATTATAGTCCCATCTCCAAAAAGTTAACATTCTTCAAAAAGCATTGAGGAAAGGAGTGTTGATATTTCCCGTTAAATCCTATGTGATATATCTGACTTCGAATCTAAAATTTCTGAAGAACACAAAACCTTGTCTAAAACTTAAAGGTTTATTCAAGTGGAACTTCAAAAATGATGAAAAACTTAACATCATAAACGAAAACTTAACATCTTAGGTGGAAACATTCAAAATGCTTTAAAGTGTCAGCTATTCCGTCACGGTGAAGAACACTTTCTTTAAAAGGACAAAATCCATCTGGCCCTTTCGGCATACATCTCCATTTTAGTTTCGCTGGATTCAGACTTCAGCTCCAACGTGTTTTGGACTTAAACGGCCACACTGGAACTGGAATAGGACCGGAACAGGACTGGAACCGGAACAAGACGGGAACCGGAACAAGACTGGAACCGGAACAAGACGGGAACCGGAACAGGACGGGAACCGGAACCTATCATCCCCTGGCTTCTCCACCGGGCAGGTCTACTCTGGCTCGAACTGAAAATGAACTGCACCGCTACCAACGAAAGCACCTCCTTTTATTGACGGCGGTTGCCGTTACTACAGGCGATTATGCAAAATATTTAACAGGAGAGTTCACTGAAAGAGTTCCACTTCACTGGGTTATTTTAAGATAAGTTTTGTTTATAATGGAGGTTTATAAGCATTGAAGAAAATTCAGGTACGCTTTATGACGCTTTGGCTTTCAGATTTCCTAATTTGTAAAAAATGTTTTAGAACAACTTTCTCCCATGTTTCATGAAAATATAACAAACATAACACTTAAAAAAGACAATTTAACTTTAAAATAACAATAAGATGTTCGTAAAAGGATTAAAGAAAAATTTCATTACAGCTCTGTTAGCTTAAGCATTATAGCTTAAGTTCATTATTTTTCACTCGCTTACATAAAAAAAGGAAAGAATGCAAAAAAAAGGGAAATGGAAAAAGACTTGGAAAATGCTGAACTGAATATTAAAATAAATATATATACTATATTGTATGTATTTTTAAAAACTCATAAAAACAAATACATTAATGCATTTAAGTACTGTAATGTCGAAACAACTACTATTGAATGCTTCCTTAGTTAGATTTACAATTACAAAAAATTTGAGCCATTTCCTCAACATTTTTATCAAACTGAAAATTATTGGAGAGAGAAATTAATGTAGTAGTAATGCTAATTAAATTATTACTTAAAAAAAACATCAGAGTAAAAAAGCCTTCAGTGACTACATTAACTTAAAAAAAAAATTGAAGAAATGAAAAATATTAACTTATAAAGAAATCAGTAAATAATAGTACCTCATGATCTGGAAAATTTTCATAATTCCTTTTTTGGTTTCGCAGAACTTTCAGAAACTTACAAACAGATCTAAGGTCAAAGCTGTAGTAATCCTTCTTAGACAATTGTTCTGCTATCATTTTATACATCAAATAAATATCAGCAGCAAGTATCTATCAAAATATAACATATAAGGAAAGAACTATAAGAATCATAAATATTGAATGTGAAAATAGGTGATATTTGAGGTAAAAAAATTAATTTTTGAAGAAATTTGTATTAAGAAATTCTCAAAACAGTATCTTAGACTCACTGATCAGAAAACATGCAAATGTGAAACGTACTTCAGAAGAAGTAGAAGTTTGTATACAGTACTTCAACTATAAATCTGCTTAAACTGCATGCTCCTATAACCAGTTTAATACCTTTGAACCTTCAAAAAAGTGAATAAATATGAACTTATATTTAAAGATTCAATTAGTTTAAAATTCGCTAATTTCCTGAAGAATTCTGTGTAAGATTACTCTAAAGATCGATAGCGTTTTATTCATAATCTATGCGATTTGAGTTTTTTTTTCCGGGAGGAGGCTTAATTTTAAACAGTATTTCTCTTTATATTTGATTTCAGTAATGTGATCAATTTAGCAATTCTGTTATTAATAATTTAAAAGGATTGGAAAAAACCCAATATTTGGACTTGGTATGAAAATACTTTTATGATTCGTTTCCAGAACCATCACATACAGCTAATTATGCTTTTACCGGACTTCTTAAAAAATACATGAAAAAAAAAAAAAAAAAAAAAAAAAAAAAAGACTTTTTACAGAAGAAAAGAAAATTGGCTCTAGATCTAAAATATTAGCATAAATAATTTTAAAATACCATCTGAAAATATTTGTTTTACTCGCAAGCGTATTACATGATTTCAACAAAATACACACGCAGTAATATGTTATAAAAATGTATTAAAGTACATTCGTATTTGAAATTTAAAAATTCCTCCATGAGCCAAAGAAAAATGTTTTGCTTAACAAGATTTTATTTATTTTCACTTTCTACAGTAAATGACACATACGTTTGTATACAACTGGAATATCACTTTTAATCAGTAGAAATGATGATGACATCATCTTCTTCCCTTTTAATGGAATTCTTTTTGAGAGCTCTCGAGCAAAATCAGCACGAGTCTCTTCTGGTTCTGGTATTTCACCAGTTTTATGAATGAATTCAGTTATTAACTGTTGTGTTTACGTTTTGGTTACGCCGTTATATAATTCTCTGTAAGAGGCTGCAAACAACTTCAGTTCACACTGAAATTTCCCAGCATGCTCCACCAAAATTCTTAGAAATGGGTTTGGCTCTCTTGTGTTAAACCAGTACGACATAAAAAGGGGAAGGAAGCATTTAATTTAAATTCATGCTAAATGAAACTCGTGTACAAGCGGTTCATATAAAAACAGAATTAAGTATATATATTCTCCCTCTGCATGAAATAAAGTGACATCTCCTAAGACGACCACGCACAGCTTCATGTGTTTTGCATCTAATGGTTCTGTGAGACTAAAGGCGCATCCAAGAGATAATACGAGGTTTTGTTAACAATAAAAACATTTATTTACAAGAAAATATACGAAAATTTCAATCAATTAGAGATATATTATTAGGCATCTCTGCCTTCCATGTCCTACACCTTTAGTATCCTGCCTGCCACTGACTATTAGGACGAACGCAGCGCCCTCTAGTCAGAATGACGGTGGAAATACGTAATACTCCCCACCTGAACTCACTTGAGTTCACTTACCATTGAATTTCAACTAAACTTACATTCAGGAACCATTTAAAATTACAAGAATAAAAATATAAGTAGCATATTATATCAAATACAAAGCTTCAAAATTATTCAGTGACTTAACATACAAAAACCAATTACACTTTTAACTTCCAAAGAAAATTGTTCAAATATCAAGCATTAAAATATAAGCAAAATTAAACTATCATTAATACACAGATAGAACATTAACAGGTTGCAACTCAATTAAACTAACACAATTAAGGATTAATTTCCAAATTATACACAAGTTGTACTGAGCGTCTTATTTGTCCTTTAGGAGTCTGAATAAGAAGAGAACGAACTTTTCCATCTCTTCCTGGATATAGCTCTAAAATTTTTCCCATCATGCTTTTCCCATCGTGCTGATCAGCGTTATCCCATTTCTGGGATAACGCTCATCATTAATCAAAACAATATCATTCACTTTAAATGAAACTATATTACTTGGTTGTGGAGAAACATAAGCTGATCTTAGATTAAGTAAGTATTCCTTTCTCCTGTTCCAGAAGTGATTCAAAAGTGTTTGCTGATATTTATATTTCTTTACCAAAGAATTCTTATTAACATTTAAATTTTCATTTTTATGTTTTATTACAGGTAAAGACACCAATCTTTTACCAATAAGAAAATGAGATGGGGTGAGTGGAGAGGGTTCTGAGGGTTCGTTGTACAGATACGTGATAGGCCTGGAATTAACCAGAGCTTCAATTTCCGAAAAAACAGTTTCCAATTCCTTCAAAGAAAGAGAGGATCGTCCAACAATTTTCTTTAAGCAGGTTTTAACCGTCCGTATCTGTCTCTCCCAGAAACCTCCCCACCATGGACTTTTTTCAACTATAAAATTCCAAACTATACCTTTAGAAGCAAACAAATTTTTAACTTGATCATTATCTATCTTATTCCACCATTTTTTCAATTCACCATTTGCTTTTTTAAAAGCTTTGGCGTTATCAGAATATATAGTGGAACATAATCCTCGACGAGAAACAAATCGTCGGAATCCTAACAAAAAAGAATCAGCACTTATGTTAAGAATATATATATAGCTCTTGTTACCGCACAGCTGAATATAAGTAAATAACACTTTGAATTAAAATCACGAACAAAAAATGGTCCGGCAAAATCCACACCACATACATCAAATGGTGGATGCTCTTGAATTCTATCAGGCGGTAAAGGGGCAACCACCTGCATTCCAGATTTCACTTTGAATCGTCTACAAATCAGACAGTTATTTAACACTTTTTTCACAAATTGACGACCTTTAACAATCCAGAATTGTTCTCGTAAATGTGTTAAAGTTGCATCAACACCTAAATGGCACATTTTAGTATGAGAATCACAGATAAGTAGTTCAACAAATTTATCATTAGATGGACGAAGCCAAGGATGTTTGGCTCGCATATCGTTACTTGAAAACTGTAAACGTCCCTTTAAACAAAGTAAGTTATTATCATCAAGTTCAGGATTCAAATTAAATATGCGTGAACTCTTATCGATAGTTCCTTTAGAAAGAAGTTGGGTAACTTCTGTACTATAATGCTTGAATTGAGTAGCTTTGATCCAAAAACGCAAAGCTTGCTCGAGTTCTGGAGCACATATAGGTCCATTTAATTTTGTAGAATTAGGTTTAGAATTGTGCACAAACCTTTTAATCCAAGCAGTAACACGCAGTAATCTACTTAATTCGCTGAAGTCATTAACGTCCAGTAACGACGACATAGGTAAGTTTCCATTAGCTGAACTGGTTACCATGGAATTAACCAGTGCAGTCCCCGTCGCTCTTTCACTACAACGCGTTCAGCACAGATGTAATTAAAATGATGTAGCGATTCTTGAAGAGGCCACGAGTAAAGTGTTTTAGACAACCAAACAGGGCCTGACCACCACAGAGAACTTGTAAGAATCCTCCTAGCCGATTCTCCTCTAGTAGTAAGGTCTGCGGGATTGTCGGAGCCACTGCAATGGTTCCAACACTCTGGTAGAGTCAGCGACTGCACTTGAGCTACTCTGTTGGCGACAAATGGTTTTCATTGTTTAGAAGACCCTTTCAACCAATGAAGGACGATTTGAGAGTCGCTCCAAAAGAAAATTTGTTTCGCGAAATTAGGAAATAGACCTTGTAAATAATTTCCTAAATGTGCAGCGAGGAGAGCTGCCATTAACTCTAATCTTGCAAGAGTCAAAGTTTTTAACTCTTTCGCATCGAAGTCGCCCAAAGCGCCCTAGCATTCAGACATCGGCTCGACGCCCGAAACGCCTGAATAATTTCCTACCCAGTGCTTTCCCCCATCACGTTACTGCATTACTCATTGCTTTCAGGTGTTGTTAAATCACACGTCAATCATTCTTTGTTGTCAATTTCCTTGTTTCCTTTGTTCCTTCCTTTCCTTTGCTTACTGTCAGTGTTTAGCTTTTGATGCCCGAAGTTGCAATCCCAGTGTCAAAGCGTCGAAGAAAGAAGTTCTCGCTTTACTTAAGTAAGGCTATTGTTAGCGCTGTAGTATTCAACTTGTCATGGGGGAAGGAAAAGCATTCCAGGAGAAATTCTTAGATACGGGCGTTTTCGATGTTTGGGAAATTGAGATTTTGTCCTCTCTCGATGTGAAAGAGTTAAAGGAGCAACTTTACTTTTTGACATTATAAAGCTCACTTTGATTTGGCCATTGTAATTCACGTACCTTAGGAACGCAACAGCCCCATATGCTTTGGGACTGGCTTCACAAAACACATGAAGAGAAACTTCACTTATTTCTACACTTTCAAAAAACCTTCTTTCAATAGATACTGATTCAAGTTCACAAAGTTCAGAACACCAGGTTCTCCATTTATTTTGTTGGTCACTTGGCAAATCTTCATCCCATTGTAGACTTGTAGACCACGTTCCCACATCTCTTGCAGAAGAATTTTCACAGTGATTACAAAGGGACTAATCAGTCCACATGGATCAAATATCTTTGAAATAACTCTCAAAACATGACGCTTGGTGATTCTAGCATCAATGGAATCCCTAACATCTCTTAAATCTAATTTAATTTTATCCTCAATCGGATCCCACTTCAATCCCAAGAAACCTGTTCCTTGCCCGAAGTCAGTATTTTCCTCATATCGGTTTTCATTCCAAAGTTTATACAATTCCGGACAATTAGTTTTTAATTTCCTCAAATGAAATCCCGCTGCTTTTAATATCTCTATTGCCGTAGACGTCAAATAATAAGCATCTTGAACAGTACTGGCTCCATAGCAGAGATCATCAACATAAAGAAAAGAATTTAACATGTCATAACATTTTGGATGATGTTCCTTAAATTTCTTAATGTGAAATTTCAAAACGCAAGCCAAGGAAAATGGCGAAGTAATTAAACCGAATGGGAGACGATTTAAATGAAGAGTTTCGGTTGATTCACCTACCTCTTCGGGAAACCACAAAAATTTAAGGTATTTTCTATCTTCCTCCGCAATCTCTATCATAAGAAAAGCTTTCTCTAAATCTCTGCAAAATGCAACTTGATATTCTCGAAATTTAAGAATTATGTCCAATAAATTTGCATAAAGATTTACTCCCGATTCTAGAGACTCATTAATTATTAAGATTTATTATTTTCATTAGCCTTACTGCTACAGTCATAAACAATTCTAACTCGAGTTGTTTCCTTGTCATCCCTAATTACCGCTCTGTGGGGCATATAATATCCTGAATTTTTATCTTCATTAACACATTTTCCCATAATCTGAAATTCTAACTGATCCGATATAATTTGTTTATACTGGTCATAAATTTCCTGATTTTTATTTAGTTTGTGCTTTAACGAATCAAAACGCCTTTTCGCAACCTCAT
Organism: Stegodyphus dumicola; assembly: GCF_044657685.1. Classification (NCBI taxonomy): domain Eukaryota; kingdom Metazoa; phylum Arthropoda; class Arachnida; order Araneae; family Eresidae; genus Stegodyphus; species Stegodyphus dumicola. Next base: position 109,795,971 of record NC_140775.1, on the reverse strand, counting down.
AATTAGAATTCAACCCAACTGCAGATCCTAAGTTTTCCTTCCACATCAATCTACAAACGTACCTTTCCCCATTAAATTCCAGAGAATTTTCAAATCTTTCAATCAATTGCTTGTCCCATTCAGAAAAGTTTTGTTTGTCTGACTGAAATTCTTCTATTTCCCAAAATTTTTTCAAATCGCACAAAATGGAAGAAGAGTCCATGACTAAACATACATTTTCATAATTATTAGTCAATTTATTACTTCCTTTCACTCCCGCAAGTAACCAACCGAAACAAGAATTTATCGCAGTAATGTTTTCATTTAACTTTGCTCTCTCGTCATAAACAACATCCCAAAATGAATCGCATCCGATAAGTATTTCCGTCTGACAGTCGCCAGAAAATGAATCAGCCAAAGGTAAACCTCTTTCCTTCAACGCGTTGCGAATAGATACATCAGGAATTTTCAAGGACAAATTAGATATATAATCCGTTATGACACCTTCTAACTCGTACGATTTCGAACTTTGATCCCTATTGCGCAATGTCAATGAAACGATACCGTATTCCTTCTCACGTGCTATTTTGTCTCCGAAAGCAAAAATAGCTATTCTTTCGTAGCGTATTGGCTTTAATTTTAATTCTTTAACTAATCGAGATGAAATAAAACTTCGATGACTACCATTGTCTAAAATAACATTAGTTAAGACTGAATTTTTATCCGAACAGGCTAAAACTGTACATGTTTGTAAAAAGGGCTTATTTTTGGTACATATATTACTATGAAACACAGAAATATTCTCGGCGCTTTTATTAGATTTAGATTGTGAGTCATTCAAAACAGTTTCGCCTTCCACTTGCTTCTCACAACCTCTCGTCTTAACATTAACGGGTTTATCTTTTCTACACACAGACTCATGATCAAAATTGCTTAAACAATTTTTACACGATATTTTTGCCCTGCATACACGAGACACGTGATATTTCTGGAAACAACACCAGCATCTAGCTTCAGTCATAAGCTTATTTATTTTTTGTTCTACATCCAATTTTTTACAACTTAAGGAATCGTGATGACCGTCACAGAATAAACAAGCATTTTTTATTTGTGTATTTAACGCTGAAGCGGTTGATATATTTTTAGGCTTTGAATAGTTTTTCTGATAAGTTTGACCACTTTGATAATTTTGGGAAAAGGATCGTTTTGTTTCGTAACTTTTTAGGGGGCTCATCACAGTTTCGGCAATTTCCCTAGATTCGACTTCATTTCTCAAAAACGTAATAATTTCCGAAACCTCACAATTCACTTCCCTGTTTCGTTTTCGGTGAAAATCTAACACCAAATCTTGTGGTAGCAACTTCAATAATACTGGATTCAATAAATGCCCATATGAACCCTCCGTTACATTTAATGAACGCAAATTTCTTATATTAACTTCTATTTCATCGTATAATTTACGCAAACCCTTAACATTAGACGAACTTCTCACGGGTTCTAAACTTAATAATTTAGTCATGTAAGAATTTATAATAGAATCAGTTCTACCATATCTTTGTTTTATAAGCTCAAGACATGAGTCATAGTTTTTCTCATTTAATTCAAAACCCGCAACAACGTTATATGCAGGACCAGAAAGAAGAGATTTTAAATATTGGAATTTTTCAATTTTCGTAAGTGAATTGTTTGAACCGATTGCGCTATCAAAACAGTTTAAGAATTCCATAAATTTGCCAGAATTACCAGAGAATCGCGAAATTTCTAACTTTGGTAATTTTAAAGCCGTAACAGTGTTTTCCGAAACACTAGATGTGTTAACCCCTTAACTGCCGCGGGCGTATATATACGCCTTGCTCAGCCGATGCGTTAACTGCCCCAGGCGTATATATACGTCCTTCCAAACTGCTATCATTTGCTTTGCGCTGCTACACCTAAAATTATTCGCAAAGTTAACGCATCGGCTGCGCATCTGGGCGAATCTGGGGCAGTTAACGCATCGGCTGAGCAAGGCGTATATATACGCCCGCGGCAGTTAAGGGGTTAAGAACTGAAGAAGTCCGCTGAACATTTTCTGCTGCTAATTCTTTAATTTTGCTTTTTAGTTTAATCTTAGCTAACAATATTTTGTCATCGTATTCCTCCGAAGCTTTTAATTCACCTTTAAATTTTTCCGGATCATCTATGAGTGCTTCCACCTCTAAATCATGGCTTTTCAAGATCTGCTCCTTCGTTTCTAATAGTTCTAGTAGTTCTGATAATGAACTTACATCTTCGACAGCTTCATCGAGCTTCTGCACTCTTTTAACTAGTTTAGTAACACTAGCGCGAACGTTACTTCTTTTTTCAATTATTTTCGAAAGCTTATCCATACTAACTCCGAATTTGTGAGTGCAAAAGGTCTTACCTCCACAGTCCAGTATGCAATGTTACGTATCCAAAAGCGTGCGTAAAGTATCCAAACTTCTCTGAAGTATAATCCAGTAATGATGACTAATTACTTCCGGTATTCCACATTCGCGGACAAGATGCATTAATTTTGCATCTAATGGTTCTGTGAGACTAAAGGCGCATCCAAGAGATAATACGAGGTTTTGTTAACAATAACATTTATTTACAAGAAAATATACGAAAATTTCAATCAATTAGAGATATATTATTAGGCATCTCTGCCTTCCATGTCCTACACCTTTAGTATCCTGCCTGCCACTGACTATTAGGACGAACGCAGCGCCCTCTAGTCAGAATGACGGTGGAAATACGTAATAATGTGGTTTGAATAATTTAGGAGGAGACTGCCTTACAAAGATGATGTTCATATCTACGTAGTAAGAAATGCTGGTCATTTTCCTGAAATGATGTTTTACAGAATATGACCATCATAAGAGTTTTCATCAAGGTTAAAAACTTCAGAAAAGGTTTTCATCACAAAGAAAAAAATTCTGGCATCAAGAACTGATGAATCATTGCTAAACATGACATCTCTCTTACAGTATTCAAATTGTAATAATATATTATTTTATCAAAGGGGAAACATAAGCTATTATGCTTCTTAATAATATTTGATATTTTATAATGGCAGCAAGATTTCTAATAAAATATCTGTTACCTGAACAGCAATTTCCTTATTTTTCCTAAATATAGGAATTGTATTTGTTTTATGTTTCTTAAGTATAAGAAATAAAAATATATAAATATATATTTAATGTATAGAAAAATAAAATAAAAATATAGGAAAGAAATGGAGTTGCAGTTTGAATGATGAAAAAGCGCCATAACATTAAATTAACTGAACACATATAAATGTTGTTTTTTTAATTTTTAACATGTATCAGCTGATTAAATTATAGGTTTAATTGTAAAGCTGATACAGTTCAGTAGTGTTAATAATGATAAACAAAAATCATTATGAAAAAAAGAACTAAAAACTTAATAGTAAAAAAATTATTAATCCAATAATAATAAATAATGTATCAATTTGTGACTCCTCTGCTTCCAATTACATTGTCAATCCCAAAACTATAAATAAAAAAGAGTTGTGCAATTAAATCATGCTCAAGAGAAATTTCTCAAACGGATTAGGAGGAAGAAAATTCCTTTGAAATAACTAATTCTTAATTTCAGGTTCAAGATTTGAAATTTCAACTAAGAAATTGAGAAAGCTCGCCTAATCTATGTAAGGACTCTATTTCAGATTTTATTATTACACTAAATATTGAAACTCATTGAAGCAGTCTGTGTTAGTCCAAATTTTAACATATGATCTCTTCCATTCTCCACAGATTCTCTTATCATAATTATGATGCATATTATATTTATTTGTGTATCGTGATGAAAAAGTGCTGGACTCTTCTCTTCTTATTTTCATGTTTACACATCTCTGTTAAAATTTCCTTCCATACTCTCATGCTATTTCTAGCATTTTCTCTATTCTCAATAGTGACGCTTTAACCATTTAACTCTTTTTCATGGTGTGCTGAAAAAAGAATAGCCTTTGTTTCTATCATCCCTTGAAATACACAGTACATTATACTCAGGGCTTTAGCCAGAATCCGCTGAGCTGTTTCTTAGTTTTGAATGAAATTGCCATTCCAGCTGGAGCCCCAAATATGACGAGCTCCGATATTTTATTTTATTACTTATTGGTGATTTAATAATTTATTAAATTTCAAGTCTATCTCTTTACATTTTATCGAATTTTAATTTCAATTATTTTACTAGTCTATTTTTTTCTCTCATTCCTGACGACTTTCATAGAGCTCTATCACTTCTAATTTTATAAATTTAGTCAAAATTCGGGATTAGTACCAAATTTCGGGAAATTGATAAATTCTACATCACATGAAAGAGACATAAATTTTAATTTTATTTAAACTAAAATTTTTGTTAATGACAAATGAATACTGCCTTTATTTGGGAAGGAAGAAAAATTAATCATCTGGTATAAAGCTCATCTATATTTTTAGAAGACTATGCCTGTGGAAATATTTATTTTAACTTCCATCATTAGTCTTATGAAATATTACACAATTTAAGGCTTTACTGTATAACTGTATTAAAGATTAAAGCATGCAAGTAAAAGAGAAGGGAGAAAGGACTACTCACTTTAGGTTCTTTAAACCCAAGAGCAAAAAGGTTAATTTGAATTATTGCTTCAATATCAGGTGAAATCATAGACACGGGTCTAAACAAATCAGATAACAAAGGAGGCAGGTTGTATCCATGATAATAGGAAACTATATTGTACAACAATAAAGAAAATTACTCTTAACAGTTAGTAAAAGTGAATGGTGGTAAATTTGAATAAAATGATTTTTAAACAAACCTTTTCATCAAGAAATGACATAAAAATAAATGATAAACATAATTAAGTACTTCTCAAATTATTTTTTTTATATTATAACTCAGATGAATATAAAAATATTATTACGTTTTAAATTCTAAAATAGTACATTATTAGTTTATATATTGAAATAAAATATTCTTGAACATAGATGGAATTGCTATACTTAAGCTATATTATTTCACAAAATAAATAACATAATAAATCCAATCATAAATACTAGTAGATCTATATTTAAATGCCTTAGTAATATTAAAATGCTTCTCCTGTAAGAAAAGAATCTGGTATCAGGTTACTACGGTATAATATTCTAGATTAGCAATTGTTTTGGCAACACACAGCATAGGTGGGAAAAAGTAGTAGCATGCAAGCTGTTTCTTTTCAGAATTTTTATTAGTTTATTTATATATTTATCTATTTTTAACGTTTGCAAAAGTAATAGAACTGTTATAATACAATAATAATTTCATAATATAGAAAATAGTAATTAATTCAAAAAATAAACTATGTTTATAAAGTTCTTGATTCAGTTTTAAACAATCAGAAAACTGGACATGCATATAAGCTAAAAATGCACTGTAAACTGCATATAATAATTGCATTTCTAAAGTTCTGCTGCAACACTACTTTCATTTCAAACTTTCAGTATGATCACAGTCTTTCTAAATACATTATGTAAACCGATTTTCTAATTTGGTTGGAATATTCATCTATTGTTGCAATAGATTTCACAGATTGCTTCTGAGATTCTGAGCCTAAATTTATCTAAAAAGGGTCTTCATGAAAAGGTAAAAATTTAGAAGTAATCCGTAAAATATACTGCAATTTGTTTATATTAATTACTATTCATCAACTCACTTGTGTAAATATTAAAAAAACTGTCCTATATCTGAAGTAAGCTTTTAAATGCATTTTGCATTATACTTCCTATCTTGTGTACATCGAAAAGTGGCTTTATTCATACAAAAGAAATTACTTTTCTCCTTAAGAACATACTTTTTAAGGTAAACAGAGCATAGAATTGCTAATTATAGCTAACATTTATTGAACATTAAACTTGCAGGACTTGAAAAAATTGACAGCCCGTAATTACTTCTAACTTAACTCTCCTTCCCTCTCACAATAAAGCATTGTTGATACAACTTAAGTAAATTACATCAAAATAACTGCAATGCATTGAAATTATGTTTCCTAATGTGAATTATAATGCAATTTTAGAATACTAAGAAGATGTTTTACTACTAAAACACACAGCTGTAGTAATCAATCAAAAAATTATGCCCATTTCATATATTAATAATCTAAATAAATTTAACAAAAATCTAATTAAGTTTAATAATGTAGTTGCAGTATACGAAAGACATTATTCATGTCTAGATATGTGCATATATAATTATGGCTATGCTTGTGAAAACCTACAGTATTTATCAGGAAAATGTTAATGATGTAAAAGTATTTAGGAAATTTGCAATAAATTTTACTGATTAAAATTTTCGACACTAAAATATATGATGTGTAACCACAGAAATAAAAAAAAGGGAGGATTATAAAACACATTATTTCAAAATTACTTAATCATAATGAATGATTCGAATATAAAAATGTGGCAAAAATATCAATTTCCAATGTGCGTAGGATAATATCTTGGCATGTAGTTTTTTAAACATCTAAATGAAGGTTTTATGTTTTCAATGCATGAATTTTGTAACTTGCCAACACAAAAATTATTCTAACTTTAGTTGTAAGAAACATTTGTTGCAAGAAATCCAGTGAAAAAGGATATATAATTTCACTTTGAATTAATAAATCATTAAGTAATAACACTTCATTAAGTAGTGCAAAAAAACTCCACATAGTGAATAAATAATATGATGCAAAAAACTCCTAACTCCTAAGTTTTTTGCACTACTTAAATAGTGCAAAAACCTCCACACTCCAAATCATGATGGAGCAAGCATTTCAACAAATATCAGCAAGTACTTTTCCTAGTCGTTTTGAATAGTTATTTTTAATAGCTAAATTTAAATATAAGATAAGTTGTACCAAATTTTGAATTTATGAGAATTCATTCTGAAACTAGTTGCTGAACACGTCTACGCAGCGCCCATATTCGTGTTTCTCGTTGAGACGGAGCTCGAATTCATGCTTCGCTTTACCTAGGGAGCGGTACTATCGCTTATTCAGACACTGCATGTGCAACTGTTAGCCCAGTAACATGCGCTTACTTTGCAAGTTGTTTAATTTGTACCGCTTTTTAGATTCTGACTAGCTAATTCTTCCAGTAAGTGCAACTACAAAGGTGGTTAGCATTTTTCTCTTTAATTTTGCCCATATAAATAATAGACAACATGGATATGGAGAAAAGTCACCGGTGATGCAAACCGACATGAAAGTACGAATCATAATAATTTAGCTTCAGAGATGTAAAGTAACAGCCCTCCACATTATGCACCTTACATAGTATTAAGTTTGTTGCTACTTTACTAAGTTCTTCAAAGTCTTATAAGGTATTTATCCCGCCTTCTTAGGATGCCTTCGTGGTGTAGTGGTCAACACGCTCAACGCGTATTCGAGAAGTCCGTGGTTCGAGTCCCGGAAAAGGCATTGCTGATTTTTCATCTCTCCTGCTTCGAAATAACCTAATATCGCTACAGCCTTTTGAAGCTTTGAGTTTTGAATTTCTTCTTTCATGAAGTATAATTTCAAACATTATTTTAAGGATGCTTTAAATATGAAGTGATTATATTTGTTTTATGGTATGCAGTCTGACCGATGATTCTTCGAAGTACCTTTGTTTCTCCGGATATGATTTGAAGCTTATGCATATCATTTATTAAATTATTAGCCACCTGACATCTGAAAATGTCATAGAAATCCCTGAATCCACCTGGATGACCAAAAATAAAATCTGGTACACCAAAAATAAATTCAGAATTTTCTGTTGCTGTAATCCATTCGGAAACACACATACAAATTTTGATGGCATTAGATCAAGCTTGTCATGTGTCGCAACTTTAAAATGCGCAGCTCACTCTGGGTATTTTAAAGTTATTTTGGACTGGAATTACTCTGGACCTGAATTCTTCTGGAATGTGTCCTTGATGATCTAATAAATACTCAAAATAATCATTTGACCTATCCCTTTCAGATATCCCAATGTACTTGTATTATGATGGTATTACAACTAAACTTGATATTTTGCTGCTTAGTGATATTTCTGGAAGGAAAAAAAAAAGAGACAGAAATTCTGTATGATCTTGGTTTAGGTTATCACATTATCACTGTTACATTTTCAATAGTGAAACAGTCTTAAAGAAGTACATTTTAATCACGTTTTCAAAACATTTTGGTACTATTAGATATTTACTAGGTATTTACCACCCATGCTCACTACACAAAAGTATTGGCACTACACAAACGTAAAACCTGTAATCTGACTTCCACGAAATTTGCCTAGTTCAGGTCTCATAGTATGGCTCTTCACTGAAGCATATTATCTTTAATTTATCATTCAAATTTCATACAGCTGTAATTAGTTAATAACGGGATAATTTAAAAACAATAAACACACTTAAAAATTTAACTTTTTATTTTATTAATACAATTAATAGAAATTAAAATATATTTAATTTATAATATAACCAATTGATAATTTTTATGCACATTTGCAAATTTACGTAATTAATAAATGATGTTTCTAACACCGTATATTACAGTATTTAGCATAAAATATATTTTTACTATTGTCATTTTAACATTTGAATAACTTCAGAATATTTAATAGTTTTTAAGGAATACTTTTGTTAATCCCAGCATTCTTTTACAATGATCCTACACATTTTATATACAACTTCAATGAGCTAGCTGTAAAGTAAATATATTAGGAAAGAGATTTATTACGATACCTGGATTTATAGTCAAAAATAATCCACAGTTTTCCTGAACAGGAGTGTCCATGCCCCAAAAAGGGAAAAAATATCTTTTAGACGATAAAGCATTTAAAATGCTGTTTATTTCTTGTGATAATACAGAAAGAATTTCAATTTTGATGCAACTGAATTCTTCGAAACAGCCCCATGCTCCTATCTATGAAAACATGAATTATTTTAACTTCTGTTACATCTAAATGAAATTTTTTTCCTGCGAATAAAAACAAAAAAATTTAAAGTTGTTATAAAATTAGTTTTTCTACTATGTAACTGAAGCAAAATTTCAGTGATTACTATAAGGTTCCAAACCTAAAATTTACAGCTATGTGTATGGAACCTTCAGAACTGGTAAACGAATAATCGCTTTAGTTCACGAGACAGACACGTAAACTTGAGAAGGGTTAATTACTCTTTATTTTTTAAAATAAAGTTTTACAGATGGCCCTTTCTCAGGACGCACAAAACAGCCTCCACTTGGGCTTGAACTCGTACTAGTGATAGTGATAGTGACGGAGGACGTGGCCACCACCCCTTTACTATTAAGTTAATTAGCATATAGGGCCACGTCCGCCCTTATACAGAGTAAAGCCAGAGAGGCCACATGGGAGGCTTGCACAGGGCGCCCAAACCCAACGCCTGGACCATCCGGTTGGCAGTTCCGCGAACCAAATGCCACCGGGTTGACACCCGTCCAAAGTGCTCAATCAAACTTAACTAATGCTTAGCTAAAAAGATATTGCCGAAAGAGTTATGCTAACTAAACCCTTAAATGCTAACTAAACGGCGAAGCTATCAAGGGCCTGAAATACGGCCGAGCGTAAGTAATAGCTTAGAGAGAAAGTAGCCAAAAGCCGAATGGGCGTTAGTCAGGCTGTCTAACGAAGCCAGTTGAACTTCGACTTAAGTACTGCTCTTCCTTCATTTGCATTTAACCGCGATTCTAAAAACACCCTCTGGAAGGAAATTTGTAAGCTGAAATTATAGAAGCATCAGGAAAGTAGCTTTAACTAAAATGATAATTTTTAAAAACTTAGGATAAACCTTACATTACATTACATGAAATGCAGCACAAAGTCCGAAATCTGGATTCCAATATCCGGAGTGATCTAAAATTAGGAGCTCAGGACCAACAGCAACAGATTTTTTTCTCAGAGAATTTTTTTGTATGCTTTACGCATGCGCATTTGATATTGTTTAATAATAAAACATACGGAAAGTCCTGATTCTTAATTTCACTTTGGCACTAAATCAAATACCTCCATATTAATCATGTATTAACGTAAAGCAGTACCCCCGATCGATAATTTGACCCCGCAGCCGCCTTTCTGCTTTCCATACTTCTTACAACGAAACATTCTATATCGAAACATCGCTGACTTTCCATTTACTGAATAACTTTACTCCTAACGTTGCGCCTTGAGCTTTAAATATATAGTATAACGTGTTATTTTAAGGGGAGAATCCACGATCCACAAAATTTACCACCCATGCTCACTACACAAAAGTATTGGCACTACACAAACGTAAAACCTGTAATCTGACTTCCACGAAATTTGCCTAGTTCAGGTCTCATAGTATGGCTCTTCACTGAAGCATATTATCTTTAATTTATCATTCAAATTTCATACAGCTGTAATTAGTTATAATTTTAGCTATCAGGTAAAGCATAATGATGAGGAAAGATTCCATTTTTAAGGTTACTTTATTACAAAATAAAACTGGAAATCAAAACTATTTTTTGTTGGAATTATAGTTCAGTTACATAAAAAAATGTCGGAGCCCCCATTATTTAGGTTTAGGAACGGGGAAGAGGGGCACCACACCTTTACCATTTGGTTAACTGGTTAAAGCCCTCTTATTTAGGGTTCATGAGCGCTCAGGCTAGAATTACAATTAATCTCAAACATGGAGAAGTACCTCAAAAATGGAAAGGTTTGGTGGGCTCCGGCGCGATTTAAGCTCTGCCTTAAGCACGTGTGGGAAATGGGTATAAATATAACAAATAACTAATATTATATAATTCAGGTTTAAACTTCATCAGCGTGCAATAGAAGATAAACAAAATTTAACGGACAGCATGTCTTTAGCCACCAGTCTCATGATACATCGCCGATAATGTATAGCGAACACTTTCTGATTACCAGCCGCGAATTTAAAGGTTTTCATATATCGCAAACAAAAAGATAAATTTTCTAACTAATGGACTTTATGAAGAAATGTGGTAATAAATGAAAATGATGTAACAGAAGTTCTCCGTTGCGACGAAAATCCTTCAATTATCAATCAATTAACAGAATGCGAAATCCGTAATATCCATCCAGACTGCTTAATCCATCCGATCGCTAAATCCAAAAAAATACCGCTAACGATCGTGAAGAAAGCGACACACACGTTGTTGAGAACGAAAATATTTCGATTGACGATACAGTGGCAATTCTCTATACACAATTAATGTACACTGCGAAAAAAAAAAGGGGGGGAGGGCGAATTCTATATCTCTATTTCTACTGGGCCGATTGACAAAATTCAAATTGCGTTTTTCATGTCTCGAAAGCGTGACTTAGGAAATATATTAGATTTATATATAGCACTATTCTTAAATAGGTATTTTGACACAAAATCGGACTTTTTCTGAAATAACATACCAATGTTTTTACATATTTCGATTCTACGACTCAAATTATGACAGACTGCCAAGTTTTGTAAAAATCGTACGAGTAGTTTTTAAAAAATTAGCTCTCAAAATTTTAGCTCCTCAGTGTTAATTGAATTTAGCATATATTTATTAATATCTCTTTTTTTTATTAAACTATTTTTATTCTTCCTTTCACATTTCGAAATTTAGCTTCATTCCAAATAAAATTCGCCCATTTTTTGCGTTTTATTTTTTAAATTTCTATTTTTAAATAATTTTTTATAATTTTTTCGAAACAAATTTTGAATTATAACCTATAAAATTTTTAGCATGATCTTAACGTAGGTGTAGTTCTAAGCATGCCTGCAAAAAATTAGACTTTTTTATTCAAAAGTTTCTAAGATATACACGTTTACATATTTTCGCGTTTTTAAATTTGGCATCTTTTTTTTTGAGCGATAATAACGCCAAATGTGGTTCATGGATTTTTGCTACAATGAATTACCACAACTATTTTTAACCTTAAATTTCAAATAAGTTTTATAGGGAGAATTAATTATATGAAATTTTTTCCCTCAATGATGCCTAATAAATATTTATTAATACTATATGAAAAGCTATTTTCTTTAAATTATAGATGATATTATTCAAATTTTTAATTTTTTTTACTTACTTTTATTTATTTATTTATTATATTTGTAAATTTTTACCTTCGCCGTGTTATCGTCTGCTACTTTACTTTGACTACATTTAAATTGAATTGTCTAAAACTGAGAAAGATTGATGTTTATTTTCTCAATGTTTTTAAGCAAACAGGACGTTGATATTTGGGGTCATGTCCCAGTATTAAAAATTATATATATAAGTATAAATTTTTACATTAATCCTCTTCGAAAGAATGTTTTAAGGTAGCTAATTTTCTCTCGTTTTATAGAATGTATAAAAAACATAATCTTTAATATGATTTAGATTGTTTGTAGCCGAAATAATAATCGGGTCACTCAGTGGTACAGAATAAACAATGCTGGACTGTTTTATTTCTTTATCATTTAACAAAAAATCTCTTTAATTAAAATATTTATCCTTTGGAGTTTGCTTTAAACTTTATTTATAGTTAAAATGCCTAGAAAATGAAAAGCTGTCTTCAACTGAAACGCAGTTGATGTAATTGCTATTTTTAAAAAAATGACAAGAATGCAAAATTTATGGAAGTGTAACAATCGGAAAATCTTAATTTTCTTGTGGTGAGCACTGAAAATAAATGTAGAAGGAAAGAAGAAAATTAGGGAGAAAAGTAAGCAAAAATTTGAAGGAGAATTTGGCTGTCAGAAATACCAAGGTGCTTCGAAAAGTTGGATGCTTTTGAATTTACTTTCAGAATACTTCAAGGAATTTGGGTGTTCAAAGAGAAAACACTTGGACTTGTACACCAGCAGATGATGGTAATAATTTTATAGATTATAATTCAAAATTTTTTTTGAAAACTTTATAAAAATTATTTGAAAATACAAAAATGGGTGAATCTTATTTGGAATGAACCTGAATTTCGAAATGTGAAAGGAAGAATCAATAAGTTTAATAAAAAAGAGATATTAATAAAAATATGCCAAATTCAATTAACATTGAGGAGCTAAAATTTTGAGAGCTAATTTTTTAAAAATTACTCTTACGATTTTTACAAAACTTAACAGTCTGGCATAATTTGAGTCGTAGAATCGAAATATGTAAAAAAATTGGTATGTTATTTCAGAAAAAGTCCGATTTTGTATAAAATACCTATGTTAGAATAGTGCTATATATAAATCTAATATATATCTAGCTTTTGGCCTGCCTTGGGCCAACCGGTAAGAATTCATTCCAGAATGTTCTCCATCCGTCTATGGCATATCGCCAATTTTGTCGCCAAATGGGCGATTCCACGCCAAATCTGTCTATCCTAAACCTGCTTTGTGGGCAAGCTATCCTACCGCGGCTGAGCAATTTGTAACAATAGCACTAGTTATTAGTTTTGAGTAAGCCCCAAAAATTTACTAATTTCTTATATATCACTGAATTCTTAAATAAAATTAAGGAAATAATGTATAACATTTCTTCTTTTCAATTAACTTTCATAACAAGTACCTTTTCTAATAAAGTTATGCACTATATTACATACACAACTTGTTTCAAACGCCTAATTACAAAAATAACTTACTTGAGCAATGCCAGATATCATGCGTATAAGAGAAATATGGTCTAAATTCTGAGAACAATTAATGACCAAAGCATAGTTTCCAAGTAGTCGTGAAAGGTCTTTTAATGTTTCTGTTTTTCCAACCCCCTGGAAGCCTTTTAAAGATGCTCCTTTGTAACAGCATAAAGCAGTAGTAAGAGAATGAAAGCATCTATAAAAGATATAATTTTTAACAATTAAAATTTTAAAAGTTAACTATATTACAAAACATAAAAAGAAAAAAATACATTAAATGCATAAACTGACCTACTAATATTTTAGTTCACTTAATAACTTCAAAACTTTAATAAAAAAATTTTAAAGTTAAAGAAAAGGAAAATCCTGTTCAGTATAAATTTTGTATGGATTCGACCAGACCGACAGTATTCTTCAGTAGATCAGGCATTAGCTGATGGTTTAAAATAAACACAAATTTTTCCTTGGTAAGACGCAGAAGTATGTGGGCTGAGTCAGTAGGAGAATGTGCAAGCTTAAGAGACCTACTATAATTCTACAAACTCTTAATTCTTTGTGAGTTATAGCCTGATCCCTTTTTGACAAGCAGTTTTGTTCAACTGTTTTAAATTGCCTTTCTAGTACATTTGGATATTCTGTGCTTGCTGCTTTGTTATTGGCACAATTGGGAAAATAATGCTGTTTGAAAATAAATATTTGTGAACATAATGGCCACAGTTTCTGAATTTGGGGGGGGGGGGTTGCTCTTTTTATTTTCCTTTCTTCAGGAATTTCTGAATTAGAAAATTCAAAAATTAAAACCTCAAGATTCTAAATAAATATTTTACTCGTATTAGAAAAAAGGCATGATTTGATAACGGAAGATAGGCAAATAAAGCAGAAAGATATCATGAAAAAATACTGAAGTGTCCCAAAATGTCTTTTTATTTAGTATTTTAATTATGATTAAAAAATCTGATGTGTACACCACATGACTTTCTTATACGGAATATTCAATTATACACATTTTGTGTTCCAATTCAATTAAATGTATTTCGACAAATTTCTTTAGAGATATATTTCTCATTCAATTAATTCAGTTCTCACTTCGCTGCAATGTAAAATAATACATAAATCCTCATATCTTTATTAAAAATTGAAAAATACAGAAAAATATAAAACACTAAAGCAATTAAAAACAGTTGATATAGCAGTCTTATATACAAAATTTCAACGTTCTGAGTCTATTCGTTTTTGACTTAGAGATACACACATACATACATACGTACGTACGTGCAAACGTCACGAAAAAATCTTTTCTGAATCCATTTTAAATTCTTTTTGCAACCCGCTTTGGGAAAAAGAGTCCTTTATTCCGACCTTACGTACAGCTGTCACGCAAAAACAACGTTAAATTGCATTCGATAGCGTCAAAATGGCCATTTTCATTGAAATATGATACCCGAAAATTTTCGCATTACAATACTTCCTTTACTTCATACAAGGAAGTAAAAATAATAGTCTGTTTTAAAGTTCTTGACTGTTTTTATTATAACATATTTGCAATATGCGTAATTAACGTATTGATGTAGCTGTTAAACAAGTTTATGCTAAGAAACAGTGTTCTTTGAATTAATTAAGAAACCAGAAAATTTTTAGAAAAAAATCTGTGTACAGTCCATGACTTACTTGTACGAAATATTAAATTATACACTTTTTTTTTTCAGTCCATTTAAACTTATTTCCTCGAATTTCATTAGAGATATATTTCTCATTCAATTCATTCCGTTCTCACTTCGCGACAAGGAAAAAATACATAAAACCTCAAAATATCTTCATTCAAAAAAATATGGAAAAACATAAAACACCAAATACAGTTAAAATAATTAAAAAACAATTTTTACAATTAAAATTAGAGTTTCTATACAAAAACAAGCAATTCGGGAGCGGGCAAGAAGGCAGACCTTACGGTGCACAAAACTGAAAGTTTGCTTTTGATCCCACTAGCAAAAAAAGACACTGAAGGTGCAGAAATTGACTTAATTCACTGTTAAATATATATCGTGTTACTTATGAAAATTACAGACGCCATGAATAAATGTAAAAACTAACTCATTGAACATAACTAGAGTTTTTCAGGTCAAATGCAATATACACTGAACAAGGTGTAAAGTGTATGCACATATATAGTTACAAATACAGATGTAACGTAGTAAAATCTAACATAGAAAACTATAACAAACTTTGCGTTGTTTTGAAGTAATAATGAAAACCCAGTTTAAGAAGAAATCCAGTGTATAAATAGTAAAAATTAAAACAAATAAAGTTAATCTCAAACATTTATTTCGAGTAAAACTTTAGGGTTGTTACAAAAAGTTACATTGCAGTAATCATCTTCTAAAGTGGCAAGGTATACGAAATATACCCGTTTAAATTATTTATAATTCTTTAAAAGTGAGCCCACCATGTTTTTATTTTATGCTTTAACAAATTTTCAGACATATTTTAAGAAGCAAGGAAAGAAACACATTGCTCGACATTGAAAAATGCAACACCAAGAAGGGGTGGTCAGAAAGTGATGAAATTTGGAAAAAAGACAGAGACAGCAAGCAGCAATAAGTAAGCTTTATTTCAAAATGATAGTCAGAATACAGATCCAGAACAGCGTCGCTCAGTAGGATGTAGGACCACCGTGGACAGCGTTGCACGAAGAAACACGTCTAGGCAGTCAGTAAGAGTGCGGATGGTGTCCTGAGGGATGGCTCTCCATTCCCTTTCAACTATTTGCCATAGTTCGTCTTCTGAACGAGGCAGGGGCAGAGTTTGCAAACGGTCACATTCGATTGGTGGCAGGTCAGGAGAGTACGGTGGCCAGGGAAGCATCTGTATACCTTACAGAGCATGTTGGTAGATGCGAGCACTGTGTGGTCGGGCGTTATCCTGCTGAAAAATTGCATTAGGCAGCCCCTGAAGGTAGGGGATTGCCACCGGCCGCAGTACATTATCCAAGTATCGTTGGGCCGTCATAGTGCCCTGAATACGAACTAGAGGTGACCTGGAATCGTAGGCAACAGCGTCTCAAACCATTATGCCACGTTGTCGCGCGGTGGGGCGTTGCACAGTTACTGCCGGATTAGACCTGTCTCCACGTCGACGCCACACACGTATGCGACGACTGTCACTGGATAAACAGAAGCGTGACTCATCTGAGAACACGAATTTTTGCCATTCTGTCATCCACATCGCTCCAGTCCGACATCATTCTAAACGTTGGCGTCTATGCTGTGGGGTCAATGGCAGTCTTTTTAACGGACACCATGCGTGCAGGCCACGTTCAACAAATCGACGGGAAATGGTTCTGGTCGACATGGGAACATCCAGGGTATCTTGCACATGCTGCAGAATCGCGGTACAAATGACTTGCGGGACCGCCACAGCTTGTCGGCGGATGCATCGATCCACGCATGCTGACGTCACTTTAGCTGCATCTGCACCCCTCCTTCTTCCCACATTTCCTTGTTCCAACCACGTTCGCCATAGCCCATGCACCGTGCTCGCATTCATGTGGGTATCAGCTGAGATTTGTTTTGTTTTGTTTTATACGGGCGCAGCCCTTCCGCCTGGTTTGATGAACCTTATGAAGAAAAGCGGGCGCAACCCTTCCAAGAAGAAACGACACGAGCCGGCGAGCCGACTGTGTCCAAATAAAAACAAAATCAATTTAGCAGCTTAACAAAAGGAAAAGAAAATTAGGTTAGTATACTAAAAGAATAACACGGCATATAAAAACACAAAAACATTTAAGCTTTTCCTGCACCTTTGCATATAAAGTCTTTCTCTCCCTTTAAGGGTAGTTTCCATAAAGTGAACGCTTTCAGTATGTTAGCTCGATCAATCAGAGATACCGATGACATGTTTATGAGAATTGATGACTTTCATAATGTCTTGTGCAAATTTTACTCCTTTTTTATAATTTTGAATCATTTCTCTTCCATTTCCGATTCCACGTAAGGCTCTTACTCCCCCTTCCCGGTGAGTGTACAACTTTCAATAAAATGAATGCAGTCACCGGCAGTATCACATTTAAGGCATAAATTTACCCCCTGGAGGTGGAATATCTGTAAGTACATAGGAAAGCGTCCTATGTACTTACAGATATTCATGCCCTGTTACTAATTGATTATACTCTTTATCGCAAAATATAGGCATATTCTTCTTAATTATTATATTTGACAAGGCCTCTGATCTTCTAGGAGACACATTCCATTGATCAGACCAGGTTTTATACATGTGATCTTTCATTTTGCTAATTGTAACTTTTTTAGAATGTTGTAGATCACCATCAGAGATTCCATCCCCCAGGGCAGCCTACTTTGCCAGGGAATCCACCCTCTCATTCCCAATGATACCAATATGGGCCTTTACCCAATGAATATTGATTGACATTTTATATTTTAAATTCATATAATCATTTTTCATTTTATTCATGATATCATTTTTATGGTCCGGCCGAGAGAGGGCGACAAGTGCTGAATAGGCATCCGAGTGAACTGTACATTTATAGATCAAATTGAATTTAATCCATTCCAAGGCTTTATAAATGGCATATAGCTCTGATTGATAAACTGAATTATGTATCCATTATCAAATATACATACTGAATTATGTTTATCCAGTATGTATATTTGATAATGGATCTCCAAACCATAAAATTATACGACAAACGCACATCCCACACCTCCCTCGAAACCGGACCCATCTGTATAGATTTCATATTCGCTGGTAGGCAATACATTGCAATCAAATAAAATACCATGTCTCTGTCTTGGATAAATCGAATCTTGTCAATTTGGGCAAATGCGTTGCTCTCGAGCTGGATTCCATCCAGAATAAGAGAGCTTTCTATTGAATATTGTAATAGGAATTTATTGTAGAAAAATTTATAATGAATGGAGAGAGGGGGAAGCCCGGCCAAAATACATGCGACTTCAGATGAAACTGTTCTAAAGCATCTAGTGATAATCAGAAGCCATCCTCTTTGTATTGAATCAAGCTTAGTTCTCAACATGGCTAGCTCCCTGCCCGGCGGCCCCAAGCTCCGATACCGTACATAATGTTAGGTATAATAACATTGTCATACAGATTTTTCAGAATATCACTCTTGACCTGTAAAGTATAAACGTTAAATTGAGTCCTGTAAGAAATTTAAGATCTTGTCGGTTGCTCTATGGATATTCTTAAAATGTTCTATAAAAGTCAGTTTTTCATCCAGTGTGACACCCAGATATTTAATTGTACTGTAAAATTTGATGTTTTTGTCAAGAAATTTAAGTCTTGGATTCCTTACTTTTTTCCCTTCTTTTGGGAAAAAATTCCACAAGTTTTATCCATGTTAAATAAAATATTTTCTTCTTTAGTCCAACTATTTAGAACGCAACCCAATTTCCTGAAATGGGTCTCAATTTTATCCAAAGAAACATCATAGATTAAAAATAATAAGTCGTCTGCGTAACAATAAGTGTAAATATTAGGTATATTTACATCCTTGAGCAAATTATTTACAATAAGACCCCATAACAGGGGAGCGCTACAGGAGCCCTGGGGACAACCTTTATTCATGGCATATTTAATGTTGAATTCTCCAAGTTCTCTCTTGTAGACCAAATACCTGTCTCTGAAGTAATCCTTGACTGTGTCAAACATTTGACTTGAAATATCAAGTTTCTTTAATGTGTACGAAACAGACCATTTTCCTGTGTCGAATGCACCCTGAACATCAAAAGAGACGAGGGCCACATGATAAAGTATTCGTTTACATCTTATTTCTTCAACTACTTTATAAAGCGCAAGATCTGCACTTCTGCCCTTACGAAAGCCATATTGAGAGTCTGAGATATAATTTTTGCTATAAATAATAAATTGAAGTCTATTAGTTATCAGGTTTTCAAGTAACTTACCCCTAATATTCAGTAAACATATCGGTCTAAATTTATCATTTGTTTTTGGTATAAGAATCAGCTCTCCAGTTTTCCATGCTGTAGGAAATGTATTTAGATTTAGACATTTATTGTAAAGAAATAGCAATAAGGAAGGGCAAGATGAATATAATGTCTTAACAATAGTTTAACCCCGATCCCGTCCGGCCCAGGGGCAATTTTTTCACGAAAAGAGGCAATAGCAACAGCAATTTCAGTGTATGTAAAGTCCTGTTCTTCACTAACCAGGGATTCATGTAGAATACTTTCAAACTCAGTGTCACTAAAGTTTTCATCCAAATTCAATATGTCTTTCACAAGTCCTCTACAGTGGTCTTCCAATGTGATATCTTCCTGTCTCTTATAGAGGATGCTCTTTTTTCTCCTTTTCCCTGCGGCAATTTTGTAGAATTGATCATAATATTCTTGGCTTCGCAAAAATAATCTCTGCCTAAATTCGTACTTTGTCCTTTTTATGGTCTTTTTGTATAATGCCAAGTATTTTTTATAATTGACTTTCCGTGTTAATCTCAAGGACTCTGACAGACCCGAAACCTGACTGCTTTTCCTAAAGGCTCTAAGCTGACGTTTCAATTTCTGAAGAGTCGGAGTCCACCATGTAACATCATTGTCTTTTCTCCTGGTTTTCACAACTAGTCTTCTTGCCATCTCCCTCTGAATACGCAATTCCATATCAAAAATGATGTTATTCAACTCCTCAGCATCTTGACAGTTGTTAATATTATCCTCCAAATCCTGAAAAAATGGAAGTAAACCCTTTATGAACCTCCCAACTCTTCCTTTATGTCTAGAGTAGATAACACGACTTTTTGTCGATTCATAATTACTCTCCAAATTGACTGAAACATAGCGATGGTCACTCAAAGATTCACAGTCTAGAATCTCCATATTAATATTTTCCACGCTTAAGTCAGCTGAGCCCAGAACCAGGTCTGTCCAGTCTGTTCCAACAGGAGAAACGAAAGTAGGCGGTGAATAACTTTCATTAAAAAGAGTCAACTCCAACTGCAAAATAAATTCCGTAGTTAAAACATCCCGTTGATCAACAATAGAAGCCCCCCAATTAAAATGTTTTGAGTTAAAATCACTAAGAATTAAAAAACTATTTTTAAAATCTCTCAACAAGTTCTCCATTTGAATTAAGTGTTCACTGATATTTTCCGCAGGAGAAAAGTAGACCGAGATAATAGAGAACATTTTCCCTTGTTTGACACAGGTAATACAAGTAATAATGTCAGAAACATAATTAACATAGAAATTTATATTTGTATTGGTAATAATAATAGCAGACCTGCCGTTTTTGACGTTCACTGATCTCCATTCATTTTTCTGATATGCCAGGTTGTCCCCAATATAATAAGGCTCCTGCAAAGTCAGGATATCAGGCATGTATTGTATAATCTTTTCTAAATATGTAAGCTAGGCAGATGCAACAGCACAATGATTGAGGTTAATGTTTAAGATCTTCATAGTAAAATCAATATAATTTAAGATGATATAGATCAAAATAAAACAGTTTACAATAAAATTCATTAGCTAATATCCAAATCTCTATACACAGTTAAAACTCCAATTCAAAATTAAAATTTCTATATACAAATAAGAACAGCTATATACAAAATGTAGTTACTCGCAACCGGGAGGGAATCAGAGCATTCAATCTTTCTAGAAAAATCTTGAGCAGGAACAGTATTCAGACAAAATAAACAAAAATAAAAAATTACAATATTTAAGTCCCCAATATCAGCTAAGATTTGACGTAAGAACCAACCCGCCCTTCTCAGTCCGATCACCATACCCCTCGTAAAATCGTCTACCTGCTGGAAGTGCCTTCGTTGACGGTGGCCTGGCATTCTCCCCTATTACACGTATCCAACGGGACAAAAACCAACTTTCTTCGATAATTCGTCTGGCAGAAATAACGACACGAATATTGCCCATTCTGCACGTTCCTTCCCTTATATCTCACTTCACGTGCGTCGGAGAGCTGCGCATTTCACATCATTCGCATAACTCAGTGACGTGCGTCTACTGTAAAATTTGCATAAATTTCTGACTTCTCCTTCTTGGTATTGCATTTTCAATGCCGACCAGTGTACTTCGCGGGGAAACATAACAACCATCCCGCCAGGATGCTGGATATCTATAAAAACAAAAAGAAACGTGTAAGCAATTATTTAGACTAAAAAGGAGTATCAGCGATCGAGGCAAGGCTCTCCACTTATTTTTCCGCCTTTTCCGCCTATTGGACAGCCTTTCTCTCTGTTCCATCAGGAGCGTTCCAAGCTTTCAAGATTCCGCTGCCCATTTTCAGCTGTTTGATAAATGGTAAGTATATTTTTCGAGGTCCTTATAAAGTTATAAAGTTTAAAAGTTATTAAAGTTATAAAATTTATAAAGTTTAAAAGTTAAAAAACCTTAAGAATCTCACCAAAGCAACATCTAAACAAGACAGTAAATTAAAACCAGATAACTAAATTTAAGTTTTTAAGCAAGAAAAATTTAAAACCAAACCTCACTTCAAGGATAAAAAAATTAACACTAACAAACTTAAATTTAAAGTTAGCAATTACGGCTTATAAAAAGAATCAACTTACAACAATTATTTTAAAATGAAGAAATAAAATCAAATTAATAAAATTAAATTACTGACAAATCAAGAATTAAGAAATAGTGAATAACTGATAATTGAAATTAAGAAACAATATTATATAACATCACTATTCTACTACGTTTCAAATGCAAACAAATATGGCTGCTATGGTAAAAAAAATTAGGTTTAATATTTTTATAATTCTACAACTATTGTATGCAGATTAACTAAAGGCATAAAAACCTCAATCGGAAGATAAGATCAACATAATTCAATCATTTTAAAGCAAAAAATGCACGACTTAGCAACATATAAGAACAAACAAACAAAAAAAAAAAAAAAAAAAAAAAAAAAAAAAAAAAAAAAACTCAGCTCACGGAGCCGAGTAACAAAGTGGTTATATATGTATACTTTTGGTGTGGCCGATTGCAACCAAAAACGGAGGTGCACAACTACATGTTATAGCAGTCCAATATACAAAATTTCAACACTCTGAGGCTGCTCGTTTTTGAGTTATGCGAGGTACATACATACATACGTATGTACCCCTAACAGACGTCACGAAAATATCTCTTCTGAATCCATGTTTAAATCTTGTTTTTGCAAACCGTTTTGGGAAAACTAGTCCTTTATTCTGTCCTTTTGTGCAGATGTCATGCAAAAAAATCCTTAAATTGCATTCGATACCGGTCAAATGAATATTTCCATTGAAATATGGTATCAGAAAATTTTCGCGATTGCAATACTTCTTATACATTCCTGTGAGTAAATATTAGGTGTCGCCGAGCTTTGCTAATTGCTCCCACCCTAGTTCTGAGGAAGAGCCTTCCTGGAGGCGATCCGAGGGTCTCCCACCCTTCTTGCTCTACCGCGAACGTCTTGAGAAGACTGACCTCGCCGCCTATTTTGAGTGCTCTTTTGCCGCACGGATATCATACGCTTACGAATATCCATGTCTTCTTCGGGATCCAAACCTAGTTCCACTAGTACAGCAATTAGCCTGTTCTATGCAAGCCTCTTTCAAAAGACATTTAAACTCCTTTTTTAATGGATTATTCTTTCCAAAATTTCTAATAACTTTCGAAGTCTCTACACCAATAAAAATTAATGATGCGTATTTATCTTCAAGTTTACTATGCATGAAGACTATTTATCATACGATGACATGCTAAATACAGTTTAACTCGGTACATAACGATGATTACGTGTACATGCAATTAATCTGAGAGTTCCGGATTTAAGAATGTAAAAAATTCCGGAATTCTGGTTACATCCGTGCCAAAATCACCTCTCCCTCACATTGTATTTAGCTGCGGCTCATAACCAGTTTTGCTTTCGAAAGTAATTACTGGTTGCATTTCATATCATATTATTTGAATCCATGAGTCATGGCTAAAATTCATTACATCAAAAATAAAGATCCCAAATATTGTAATTTGAGAATTTTATTTCAAATTGCATGATATTCTTAAAGTATTTCATTAGAAAGAGTCATATTATTCCTGCATCAAAAATCTGCAAATCAGCTGCTCAGTTTGGAGAAGGGAAAACAATCCTTAGGTTTGGAAAATCATAGTGTATAAGTGGCATAGAAATATTTTTTTTAATTCTTGTTTTCTAACAACTCTTCGAAATAATTATGAATTTGCAAATACAAAGTATTTCTTAAGAAATTAAATTCCAAATTTCTCATGATGGTATTCTCATTCCATCGTCATGAAAGTTGGATACTTTGATGACCTTGCGGTATGTGAAAGAGTTCGAAGTAAAGTATATCGATGCAGCAATTCCAAGTTAAAACTGTGGAAAGAGAAACAGTATGAACCTAATACAAAAGAACATTACAGACAAAGGATCCGTACCCATACGAAAATAGCATTAACCCTTTGATGCATCATGTCCACTCTAGTAGACAAAAGTTTAAATTTGTTTATTCTTCTGTAAATGCCTTAACAGATTCCATTCCTGTGTTTATTCATTCTATATTATTAGAACTTTCAACTGTCGATCATAGCCATCTATGATCTGTATAGCATCACTAAGTAAAACATTGCTATTTGGAAAATGGCTGCTGCTTCTCTTTCCAAGTTAGTACAATTTCTCATAGTAAACATTACATAATATTGCTTACATTTTCTTAGCAAGGCAGGAAATGATTTCAAATGCAATGACCGTAAATCGTTGGGAAGAGATAAATGTACACCTTGCACAAAAAAAAAGGGGGGACAGTTCATTATCTCCCGTTCTATTGGGCCGATTGACAAAATTAAAATTACGTTTTTCATGTCTCGAAAGCGTGACTTAGGATATATATTAGATTTATATATAGCACTATTCTAACATAGGTATTTTGACACAAAATCATGACAACAAATCTCTCTAAACTGCGTCATTTCAAAATTAATCCATGTTACATGATTCTTACATAACGCTAATGACACAGGCTCTTACATAAAGCCTTTAGACAATAATTATTTCTAATGATTTCAGATTTGGAAATCGAAATTTTTAACATCCGATGAGGAAATTGTAAACCCAAACTAAAATCATTTTGAACCCACCTTCATCTCAGGCATACTAGATTCGCTGCCTGTTAGCTGTATCACTGTTGCTGTTCCCCTTGCTTATCTCAGCGCTTTCAAAAATGTAAAAAGTTTTTCAAAAATAGGCGTCCTTACTGTGCCAAATTACGCGAGGCTACAAATATTACGAATAAAAGAAATTCTTACTCTGACTTGATGACTGCTACTACCTGTATGCAAAACAATTTTAATCATTACATTTTTTATAATTTACTGGAATCAAAACTGTGACGGGAAATCCAGTTAAAATAAAATATATATAAAGCAAGATTCTAATTTTAATTTGCAATAAGCCCTTAACTCTCCATTTTAATTTAGTTGTTTTCCCTTTCTGTCCTAAAATCAGTAACTGTTTATAATAAATCTCTCTAAATTGGGTTTTTGACGTTATTTAAGAATCATACGACATATAATCACAAAATATGCTTGCTATAATAATAACAAAAACTCAAAACAATTCGAGGCGTAAGTTATTTTATAGACAAAACGCTGATTCAGGAGAAAGTACATGATTTAAGTTCGCAAATTTATTGGCTACTTCCAATTAAGTCGCTAGCAATTTCGTTTCCCTTCACGCTCATACTCTTCCCCGCCCAGGCGCCGTAAATATGGTCGTGTTACGTCGCAACAGTTTACCTATGTAGATGGGACTTACGATGACCACCCCCCTCTGACCGTAACATGGAGGTAGGAAGTAAGCCATGGCCTTTCTTACCTCCATGGGCCGTAAGTGGTTGCCGTAGAGAGGAATACTTTTTCTTCATACCTAGTCACCTTCAGTGAAAACCAGAGCTCGTCATTGCCGTACATGCCAGTTTCTCGGAATAGAAAACTGAAAATTGCAATGCCCATTAAATTAAAGGAAATCGTTAAAAAAAATATATCTTAAAGGTTTTAGATTTTAAATTAGTCCATAAGGGCCTTTTTTTAACGTTTTGTGAGTTACCTTTATTTATTAAATATTATATTCTACGTACTCAAACTATAAAATTCAGTTTAACACCAATATTGCAAATAAATTTTAAAATGAGCATATCTTTAAAATTTCCGAGTCTCGCGCGCTGGAGATAAAAATGTTTTTTTTTTTTTTTTTTTTTTTTTTTTTCCCGTATAGTGTTGCGATTGCTCCCTTTGAAATCGTTTAGTTTTTTAATGAAAAATTCGTTGAAGTGTTACAAAATCTGAAATCAATAACAAAACAAATTTCAAATACAAATTAGAACTTCCACATGCCCATATTCCATGGAAGATTAAGTTATTCAAATTTTGATGGCTCTAGGTACCGTTGTTTTATCACAGTGCGAGAAACATACATACATTTATGCAAAGTTTTCGACGCAAAATGCCAAAACGAAATTAATAGTCCTTTAGGACAAATTGCCCCCTTGGATTGAAAAAAAAAAAAAAAAATAGGTTTCTTGAAGGTTTCAATAAATGTAGCAGAAACGCATTATAGCAAAGAAGCTCGTTTTCAAGAAAAATGTGTTTCAGATCACCAACTGTTGATGATCTTAATACATACAGGAATATTTTTGTTTTTGTTAAAACAGGAATCTTATTCGTTAAAAAATAGTGTTGTAAAGTGGATGTACTAGATATGTAAGATGCACCGAAACTTTTTAAGTAAAAAATGGAGAAGTTTCATCTACTTTACCATTAAAGGCAGACTAAATAAATAATTTTCTATTATATATAAAACCCAAAATATAATTTGCTATCGTTATTGATAATCTATAATAATGCTTTAATAATTGGACAAGAAACTCATATTGAACTTCAGAAAATTATTAAAAAAATATTTTGCGTTGTATAATTCTATATGAATAAGGATTATTACCTGTCTGTAAGAGGAGTTATAACTAATCGTTCACAATTTCCTAAAAATTCAAATCCGTATTTAAACATAGCTTGTGCTTGTCTAATTAGACATTCGTCCTTCTCTTCTTCATAATAAAATCGTAGGTGAACTAACCATTCAAAAGCATTAACATCATTGCACACATATTTTAATAAGGAATCTATGACATCACACGCATGAGCCAAAAGTATTATGATATTCATTGCTTTCATCTGTATAAGTATTTGCTTCTCATTTTGCAGTTTCATAGCTGATTGATTCAAAATATCTCTCTGAAAAAGAAAATTATCTATGAATATGCAAATACTTATTTTCAAACATTTACAAAGTTATGGATTATAGTATAAAACAGGAATGGATCAGTCCCCATCCAATGTCAGTAAGAAAATTTTCAAAATAAAATAACACAGAAACCCCGATAATAGAGTCCAGGGAAACTCATGTATGTATTTCATTAATTTTCTAAGAATTCTTGTTTCTAATATCTTATAAACGTTTAACGGTTTCCATTTGATGTTAAAATGTGCACAACTACGTATATTATGGTTATTTTAGCACTCAGGGACCCAATGACAAAGATAACACCTCTCCGTGGCTGGAGGTATTGGCTGTACTTCTCAGGCGATGAAGGCGCATCAGGAGGACGACCAAACAAGAGATCACAAGGCAGACGAAGGTCACGACTGAAGAGCACCTGGGATGGGGAATAAATAGCCAATAATCTCGTGGACAGCAGTGCGATAAGCCACTAAAAACAGAGGTAATATCTTGTCACAATTCTGTTGGTTTTTGGAAACTACCAACGAGAGGTTATTAAATATGGTTCGATTAAACCTCTCTACCATGCCGTTTGACTGGGGATGTAAAGGTGTCGTTTGGGTTTTTCAAATGTCGAGTAGCTTGCAGAGTTCTTTAACTGCAGCCGAGGTAAAATTTCTTCCTTGATGGGAATGTAACTGAAGAGGCACTCAACCTGGAAATACAGTGCTATATCATTGCCTCTGCTACAGTGATAGCCTCTTGATCCGGAATAGTTTACGCTTCAGTCCACTAGGTGAAGTAATCAATGACAACTAGGATGTATTTGTTGCCATCAGCAGCTAGTAGCAGAGATCCTACGATGTCAAAGGCGATACGTTCAAAAGGTGTTCCTGCATTGTAAAGTTGCAGATTCCCTGGGCTTCGTTTCTTCGTTACTTTCCGACTTGCGCAGGTATCGCAAGACGGGGTATGTCACTTTTAAAAGAGGGTTAGATTTTCTTGGAAATTTGGAGGTAAATTATTTTCCTTTTTTTAATTCAGTTTAATTTAAGTGTTGGATTGGGTAGATATTAATTTGTAATTGATTTCAGCCAGTAGTGAATTTAGAAGCGTTTTGTAGTTTAGCGTTACCGAGGTTTTAAAAGTTCTTTCACGCGAGTCAGGAGCAGATTTTTTCCAGATTTTTTTCACCTTATTGCAAATTACAAAATGAAGAGAGAGCCAGAGGGAAATTTTCGCCGTAGCCTGGCACGGTCTTCGAATTCAGTTTTTTTAAAGCGAAAAAAGAATTTTTCTGTCGCGCTTTTTCATAGCCGACCCAGCCACGAATGGAAAGTCTCGTGAGAATAATTAAAGAGTGATTGATGTTAATAAACTTTCGGACATTCGTCAAAAAAACTCAGTTCATTATTCTTCCCTTCTCCGTGGTGCAGTGACTGAAGTTTGGTTCGTACGTCAAAAATTCAAGTTAATATGATAAAGTAAGCTCATATATACTATACATTAATAAATAAATGCACAGTAAAAACCAGTTCAAAACCTAGTTCAAATGCATGCTGATAGAATCAACAAATAATGATAATAACGCAAAATAAACTAAATTAAAACACTGAAATCCATTCCATATTCAATTCCGAACAAACTATATGTAATAATATATATACGAGAACCAGAGTGACTAGTTGTCTGAAAAGTGCAAAAACAGTTAAATAAAATGTAAAAACAGCAATTGAAAAAGTAAAAAGTAATTTACTTTCGTTGCGTCGTCATCAAGCCACAGATACAATGAAAGAAGAAAATACCTCAGCCTGTTTCTGAACCAATTATGACCCAAAACATAAATTAAATTAACCTTAGAAAATTTATTCATAGTAATTCGTGCCTATATCAGTCCAATCCCTACAGGCTGGAATAAGTAGTGCAAAAATTGAAATATTACAGCATTAAAACCATAAATAAGCTGTAGAGACATTAGGATATTTCGAAGCTGGAAGACGTGAAAAATGAGTAATGCCCTCGCCGGGACTCGAACCTCGGACCTCTCGAATATAGCTGACCACTACACCACGAAGGCCTGCTAAAAAGGCGGGAGAAATACTTTATATACTCCTCCCTTTTAAAGGATGACAGATGATTAGGAGCCCCGCCAAGTCCTGGTGATGGAGAATCATCATCCACACTTTTTTTTTTAGCTCGGGCGCCACTATAGGGACATTAGATATTTTTTTAAAGCAGGGGAGGTGAAAAAAGAGCAGTGCCCTCGCCGGGACTCGAAACACGGACCTTTCGAATACGCGCCGAGTTTGCTCACCACAACAACACGAAGTTATGCTAAGAAGACGAGAGAATCACCTTATATACCCCCTGGGGACTCGGTACCCCAAAATCAATGAAATTACCAATTTGTCAATTTTTTGCTGAAAAAGTACCTTAATACACTTACTACACTGAAGAGGAATTTTGAAATGATATGACGATAATAAATGCTATAAAAAGGTTTTTAAAATTTTGACACCCCTTTAAATGCCACATCACCTCAGTTTTTTTTTTTTTTTCAGTAACTTTATAAAGATCAGTGTAAATGTAAAGGAGTGTAATTAAATATGACTCCAACTAATAAAAAAACTCTATTTGAGTATATACTGATTTTATTTAAATACAAATTAAAGTTGGAAAAAAAAATTTCTCCTTTAAACTGGCAAGTTTATATATTTATACTGAGCTCAGCAAATAATTTTATGTGTATTATCAGTCAACAAAAATGCTATGCTTATTCAAAAGTTGAAATTATCTGTGATTAGATACGAACAGAAAGAGGTGGTGTAATGAAAGTGATCAAATTTCTGACCGTAGCATTATTGAAATAGTGCTGGAACAAACATTAAACTTTTTAATTAATTAAAATGCACATAAATAAATTTAAAATGCAATTTATATACGAGAACAAATGGCTAAAATAAGAGAAGAAATCACGTAAGCTGCTTAGTGGTTTTAAATAAAATGTTTTATGTCCGTTAAAATTTCAAATTTTGCTTTTTAAAAAATGAATAAAACGACAAATTAATATTATTAATAATGATTATAACCGTTTTAGAAAATATATTATAATTAATTCATGCATTAAAGTTGTTTTGAGCGTGTTTTAAAAAACAAAAACAGGTGAAGAAAAATTCTACTTGCATTTTATGATATTTTTGCAATATTTCTAGCCAGATAAGGTTTTAAACAAGAGCTTGTAATTTATATTCATATTAATCAATTTAGCAGTACTAAGTTTTATTATATATATAAATGTATTGAAATTCAGTAATAAAGTTTTTAAGAAATTGGAAATGATTTAATGACCGTCCAGACAGTTTACATTCTTTAAACTGCGATTTCTCGGTTTGCAATTTTTTAATATATCCTTTTACTTAAATTTCTAAATTTTGTTCAGATATGGACCAAATTATTTAATAATTTTACTGCTTATTTCAAATTGTATACTAAATAGAACCAGGGATGGGATTTGAAAAATAGTGAAAAGAAAAATTATTGGAAGTAAAACTGTTACTGAAATCATATTTTTTTAAAGCTTTTATATAAAAATGTGCTTTTTATTTTTTTTCTCAGAAACTAATACATTAATTGAAAAATCGATCCGTAAAGTTATTAAGAACACTATTATGAATACAATAAAAAAATTTGAAGCAAAAATATTGAAAATCGTGGGAGAAGAAAGAATTTTTAATTGTTGAATATTTTTTAAAAGAATTCAAATTAAACAAAAATTAATAGCAAAAAATTTTTTTTCAGCTTAAAACCATTTTGTCTCATAAAACCACTTAATATTATTCATAAAAAGTAGATGAAAGTGCTTAAACAAAAAAATCATTCAAAAGGTACCGAGTCCCCTTAAGAGGCGAGCGGGGATTAAGGGACCCAATCGCTAAACCCGACGGTGGAGAATCATCATTCACCACCTATTAGTTCGGGCGCACCAGTAGAGACATTAAGCTGGATGACGTGAAAAATGAGCAATGCCTTCGCTGGGACTCGAACCTCGGACCTCTCGAATGCGCGCCGAGTGTGCTGACTATTAAACCCCGAAGGCATGCTAAGAAGGCGGGAAAAATACCTTAGAAAGCTTAAAAATCTAAAAAATTTCAAGTTCATGAAATCATACGTAATTCAGCACATGATAGAGTAAAACATGAAAAACTGATGCTAAAAAACATAGCAAAAAGAAGAATTAGTTTTCAAAACTATAACTGTCGAGCAGCAATTGTTTTGAATTCGAAAATAAATTAAATTAATACGATATAACAAGTAGGCTAACACCGGGAGTAGTTAACCCTAACCTTTCATGAATTTAAGTCACTATACGTATACATTACTGCATATGGTTTGTTTAGAGTTAAATATGGGATGGATTTTGAATGCTTTAATTTGATTTACTTCGCTTTATATATGTATATATATATATGTGTGTGTGAATATATAAAGAAAAAGCGGAGAAAGAAAAATTTCACATACCCATTTTTTACGTAAATTTTTCAAGGCAGTTGTTACAGCTGTTTCTTGAACAATTTTTATGCTTGCTGTTACTTCTGCAGTCCAGGCAACAAGCAGAGAAAGTGAGCAAATCTGGCCGGGCCAATTGTTCAACCATTTTAAATGTGCAAAGTTAATATCTTCTTTCTGAAGAACAGCTAACAAGATATGAAGACAGTTTGGTAAAAGGGTAGATAGGGTCAAATGCATCATTCTTTCTACATCTAACAACCATGATTCCTCTGGACCATCCAAATGTATAGGCTCAATGAATTTGACATATTCATGACATTTCGAATACATACCTACAGCAGCAATAATCATCTCCTGTTCATGCTGAAATTTTTAATTAAAGTTTATTATTTTTAATTAAATAATAAATACTGCCATTTTAATAGATGATATTAAGAAATCAATATGAAAAATTGCAAACAAATATTTAGCCATTTATACAAAGAAAATAAACTGAAATGCGAAAATATTAAATACAGCTCTCTACCCTAAGTTGCTACTTTGTGAAAATGAATGACATTGGATAATGAATGCATGACGTAATAGCTTGGAGAAGCCTTGAACAGTCTTGCTTCAGTGTAGATTTCCCAGGTACAGGCAGAGTCGTTCTAACGCCTAGACACTTTAAAAGGTACCCCACGGGCAGGGACCCCATGTTAATTCATTTTCATTCCATTTCCATTTCATGTCTGTAAGTAATTGTCGTAAAGGTCACACTCGTTTTTTCAGCGGCCCATAATATTATTATTAATGAATTTGACATAGTCAAAACATTTGGAATACATACTTACAGGAAGAATATCGTCTTCTGTTCATGCAGAAGATAAAAGTAAGTTTTTAATTAAAGTTTACTATCAAGAAGAATTAAATAATAAATACTGGTCTTACTGGTCTTTTACTCGATCATATTAAGAAATCAATATGAAAAATTCCAAATGAATACACTGAATACAGACTGTATGCATAAATTATCACAATTCATTTCACGCAGATCAAAAGTGCCAAAATGATGAGGTGGCAGCAATAACAGTATGACGGACTAAAGTAGCAAGAAGCAATTTCGAGCAAATATCAGTGGCATATGCAAATGATAGGCATATAAAGTTGGTGAAGGTGTGGTACCACCAGTACTTCAGAAGGATGGCAGTTACTGTTAACCGGAGAACAGGGGCTCCATTACCTAGCTGACATGATGTCTGCCTTACACGGATTAAAGCCCCTGCTTCCAGAAGCTATTTATTATGACTAAGCAGAATAAGTTTACAGTGGCATACAAGGCCTTCAAGAACACAAGAACATAAGTAACATAGTCATAATAGACCCTAAAGAAAGCATGTTACAAGTAGTACCTATAGCATTCAAACAATAAACCGAGTATACTTTCATAATTTGTACTGAAAATACGAAATACTTTCAAAACTGAGTCCAACTAATTTAAATAAAAACTATGGTACAAACAAAATATAATACATCCATTACTGCATTATACACAATTAATATCAATTAGATTCACAATTTCAAGAAGAACCATTCAATTTAGAAAAAAAAATGCATAAAGATAAACTAAGACAATAATAAACTGCCAAATAAAATTTTTTCATTCTGAATATGAATTCAGAATTAAGAACCAATAACTTTGATAACTGAACAATATTATCATAAAATACACTGAACCTGAGATATTATTACAATGCAAAACATAAATTTGGTTTAAAAACAAAACCACTCCAAGTAATATAAAACTCTACATCAGGTTTGCTGGCAACGCGATACAAATACAGTACAAGAATAATGCCAACATAAATATATGAAAAAATTCCGATTCCAAAAACCACATACATTCAAAAATAAATCAAACATTCAAAAATAAGTCAAAGAAAATTATTATAAAATACTGCCTTAAATGCACATTTTACAATAGAGAACTAAAGTAAAACCAATCAAATTCACAAAAACAGGTCAACTATTCAATTCAGAAAAGTGCAAAAAGATATACAAAATAATTATTCTAGATTAGGTTTGCTGGCATCGCTAAGACAAATGCAATACTAGAAAAATGCCGACACAAAATTTTACAGAATTTCAAAATCAAATACAAAATGCATTCAAGATTAAACTAAAGAAAATTAATATAAAATAACTATCATGAATGCAAATTTTTTATAATAGAATGCACAATTAATGCCTATCAAATTCACCAAAGTGAATCAATTCAATTACAAAAGAACGCATTAAAATATTCAAAATAATAAAATTGTCACAAAAATTTTCTGTTAAATTTAATTAACAATTACAAAACTGAACAAAATAATCATGATTTATATATGATTAAGAACGATTTCAGTACCATGCAACAAATACTATGTGCATCACAAATAAAACCGACTATTTGTACAATATAAGAAAGTAATAGGCTACAAGTAACCGTTACAATTTATAAGAGAATAGATGCATTCAATGTCAGATACGTCTGTTCTACGTAAAACCACTTCTAATTTTAAATCAGTAACATAAATAGTGGAAACAACAAAACTGAACAATAATAAGCATCAAACACACAAAGTTAAACAATTACCATTATACAGTAAAAATCTAACAGTCGCTGAAAGTCAATTACTCACTCCCAATAGAGATGATCTGAGAGAATTATTTACAGAAAAATTTAATTCCTGACAGAAAAGCATAATTTCCTTAAATTTCTTACTCTCACTAGAGTTTTTTAATATCATTTCAGCCCATTTTGGCCTGTGTTGATCTAACGGTTTATTCAAGTGAAGGTTTTTAGTAAATGGACAGTGAAAGATAAAGTGTTCAGGGTCTCCCAATTCCCCGCAAGAACAAAGCTCAGTCGTACGTAGTCCAAATCGAAAGAGATATGTATTAAAAGGTCCATGACCAGTGAAAAATTGAGTATAAAAATTCGATGTGCTTCTTTGACTGAGTGAAACTTTTGGAAAGAAAGAGAAGACTCGTCTTCCTGTGGAGTCATTAGTCCATCTTTCCTGCCATTTCACAAGCAGTGTATTTAAAGTCTCGCTCTTCAAGTGTAAAAAAGGCAATTTCGTTGGATTTTCAATTCCGTTGATATCATTAGCAGCCCATTTAGCTAAAGTATCTGCTTCTTCGTTGCCCAGTATGCCAACATGAGCTGGCACCCAGGTAAGAAGTGGTCTTTCAGATGAATTAAATCTTAGCAATTTCTCTTGAATAACTTGTACAATCGGATTTCTATTCGTAATGTCTGAGATAGCCTGCAAACTAGATAATGAATCACTGAAGATCTTAGTCTTGCCCGATAGATTTCTTTTAACATAAGTGAGAGCAGCGTTTATCGCTAAAAGTTCTGCCTGAAAAACAGTATTTCTGTTATCAAGCCTTCGAGTCCATGTATATACCTTTTGAGTATTGTTAAATACACAAAATGCACAACCTGTTCCACGTTCAGTTTTAGAACCATCTGTAAATAGAGCAATGTCATTGGCTACTGGAGCCGTATAGTATAAATTGACTGCAGATTTGAGTTTTAAAGAGGCAGGATGGCCAAGATTAGATGGAACCCGTAGTTCATAATCAGGATGGCAGTTACTCAAAGAAGGATATATTATATCAAATTATATCCAACTTTAACGCTGATAACACTCAAGCAATCAGTCAATATACTATACAGCAGTGGCCTCAAACTCAAATTTCATACAGACCGGATGAACAATCCAAAAACGGGCCACAACTGTTTTCTTAACAAAACGCTTTTTAACAAAATAAAAATATTTTATTAAACTAAATTTTAAATTTTAGTTAATAAATATTTATTAAAATACACTGAAGTGACAAAAGTCATGGGATACCTCCTAATATTTTGTCGGTTCTCCTTTTGCCCGGCGAAGTGCAGCAACTCGACGTGGCATGGACTCAACAAGTCGTTGGAAGTCCCCTGCAGGAATATTGAGCCATGCTGCCTCTATAGACGTCCATAATTGTGAAAGTGTTGACGGTGCAAGGTTTTGGGCACGAACTGACCTCTCGATGATGTCCCATAAATGTTCGATGGGATTCCTGTCGGGCGATCTAGGTAGCCATATCATTCGCTGGAATTGTCCAGAATGTTCTTCTAACCAATGGGGAACAATTGTGGCCCGGTGACATGGCGCATTGTCATCCATAAAAATCCCATCGCTGTTTGAGTACGTGAAGTCCATGAATGGCTGTAAGTGATCTCCAAGTAGCTGAAGGTATCTATTTCCAGTCAACGATCGGTTCAGTTGCACCAAAGGACCGAGTCCATGCCATGTAAAAACAGCCCAGACCATTATGGAACCACCACCAGCTTGATGGGTGTGGGGTCTGCGCCACACTCGAACCCTACCATCAGCTCTTACCAACTGAAATCGTGACTCATCTGACCAAGCCATGGTTTTCCATTCGTTTAGGGACCAACGGATATGTTCACGAACCCACGAGAGTCGCTGCAGGCGATGTCGTGCTGTCAGTAAAGGCACTCGAGTCGGTCTTCTGCTGGCATAGCCCAAGGAAGACAAATTTCGCCGCACTGTCCTATCGGACATGTCCCTCGTACGTTCCACGTTGATTTCCGCGGTTATTTGACGCAGTGTTGCTTGTCTGTGAATATTGATAACTCTACGCAGACGTCGCTGGTCTCGGTCGTTAAGTGCAGGTGGTCGGCCACTGCGCTGTCCATGGCGGGATGTTATGCCTGAAATTAGATACTCTCGGCACACTCTTGACACTGTGGATCTCGGAATTTTGAATTCCCTAACGATATCCGAAATGGAATGACCCATGCGTCTAGCTCCAACTACCATTCCGCGTTCAAAGTATGTTAATTCTCGTCGTGCGGCCATAATCACGTCAAAGCCTCTTCACATGAATAACTTGAACACAAATGAAAGCCCTGCCAAAGCACTTCACATTTATACATTTTCTACGCGATGCCATCTGTATACTTGCATATTGCTATCCCATGACTTTTTGTCACTTCAGTGTATATAGTAATGTGCGCGAGAGCAGAACTTGTGTGAACTGTTGCTTCACTGAATTTATTTGCATTTATTTTCTTCAATAATTTACAAAAAATGCTTCACTGGATTTATTTGCATTTATTTTCTTCAGTAATTTAAAAAATGCTTCACTGGATTAATTTGCTTCAGTATTAAAAAACAATCATTGGATATCGACCGTTAGCGAGCTGCCGTTGCTCGTCAGCACTCTAAGTAGGCTACAGTTCTCTGACGACCGGATATGCTGAGACGATCTAGCAGGAGTTCCTTCTTCTTACTGAGACATAACACGACCTCCAGTACAAAAACAAAAATAAAATCTGAAAACTTTCAGATTTCATATTACGCCCAAACGGGAATTTTTTTCATTTACAGGCACATACATGTTTCGAGAGCATTTCGGCTAACACCACATTGGGTTAAAAATATTTAAAAACAGCATATCTTTAAAATTTCTGATAGACAGTCTCGCGCGCTTGCGATAAAAGTGTTTTATTCCCTACAATGTTGCCACTGCTTGCTTTGAAATTGTTGAGTTTTTTAATGACAAATTCGTTAAAGTTTTACAATATATGAAATACTCAGTAAAACAAACTCCAAATTCGGGCTTCCAGGTGCCCATGCTTGCGTGGAGGACTATGTTATTCAAAATTCGATGAATGTAGGTACCTTTGGTTTTTCACAATGCGAGAAATATACATACATTTAT
This sequence comes from Stegodyphus dumicola, assembly GCF_044657685.1. Taxonomy (NCBI): domain Eukaryota; kingdom Metazoa; phylum Arthropoda; class Arachnida; order Araneae; family Eresidae; genus Stegodyphus; species Stegodyphus dumicola. The sequence continues at coordinate 109,758,862 of NC_140775.1, read as the reverse complement.
GTAGATTCTTCATTATTTACTTTGTTTAAATACAGAGAAATGATATTTTGTGGCAACAATCTGAAAAGCGATACAGCCGTTTATAAGCGATAAGCAACGGAGGACGTGGGCACTGTCCCTTTAGCAAAAGGTTAATCGGTATAGCACCACGTCCACCTATATCTAGAGCCTAAAGAGGAATCACAAGACGCCACGCAAGCCGTTTATAGCAGTTCGACGCAAAATGTCGTTTCGAAACTAATAGCTCTTCTGGGCTAACGCCCATTTGGACTAAAACAAAATTGCTATTGTGAGCCAGGTTTCAGAAACTGTAACTTTCCCCCGTCAATTTGTCTTTTATATTTTTTCAAGTGCTTCTTTATGATTCGTTTCATAACGGCGACGTCAATTATGTTCTCTGGAACTGATATACCCTTACTACAAATAAAAGGTAACATTTTATAGCGAGGAACATCATAAAAGTATACAATTTTCCCATTTGTTTTGAAAAAGGTCCTTTTTCGTCCGCTTTTCTTCTTTCCTTTCTTAAAAATATGGCCTGCAGTTTAATCCCTTAAACTGATCAACCTTAAGAAAAAACAGCGATTTTTCTTTTTATTTAACAGCGATATGATTCAACAAGACGTATTTTCATATAAAAACAGCACTCAGAATTTTTGCGCAGCATTAAAAGATAAAGATTTGATATAATGTAGATCTAACAACCAGCACAAATAAATAGGTTTCTTTAAGCCGTACGTTTTTACCGCCGTGAGGAGTTCTTCCGCCCCACTTACAGATTTAGGCGTACAATATATGTCACTTGGCATAGAAGCGTACAGTGACAAAGACCCAACCTTTTAATTCTATCTCTTTTTTCTTCAATAACAGTAGAGCAGATAAGTTTAGTCCATATCCTCTACGTGTCAAAGAGTATAAGCATTGTATTTGCAACAAATGCATAATCGAAACGCATTCACCAACCACGTAAATTTGCTTCGGAAGCCGAATCCAGCCCGTGCGCCACCAGTTTGAGACAACTGCTATACAGCATTTGCTGCATCTTATGGGATATGGCAATCACTGACCAATATAGGTACCAGTGCTGGTAGCACTGTGTGGTCTACTTGAAAAAAGATCCTTATATTTATCCTGCGTTTTTTTCCCGTTTTGAGACAATGAAAGCATTTGTGTATGAAAGATATAGCACAAAACACAAGACTTTCAAGTCAAAAAAGAAACACTGTAAAAAATAAAAAGCTCTGATTATGAAAAGCACATAAAGGTAATTTTCCTAAAATGCAGAAGACTTGGATGATTTTTAAAGGAAATTGGCTCGTATTTACATTACGCATGGGGGAAACTATAAAAACTCGAATACACACAGCCCATTTATCGAGATCTGAACTCCACACGAGCTACCAGCATTCAGCATTTCTACGGCTCAGACACTAGAGAGTCTATAAATAATGGAAAATACCATCAGAAATGATAAAACTAAGTTCTTAATCACTAAGACAGCACATGCTATTACTATTGTTACGCCATACATTTTCCTTTTTCTATAGACAGTTTTATCTTATACTGACAATCTATGATAGTAATTTTTCCACTGCTCCGCAATATACAAACTTTTTTTTTAGTTAATCCATCCCATTGGAGAATTAATTGGGAGTTGTTGTTACGTATAGCTAGTATTACGTAGTTAGCTAGTTTAATGTATAATACAAATATAACTACCATATTTCTTCAGTTCCCAAGACGAACCTCTTAAGTTCAATATCAGTAATGAAACTTATTCCAAGAAAATTAAATAAATAAAATGGCATTTAATATGCCCGAAAAATATTTTTATAATACAAAATTCAGTTTACTAACTGCAATAGCACCTATCATCTAAGTATACTATTCATCACTTTCTTCAGAAACAAAATGAAAATCTGATTGTTTTGCGACACCCATTACCTGAATTTAATCATTATCAGATTACAGCATACTTATAGTCTGATTCTTGTGATCATCATTATCTGTTGCATATCTCGCAAGCAACCAGTGCATACTATTTTGTAAGCAATGCATTTTTTTAATGAACACGACCAGAACATGTACAGAATACCACAAAACATTCATTAGATACACATGCAAAGCACAGGAAAATCCAGCTGAGAATTTTTTAAATGTTTATATAAAGAAAAATGCATCTTAAAGAAATATGGTAATACTTAATTTTTTAAATTAATAAAAAATTTAACATAATACTTGTATAATACATGCCATTATTTTTTCCATTTTCTGAACAATCTCAAGTTTGTCTAAGTTATCGAACAACTTTTTTAAATGTCTCTGAACTTCCAGGGGACTATCTTGTCCAATGATTGATAATAAATCATCATTTGAGAGAAAATAGAGGCGTGGAAATGTACGTCGTTTGGACTCTAGGTAAGCTTCTAGACATTTCTCAACTTCTTCAGCTTTCCCATTCATGTCATAGAGTACTTCGAAGAAACCTATAAATGAAATTTAAGCAAACGAACGGTACATATTTGTCCCCTTTCTATAAAACATATATTTTTTTTTTCTATTTGCTCCCTTTCTAGCATTAAACGATACTACTGTATGGGCCTGAAAATAAAACAACACTGCATTTTTAAAGGTTTTTATACAAACATGGCACTGCATATTTGAAGATATTTTAAAAGTAAAACCAGGTTAGATACTGATCAAGCTTACACTGTAAGGATTATGTTAATTTTATTAACAGTTAAATTTTAAGTTCCTTTCCTGTCCACTTCTTAACTTCAACTTACTACTTCCGGCCAGAGCGTAGTTTTGGAATCACTCTGAATACTTAATGAGGAGGAGCGGTATTTAAAGCGCGAAGTCTATTTGCTGAGTGAGAGAGAATCAGAGTTTCTGATCTGCGCGCGTCTACCTTTTGGATACTCTCTCGCAAAGCTGTTATTACGCTCAGCCGTACTCAGGCCCTTGATAAGCTTCGTAGTCAAATAGAGTTAAGTGGCCAACTCGATTAGAATTTTGATAGCTTCGGCTATATCTCCTTAGTTAATCTTTGTTTTAGTTTATTTCTCAGTCTCTTAAGTTCAAGCCCAAGTGTCGGCTTTTATTGTACACTCCAAGACGGAGTTTGTTAAAACTTAATTGGAATAATAAAGTGTTAGTTACCCTTCCATCTTGTTTTTTCTTGTTACACGAACTTAAGCGATTATTCGCTAACTAGTTCTTAAGCTTCGTCACTTTCTACAGTAACTGAGAAATACACTAGTGAGGATCTTACATTTGGGGCTCGAAAAGTTTTCAACGGACCATGTCGTTAAAATCCGGAAGATTTACGTTGACTCCTCCCACCCTTCAGGTCCCTCAGACGTCCACGAATCCAATGGAAGGATTCGGGTTTATTTTGGAGGTGATGCGGGCCTCTAGAAAACCAGCAGTAACATTTGACGGCAAGGGCTCAGTTCTGACATTCCTGGAGCAACTAGACCTACATTTCACTTCGCATCCTGTGAACCAGCTGCAAAAGGTGACCATCGCTACTACAGCCTAAAAGGTCAAGCCCTCAGCTGGTATAACAGCATTGGAAAGTTCTCGTTGGGGGACTCAGGATCGAAATTGTACAGGTGGGAAAATTTCATGTCGGCATTATTGAAAGCATTTCCAGTCGTTAAAGGTCGTGCGAGGCTTGAATCAGAATTGTTTAGTAAATATCAAAGCAATTTCGATCAGTTGACGGAATTTATTCTACGAAAAATACAAATTGTACAGCTGGGAAAATTTCAAGTCGGCATTATTGAAAGCATTTCCAGTCGTTACATATCGTGCGAAGCTTGAATTAGAATTGTTTAGCAAATATCAAAGCAATTTCGATGAGTTGACGGAATTTATTCTACGAAAAATACAAATTTTTAATTTATTATACGGGAAAAGGCCCAATAATGAACTTATTGAAGTAATTCTACCCTGTACTACCGTCAGCTCAAGACTTCCGCGAATTCCGTAACCCGCAAACGCTAGATCTATTTCAGCTGGCGGTGAAGTTCCAAAGCCGGAGGAACTCAGAGAAAGCACGTGCGAACCAGTTTGGCTAACACTCAAGATTTACTCCTTAAAAGAAACAGCAAGTTCAGTATAATGCGTATCGGCAGATGGGAAAAAAGAAAAGTTCAATAACAGGAGCGCAGATAAAGCAAAGGGGGGCGGAAAGAAAAATCAGCGTAAAGAGGCGGCGGGTAACAGAATTTAAACGCAAACTGGTGATCGAAAAGGGGCAACGGTCACCGAGTGGGAAGGAAGACCCATCAAAATTCATTTAAATACAGTGGTGGTACAAAATCTAGCTATACCAGAGGTACAGATTCTGGTAAATAATGTACTAACCACTGCACTCCTGGACACAGGGGCTCAATGTTCATTCCTCTCAGAAGATTTTTACAAGAAGCATTTTCGTCGTTACAGACTGTTTAATGCCACGGGACAAAAAGTAATTGCCGCCCAAGGCAAGAAAAACCGCACTGTATGTTCAAATTAAAAATGAGGTGTTAATCAAAAGTTAATTTTCTAGTTGTGAAAAATTTACTCACGTCGATCATATTGGGGGTCGATTTTTTACGCGCATCCGGCGCAAATCTTAATTTCCAGAATTCTACGTTTCAGGTGCACATGGATCCAGTGGAAGACGATGAATTTTCCATGCCGGAAATGGGCTTAGACCACTTGAAGCGTGCAGGAAAAGAGAAGATTGAAAATTTGGTAAGAATATTTAATTCTTTGTTCAGTGATAAAGCTGGCTTTTGCCAAGTAGTTAACCATTCTATTAATACAGGCAATGCCCCTCCAGTGCGGTCAAAGCCCTATAGATATGATAAGGTGAAAGAAGCAATTATCGAAAAACATATTGAAAAGATGCTAGAAATTAAAATTACTGTGCCAAGCACCAGTCCTTACGATAGTCCGGTGATCCTTTGTAGAAAGAATGGGCTACCGCCTAAACACCCGGACCCGTAGTTTAGGACCGTTAGGTTTGCAGTTGATTATCGTAAACTTAACAGTATAACAAAATATCCCACGTATCCCCTACCAATAATTGACGAAATAATTAGAAAAATTCGTTTGACTAAGTTTATGACAACCCCTAGACCTAACGTCGGGTTATTTTCAAATCGCCGTAAAACCGGAAGATGTTGGAAAGACCGCATTTATAACAAAATCAGGCGTCTATGCCTTTTTAAGAATGCCATTTGGTTTTTTAAGCGGATCGCTGGCTACTTTTCAAAAAGTAATGGACATATAGTCTTGAGGCCAGTTTTAGGTAAAAGTACAATTATTTATCTTGATGACATAATAGTTACCAGTAAAACATTAGAGAACATTTGAAACATTTGGAAGAAGTTTTTGCCTTACTTAACGAGGCCGGTTTCAAAATACATGCAAGATAGTGCAAGTTCACAGCAAAGGAATTCCGATACCTTGGGTACAAAATTTCTAATAAGGGCACAGAGACTGATGACTCAAAAATAAAAGCAATTAAAAGTTATCCTTCCCCAAATATGGCTAAAAATTGTCTTCATTTTTGGGCTTATGTTCCTATTATAGAATGTTTATAAAGGATTTTGCGAAAATAGTTGAGCCTCTTCTAAAGCTAAAACGAAAGAAAAGCAGATTTTCTTTAACAGCCGAGGCGAGTACCGCTTTTGAACAGCTGAAGAATGCCCTAATTGATGCCCAGTCCTTAAATTCCTAGAAGGCAAACAAGGTCTAGAGATTGCAGCGGATGCATCCGATTATGCGGTTGGAGCGGTGCTTTCCCAAAATGAGCAACCTATAGCCTTCTTTTCGAAAACTTTGAATTCTACCGAGAGGAACTATTCCGCCACAGAGCGAGAAACGCTCGCTGTCTTATCAGCGGTTCAGACGTTTCGTGTCTACTTCGGGAAGTTCACCGATAACAGTCTACTCAGATCATGCGGCAGTGGGTCGCTTGTATTCAGGAAAAAATTGATCGCCTCGCCTGATACGATGGACTTTAAAATTACAAGAATTGAATTTAATTATAAAACACACGCCCGGAAAAGAAAATGTAGTTGCCGATGGCCTTTCACTAATAAAAATTGATGAAGAGGGAAATACAATTAAGTGTACTATGTTCACCTCAAGAGTTATTGAGTCTCGTGATACAATAGTTGAAGAATTGAGAAAGGACCCAGAATTTAAAGATATTTATGCATACCTGGAAGACCTTGAAAAGTTTTAGAAGAATTACATGATCTACCGTCCGCTGGTCATTTCGGAATTCGAAAAACAGAGGTTACGCGAAGGGGTTTATTTTCCGCAGTTACAAAGAATAGTTACGGCGTATATTAAGTCGTGGCATTTGTCCCAGTTAATAAATGATGTTAATTACAGCCCGGTCGGGTATTTAAAAAAACATAAAGACCACTTTCCCAAATGAAATAGTTGGCATAGATTTGCTTGGACCCTACCCTAGGACAAAAATAAATAAAAATAGATATTTATTAACAATTGTTGACCATTTTTCAAAATGGGTAGAAATAGTCATTCTTAAACGAGCTTCAGCTAAAAGCGTTTTTAGCAGATTCGTTTTTAAATAAATATATTTTAAAATACGGGGGCCCCACTAAAATTAATATCAGGTAACGGAAAACAGTTTGTTAGCAGTATATTTAAAAATCTGTGCACAGGATTTGGCATACGCCATCTAAAAATGGTACCATACAGACCGCAATCGAATATAGCGGAACGCGTAAATAAGAATATTGTAAAAATTATCATTGGATATGTGAAAAATTTTCATGACCGTTGGGATAGCTGTGTCAATGAGTTAGGTTTTGCCTTGAAAACAGCAAAGCATGATACTACGCAGAAGACCCCCGCGGAGTTATTTTTAGGAAGAAAAATCATAACGCCTTTGGATAAGCTGTTCATTGTACAGCAGAAACAAGAATTCAAGTTAAAGGACATTCAGAGAATTATAGATGAAGCAATTCATAATTCGGATCTAGCAAGAAAAAAACAAAAATTATACTACGATAGAAATAGAAGGCAGCTGGAGTATAAATTAGGAAAGAAAGTTTTAAAATTAAAACATTCTTTATCTTCTGCACCCGAAAACAGAGTTGCGAAGTTTGAGCCCAGGTTTGAAGGATCTTACATGGTCGAAAGAATAAGGGAAACCACGTTTTATTTAAAGGCCAAAAATGGCCAACAAGTGGTTGCAAATATCGATCAGTTAAAACCTTATTACAGCCGCATTGACTTTAAAATGTTGCAGGATTTATTACAGAATCCTAGAAGCCCGCCAGTTCAAAAGCACAGCTGGGGTTCCCCAACCTAAAAAAGGAAGCAGATCGAGCAATCTTCGACCAGGCGGATCCAATCAGGGAATGCTACAGGCGCACGAAAACGGAGGAGGTTAGCACCGACGGATCAATGAGCCAGAATCGAGGATTCTGCGAAAACACCAGTACCACCGGTTAGGAGAGTGATGCCTGCTGACAAGGTTCCAGTCAAGGAGAAATTTCAACGACGGGTGAAAGCCACGAGACGTAAAGCACAGTTTCTAGAGGCAACAACTACAAGGGAGGCCCAAGGAGGTTCAGGATGGAGAACGAAAAGCGTAAAAAGACCTGCGGAGACAGCTGTGCCTGACCAAGAAGTTAGAAGGTCCAAGCGAAGATTCAAAGACCTTGAAGAACGGATAGCCTTACCGGAGCTAAAAAGGAGATTGACGTTCCAAAATCCGCAGCCCTCCCGCAAGAGTTACAAATGCCTGGACAAGGGGCAAAAGAAGAAAAGAAATGACTGGAACGGCACAGAGCGTCAAACGGCGAGAAGAAAGCTGGAGATGATGAAGTACCCGACGTTTGAACAGTTCTCCCACATCAGAATGCAGGAATACAGAAAAGATAAGTGAAAATTTCCTTGCTTATTTTACTTTAAAAAACACATTTCAATTTATATCATCTTCTTCTAAGTTGCTAAAGATGTTTAGACTAGTTAAATTGCAGATAGCGAGAACTTGATTGTAAATATTCGCAATCATAGATTTTTATGTTAGCAATTTGGCGAATTTTTTGTAAAATTTTATAAAAATTTTTCTAGCTTTCGTCTAGCTTTAGAATTGTTGTAAAGTTGGCCCTAAAAACAGAACTTTAAAGTGAATTTAGTTAATTCAAAAGTTAGAAGTGTGTAGTTAACGTAAGAAGTTTTTCAGACTTAGTCTTAAACAAGGTCGTTTTGAGACCTTATTTTTCGAGTATTTAAAGTCTGGTCGGAAGCTATGTAAGAATTATGTTAATTTTATTAACAGTTAAATTTTAAGTTCCTTTCCTGTCCAATTCTTAACTTCAACTTACTACTTCCTGCCAGAATATAGTTTTGGAATCACTCTGCATACTTAATGAGGAGGAGCGGTATTTAAACCGCGAAGTCTACTTGCTGAGTGAGAAGAATCAGAGTTTCTGATTTGCGCCCGTCTGCCTTTTGGCCACTCTCTCTCAAAGCTGTTATTACGCTCGGCCGTACTCAGGCCCTTGATAAGCTTCGTAGACAAATAGAGTTAAGAGGCCAACTCGATTAGAATCTCTATAGCTTCGGCTATATCTCTTTAGTTAATCTTTGTTTTAGTTTATTTCTTAGTCTCTTAACCTTTTAACTGTCATGCCCGAGTAGTGTTCGAAAATGTCACGCCCGAGTATTACTTGGGGTAATTTTTTTTTGAGTGCATCGTATTGTTATACCCGAATATATATCGGGAGACGTTTATTTCGGCTTCATCTCTTTGTCAAACCCGACTGTATCTTGGAAAAAGTTAATGTGCGCTCAGTTCAATAGATGACAGCACTTTACTGAAGATTTCAAAGGTTAGAGGTTATTTGGTTCAAGGTGCATGGGATCTTTTTGTTATAAAATAGCGTCCAGTTCTTTGAAACGTTATATAGATGATTTAGATTCTTCAACCGAAGATGAAGGATGTGTGTTTGATGAGCAGTATTCATGATACTTCCATGGTCAGCCTCAAAAATAAAAAATGGAGATATACTCAAGCCGAAGATTGTTTCTAATTACGGTCTAACTATGGGTGGTGTAGATCGCTGTGATCAGGAAATATCCTTTCATCCAACAATCCGAAAACGTCAGATAAAATATTATAAAAAGATATTTTTACATTTACTAGACAAGGTACTCTGGAACTCATATTTGCTCTATAAAAATGCAGTTGGGAAACGTATTACATTTTTAGAATTTCGAATCCAAGTTGTAGAAGAGCTTTTACATAAATATGATGATGCAGCTTCTGGACAAAAGAATGTTGGCAGACCACCTACAATAGATAACCCTGCCCGTCTTACTGAACGACATTTTATATCCCATTTTCCTCCTATTCCTGCGAAACGTGAGCCTACAAGACAGTGCAAAGTGTGTTGTTCGAAAAAGGATAAAAATGGGGAAAAGATAAGGAAGGAATCACGATTCTGGCGTAGTGATTGTGGAGTTGGTTTGTGCTTGGAAAAGTGTTTCCAGTTGTATCACATAAGACTGAATTACTGAACTACTAATAGGTATTCATTTATATTTATTTATGTTTTAGAAAATAGTTAATTTTTTTTTATTTTTAGAAAATAATGCTCCACTAGAAGCGAACTTTGCAACTGCCATGTTGAGTGACAGCTGCCTCAAAGAAAATATGCAGTGGCTACAAAACTTTAAAAATTTTACCCATGTACGTCAAAATATCAATTTTTAACTACTTAAGTATATTTTATTTTGTACTAAACATTTCGTTTTTGCAATAAAAAAATTTGACAATTTGTGTACCCAAATCATCAAAATAACTTGAAAGTTAAAGGGTTAAGTTCAAGCCCAAGTATCGGCTTTTATTGTACACTCCAAGACCGAGTTTTGTTAAATCTTATTGGAATAATAAAGGGTTAGTTATCCTTCCATCTTGTTGTTTCTTGTTACACGAACTTAAGCGATTATTCGCTCACTAGTTCTTAAGATTCGTCACTTTCTACAGTAACTGAGAAATACACTAATGAGAATCTTACAACATATATTAACTTCATGCACTGAAAGCTTCTGGAAGAAAGATAACTAAATCAACTAAATAACCACAGTAAAAAGAAGAAACTTAAAAATAAAAATATAAAAATATATATATATATATATATATATATATAGTTTTCAAATGTTAAGTTGCCAGTTGCCTGCATACATGCCTGTTTTTCAGAAAGGTTTTTTAAAAGGGAAAAAATATTTCATGCCAATAGGATGTATTATTATCTAATGAAATGCTACAGAAATCAGAATTTAAAAAAATATAAGAATATGATTTTTATTGAACAGCTCAGTTCCCAATTGGAAAAATACAGTTAAATTGAAAAATATTCTCAAAATTACCAAGCTCCGATGAACAAGCAAAACTAGATATAAATTAAAAACAGAAATATAAATTACTCCACAAGATGTAAAAGAGAAATAATTATTTGGAGAAATACTTGTTTGTGGAGAAGAATCTAATTAACCCTTCACAAAAATAGGTTATTCAAATTTCTAATGCCGTTTCTAGGAAAAATGATAACATTTTATAAACCATTACTTTTTCTAGAAAGTAAAGTAAAATTATATTAAAAGGATTGCTAATCATGACTTTAAAATCGCTCAAGTTTACAGTTTGCTGTATCTAGGTCTTTTGGATCATACATATATTTTGCTAGTTCTTACTTTTTTAACTTGTATTAATTTGCAATGATGAATTGAAACAAATAAAAATGGAACATATTAACTACTGAAATAAAACTGAAGGTGATAGATCATCGGCACTAAATATTCAACACTTGGTACTTAGCGATTTTCGTTTAACAATTAGAAATATTATAAAAAATTCCTGAATATTATCAAGAAATTTCGAAAGATAATTTGGGTGGTGTTTTGCTCCCCAAATTGTTCCAAAAATATCGAATTTTTCCAAAACAAGCAATGTTCACATGGCATAGGAGATGTTTTTTTCAGTGTCAATCCTTAAAATGCATTATACCCAATGATGATGAAACATTTTAATGTAGAAAAGCTACATTCAAAGAAGGTCAAGGGAATACTGCTTAAAAGGTAAAGTTATAATGGAAATCTACATAATTTCGACCAAGCTGGTAAAAAAAGAAACGATGTCAGAGTCAGTGAAAACGTAACGTAATATTGCCTGTTTCGCTTAGTTATAGCGCAGATGTGTCAAATTCAGCATACCTTAGAGCACCAAATAGTCAAGATTTTCAATAGTGCGGGCCATAAGAAGGAAAAACTCTTTTTGTGCTTGATCAAAAAAGGTGAGTAAACACATAAAATCTTACCTAATACTGTAGTTCTCCTCATAAAATAGAAAGAGCAGATGGGAATCCTGGTAATAGATGGATACCTATTCCTTAAATTAGTTTTAAGAATCTTTTCCTGAAAATCCTTTCCCTGAAACTAGTTTTAAGAAATGTCTCGAGATATGCTGCTCGCAGTAGTAATTTTCAGATATCAGAGGAATATCTGTTGACTTAGATCTCGTGCGGGATTAGTTCCTTTTCATAAATGAGAAAAGTTGTTCAAGCTGATACTACTGATCATAGAGAAAAACATGCAGGCGCGTATTTTCAAAATTCAGGGATATCCACTTCACTGAAGTTTCTCTCTAGAATCGCACTAAATTTCTACTAGTCGCACCAAATTGTATTCCACCTATAAATGGGCTGGAACTTTCTGAACGCCAGTTGAGAAATTACTTTTGCAAAGATACGACGCCAAGAGTCCTTTTTAGCATCCAATGTTGTACACTGCGGGGAGAAAAAAAAAAAAAAAAAGGGAGGGCGAATTCTATATCTCTATTTCTACTGGGTCGATTGACAAAATTCAAATTGCGTTTTTCACGTCTCGAAAGCGCGGTTTAGGATATATATTAGATTTATATATAGCACTATTCTAACATAGGTATTTTGACACGAAATCGCGGACTTTTTCTGAAATAACAACCGATTTGTTTTACATATTTCAATTCTACGACTCAAATTATGCTAAACTCCCAAGTTTTGTAAAAATCGTCCGAGTAGTTTTTAAAAAATTAGCTTTCAAAATTTTAGCTCCTCATCAATGTTATTTGAGTTTCGTGTACTTTTATTAATATCTCTTTTTTTAATTAAGACAAAATAACACGCCGAATAAATACTAATTCAGAAGTCAAACAACAAATATCAGCGTTATATTTACAAAATTTTCACAGGACTAGTTTCGATGGTTTTACCGAACCACCATCCTCAGCTACAAAACTGCAAATGAACAAGATAGGAAATAATGATTAGATAAGATAAGAAAGACTGGACAAGAATAAGCAAGTGGCGCCATCTGTTGGTGAAACCAGAACTTAAACATAATTTCTTTAAAGGCCGAAGGCAAAGTTGGATTGGAATTAGGATCGTTAATTAGAACAGAAAGATTTTTATGAATGTGAAATGCCTCTAGAAAATCCAGTTCTCCAATGGAAGATGTTTTTTGAATAATTTTGGCAGCAGAAAAATTCAAAGTGTGATTTTCGGACCAACAATGTTGAGCAACAAAAGACTTCTGTGTTTCCTTTTTTCTAACATATGCCTCATGTTCCTTGACGCGAAATTTTAAGGCTCTCTTAGTTTGGCAAATGTAAATAAAACCACACTGGCAAGGAATCCTATAAATACCCCAGGAATTCATATCCGGAATGGGGTCCTTGAGTATGGAACTCGGAATTTTACTGATGGAAGAATAAACAACACGAAAGTTAAATTTCTGCAAAATATGTGCAACTTTATAGCTAATTGATGGAAAGAAGGGAATAACAACAGAGTTTTTATAATCTCCTAAAACAAGAGTCTGCCTTTTAGTGCCCCAAACAGACTTATTTTTTGCTTTCTTTTTTGCACGTGGTGTGGCCGCCATTTTGTGACTGCATGGGTTTCGGTAAGTACTTTTTTGCAATTTTCAAGTTGTGTTTATGTTTTGTATATTTGGATATTGTTCTTTGCTTGTATGATTTCATGCATTTTGCTTACAAACGTTTTGTTTTCTATTCATTTCAGTGAGGGATTTTTCTGCTGTTTTGTGTGTGCTTTATTATTGCTTAGTTAATTTAGTTTGATTTTCTGCTTTGTTTTTCATGCCTTCATCCGTTAATCGTTTCACTAAATTACGCCTGAAACGGCAAAAATTCCTGAATCATCTTGACTTTTTACTTAAATGTAAATGTAAAAAATTGATCAACAATTTTATTCAAATCAAATCTAATCAAAAACCTTCGAGTCGCGTTTCAAGAATTCTGTTAAATTGCAAGCTTGCCTTACTTCAGTCCATCATAAGGGATACACGTCAACAATTGTCTAAAATTGAGCATGAACTCCATAAGCTTCATCTGGAACTCGCTAAATCATATCCAAAATTTATTGCCCTTGAACAAAAGTCTTGGTCTAGAACGGAGAATGCAGTTAACCGTCATAAAAACACCCTTGCAGTTAAATTCGAAAAACTTCTTTTACAGTCTTCCCGTTCAAGTGGTTCAAAAAATCTTCCCATTGTAAACATCAAGCCAATAGTTAATATTTCTAATGTCAGACTTTCAGAAGAACAAGAGAGAATTCTAAAATATAATTTTAACTTCTCACAAACCTGTAAACCCTCGATTCCAAAGATTTTGGCTCCTATCGAAAAAGCTTTCAAGTTCAGTAAAGTTTCAGATTCACAGAAAGAAATGATTAGGCATCTTATCGCTCATAATGTGAAATTCAATAATAAACCTTTGAAACCAAATCTAACTGCGAGAGAAAGAGCTACAATGCGCGAAATTCATTCTAACCCGGATATTATCATTTCAAAGGCCGACAAAGGTGGCCAGATAGTCGTCATGGATAAGAACACTTACATCGATGGTGTCACTAAACTCTTAAACGAAGGACCATATAATCCGATCCCTAAAGATCCTTCACCTTCGGACTTATCCAAAAAATAAAAACTGCGATCAAATCTTCGCAAATCATTTCAAGCAACTTAAAACATTCGCTTATCCCATCTGTTGCGAATTGTGCCAGATTATATGCTCTTCCCAAAATTCATAAAAGCGGTATTCCTTTCCGCCCTATTGTATCAAATTTAGGTACTGCCTCGTATCCTTTAGCTAAATATTTAGTTTCTAGATTTTCCACTCTATTAGACAATAACATTTACACCATAAAAAATTCAATAGAGTTTGTAAAAAAGGTTAAAACATTTCTCCTAGTAATTGACTCATGGTTTCTTTTTGATGTAAAATCATTATTCACCAATGTCCCAGTGGAGGGTGCATTAAGATGTCTAGAAACCAGACTTCGCGAATTTCATTTCTCTTGCATCGAAATTGATGAGCTAATTTCTCTCACTCAACTCTGTTTGAAACAAACACATTTTGATTTCCAAAATAAATATTACAAGCGAACTGAGAGATTAGCCATGGGAAGCCCCCTCAGTCCCATCCTGGTTGATATCTACATGCATTATTATGAATCAAAATTGTTTGAAACTGTAAACTTCCCGGCATGGTTCCGCTACGTAGACAATACTTTTACCCTGTTTGAAGGTAATAAAGATGATTTAAATAAAGTTCTTTCAACAATGAATTCTATTGATCCTGCTATTCAATTCACTTTTGAACTTGAGACTTGCAATTCTCTTCCGTTTCTCGACATTCTGGTCACACGTAATACATCCAACTTCAGTACTACGGTTTACCGTAAACCTTCATCGGTTTGCCTTCCACCACAGTTTAAATCATGTCATCCGACTAAACAAAAGTTAGCTTCATTTTATTCCTATGTTTTCCGTGCTCTTCAAGTTTGCTCCTCCAAACTAGCCCTTGATGAAGAACTAAATTATTTAAAAGCAATAGCTATTGACAGGGGCTTTTCACCCAACATTATTAATCAAGCAGTTAAAAAATTCTCATCTCAACACACTAAAAGGCACACTCTTGTTTTAGGAGATTATAAAAACTCTGTTGTCATTCCCTTCTTTCCATCAATTAGCTATAAAGTTGCACATATTTTGCAGAAACTTAACTTTCAAGTTGTTTTTTCTTCCATCAATAAAATTCCGAGTTCCATACTCAAGGACCCCATTCCGGATATGAATTCCTGGGGTATTTATAGGATACCTTGCCACTGGGGTTTAATTTACATTGGCCAAACTAAGAGACCCTTAAAATTTCGCGTCAAGGAACATGAGGCATATGTTAGAAAAAAGGAAACACAGAAGTCTTCTGTTGCTCAACATTGTTGGTCCGAAAATCACACTTTCAATTTTTCTGCTGCTAAAATTATTCAAAAAAATCTTCCATTGGAGAACTGGATTTTCTAGAGGCATTTCACATTCATAAAAATCTTTCTGTTCTAGTTAACGATCCTAATTCCAATCCAACTTTGCCTTCGGCCTTTAAAGAAATTATGTTTTAATTTTGGTTTCACCAACAGATGGCGCCACTTGCTTATTCTTGTCCAGGCTTAACCTTATCTTATCTAATCATTATTTCCTATCTTATTCATTTGCGGTTTTGCAGCTGAGGATAGTGGTTCGGTAAAACCATCGAAACTAGTGCTGTGAAAATTTGTAAATATAACGCTGATTTTTGTTAATTGACTTCTGAATCTCTTTTTTTATTAAACCTTTTAGATTTTTCTTTCACATTTCGAAATTTAGGTTCATTCCAAATAAAATTCACACATTTTTTGGTGTTTTATTTTTAAATTTTCTATTTTTAAATAATTTTTATAAATTTTTCGAAAAAATTTTTTAATTATAACCTGAGAAAGTTCGTTTGATGTTTATTTTCATAATGTTTTTAAAGAAACAGGACGTTGACAGATTGGGTCATGTCCCAGCTTTAAAAATTATATATATAAGTATAAATTTTTACATTAATCCTCTTCGACAGAATTTTTTAAGTAGCTAATTTTCTCTCGTGTTATAGATTGTATAAAACCGTGATCTTTAATATGATTTAGATTGTTTGTAGCCGATATAATAATCGGGTTACTCATTGGTACAGAATAAACATTGCTGGACTATTTTATTTCTTTATCATTTAACAAAAAATCTTTTAATTAAAATATTGATTCTTACTTCGGTTTAAACTTTATTTATAGTTAAAATGCCTAGAAAATGAAAAGCTGTCTTCAACTGAAACGCAGTTGATGTAATTGATATTTTAAAAAAATTGACAAGAATACAAAATTTATGAAAGTGAAGAATCGAAAAATCTTAATTTTCTTGTGGTGAGCACTGAAAATAAATGTAGAAGGAAAGAAGAAAATTAGGGAGAAAAGTGAGCAAAAATTTGAAGGAGAATTTGGCTGCCAGAAATACCAAGGTTGTTTCGAAAAGTTGGATGCTTTTGAATATACTTTCAGGATACTTCAAGGAATTTGGGTGTTCAAAGAGAAAACACTTGGACTTTTACACCAGCAAATACCATCAATTGAGCTTATGCTAACGGAAAACACAAAAACGGTATCATTGCAGATTTAAGTGAAGAGCGACTGGTTTTCGACTATATGTTTGAATAAATTTAAATTACGTTATAGAACATCATACCATCATAAACGGAGAATCCCATGATTTCTTAGTCGAATTATTTGAATATTCAGGAATTTATCCAGTGATGTATGTGGATGTCACCTAAAGACGTTTTGCCCTTGATGAAACCAGTCTTTCATCTCATGCCTTCAAAATGCTTAGCCTCTAAAGACTGATAAAGGCTCTGACTAAAGAGTGATGAAATGGATTATTAAGTTACGGCAAAGCAGGGCTATCTGCCTAAAAGGAGGAATGCCTTCGTGAAGAACTTTTTAAAGGAGACCGACTGGCATACACGTTACAATGAGAAAAACACTAAAACGCCCATGTAACCAGTCCGTTCGCCGGGATTCGAACCCCGGAGCAAACTACCAGTGTTCAGCGACTTTACCGCTCGGCCGTTTGTGGGCCTTTATGAAATGGAAGGCGATAACTTTATTTAAAATGAATGTCATAAATACCAAGATGTTTCGAAAAGTTGGATGCTTTTTAATATACTTGCAAAATGCCTGAAGAAAAAGAGCAAGCCATTAAGAAGAAAAAATAAATTTTTGCATAAAATTTTGTATTTTTTTAATTTAAAACTTTTTAATCCTATGATATTTGAATCTTGAGATTTCAAAAATAAAATATTTCACTAAAATATGAATAACATTTTAAGAAACTAAATGCAGGATGATAAAATTGTGTAAAGTAATGAGCACAATGTTAAAGCTATTTAAAGCAATATATGCAAGTCATCCTAAGTTAAAATGTCAGTTACACATCTTTCTCATTTATATGTCTTTTCTGAATGGAACATTGAAAGGCTTGTCAACCGTACTTTACTGTATTTTCCCTTTTAATCTATTCGTTTTCAGATGCATCGTAGTCTGGGACACAAAGTATTCTTTCAAAAGAAACGCAATTCAAATAAATAAAATAAAATCCTGGAAAATTTATATTAATAAATATATTTAAAATGCTTAGTTCGAATGAATAAATAGAAAATTTTAAAACATTTATCTGAAGATACAACGCAACACAAACAATTGAAACAAAAGTCTAAAAATTACCTAAAATAATAAATATGACAAAAAAAAAATAAATTATAAAGAAGACTATTTGAAAAAAAATAAATGATGAACCTTTTATTTGCACGCAGTTCGAATGGGTAAATAAAAATTTTTAAAACAGTTATTCGAAAGAAGCCATGCAACTTAAACAATTAAAATGAAATTCGAAAAAGAAAAAAATTACTTATAATAATAACAATTATAATTAAAAATATAATATAAAGAACATTATTTGTAAAAAGGAACGATTGTCACTTTTTTCCGCTAAGGGAAAGGAAAATAGATTGCCATATATTAAGAAATTCGCCAAATTCTTGCGCAAACTGAAAAAAAAAAAAAAAAAAAAAAAAAAATAGGCGCTCACATAAATTTGTGTATTTTTCCGTAAATTTCGCACTAAATTTTACAAAATTTCATATTTAGGCATAATTTGATTCGTAGAATCGTAATATGGAAAAACATTGGTATGTTATTTCAGAAAAAGTCCGATTTTGTGCCAAAATAACTAGAATAGAGCTATATATAAATATAATATATATCCTAAGTCGCGCTTTCGAGACATGAAGAACGCAAGTGAATTTTGTCAATCGGCCCAATAGAACGGGAGATATAGAACTGTGCCAATTTTTTTTTTTTTTTTTTTTTTTTTCCCGCGCAGTGTACGTACACCTTGATATGGGATTGATTTGAAAGTTATGTTAATATATTTTAATTATACACTTTTGTGTTATTTTCTCGGAATGAATCAAGAGCCGCACGAAATTGCCTTGAGCTCCCTTAAGTGCTATTTTCTCTTAGCATTTTGTTCTGTTTCCATTTTAATTCAGAGCATCGTGGGTCACAAAAATTACTTCCGAAAGCCACCAGTTTGACACCTTGCTGTAGTGCATCATGAATTTCTGTTAGCTGGCCAATCTTCAGCAAAGAATATTGTTTTAGTGTTTTGTGAAACAATTCACATAAAACAATGTGATACGTGACATGATATCTCATGGATTTTTCGCAATAATAATACATCTGTTGAAATAGTACTGTTGTTCATGAATTTTCAAAAATTCAACAAATACGATTTCGCAAGCTCCGTATTCAGCTCATACGGAGCCATGTGGCTTTTCTGTATTTTAACATTTAAAACTCACTTGGTGATAACTATTTTCAATCCACTGATGCTCTAAAAGAAAATGCAAGTCCTGAAGGGGCTTCATGGTAGCATTTTCTTAAATTTGAACAAAACATAGAGCAGTCAGACGGGATTACGTTGAAGGGAATGTATAAATATCGATGAATAAATTTAAATGGAATCATTACCAATGTTTTTATGACAATGGTACAGTTTTCTTCAGTGTAGAGTATCCAGAGTTTTTCCTAATCTATTTTAATTATAAATGCTGACTATAAAAACGAATAAATGTTAAAAATAATTTTACAAATTGAAACAAATTCATCATATTTCGATTTTAAACACTTGTTTTTGTAACTTTAGAAATATAAATACAATACTGAGGTTTTTCCAACTGTCATATTACATTTATATTTTTTTTCTTCCCAACAGAACATAAATTAAAAATATTTACGTATCAGTTATGTAAAAATGAATCAACCTGGTTTATGACTGATATCCCAGGCTAGCTTTTCTTCTTTCATCATAATAGAGATATCTTTCCACAGGAAAGTGACATTTTCAAATTCTGTTGCTTCTTTTGGCAATTGAGCTTGTACTGTTTGCTCCCCAAATATATTCTGAGAAAAAAATAAACAATAAAAAATTTAGCTGGAGTTATTTTTATTTACATTAAAAAAATGCTCCAAATAAAAGTATATATTCAATTGAAAATTGAACAATTAAAAATGTGCTGATAACACTAGTTGCAAACTACACAGACATATCTCTTTAAGCCACCACCTATATTATATACCACTTTACAAACTCCCACTACCTGTTCATAGTCTCAAAACATATCAATCACTTATCCACGTTAGTTACAGCACTTTTTCCATTACTCTTCAAGCATGAATTCCATTCATTACATGACTCTGAGCTCTCACATTTCTTATTTTCTTTATAGAAAAACCAGTTTCCAAAATTTATTTGCCCGCCAGGTTATGGCAATACTTAAAAACAAGGCTAAGGCCTAAATTCCCTTGTTCTTTTCTTCAAGAAGTTACTTATGCAGTCCTGAGGAGTTGAATTTTAAAAAATGAAATTTAGTTGCCTTTCTCAGTGTTGCTTCTTTCTGGAATTCGATAAAATTAAATATCTAGATTCTCCTAGTTGCAGCCGTTTTAACTGAAATATTAAATACCAAATCATCTTAAAAAGTGGCCTTGTCTTAAAAACTTAAAAGGATTTTGATTCTTTTTTCATTTTATTCATATCATTTATTTTTCAGATACTGAAAATATAGTAATATGGGCATTAAAACAAAACGAAATTTTCAGAAATCTTCCAGTCATAGTTTATACTATTAAATCCTCAGCAGTTTTAAAATAAGATAAACATTTAAGCAAATGAAATAGTTCTCTTTTTCTCTACAATAAATTTTGAATTTAATGAGAAAATATTTAAAGATCAATTTAAATTTTGAACACCACTTTAGAAGTTACTCCTTTTAATATTATACTTTAAATCAGTCTCATGAATGATGTATTATCGGAGACTACAGTTACAGACACTGTTCAGAAATACATATTGTAATAATAGGCACTGATTATTTCAAAATAATCATCATATATATTTTTAAATGTCTCTGTGGACAGTTTTGTAAGAAAAACAGTGAAATTGAGCTAGATCTCAGAATACATTCAGTAAATTCTTGAATACAACTTTCAGTACATATTTATGTCCTCTGTCTTACACATAGCAACAAATTCACTTAAGTAAATTTTCAATAATGTAATGAGATTGTAGATGTGTGTTAGTAATTTACAGTTAGTGTGACCGCCTTTTAGTTACCTCTAAGTTAAAATAAGGTGTTTATTTTTTACATTTTTAAAAATTAAAATCATGTTAAAATTTTACTAAAAATTAAAGTAATTTCTTACTAATAAACTAAACATAATTCCTTTTTAAAAATACGGGATTCAGCTTGTATTGAACTCCCCATCACACACGCACACACTCTTCTATGAATTTAAAAGAAACGTACGTTTTTGAGCTGAAAAGTAATACACTATTTTCTTCTTACTCAAAATACAAATCAATTAAAATCTCTAACGTAAATTACCTTAGAACTTACAAATCAAACCTACACTTCTAAATCGAAATTGCAACTAACGCTAGTTCAAATTTCTCAAACTGCTAATCATTAATTATGGGAAACAAAAGGCAAACAAAAATTAATTATGTAAGACGAATTTTATATCTTGCATTTGGTTAAATTTAAATTTTGATAAAGTTGAATATGAAGTAAAATACTATCACACCTAACGAGCATTGGATCCAGAACTAATTCATTACTAGCAATCTACAGAATTTAATTTAATTTTCATTGAAATAGTGATAAAATCTATCTATACCTATAATCAATGCCTGTAATAAACAGCAATACTTATAAAAAGTAAATTATTAAAACTGTAGAATTCAAAATCTTTTAGCATCAGTTTGCAAAATCAAATGAATAAAAAAGATGGTAGTGAAGAAAAATGATAAAATATTTTATGAAGATACATGAATACTGAATATAGAGTTATTATACTATATAGTGCTCCGTTAAACTTACCTCGTTAAACTTATTACCTAAAAATAAACAAACAATACAATTAGATGAAAACAGCAGATAAGCACGGTTTTGACAAGGTTCCGACAATATGAAAAGCATGGGACATTCCCAGTAAAACTATTTCTATGAATTCAGAAAAATGCTCTGAAGTTCGGAGAAATTCTCCTCTCGTGTGAAAATGCTTTCTTATCAGTGGTGCTATCAATTACATGAAGTATTTTATGAAGTCTTCGCAGAATCGACAGAGGGTATACAAGGCTGTGGAGAGTATGAGGAAAGTTCAATTACCTTCCACTTCCACAGAGTTAATATATTTCTCACAGGAGTAGCACTACGAGACTAGCATCATCAGGCAAGAAAATTCAGTTCAGAAATCCAACCATATAATCAGACCAAAAAAGAGGAGAAAATATTGGCTATATTATTCCTTAAAATCATGTTGCTTAGAAACAGCATGAGCGATTGAATGTATGAATGCATCCTGAATATGGTTTCACATTCATTTTTAGAGGTCTTAAATTTTGTTGCACTAATTTTGACCAGGAAAAGGATGAGTTCCATCATAAGTTGCTGGTTTGGGAAGGGGGCCATATGGACTACCAGTTCGATGCTGGTTTGTTATCAATAAAAAAAATCCTTGAAACTGTATGATACTTGTGTATTAGCATCACCAAAAATGATTCTGATGATGGCAATAACAGCTTTATAAAGATGTGGCAGAACA
This sequence comes from Stegodyphus dumicola, assembly GCF_044657685.1. Classification (NCBI taxonomy): domain Eukaryota; kingdom Metazoa; phylum Arthropoda; class Arachnida; order Araneae; family Eresidae; genus Stegodyphus; species Stegodyphus dumicola. Next base: position 109,736,741 of record NC_140775.1, on the reverse strand, counting down.
TTATTACTATAAAAGGAGTTACGTGAAAAAGATACAGAGCACTTTGAAATTTAAAATTAGCCAACAGAAATGTCATATTTTACCAAATTTTAAAGTGGAAAATGATGGAATGGTAAAGTAATTATGATCTACAAATGAATATTTTATTCCATATAAATATATCCCACAATCTTTTATTCACCTGTAATGTGTAATTTACTAGACTTTCAGAACATATAAGAATTTATTTACAGTAAGTCTTTAATCACATTCGAATTCCTAAATAAAACGAAATTATAAGCGAAATAAAATATAGCATAAATAAAACGAAAGCAATACCATAATAAAACGAAAGCAATACCATAATAAAACGAATTATTAATAAAACGAAATATCATTAATAAAACGAAAGCAGTATCAGATAACACTTATAAACAGATTTGGGGAAATGGAAAAATCAATATCTTCTTGATTTAGGAAATTTTCATATCTTCAGCATACCTAAAACTAAGAAGAAACTTAAAGTTGGTGATATGGTTAAAGAAACTGCCAAAGCTAAGTTCTTTTGGGCCGCCCAGACGGTGTAGTGGTTAGGGCAGCTTGACTGCGATACCAAAGGGCCCGGGTTCGAACTTCGGAGAAGGCATCGACGCAAAATTGACTGTCCCTTCATAGGAGGTAACGGGATGGACGCCCATTTAGATGCCTTCACAATAAAATGGCATCACTTCTGGCCTTAGTAGTGGACAATGCCGTTATAGTCAATTTCCCGCCACTGGTGTTTCGATCCTTCTGGTTTTTCGATCGACTAACTCAAGTTTTGAAAGGACGTGATGGTCTTGTACGATCTTGCGCGGTGAAAACTAAAAGAGGAGACTTCAAAAAACCTGTAATTGATATCCCCCCTTGAATTATCAGACTGAAAAATGAACTGAATTAGCAATTTTTATTTAATATTCTTACAGTTCATGTTTACTTGCATCATGGAGGTAGGAAGTAAGATGGAGTGGCCCTAACCGGTTTCCCCCATACCTTGCTCTGAGGCACTGGCGATCCCTACGTGGTGACCAAAACATTGGGTAATTTACCATTAACTTCAATGGGTTTTGACACGATCGGATGTAAATATTTTGCAATTACGTTGTAAATAAACGTATAAATGTATATATTTTCTTTTTCTACAGTACTTCAGTCTTACGTATATGAAAAGAATACATTTTTAAACAACATTTCGTTCTGAACGGAATTAAATGTTATACTTTTCACAGAACAATTTGCTCAGAATGGTTTAATTTGAATGAAATATTTTTACAAGTTTTCGTTAATTACATTAGAAAAAAATTTTAAGGTAATTCGATTTTATTCAGTTAAGTATTACAAAAATTAAGATCGAAGTTTATTGTGTTATTAATATTAAAATTATGCATTATTTCTTTTCTATTTATGGAGCTTCTTACTAAAATATTTTCTCAAATGTGACATATTTTAGCTTTTGAGACATCTTTTAAATGGAAAACTATAAGTCAATTTATAATTAATGCTCTATTCAGTCCATTTCAAATTAGAGCACCTTTTATTTTAATAGCGAAATACTTTAAATAGTACTTAACTTCTCAGAATATTTCTGAAAGGGTATAAAATAAGGATTTTTTAAAAATATTATTTAAAACTTGTAACTGAGTTACAAAATGTAATCATTATAAATTTAATGTTATAATCATTATAAAATTAGATGCATTTAATAATTAGATTTCTTCACAGTACTTTCACTTGCTTATGAATTAATAAATCCTTCATTTCAAACACATTTATAAATAATTTAATAACTATTTACGTATTTTGTTAAAGGCAGATACATGCTTTTTGCAAGTACATGCATAAATACCCATACAAATTTCATATTTTTCATTTCAGGCATGTGCAAATCCTTAAGTTCTGTGCATTCACTATATTTTTCGAGTAAAATAATTTACACTAATTTATCATATACTCAAACGTTTATGTTAAATTAAACATATACTCAAAATTAAGACACAATAACACGCCGAATAAATACTAATTCAGAAGTCAAACAACAAAAATCAGCGTTATATTTAAAAAATTTTCACAGGACTAGTTTCGATGGTTTTACCGAACCATCATCTTCAGCTGCAAAACAGCAAATGATTTGCGGTTTTGCAATTTGCGGTTTTGCAGCTGAAGATGATGGTTCGGTAAAACCATCGAAACTAGTCCTGTGAAAATTTTTTAAATATAACGCTGATTTTTGTTGTTTGACTTCTGAATTAGTATATACTCAAAAGTTTAACATAAGAAATATGTATAAATATAATTTGAATGACAATTATATGCATTATTTTTAATACCCACTCAAAGGAAAGTTTTTCTTCAAAATTCCTCCACGATGGCATCTCTCCCTTTGGACAGATAGCCCTTACCTGCCTTAGTCTATTTAATAAAAACTTAACTTGACCTATGTGTCTAATTACAAATATTATAACATGCATAATTTTATATTTACATTTAGCCATCAAGTTTCAAACCTTTGACTTAAAACTCGTTTTAGGATACATTCATCATCAAATTCAAATCTTCTAGTAAATACATTTTGGCAGAGCACTCAGTTCCTCTTTTATCGATTTTACACAGTTTAATAATTCTCTGATAATATAATAAATAATAATAACTAAGTAAAACGTGTAAGCGCAAAGTGATTATTTTTCAGATATATAAAAATAAAATGATGAGTTTAAAATGAACAACAGTAAAGGCTCTCCTCTAAAAAATTTTAAAAGGTACATGTTACAATAATATATGGATGTGAAAAAAATTTACTTTATTTAAAACATTTTGGCGTTTGGTACATAAAATAAAAGTAGCGAATACTCTATCAAGGGTATCGAAAGACGTATACAATTTTAAAGGTACCGTATTTTTCATTCTTTAACCATAACATTTTTGCTAAAATCTATATTTTTGTAGTTCAACAGCTTAGAATTTTATAAAACAAATTCATAATCAAAATCGCTGTTGTTAGTTATCGGAAAATAACCAAGATGTGATTTTTGCGTAAATGTCACTAAACTATGCAAATTGCTATTATCCATCACACTATGAATGTTTCTTTCATGCAAAAGAGTCCCGTTTTTCGATTTGTATGGAACTGTCGTGTGTCGAAATAATATCAGAGCGCTGTCAAGCGAGCTTCTGAATGTAAGCAAAAAACACCCTATCTGGTGACCGAAGCTTCGAAGCAGTGCTTCACTTCTAGTGCCGATTTGGCCACTCCTTCCTTTCTTACCTCCATGACTTGCATAGTTTTAATTCATCAGCTGCGTTATTACTATAATTTATTGTTTCTACTTCAATTTAATATTTATTTATTAACTTCTGACTTTTCATGCTTTTAACTGATTTGCTAATTTTACAGAGTTTCGCTTTTGCTGTTTATGTAAATGTACTTGATATGTAAGTTGCTCTCTTACCTCTTTCTGTATATTAAAATAGTGATAATTTTTGCATAATTATTGTTAAAGGGCGCTTCTCTTCTGTATATCGAGAATGTTAATTTACGATGCGACTTTAATGGGAAAAGTACCACCGATGTGTTCCGGGCCTTTTGAAATAACTAATTCCTTTTGTAACTATATAGTTTTGTTTTATCTCAATTGCGGCATACCTTTCTTATGAATCTATTCAAGTCTTCACTTAGCAGATACTATAAGTAGGCTTTTGGCGGGCAGAAGAAAAATACTACCCTGAAGTTCAGTTGTAGTCGAAACCCAATTTCGGATGGTTATAAATAGGGCAAGTCCAACAAGTGGATACTACAGGAGAAAACTTTGCAATGATTATAACATCATTGTTTGCGAAGGAAATGAAAACTGCTGATCTCCGGATATTAGATGGTATTGGAATCAAGAATCCTATGGAGAAAAAAAATCAGAAATGGAGATAAGACCTAAAAGCGAAAGAATACTTCCTAGAATTGTGTGTGTGTGTATTTAATTACGGCAAAGCACACGAGGGCTATCTGCCTAAGGGGAGGGATGCCTTTCGTGGAGGACTTTCTAAGGGAAACTGGCTCGTATACACGTTACACATGGGGAAAACCACGAAAACGCCCATGCAGCCAGCCCGTTCGCGGGATTCGAACCTCGGACCGAACTACCAGTGTTCAGCGACTTTACCGCTCGGCCACTGGTGGGCCGAATACTTCCTAGAAACAATGAAATTTAATCGAAATTATGGTTGCGAAGTTTGTTCGACCTGTCATAAAAGAAACCAGCAGTTCAACTTCGACTAATGCGTCAGCGAAGTTCCAAAACCATTCTTGCCTGAACCAATGTCTACAATGCGAGCCATCTTATCGAACTAATTCCAAACATTTTACTGCATTTAGAGAAAAGGCTTCAAAATATCTATTAGAAAAGCCTTTTTAAAAATAAGTGTTTGCGAAGAGGACAGAGACTTCTCGCGCTTTCTTTGGTGGGAGAATTTAGGAGAGAAGATAAGAGTTGTGTTGGGAGTCAAGAGCAGGCCTTTCCTTATTGTCTCGGGTACAGAATATAGTACTATAACTAGTCAAGATTTTGATCTTACGTTTGTAGGGTTTCCCTTATTTTACATAACAAATTATTTTCAGTTCGACGTCTTTCCTGAACCTCTCATTTCCCCCTCACTGTTCCTCGCCAGCATGCAAATTTAAAGTTAAGTGAAGTGAGTATTTAAACGAGTAATCTTGTAGTTTATTCAGAGCGTGTTTTTGGTAGATAGCGCACGTTACGAGTCTGTCCTTGCTGTTACGCGGAGTTGTTGATAGCGTTTTGGTAATTTAATAAATATAACGCCGGGTAGGTTGTTGAGTCAGCCTAGTTAGCCTTAACTTAAATTGTTAGCCGAGCACTACTCTTTATCTCTGAATTTATTGTGTAACTATTCTTAAGTTCCAGCGCAAGTTGTCGGTGTTATTGTAAGCATGTACTTTTTCCGTTCAGAGTTTGACGAATAATAAAGGGTTAGTTTTACTCTTCTTCTGTGCTGGTATTCTTCACGCCTGTGCAAGAAGTCGCCAGGGCTTCCTTAGTAGGATCTAGCAGAGTTTATGTTACCAAAGAGATTACGTTCCTACACGTTTAAGAAAACCCTACAACAAGATTATGTTGACAATGTTATAGTTAGTGTTTACAAGTATACTGATTTAAAGGCCTTTATATCCAAATCTACTCCGTGGGCGTGGTTGTGAGCCCAGTGCATTGATTAGTTCAATCGTTGCGTTGATGGAGAGAACCCCGTTTGTTAGCATGCGTCCCCGTCAGGTTGAGGTGGAGCGTGTGTGAAGAAGCGCCTTAGCGCGTGTGGCGTAGTTCGTCATTTGTCCTCAGTGGGAAAAAGTGTGTGTAGTTCTCCGAATCGCCATTGGGAGAATCTACATAGATCAAAAGGCTCTAATATATACTTTTAAGCAAGAGCCGGAAAAATGTTCTCCACGAGAACTTCGCCATCTTGAGTTTATTGGCCAATTTTCCAGTGATATAAGATATATGAAAGGTTATGCCAACATTGCTGCTATTCTAGTCGGCCGATAGACGAAATTCAAGTTGAATTTTTTACATCTCAAAATTATGATTTAGAAACATATTAGATTTATATTTAGTGTTGCTCCAACATACGCATTTGATACAAAATGAGACTTTTTCTGAAATGACATGCTGCTTTTTTTCCCTATTTCGATTCTACGAATTAAATTACGTCTAAATACCTAAGTTTACAAAATTTGGGGAGAAACGAAGGAATTCGAGAATACAGATAGGCGTACGTTTTTCACTTTGCGCCAAGAATAGTTCACCTGGTGAACTTTTCAGTTTATGTTAAGCTTTTCACTTTCCCTTTTATTCTACCCGTAAGAAAACGATGCATCATTACTTCTTTATATATATATATATATATATATATATATATATATATATATATATATTTGCTTTCTATTATACTTTTAATCACAATAGTGATTCTTAGGTATTTTTTTTCGAAATTTTATTGTAATTATTTGAGTTGATTAATTGAATTATATTTCTTCAGATGATTATTTAAAAAATTTTATTCAACATGTCTACTTTAAGTATATTTACTATTTGTCTATATAAATGTTCCTTGAATTTTATTTCATTTATTTGAATTGCCTATCTTTAGGAAGACTACTAAGTGACCCAATATTCGTCATTTGAAAACAGTATACTACATGGAAAAAAAATACTATAAAATAATACGTCTTTTAATGGACCGTTCAGAAAAACTATATAAATGAGAAAGATGTATAATCAACATTTTAACTTAAGATGCTATGAACATACAAAATTTCGCGTTGTTTTAAACAGTTTTATCATCCTACTTTTAATTTTTTTTAAATATTATCTATATTTCTAAATAAGTTCAAAGGCGTCACAGTAAAATAGCGTAGAGATTTTGGTTATGATGTCGAATATCTTTACCGGCTAGGTAATTTAAAGGAAAACACAGAAGAAACGATTTGTTTCATCAACATTGAAAGTATAATATACTTCTTTACATAAACTCTTGAATTTTTAACAGATTCAGCTGAGAAATTGTGATGACTGTCACTTTTAAAGCTATGTTTCATACAGGCATTTTCTCCCGCGCAGCGAATAACTAACTCACTGTTTTATTTATTTTTTTTTTCTTTTCTTATTACGTGCTCCGCTCTTAGGCACTACACGGAAAGGGAGGGATGCCCCGTGGAGGTCTTTCTAAGGCAAACTGGCTCGTATCCACGTAACTCACTGTTATTCGAAGAACTCACTGTCGTCTGCCATACGCAAAGTCTGGATAGAGAGAAATACGGAAGCAGCCAGCTTAAAAGTATATAATGAGTTATTTTTTCAAACCGGTGGCCGCCAGAATTCAGAGAGGTTTAGTATCCTTCGCTGCATGGTGTATGATCTCCGAGCTCTGAAGTTTTTTGGTGAATGACGGCATTCGACTTAGCCTGAGCCATGTGCTTTTTCGACTTATGTGAACTGTGATTGTGTTGTGTTTGGGTGCATCGTAATTTAACATAAATAACTCCATAATTCTTCTTGAATTTGGATTTTTGTGGTTTGATTTTTGACCGAATCGTCACTATTTCGGTTCTCCGAGGAAACAAACGCTACGGATGTAGAGCCGACCTCAAGTATGAATAACAGTATGCCCAGCAAATTTTCCTTGAACTTCGTGAAAAAAGATTCTGGTGATAAGAAAGATGCGGCAGCTTTTACAAAATGAAAAATTAAAAGAATCATCATGATAAAATTATAAGTATACAGAAAACTGACGATTAAGTCCTTCCTAACGGCGGTGTCGAGCGCCTGCATGCAAGTTTTTTTTTTTTTTTTTTTTTCTTTTTTTTTTTTTATGTGTGTGTCCGCGCCCCTATATAATTTAATAATTTATTTTGGACGTTTTTCTCCAAAGTCCAAAATAAATTATTAAATCATATAGGGGTGCACTAAAAAAATTGCATGCAAGCCCCCAGGTTTGATCGCCAATTTTTAAAATCGTCAGTTAAGGCCTTTTTTTACTGCTTTTTCAACGAAAAAAATCGTTGGATAATGTATTTGTCCTTGCAAATGTACCTTCCACTTTACAGGATGCCGACCAAATTTGGCGCCCCGAAGTTTTACCGCTTGCGTGCAGTAAAATTAGGGACTTTCGCTGCATACCCACCAGAAACAGGCCTGCTAATAATGAACTGAAAAAAAAAAAAAAAAAAAAAAAAAGAGTTATTGCAATTACAACTAAATACATGATTAATCGCGCAGCGGTAACTCGGAGTTGCTGGAAGCTGTCAGGTTGACACATGTTTCAAAATATTCTAAGATCTATAAATCGACATCAATCACTTTTAAAATGTAAATTTTAATATGTACAATATATAGAGTTAATAGATCAAACATGGTGGTTCAGTTGACAAATAAATCTATATGCTTTCATAATCGAAATCAAATAGGAACCGAAGTGTTCCTAATCAAATAGTGTGCGAAGTATCAACATCCATCTATCGAACTGCCGGTGGAGAGTCTATCGAAATTCAGAAGGCACGTCGCGTCGAGTTAACACGCAACGCTAGCGCCATCTATCAATTAATCAAAATAATTTCCACACACTCCACACCAGAACTCTGTCAAGAGTTCACATCAATCAAACAAGAATCAAATTTATAGCAATAAGTATTTTAAGATATAATTATAAAACAATAAGTATATTAAATGAATAGAAAATATATTCAAACTATAATCACTATACTAAAATCTAAAAAAGGTATGTTATCATCAAATATAATTTGACACTCAGTAAATTTAAACGATTCTTAATCTAATCATATGAAACTAAATTATCAAAATAAACAATTGCATAAAACATATTCAATCATATTCATATTATTAAACAATAAAAAATTTTTTAAAGTTCTAAAGAATGTAATAATTGAACTGGTCGTTTTATTATTGTTCCATCAGCAGTTTTTAGTTCACAAGAACGAACTTTGTTGTCACGACCACGAAAAACGTTTATCACTCTACCACAATTCCACAAAAGTTTGCACTTATTGTTGCCTTCAATTAATACAAGATCATCAACTTTTAGATCATCATAAACGTTAGGATTTTTTAATTGATGAGCTGTCTGAAGATCCATCAAATATTGTTTTTTCCATTTAGTTCACAATTGCCTAACCAATAAATCTTGATAAATATTTTTTTTAGTCAGAGAGGACTTGGTAGAGCCATCTTTAACAATGGAATTAAAGTTGATAGGTAATGTAGAATCTTTGTTTCCAAAAATCAAAAAATTGACTGGCTTCAGTGGCAACGGTTCCTTGTGGTTATTGTACACATATGTCAAAGGACGAGAATTCAAAACAGCTTCCACTTGTGCTAAAACTGTTGACAATTCTTCAAACGTTAGTAAAGCTTTACCGAGAATTTTTCGTAAGCACTCTTTCACTGATTTTACTAATCTCTCGTAGAAGCATCCCCACCAAGCCCCTCGTTCTATTATAAACTTCCAACTGATTCTTTCATTCGACAGAAAATCTTGGAATTTCTCATTCGACAATAGTTTAGAGAAATGTTCGAGTTCTTTTTCTCCCTTTTTAAAAGTTTTCGCGTTGTCTGAATAAATTACTCGACAACTGCCTCTCCTAGATGTTAATCTTTTGAATGCCATCAAGAAAGAATCTGTAGAGAGATTTGGTACAAGTTCCAGGTGTATGGCTCTAGTGATAGCGCATGTAAATAATGTTACATAGGCTTTTTGACTTCCTTCGATGTTTTTTACATAAATCGGTCCAGCAAAATCTATGCCAGATACGTAGAATGGTGGTGTCTCATTGATTCTGTCTTCTGGAAGTTGAGAAGTGGTCTGGTCAGCAGACTTCAATGAATATCTTTTACAAATAAGACACTTGTTTATTATTTTCTTGATAACTTGACGTCCTTTTGGGATCCAAAAGCGACTTCGAATTTCAGCTACGGTCGTTGCTACTCCTCCATGCATCATTTTAACATGTGCACTTTCTACTATCAAATTTGTTAGCCAGGAGTCTCTTGAAAGAATTTCCGGATGTTTTTCATCATGTAACAAACTAGAATGTTCTAATCTTCCTCCCGCTCTAAGTATCCCGTTCTGGTCTAAAAATGGGTTAAAAAGATATAACGATGATTTCTTTTCGACTTTATTCGCTTTCTTCAGAGACTCAATTTCTTCGGAATAAAAACGTTCTTGTTCAGATCGAATCCAATAATTTTCGGCGTCCACTATTTCTTCAGTCGTTAATGGACCTGTCAAACGGTTTGTTTTCCTAATTTTGCCAATGAATCGCTTCATCCAACCAGTTATTCTCAACAATTTTCTTAAATTACTATATTTTCAGATGTCTATAAGCCTTTCTTCAACTGCTGTGCACACAAATTCATAAATATCATTAATATTCTTGCGGTATTCTAATTCTTCTTCGGTGACAGGTTTCTCTTCATTCTGTCGAGGCCACAACTCAGACGACATTCTAAGCCATTCTGGTCCTTGAAACCAGATAGGATTGTTTTTCAAATCTGGAAGTTTAGCTCCTCTCGAAGCCAAATCAGCGGGATTACATTTACCGGTGCAATAATGCCAATTTTCTGGGGATGTCAAATTTTGTATTTCCTGAATACGATTTTTAACGAAAAGCTTAAATTTCTTTGCGCAGTCCTTTATCCAGAAAAGTGTGATTTTCGAATCAGTCCAGAAAAAACAAGAAGGTTGTAACTTCAAAACTTTATTGATGCTAGTGCCTAATTTGGCTGACAAAAGAGCTCCCATTAGTTCCAACCTAGGTAAGGTGAGCGGTTTTAAAGGCGCTACTCTAGTCTTTGAAGCAACAAAAACCGTATATATTTGTTCATTGCTAGAAATTATACGTAGATACGCTACTGTACCATATGCCTTTTTGCTAGCGTCAGAAAACAGTGCAGTTCAATCCTTTCCACATCACTATTACCGATTGCAGAAAAATAATATCGTGGAATACCGATTTCGTACAAATTGGAAACTTCTTTGCACCATGTTTTCCATACAGAACATAAATTTTCTGGTAGTTCATCATCCCAATCTAAAGCAAGTGTCCAAATTTGCTGCAATAAGATTTTGACTCTAAGTACAAACGGTGATAACAGACCTATAGGATCAAAAATTCGTCCTATTGCCTGTAGGACAAAACGTTTAGTATTAACTTGTTTTGAGAGAAATGTTATAAAATATTCTAAGATCTTTAAATCGACATCAATCACTTTTAAAATGTAACTTTTAATATGTACAATATATACAGTTCATAGATCAAACATGGTGGTTCAGTTGACAAATAAATCTATCTATATGCTTTCATAATCGAAAATCGAAATCAAATAGGAACCGAAGTGTTCCTAATCAAATAGTGTGCGAAGTATCAACATCCATCTATCGAACTGCCGGTGGAGAGTCTATCGAAATTCAGAAGGCACATTGCGTCGCGTTAACACGCAACGCTAGCGCCATCTATCAATTAATCAAAATAATTTCAACAACACATATGAATAAAGAGGAGAAAAAGCTAATATAAGAACTCGGTAATGTAGATGAGAAAACATTATCTGAACCCGAAGTTGATAATTCTGATGGCAAAGAAGATTGGATTCAGCCTTTCAAAACAGCGAAAGTCGCGGAAATTTCCATCTAAGTTAAAGAAATTCCACAAACCAATCACTTTGAAAAACTCATTCAACAGAAGCCAGATGAAGAAAGCATGACTACAGAGCAGCAGCTAAATGGTGAAGATAAACCCTAAGCCGCCTACGCCCTTTTTATGTCCCCGTCCGGATGTAAATTGGAATAATCTATAATAAGACTCTTTTTCAAGTACAAAATTATCGAATACAAAGGATCTGTCCACTCGGACAGCATAAAAGTCAGTTAGAAATATAAGCATAGAGGAATCGGATGCCTCTAAATACAAGAAATACAATACAATACCTTCCTAACTGGAAATGAAGCATAAATCAAGGTCCTACTGAAAGGACTAGATTCTGATTTTTCAGAAGAAGAAATCCTAATTACCAAAGTGCAACAATTTACAGGAAAAACAAAACATGACGGAGAAAGTACCGATCTTTTTCACAGAAGTCCCGAGGTCAGACGAAGGAAGGAAAATTGTTGAACTAAAGTTTCTTCTACTTACTAATTCATATTAAAAGTTTCAAGAATTGGAAGTTCTCCGCCCAATGCTTCTGTTTAGAAGCTAACGAAACTTAAAACTCTGCTTTTTGTGCCTGCGAATGTAATAATATTTTTAATATTTGCATATCAAGCAGTAAATTAAACACTAATATAATCTGGTTCTTAAGTTTAGTGGTCCCATCAGTGGGAGAGGGATAAAGGTTGCTGAACACTAGTGGGGTGTCCCAGAGTTCGATTCAGGCGAACGGGCTGGCTGCATAGTTGTTTTTTGTGGTTTTCCCCATGCATAATGCGAATATGAGAATTTTGCTTACAGCCTTCCTCCATGGCTGCCAAAATTTGACCGCGATTCGCGAGCCGCATAATACTGTCTCGGGGAATGTTGAAAATGTTATTATTATTTTTTTTTTTTTTTAAATTCAAAAACATTTAGATTCGCAGCTTAAATGTGGAACGCTTTAATGAGAGCATTTTGAAAATCGGGATTCCGAATGATTGCCCAGCTTAAACAGATAGCCCCCACATACTTTGACACACTTAAATAATGAACAAACCTAATTCAAGCGCAATTTATAAACATAACTACTAGCAAAATCCAGAAATTCATTGAAATCTAGTGTAGGTATCCAATCAGGAGGAATACGAGAGATACACCGTCTGTGGTTACAATGTCAATATCCTCCTTCAAAACTTAGATTATCATTCGTTAGTTAAAAATTCTCTAACTTGTACTTTTGGTAGAGTTGACTGAAAGTGTAGAAGTGCAGATTTGAAAAACCTTGATTGATATAAAATTAGCAAACAGAAGAGGACATTTTTTAAATAATTTTGGAAAAAGAATAAATTAATATCAGAAGCGTCATCATTTACTGCAGTAATAATGATTAGAATTCAATTATTGACAATTGCATGCTAAATTATAATTTCAAACACGTAATGAAAATATGCTACATAGAAAAATGCATTTTAGGATAAAAATATCTGATGTAGAAACCACATGACTTAATTGCAAGGTCTATCAAATTATACACACTTTTTAACCTGCACTTCATTTAAATATATTTCCTTAAATTTCATTGCAGATATATTTCTCATTCAATCAATTCAGTTATGACTTTGCGGCAAGGCAAAAATACATAAAAGCTCAAGGCATCTTCGTTAAAAATTGTCAAAATACAAAAAAATCTAAAACACCAAGTCGCACCTTACTACAGTTAAAAACAGAAAGAAAAAACAATTTTTATAATTAAAATTAGTGTCTATGATCAAACATACTCGACCAACGGGAATTTGAAGACAAAAATCTTCGGTGCACAAAACTGAAAGTTAATTTTCCATCCTATTGGGCAAAAAGACTCTGAAGTTAGTGCACCAAATGACTTCGTTAGGCTTAATTCGGCACTTAAACTTCTGAATTGTTAATAAAACCTTAACCGGAACATAAGAACAACATAATTCAATTTTTTAAAGTAAAAAATGCAGAATTTACCAAAATATAAGAATAAAAATTTAAGCTCACCGAGCCAGGTAACAGAATGGGTGAAAATGTTTACTTAATATTAGAAATTTTTAAATAATATGAAACTTGAAACCTTCCAATGAAAAACAATTTTGCGAATTCTTTTCATAAAAATATACTTATTGAAAAGATGCATACGAAGTTTAGTAAATGAAATGCATAATTAAACTCATGAATGCTAGGGTACATTTTATCAATATAATTTTTCAAATGTATTTGAATAAAAGTTTAAATTTTAATTGACTGCTCAAATTTCAACAGCAATGGCTTGCTTAATGCAACTCATAGCCACCTACAATCACTCTTCGACACAGTGTTTATAGACGAATTGTTAGAAACACCTAGGACTTCTTAATAATAGGTTATGTATATCTAGAATTATCAAGACAATTCGAGGGCTAGTCTCTAAAATCAATCATTTTAAAATCAATTACTTAAATCATGCTTAAATTATTTTTAAATTCTGGCACAATTTAAAAAATTTGCAAAATCTGAGAATTCAAATGTCTCATCCTTAGGGCGGGATACACAATTCTAGCTGATAATCCATTTCACATCTAAATTAATTTCATTATTTATTATTATGTGTTCTTAGTACACTTAACGTTATGCTAAATTGCATGTGGAAAACTAAATTATTATATTTATGCAAAAGCCGGGAAATGTTCGCATCTTATTTTTTAAAACAATATTACTTTCTTGAGCGGCAGCTTTTCCAAAACTTGCCCTGTCCGATGTCACATATTTAATTTTTTCCAGAAGTTCGCTCTTGAATTGAAAACAAAGAACCATTATAAGCACTATTTTTCAAGTCAGTGCTTTATGCTTAATTCAAATAAAAAGCTATACTTGTAAAGAACACTACATCTTCTTTTGATTACAACTAATTTCTATTACAATCAGACAATAACAATAAACAGTGTAGAGAAGAAAATACTGCATTTTCTCTCTGGTGTGGTGTAGTGGTGTATTTAATTATGGCAAAACACACTAGGGCTATCTGCCTAAGGGGAGGGATGCCTTCGTGGAGGACTTTCTAAGGGAAATGGCTCGTTAACACGTTACACATGGGGAAAACCACGAAAACACCCATGTAGCCAGTCCGTTCGCGGGATGCGAACCTCGGACCGAACTACCAGTGCATTTTCTGTCTGGAAGAAGGAGTGTCAATTTTAATATGCAGTAGTTTAAAATCTATATAAACATGTTTCTCTAGTAAAGTAAGAGAAATAAGAAATATTTCATACATGCACATACATAAATTGTCTTTAAATCACTTTAAAAGCTTCTTTCTATTCAAAATCCATTTCTCTATTTTTAAAACAAATGTGAATTGTAAATGTGGAAGTGGAAATTTCCCAGAACCTCACTTTATTTCTTAAACTTTTCTGAAATCTACCATGCGGCTCCTACTGCTAAGAAGTTTGGCCATCCCCGGTATATAACAATCAGATGACTCCTCGTGTACTATTTTAAAGATGTGGATTTACATATCAATAGTCACATTTTAAAGCTAAATGCATAAAAAATAATATTTGAAAAATACAAACCTCTAGAAGAAAAAATTTGCTTTGGAAAGATTCCACTTGTTCAATTACATCTAAGATCAAAGATAATGAGTTCTCTAGAGAATCCACCTTATTGGCAAAATAACCAACATATTTTGAAGCCTTCATAGCTCTTAGATTCATCTGATGACTTTCAATTATAGATACAATGTTTTCAGAGCTTTCTAGTTTATAAAATGTTTTAAATTCTTTCATATCAAAGCATACAGACATCCATATGTTTTCAACTTCTTCGATAGACTGAAAAAATTAACAAAATAATAAATTAAAAGATTACTAATTAAAATACTGTTTATAATGGACCTTATATTGAATCTATATGTTCATTGATTTCATGAAGAAAATATAAGTTTCTTCTATGATATCGAAATTATATATGCAAATATACCTTATGGTAGCAGAAAAATAACATGCAATAGAATCAGTAGACACACGGAATTGATCAATCATGAAAAACAAAACGCATCACCATTATCAGCATGCCAAGTTTTCATAAATACATGACTGTTGATATATACCAGAGCTTCTGGAAAATATACTGAGGACCTAAGGAGGAATCACGAACAAATGTAATTGTTCATTTAAAGAAAATTGTTGTAGAATTTTTTCATTTAAAGAATTAAATTTATTTATTCATTTTTTAACTTTTCATTTAAAGAAAATTGGTGTAGGTATAAAGCAGTATTGTTATCGTATGCTGTGAGGAAAAACAATTTAAAAAAAAAAAAGAGATTCAGGGGTAGAAATGAAAAATAGTATTACTCATAAAAAATTTAACAATTAATTTAATTAGAAAATCGGTGTATTGCTGCAAGATATGAAACAGGTGGCGTTTTGCTAAAATTTGTTATTTTAAGAATAAATTTAAAATATTGAAGCGAAGGAATTTTCACAAAAGATGAGATATTTTTATAAAACAACACACACAAAAAAGTAAAAATATTTTGTATTGGAATTTAAAAGAATTTAAATGGAGAAATTTTTTTTATCGATTGCCAAATTTGTCTCTTATTTCTTTTAAGCAGTAATTCAGAAAAGTTAGCTTATTCAATTAAGAAAAACAGCATAAAAATATTCTGTAATTCCTTTTAAATAAAATAAAAAATTATGATTCTACCTAATTCTTATTAGGAATAATATCTTCGCTAATTATCATAATTTTTACTGGAATTGAAAATTATGATTCTCCGTTCTAATAAAAAATTATGATAACAATAGTTCCTTTACTAACATTAATTTTAAGTTGTTGTCTCTTTAAGCAACCTGATTCATTTTCCAAGATAATACTGGAGCACATATCGATGACATTAAATAAATGTGGGATATAGAGCTTAGCCTGTCCTAAAAGTTCCGTATCATTTACTTTTTTAATTATTGTTATTTATTTTTTTAATTATTATTTAGTTTCTTTTACTTTTCTTTGCCTACTGTTACGTAAATAAAATAAACACAAAATTAAATTTTAAATGAAAATAATAGTACTTTCAGTATCAATAATGTTATACCACACAAAATACATATTCTGAAAATTACAGGCTGTGCTGATTACGCTGCATTTAATGAGCCATGTGTTATGATTGGTATGCACAGCGGGGTACAAGTTTAGGTATGTTAAGGGGGAAAAGTTTAAAACCACGAAAAACTTTAAAAGCACTGATCTAAAGGATGACTTAAATTTATCTGCTGACAGCAACAACCCATTTTTGGAATAATCAGCTAATAGGATTGTCTATCTATCTGTATAAAGGGTGTTCAAACGAAAAGATATGAAACGTCGCAACAACCAAACCGGTCCAAATGTGGACATGTCGCTTTGGCATAACGTAGTGAGACATCTAAGGACGCGAATGTAGTGTCCGAAGTGGTTGTGCGCATACGCAAGCTCCCGCGTATGACGTTGGAGTGAAGTAGGCAGTTGTGTGTTCCGTCAAATTGATGCGGCAGTGCGTGTGAGGACATCTTGGCGTTCACATTGTGAAATTCGACGATTGCGGAGCAGCGAGATTTATCAGATTTCTGACTGTGGAAGGAGTTAAACCGGCTGATATTCATCGCAGGATGGTGGCTGTGTGTCCGATAAGTCAGTGAGAAAGTAGAGTGTCAGTTTTCGTGAACTTGGAGTGTTTGAGTGCTGACCCTAGACAGGCCAGGTAAAAACGGTCATCTAGGGGAACTCATCGACAAGGTGAACGACTTATTGAGAAGTGATATCTTAAAGGGAAGCCGCTTCAACTCGAACGACGAGCTGAAGAACACAGTGGAGGACTGGCTCCTGTCACAGTTACAGGAATTCTGGGAAGAGGGAATCCGTCGGTTCGTAAAACAGTGGGATAGTTGTGCTCAGGCCTTTTGTCATTATTTGTGAATAAAGACTTCAGTATATCAAAAGTGTCATTACGTACCTTTTCATTTGAACACCCCTAACATAGTATATAGAGAGACAGAAAAAGAAATCTGCATGGAGTTTCACTTAAGACAGGCAATATTAAATATTCAGTTCAATAACATTTCATAGTGTAGAGTTAAAGCTAAAAATAATGGAAAAAAGATTATACCTAAGCATTTTGATGAAGATGTGTAAAAATAATCCACGCACCATTTTCCCCCATAATGTAAAGAGAGAAACTTCCATCGAAATGCTGGATTATTTTTTCCCCATTAATCAGCATTTTGATGAAGGTCTGTGAAAAGAATCCTACCACCATTCTCCCCTTCTCTCTCTATATATATACATATACATCTCTCTCTATATATACATATATTTTGTATATATATATAGAGAGAGAGAGAACTGTACTGTATATATATATAAATTTGTACTGTGTATACATATACATATATACACAGTTTTCATTACTTACTTACTCATAAACTTAAGTCACTCATTTTAATAAACATAAGTCACTCCACTGAGTCAAATAACACAGTATAATGGAAACAATTCAACTTGCAGATTAATACTTAAAGACCTTCATAATTTTTAAATGAGCATATGTTGACAATTTTTTATATGTACTGTCTTAATCCATTATTTATTATAAACGTAATTTTAATAATGTCACATTCATATTTTCCTTTCCCTTTCCCACTGCTGGTTGTTTTACTTCTTTCTCTAACATGTTATTATTTCTTCATTTTTACTCTTATCTGCTTATCTGCACTCAAAAGGTATTTCTAGCCCAGAAGAGACTATTAATTTCGAAACAGGATTTTACGTTGCTATAATGGTTTACTATAAACAGTATAACTTTTCAAATTGATGTCACGTAATATTATCACCCTGTAATTTAAAGAAATTAAATAATAAAGAATTTGCATGTAAGTATGTATGTTCCTCGCATTGTGAAAAACGTTAGTACCAAGAGCCATAAAATTTTGAATAATGTAGTCCTCTACCCGAACATGTGCACCTGGAATTCACAAATTTTGAATTTCTAATTTATTTCATTACTCATATCATATTTTGTAAAACTTAAATGAATTTTTAATTAACAAAATCACTAGGAAAGCGAGCAGTGGTAACATTGTTCGAAATAAAATATATCTCCAATGCGGAAGACTATTGCCATTCAGAAAAATGCAAGATATTTATTTATCTTTCAGTTTTAATTAACAAACTCGCCTCTATGAAAGCAATATGAATGGAATAAAATGGATATGATGCAAGTAAGATGAAGTAAGATGGAAATAAAATACTTTTATTTTCCAAGAGCTAGCTTGCTGCCATTCAGCAGAGCCTAAGATACTTTCAAATTTAATCTCGAGT
The DNA here is from genome assembly GCF_044657685.1 of Stegodyphus dumicola. Lineage (NCBI taxonomy): Eukaryota > Metazoa > Arthropoda > Arachnida > Araneae > Eresidae > Stegodyphus > Stegodyphus dumicola. The sequence continues at coordinate 109,718,161 of NC_140775.1, read as the reverse complement.
AGGAGTGATTATTGAGTAGGAGTAATTTAAAAACAATAAACACAGTTCTTAAGAATATTTTTTCTACTTTTTTATGTGATTGATTTATATAAGCATGTATTAAAATCATGAGATTTCTAATTAGAAATATTCAATATTTTCATAAAATTACACTAGCTGGACTCATTAAAATCATTATATACTTTTCTTGTTTATGATAAATATTTTAGGCAGCTGGTCATACAAGCGATTAGTTTTTATAGAAATAATATAGGGAATATTAAAATATGCATGGCATCCTCTAACATTCTATCAGGAATTCTACAGATATGCTTTTTAAAATATTTTGTAATTTTCCTGTTAAATTGAATTTTATGTCAATTAATTGAGAAGAACGTGACATTTAATAAATAAAGTTATTGCATAAAAAGTTAGCAATAAAACAACAAAGAAAAATGTTCGTTAGCCGTCTCACTAAGAAAACTTAATATTGATATGATAAACTAAGAAAAAACGAAAAAATAGAAAAATGTGTGCCAACATTTCACACTGCATCACAAATTAAAAACATATGCTGCTATGCAACTTTTAAAAATTTTGGGTTTTTTAAAAAAATTGTTCTAGTTGAACTGTATGTGCTTTTGTGTGAAGAAAATGATACTTAATAACAAAGCTATAAAAACAGAAAAAAAAAAGAAAAAAAAAAAATGGTTTAGCAGGAGTGAGTGCAAAAGCAGACAGGTAGACTGTGAGCTCAGTGTAAAGAAACTTGACAAACCCTCTTGTGCAACCCTTAAAATTTGAAACTTTTCAGATTCTTTTTATTTTTTATTATTTATTTTATTTTATTTGCTATTTCTGATTGACATTTATTCTTCTTTTCAGTCATTCATTATTATATTCTGGGGTTATCATATCCAGTCCTTCACTTATAACAGCTTTTAAGAAGACTGCTAGGATTATTTTCAAACAGTCATTTGCTTCACACAATGCATCCATACACATTTATCAAATACACCCATACCTATAACTATTTTAATTTATGTGTATAAAAGAGCTTAATTTTCTTACAATAAGCATATTATGAGAAACTATACCTTTTCTATTTCATACTCTTTCCTAGCTTGAGTTGCAACCACACTAACTTTATTAACAAGATTTTCTACTTCCAAGTTTTGTAAACATGAGAAAGTGAAATCTGCACTTTTGAAAAAATCTTCACTATCTTCCACAGCAACAAGGTTTAACAAATTCCTTAGTTCATCCCAATGTCTTTTTTGCAAAGTCTTTTCTTGAAAATTCAAAATCACTTCATAATATTCATTTAAATTATCCACTTTAGACAGAAGCTCATCAAGCAAAACCCAGTGGGTTCCCTTTCAAAAAAAATCCAGAATTTGAATTAATACATAGTTCTCAATTTTTTCTTTAAGATATATAAAAACTATTGAATCAGACTGCATTTAAAAAGCATAACTTAATCACCTGTACTTCATTTTTTAATTGTTTTATATTCTTTTCAAGATTATCAGAAAGAACTTTTTTACTTGGAACATCAAATTTCACAATCGGTAAATTACTCCATTCCTCTGTATATCCATCATGCTGCTTTACATAGATCCATGATACTTTAAGATGTTCTAATTCCTAAATAATATAATGTACAAGAATGTAATTAAGATTTTATTGCATTAATCGAGCAATTTACTGCATTAATTGAATAATTTATTGCATTCAATTTAAAATGAAATTATTAAATATGTAAAAAAATTTTAATTCATGACAAATAAAAATAAAATCAACAGAATCTCAATAAATCAGCATGAAAATGAGATTATTAAAAATTCATGTTTAGTATACATTTACAATATGTCAAAATATATAAATAAGAAATTATCAACATAAAGTCTTTAAAAATAACATCTAAAATTAACATTTTAAAAGAAAGTAATCAAAAAATAAAAGAGAAAAGGGTAAAATTCGGAAAAAATATTCAGAAAAAAGTTAGTTCTCATACTCTTAATTTCAGCTTCAAACAGCAATTAACTATACATTAAATTATGCCACTTAAAAATTGCAATTAAGTCACATGAAAATGTGTTTTCAAGATACCAAGTAATTACATAAAATTAGGCAAATATAATAAAATGACATGTAACTGCATAAAACAAATATTGTTAAATATTGCAAATAAAAGCAGCTGCTCAATTGTTAATAATTCAGTTGCCAATGTTGTTGAAATGTTAAACTTCAGTTATAGAAATTCAGATGCATGCTTTTCAGTTTTAGCGTAGTTTGCAGGTTTTTGACTTTAACGAAACAATTAAATATAAGAGTAAAAACCTACTTTTACTAATTTAAATTAAATAATGGATGATTTAACTTTCTGTCTCAGAGAATAAAATGTCACAGAAAAGAAAAAAAAATCAAGCAATAAGTCATTATCTCAACGGCAAAATTCAAATTCACTTCAAGTTATTCATAATGAGACTTTTTACCCCCTTTATTTCCAATGTCTAGGCAAAAAGTTACAAAGAACTAAAATTTTATGAAAAGAGGTTACAAACAATAGAACTAAGGATAAAAAGACCAAGTCATTGTCTAAGGAATGCTCTTGCCTCTCAGTATCTCGACTCCTCTATAAAACCACGAAGAGACCCACACAGAAGCTGGTGGTCCCTGTCCATTTCTTCTCCATAATCACAAAGTGAGCAAATAGAATCATAATAAGACATAATAAGACAGATAAAAAAATATTATAAACTGAATTTTGAAATGATAAAATTTTAAATAAAAATCAATATAATTGTAAGTTACAAATATAACTAGAAAAATTTTCTGTTCATGTAAATAGATTATAAATACAATTCTTTTGTAGCAGCTTCCCTCTGGAAAGAATTTAGAAAATTTTATACAGTTGAAGATTGCTTGCATTTCCGCTCATCCCCATATTAAACGAATTTTAACTTTTAAAGTACAAACATTTTTAGCAAAATTTTTAATAAATACTTTATTATTTTAGAGGGCATTTAAGTTTTCTATAAATATGTTAGAATTTTCCATTATAAAAATTTCATTAAATACAGCTTCTAATATAAAAAAATACAAGGTGACCCAGAAGTCTCTTAACATTTGAAAATTCAATAATTCACGGAATAATGTAGGTAGAGAGGTAAAAACTTATGCACATCTTTAAAATGACATGGGGTTTTATTGAAAGAAAGATAAAGGGGAAAATTTTGCCAAAAAGGCCAACATATGGCACAGCGCAGCAAAATGTCATTGACGCCGCATAAGAATCGTGTATGAAATGAGCTGCAGTGAGAGAGGGAAGAGAGGGAATCCTCGCCTTAGGGTGTTGGTCACGTGTGATGCAAATTTATCACATCAATCGTCATCGAACCCTTTTCCTTCGAGGAAATGCGTCATTCTGCTACTCAAACTGTCACTGTGACGGGTGCGAGGTGCGCTGATATGTTACAGAATCGCATTATCCTTAGGCTGGCTTAATAAACATCTGTTGAAAGGTATGACCTTTTTTGCAGGATGGCGCTCCACCTCATATGGCTACCCGTGTGAAAGATCTCTTGCACACATGAGATGAGGATGAGGATGACGGAAATGGCGGCACGTGCTGAGCCGCCATTTCCGTCAAACTTGGCCTCTCAGATCCCCAGATCTCAAGCCTTGTGATTATTGGTTGTAGGGTTACCTGAAACTGCAAGTCTACTGCGATCGTCCGACCTCATTAGGGATACTAAAAGACAACACCTGACTGCAATTTCTCACCATACGCTGTACAGTGCTGCTCACAACATTGTTCCTCAACTACAGATATTGTTGATGAATGACGGCCGAAATGTTGAACATTTGTTATAAAGCAAATAGTCTTTGCTAAAAATCTTTCCTATAAGTTTATGTTAATTGCTGCTTTTGTTATCATATGAAGCGTCATTTGTTGGCCGTTTTAACACTTTTTTTTTTATTTGCGTTTTCAGTAAAACCCTCTGACATTTCAAGCATGAGTGTCATTTTTACCTCTCTATCTACATTATTTAGTGAATTATTGAATTTCCAAATGTTAATGAACTTTTGGGTCACCAAGTATTTATAATATGAGTAAAATATATCATCTTCTTTTAACATACTTGTTCAACTAATTTCAGCATTTCCAAAGGCTCTAAAAATATATGAAAGAAAACAGCATCTTTATTCATCTGAAATTCTTTCTTCTTAAGACCAAGTAAGCATTTCTTAAAAAATGCTATAAGTACCATAGCACTGTCATAATCAAACTTCAGTGTGAAAGGACCAGTCTCACTCAATTCTTCTTTAAGACTATTGGCAGCATTTTTCAGCTTTTCATGAAAAGTCAGAAAATACCTTTGATGTGTTGCCTGCAATATAAAAGTATTTTTAAAAAATAATTTGCAGATATAAAAAGTTACAAGCTTTATTATTATTATATAGATTTTGCACTAAAATGTGTTATACAGGTAACAGGAAACACTTGTTTATTAAACACAACAATACTTCAAATGCTTATAATTATCAGTTGAATATATTTTAAATTATAACAATTACATATATTTTTAAACAATTTAAATCATTAAGAAGAGTATTTAAACCGTTCCTTTTGTTAACCAACACATCTACAATTTGATATATAAATTAGACAGCTTAATGTCACATTAAATAGAAACTAATGAATAATAAAATGGTAACACTTAAGAAATTGCACAAATGATAAATGGCATGGTAGTATAACATCACATACTATAAAGCGTCAAAAAGTTTTGAAAGACTCCATGAAAGATAGTCTAACATAATATTTCATAAACAAAAAAATTTTCTCTTCTTCATAAACACAGATACAATCAAGTAAGTTTTTATATAAATTTCTTTTAAATTATTTTTATACTGCATGGTTGACAGGTGTCCAATTCACCTCCATGTTGACAGGTGGCTCCATTTTAAATGGCACTTTGAAAAATTCTCCATCTTAATTTAATTCTTAAACAAAAAAAAAAAAAAAATCCATTAAATAAAAAATTCTTAAAATTTACACTTATAAACAAAGATTGCAATTACAGCCAAGTAATTTTGATTTTTAAAACCCATATTTAAGATGTTAAAATTCTGAAATAAATTGTCACTAGTACAACCATTAGGGAATTATTATATGTAGAATCGGTACTTATTGTCTAGGAATATGATGTCTGTAAACTTACTTCCGATGTGGCTATCTAGGGGCTTGAAATGACTAATTCGACTTATGAAAAACTCGAATATTTAATGAAACATAAATAGTTGTTACAGACTACAAAATGATTACATGTGTAGAAAGATGAATTTACATAGATGATATATACAGATGAAGAGAATCGACTGTCTTTTACATGTAAACATCTTTCAGTCGCGTCATCGTCTTAATGGCGGAATCGTCTGAATTCTATCATCGGAAAAGTAAAAGATTTATTCTCACAGCTTGTCGCGTCATCCAATTATAATGAAGGATGCCATCCCACAACTGCTCGTCCATCCTGATGGAATGCGGCCTCGCATTCTCGTAGCACCACCATCTCATCCAGGGATCTGAAAAATAAAATTAAAAAAAAAAATAAAGAAAAGATTTTTAGTTACTATTGAGGGAAAAGTCGTCCTAAATGGTTTATTTCAGCCATCTTCCCTTATCATCTTAACATCCTCAGAAATAACGGCGTTAGCTCTTCTTAAATGCTTTTTCAGTGTTCGTTCATCTTGAACAGTCTATTTGAATACACGTATTTTACAAACAAGTCTTCCTTTGATGTTGTCTGGAACAATTCATCTTCGTATTTACGTCTTCTTAAACATCATATGGATACGTCTTCTGAATGCGTCGTCTTAGATACCATCTTCTTGAAGCCGTCTTCCTTCATACTCTTCATCCTTACAATAGTTCATTAGTCAAATAGTGAAAAATTAGTCAAATCGGGAAAAATTTGTAATCTTGGGAAAACGTTTATAATCAGGAATCATCAAAATTAGTATTTCATTATCAAAGATCGTCTGTCATGGTTTCAGGTATTCAGCACAGGTACTAGTCTTGAAAGGTCCTTCTGTAAAACCAACCTTCTCCACGTCGTATGTGTCATTAGGTTTCACCTTGGTGATTTTGTATGGACCTAAAAACTTGGATTTTAGCTTTATACCTGGCCCTAGTTGAGTGCATTTAATAGCTACCACATCATTGATCTAGTATTTACGAGGAAGATTTCGACTTCGATTGTAAGTCTTTCGATTCTCTTCCTGGATATTCTGAATCTGCTCTTTCGCCTCTTTACGTAGATTTTCTCTAGACTCGATAAAGTCCTTCTGGATTTCAGCTTCTATTAGTTCTTTAATCTTCCTGTCTTTATTCGTCTTTATCTTCGTACCAAACAAAAGCTCGAAAGGTCTCCTCTGAAAAGTCGAATTAATTATTTGCTGGACGTCATTTACGTGTTTGTACCATTTCGTAGGGTCATCTATAGCCAACTTAGAAATGACTGATAAGATAGTGGAATTCAACCGCTCTACTTGTCCATTGGCTCTTGGTAATCCTGTTAAGATTAAGGATAGATGAATATTTTCCTTAGTACAATAATCAGCAAATTCTTGAGAAGTAAATGCAGTACCACTGTCAGCTACTATATTGCAGGGATTTCCAAATAATGATTTTTGAATTTCAAGTTTAGCTATTACTTCTTTACTAGAGGTGGTTTTAGTTGGATATAACCAAACAAATTTTGTAAACGAATCAATAACCGCGAAAATGTATTTATAATTCTTGTTGGAACTTTCTAAAGGTCCTAAATGGTCTATGTGGTAAGTGTTTAGAGGAATATCTTCTTTAGGTAAAGGATGTAATAATCCTTCCTTCTTTCCAGATTTCTGGTTGGCCAGTATACAGATTTGCGATAAATTTTTCAATTTTCTCTTTCAATTTAGAGATATAAAAATGTTGTCTCACATGTTCTTCAGTACGTTTGGCAGCAAAATGACCTCGTTCATGTGCGTCTTTAATTACTTCAATTTGCATAATCTCAGGTACTACTAGTGCTTCAATTCCATTCACCATTTTGTAAAGCACGTCATTCCGCAAACAATAATCTTCATATGGCTTAGACTTCAAAACTTCTTTTGTAGCTTTTATATTTTCATCAGTTTCTTGAGCTTGAATTATCTTAAATGTTATACCATCTTGAATTACCATACATACAGGATTTCGACTAAGAGCATCCACATGTCCCATACGGGTGCCAGATCTGTGTTCGATTGTGTAATCATAATCTTGTAACATTAATGCCCATCTAGATATTTTAGTACAAATGTCTTTCTTGCTCATAGTTTGTTTGAATGCATTACAATCTGTCACGATTTTAAATGGTATGCCTAATACGTACACCCTGAATTTTTTAAGAGTTTCTACGACTGCTTTAACCTCTAATTCGTAGCTCGAATATTTACGTTCAATGTCTGTCGTTTTTCTACTCATATAATAAACCGGATGCATCTGATTATCAATTAAGGATTTCTGTAATAGAACCGCACCATAACCGTCAGCACTAGCATCAGTGTGTATTTCGGTTTCTGCTTTCGGATTATAAATACACAAAACAGGTTCAGATGTCAAGATGCGTTTCAATTCGTCAAAAGCATAAAGTTCTTTAGTTTCGAATTTAAATTTAGAATCTTTCTTCAGCAAATCACTAAGCGGTTTTGCAATTAATGAATAATTAGGTATAAATTTTCTGAAGTAACCAGTTAAACCTAAATAACTTTGAACATCTTTTACACAGTTAGATTCTGGAAAGTTAATTATTGCTTTCGTTTTAGAAGAAGAAGGATATAATTTCCCATCTTTAATTTTGTGTCCTAAAAATTCGATTTCGCGCTTCAAAAATTGACATTTCTTAATGTTTAGTTCTAGTCCATATTCCAATGCAGTCTGTAATACGCGTTTCAATTTTTTAATTCCCTGAGCTTCATTTTCAGAAGGAATAATGATGTCGTCCATATAGATCACAACAATATTGTCCTTTAAACGATCACGAAATACTATATCGTAAGATGTATCTTTGGAAAACACTTGGGCTGTCGGCAAGACCGAACGGGACTTTCAGAAATTCATGTCCGTTTTGTGTCAGGAAAGATGTGTATTTTCTACTTTCTTCGTCCACTTCAACATGAAAAAAAACGTTCTTTAAATCTAGTGTTGTAAATACCATTGCTGCTTGTAATTTATCAATAACATCATCAATTAATGGCAGAGGAAAGCGATCACGAATTATTTTTTATTCAGGCGCCGATAATCTACGCTAAGTCTCAATGAGCCACATTTTTTTCTACTTAGCACGATATTACTTGCGTAATCAGAACATCTTTGTTTAATGATTTGTTTCTCTAACCACTCCGAAATCTGTTTATCAATTTCATGCTGCTCAGCGGGGGGAAAGCGTCGCGGCGAGTAATAAACCGAAAGTTGATCTGTCATCACTATTCGCATCTTCAGGCCAGATGTTTTTATTTTATTCGGCTCATAATTCCTTACTAAGTGTAGTATTTCATTTCTATGTACTCCGTCTTTGATATGACTTAATTTCCTCCAATTAAATATCACGAATGCACATCAAATAGTTTTCAAGTTGCAATTTTCTAATTTCGACTCCTTTTTTATTTACAGTTAATTCCCCTTGCCTTATAATATCAGTACCAATGATTGCTTGTAAAAACATTTCGTTTTCTGCGATAAAACAAATATTTGATCGAAATGAAGAACCATCAATTTCGAATTCACCATCAAGTTTTCCTATAGGCTTAATTTTCCCATTACCAAACCCCGTTAACTGTACATCTGCCGACTTAAGTTCAGGAGAACCTATCTTCTTATGTATATATTCTCGGATTAACGTTACCTGACTACCAGTATCTATTAAAGCATCAATCTGCAAATTACCAAATTAACAGTTTTATGCATTTCTTTCTGACAAGTCTGAGTTATTGGAGTAACAGCTTTGGCATCTTGGATATTTTTAGATGATGTTTTCGAACAATCTACGGCTTTGTGTCCAAACAAAACATTTAAACACTTAAATCCTTTACTCTTATTGTTACAGAAATTCGATTTTATGGCCTAAACTTCCACAATTATAACACCTTGGCTCTTTAATCTTACTAGGTACAGCGCATGTTTTATTTTGTGTGTTAGTACTTGAATAGCCCTTATTTTTTGTATCTGGAACGCAAATTTTCTCATAAACTTTTAATTTCTCTTTGAATTCAGAAATAGTTTTACACCCGTACAAAACAATTTTGTTACTACTCTGATCTGGTATCCCATTGATTACATAATCAAGAATTGATAAATCATCAACAGAACCTCGACTGGCTATTTCACGCATGGCAATTAAATATTCGGAAAGTGATTCACCAGGTTTTAAGTGTCGTTTCTGTAGCAAATTATGAAGTTGTGCACTGTTTATTTTAGAACCAAACTCAGATAACAGATTTTCTTTTAATTTGTCCCATGATATTATACCCTTCAAATACCTAATAAATACTTTAGAAGAACCAGCAAGCAATTTTTTAGCAAACACAATTTTCTGTAATTCCGATAACTTAAATAATTTGAAAGATTCTTCTAAATCACCAATGAAGGATTCAACTGGATATGTATCAGTGCCATTAAATTCAGAAACAGTTTCTAAGATATCACGAAAATGTAGGGAAATATTGCTAGGCATTATAATGTTTTCATCCACTGAGTTATTTATGGGAGGTGATTCTTGGTAATTGGGAGGTGACCGAACAGAATTAATATCATGATTTTTATCAGAATCATAAACACTTTCGTTTTCAGATAACTCATCATCGTCATCACTTTCGGATTTTAAAAGCTTAAAATCACAAAGACTATTCAATATTAAATCACAGTTTTTATCAGGATTTGAATCATAATTAAGATGTAACAAATTACACACAGAAATAAAATTATTTGCAGTAAGAGTTTTAAGTAACTTTTGTTTTGTTTCTTCAATATTAAAATCAGATGGAAAACCACAAAAGTTACTCAATCTAGCTCTATTTTTTGATCACCCAAAGTTCCAAACACAATTTGATGTAAAAGTTTAATTGACTTAGTAGGCCCAGTCTTTAAAGAATTTGAAATTCTAGGAATAGAATTTAAGGTCGTCATCTTAATTCACAGTATCATAGAGCACTATTCTTAGAAGTAACAAAGTGGAAATAATCGAAGAAAAACTTACTTCTCTTCTTTTGTAATATTCATCATGCTTCTTACTAGGCTCATACCGGCCTGAGTTCCCAATTCTGTAGAATCGATACTTATTGTCTAGGAATATGATGTTTGTAAACTTACTTCCGATGTGGCTATCTAGGGGCTTGAAATGACTAATTCGACTTATGAATAACTCGAATATTTAATGAAACATAAATAGTTGCTACAGACTACAAAATGATTACATGTGTAGAAAGATGAATTTACATAGATGATATATACAGATGAAGAGAATCGACTGTCTTTTACATGTAAACATCTTTCAGTCGCGACATCGTCTTAATGGCGGAATCGTCTGAATTCTATCATCGGAAAAGTAAAAAAATTATTCTCATAGCTTGTCGCGACATCCGATTATAATGAACGATGCCATCCCACATATAAAATCAATAAAATTTTGTTTATCAAAACCATAACTTAGTGCTAGTTTAAACATGTTTAGAGAAGTAGTTTGACAGTTGATTAAAGGAAAAAAGTGAGGGAAAAGTTCTGTTTAATAAAAGAAAGTACTCTTATGAAAATTGTTCAAAATCTATTTTATTTTGAATGATTAAAATACACTAATAAATATATGTGTAAGCTATACTTTGCATAATTTTCATTGTCTTTAATTAATGATTTGTATTTTTATTACAGAATTACATATTTCATACTATGTGTCAAAATTTATAAATTAAAAAAATATGCAAATAGTCAAATAGAAAACTAACATTAGACTAAAAAAATATGCAAATAGTCAAATAGAAAACTAACATGCTATGATTTATATGGAAATAATTTTCATATTGGACTAGAACCTGTTCTGAATATATACTTGGAACCAGTCTTTTTTTTTTTTTTTTTCCTTATATACTGTACTTTTTTTTTCCTTATATACTGTACTTTTTTATACAGCTCTGATCTAGAAACTCATCTACTGAATTAAAATAGGAATGAATGCATTTAAATATAGCCTTAGTTGAATGGCATTTATTTTTACAAACAAATGGCCAGTTGTCTCAAATTAGGTATGTAAAAGCTTGTTCTAAGCAAAATGTCATCTAAGAATAGATTTTATGAACTCAAATACAGATATTCTCCACAATTCTCCGCAATACAAAGAATTTTTTTAATATTATTTCACTATTATGAATGGCCCGCATTAGTACCTTTCTTAATTAATGAAAAAAATCTAAAGAGATTTTTCAATTTCACAAAAAAGACCAAAAAAAGAAAATAGTGTTGCATTACGAAAGAAAAAAAGAATGAGTTTCCTTAGGTTTAATTAGACTTCATTCAGGTTTAGGGTATTTTTGCTAACATTTTAATATGGATGCCACTGAAAAACAAACAAATTTATCCCATCTTTAAGATTTATGTGATCAGAATTGCTTTTACATATAATAATTCTACATTAGTACATTACATAATTACATATACAGTCAAAAGTCTTTAATCCGGACTTCCAGAATCCGGAATGATCTATAATCCGAACCTCAGAGCTACAAACTTTCTGCGCATGCGCATATGCGTTTACGCATGCGCATAATGCGTTCAATGTATAACGGACGGTATAAGCTAAGCTAAAATTATCTAATTATCTATTTCAGTTAATGTTGCAGATTGCGTTGTTCCTTAATCTTCGAATTAAGTTCCTTAATCTGGATCCGGTTTATTATTTTTTGCAGACTGTTAGAGCAATTTTATAAAAGTAAGCTTGATGTCAAAAATAATTTCCGATTCTGGAGCTGCCAAAGGATCTACAGAGCGAAAGCATGTTTCGATGTCCATCAAAGAAAAAGTGGAATTGCTGCAAAAAATGGATAAAGGCATATCCTTTGTTTCTCTAACCATTCCGAAATCTGTTTATCAATTTCACGCTGCTCTGCGGGGGCGGGGGACGTCGCGGCGCACAATGAACTGGAAGTTGATCTGTCAACACTGTCCTTATCTTCACGGCAGATGTTTTTATTTTATTCGGCTTATAATTCCTTACTAAATGTAGTAATTCATCTCGAAGTACTCCGTCTTTGATATGATTTAAATCAAATTCCTCGTCATTATAAATAACACGAATACACCTCAAATAGTTTTCTGGTTGCAATCTTCTAATTTCGACTATGCGTAATGTATGCTTTACGCATGCGCGCGTTGTTTAATAAAATAAACAAATAAATATTAAGCTTTTTTTGTAAATTTTGTTACCCTTTAGATCATAATTGCTTCATAAATTACGGTTTCATATTTTTAGTTGTATAATTTCTGCATGCCATCTTACCTGATTTAAATGGATGATCTATAATCCGGAAAAACCGATAATCCGGAATCGCCGAAGTCCCGACGAGTCCGGATTAAAGACTTTTGACTGTAGTAATACAATATATAACAATTCTTATCTTCTCTTGAAATCTATGCGACAAGACAGATAAAATTTGATACAAAATTAAAAAGGGGACAAACAATTAGTGGTGTTAAAAAATATTGAATTTTTTTAATACCACTAATTTATCTTAGAATTTCAATAATTAGGATTTGTAGAATTTTCTCTTTTATATTTTATCACACTTAAGTACTATTAAAGCCCGAATATTTTAGAGTAATTTTATTTCTTGTACTGAAATCCTAAGAAACTTACACATATTACTGTCATACATACTATATAAACATACTGTGATAGATAGATACACACATGTGCAACACCCCTCCCCCCCCCCAAAAAAAAGGAATGGGAAAATTTTTTATCAATAAAATAAAATTTTGGGGCCCCGTTTTTCTTATTAGCTACTGGTAGTGAGGGAACTTAATTGCCTAAAAGGTAGTGAGGGAACTAATTGCCAAAATCTAACATGTTTTTAACATTTTACACCAGCTTTTTTACCAGATATTAAATATCAGAGTGACAAAATTTTAATTCTGTATGCCAGCTGGAAACAGGTTTAAATACTAAAGAATTTATATTTTTATATCAAAATGCATTTCATATAAATATACATGAATTACCATATCTTATATTTGCAAACATTAAGAAAACAATCATAAGAGAGAAAAAATGATTTTCTATCATTTAAAGCATACCTGAACTTTCTGTAGATCAGTGTAATATTTTTTAAAATTCGCTTCAAGTTTTTTCCAGCTGGCATCTAAATTTTGCAGTTGATCTAATGACTGTAAAAAACAAAAATTATCATATCAATAAACTGAAAAATTTCATATACACATATACAAGAGGCTTAGTCAGAAAATAAGTATAACTAGACAACAACTGCCAAGTACCATCTAGAGCAGTAATTCTTAAACTGTGCTCTGCAAATCCTTGATGACTTATTAGCCAAAATATAATGGATGATTTTTTTTAATTAAAATTTCAGTTATTTAATTTCAGTGTGAAAAAAATAACAAAAATATCACTTAAATTAAATGTTAAGAATGCAGCACATCACATATGAGAAGTAATCAAGTTGCAATTTACAAACCTCTAATCTAACATTCATTAAAAAATGATGGCTCACATGTCCCAGGTGGTTTTTGGTCTATAAAATGCAACTCACACAGTAACAAATATTAATTTTATATTGAAACAGTTACAATTTGAAATAGATATTGCACTGTAATGCATTCTTTTAACATGTGTAATTTTTAAAATTATTTTAAATCTGTTAAAAAATTTCAAAATTTGATTTATTTAATTTCATTGTGAAAAAATAATAAAAGTATCATGTAAATTAATTGTTAGGAATGCAACACATCATATATGAGAAGTAATGAACTTACAATTCACAATCTTCTATTCAAGAGCATGCATTAACAAATGGTGGCTCACATGCCCCAGGTGGTTTTTGGTTTTCCAAAATGCAACTCACACAGTAACAAATATTAATTTTATATTGAAAACAGTTACAATTTGAAAGAGATATTGCACTGTAATGCATTCTTTTAACATGTGTAATTTTTTAATTACTTTAAATCTGTTACAAAATTGTTTTAATAATTTCAAAAAGGGTGCTATGTGTTAATACTGTAGTAAAGTATTTTATATTTCTATTGTGTACTACCATTTCTATAGTGTACTACCATGGTTATGCTTTTTCTAGTGTAGTTGATATCTGTCAGGGTAACAGGAAGACATATACATTTCCAATAAGCCGTACTAACAGTACATTTCTAATCTAAATGCACTACGAGTATGCACAGCTGTGGAAATTGGGAAAAACAAAATGAATCTGTTGACTCCTGTTAATTAAATGACTTAAAGTTAAGTTGTAAAGCCTTTCCTCTCTCTTTACAAGTACCTTCATTGTCAAATTGTAAGCACATCCGGTTAGCAATCAGATGTGGAGTTCAAATCTCAGTGTTATCATTTCATATTTTTCACATCTTCTGCTCTGAAATAAAATGTCTGATGATCTCTAAAAGTGGCGCCTGAATTAAAAAATGTGGTGGACAATAATTCATGCTCAACAGTCAACAGGATTTGGCAATTGGAGTCTTTCCACCCCATTCACCCTTTAAGTGGAGAAAAATATAAGATATTTTATCCCTCTTTACCGTATGCTTTTGTGGTGTAAATAGAAGGACATCCAACTAGCAGTTGGGATGTCTAGAGTCCAAATCCTGGAGACAGCAATGAATATTTTCCCCGTCTTCTGCTCCAAATTAAAATGTTTAATGGTCTGTACAAAGTATGGTCTCTGTATATTATGAAAACTTAAGCTATTGTTTTCTATGCTAAAATTCCAATAATATTTTCCCTAAAATTAAAACAATTTTCCAGTAACACATGTTTTCAACCTTTCTAAAATAATGAATATATGTTAAAAGCAAAGAAAAATAACTAGTTTTACTTCATTACTTCAAAATATAAAATTATTCTCCTGTTCAAAGAGAAAAACCATTTTTGTACTATTACAAAAATCATCACATCTTCTTCCTAATGCAATTTTTTTGTATTAAATCAGATAATAATTATAATCAGAAGAAAATACCTGATTTATTACGAGAAGTAAAAACTTTTAGTGCATCATGCAAAATTTTGAATTTTGTAACAAGCGCATTAAATATTTTGAAGACAATACAATAGAATAAAAATCTATGATTCTAGTTCTTTTACCATTTCTTTTTATTCAAAAACTGTTTTATAAAGTATAAAATAACATAAATATCTATTTGCAGCTCTTAGAATGTTCTTTGAGGCTCCTGAAATTTTTTAAAGACTGAGATACAGCTCTTGTTAACGTGAAACTTAGCCACTCCTGATCTAGATTACAGTTTAAAACACATAAAATGGCATCTTACACATACCCTTTGAAAATGGTTTTAATTGTATATTATGTATTTGACATATTGAAACCAACTAATCAGCTCAAAATTTGCGAAATATGGCCTAAAGTTTAATTTTTAAATACTAGGAAAAAGTCATCTCTCCAGATGTTTTTAAAATGAAGGCTAAAATTCCCTTTTAGAATAGTTAGTTTATAGTAACAACAGAATAAGTTATGGAAAGGTTAGTAAACAAAACTGGATGACCAATGGAAAATATAAGAATGTGCCCACCTTTAACAAGAAAAATGCCAGAATGAAGTCTAGAAAAAGTGTTCCATAGTTTCTTTTGTCTTAACTTCACGGTTTCTTTATTATTTATTGACAATATTGTTACGTTTTTCTTTTCTGACACAAGTTGTTACCTTATTTTCCTCCTTCACGTTCGAACGGGGTTCGTGAGGATTTGGAGTGAATAATGACAATACTACTTGACTAAACTAAACGCACTACTACTAGTACTACTACTAAAAGCACTTTATTGGCCAGTATTGTCAGGAGAGCTCCAAAACACGTTTTTACAGTCGTCGATGAACTACTATAAACACGCTGACACGATCAGCGACACAGCCTCCAGGTTATCAGGCTATCATGGTGGAGACAGCTTCACGGCAAAGCACTATAGTACAGCTCCCGACTCTGCTCGGTCGTTCTCGGAACTCTACGTACTCTCAAGACTCTCCACGCTACAACTCGTGATGCACTCGACGATACACAGAGCATAGCTCCCGAATCTTCGGTTCAGTCGTTCCCGGAGCTCAACACACTCTCTCGACGATGCACTAACTCGCGATACACTAAACACTTTCTCGATGAACTCGGAACTAGACTTCGAGACACTCGCCCTCAATGACTGACTATCAGCTCGCTAGACGAGGCACATACTCGATACTAACTGACTCTCCGCGTACCAGCAGGATTTATATAGCTTTTGACTAGTGTTCGCTGGGCTAAACCGGTAAGAATTCGTTCCAGAAGGTTCTCCATCCGTCCGTGGCATGTCGCCAATTTTGTCACCAAATGTCGCCAAATGGGCGATTTCTCGCCAAATGTGGCATCCCTGCCATTAAAAATGCTTTTTAATGTGAAAATTCATTTGGTTTACTAACAACACATGCACATTACAAGCTAAATATACTTATAGGAAAGCAAATAATAAATAAATAAATGGATACGCTATATTGTGATTTGACATTTCTGATATGCTACTATAAGCAAGGACTTAAAACACTGAGCAATATTCTGAAAGGAGACAAACTGTAAATATCTCATACTGCAATGAAATAAAAGCAATAGTTTTTACATAGATGTACAAAAGTTAGCTACATCCTATGAAAATAGTACAAAAATTCTCATACAATATTGCAATAAATGCCTCAATATAAATAACAGTGTAGAAAAAACTCATTTAACATATGCAGAACTTACTGAAAATATTATTTCACATGAAAACTTCTCAGATTTGTGATATAAAAAATGTATAAAGCCTAATCTTTCTATTTTTTTATTATATCATGATGCATTATATTACATCACTGGAACATAGTTTGGTAATTTGAAGAACATTGCAGCTTGAAAACTATCAATTCTGATAATTGCAGCCATTTTATGTGATAAAAGATGTGTAACGCATCTTTTAAATTTATAATAGCACAATACTTGTAATAATTAAATAACACACACACACACACACATATATATATATATACAAGGTAACCAAAAAAGTTCTTGCCGTTTCTGATATGACATTGGAAGAGTGAACGCTAACATAAAAATAGTCGCCAAGCCTGGCGATGAATTTTTATTTTCAGATTTTCTACTCTGGTGTATCTACCAGTCCGATGCCGTTCGCTATTACACGTAACTAATGTTCACGCCCCCTTTCTCCAACTAGCCTCCCCCCGGACGTTCAAACATAACTCACACAGCGACTGATTGAAATGGACGTGTCAAACGCGCTCGTTCGGAGTCGTTTACTGTATGATTTTAAAGTGGCCCTGTCATCAGCAGAATCACGTCATCGAATTTGCCAGGCCTTTGGGAATGATACTGCTAACGAACGAACCGCTAGGAAATAGTTCTAGAAGTTCAGGTCAGAAGATACGTCTCTTAGTGATACACCACGCAGCGGTCGGCCGCAAGCGCTGGACGATGAGGCCCTGAGAACAGCCATAGAGAGTGACAGTAGCCAAACATGTGATGAGCTTGCTGCACACTTCCAAGTATCTGGTGAAATGATCAGACTCCATTTGCACAGCATAGGATAGGCATACAAGCTGAGCAAGTGGGTACCCCACTCACTGTCCGATTCAAACAAGCAACAGCGTGTCCCTGCCTGTTTTTCATTGTTTATTCGGCACGGCTGTGCATACATATTTGATCGAGTACTCACCAGCGATGAAAAGTGGATCCAGTATGACACACCCAGGCGTTCCAGACATTGGTTGTCACCACGGAACTCTGTGTCTCACACTGCGAGAAGATCATGCTCTGTATCTGGTGGACTGGTCGTCATGTGGTGCACTATGATCTCCTGCCAGTGTGCCAAACCATCCCGACAGGCCTCTACTCGCAGCAGTTTGAACGTGTACATTAGGCACTAATGCATAAAGAGCCAGCATTGGTCAATCGTAAAGGTATACTACTCCATGAGAATGCGAAGCCGCATGTGACTTGGGAAACCAGCGACTGGGCTGCGAGACACTACCACATCCGCCATACTCTCCAGACTTCGTGACAACAGACTACCATCTTTTCCATTCTCTGGGCAACCATCTTCGTGGAAAATCCTTTAACAACCGGCTAGACCTAGAAAAGGCCCTCACGGACTTCTTTTCGTCCTGAGTTTTACCGCGACGTCATCGCACAGCTAGCCACTCGTTGGCAAAAGGCACTGGATGCTGATTACTTTGAGGATTAGCGGTGATTATTATTTTTTTATGACTTCTGATTTCTGACTGTCCAAAACGGCAAGAACTTTTTTGATTACCTTGTATATATATATTTCTGAATGATATTATTTTACGATATGCGCCCCTCAGTTTCAGTATCAAGAACAGATCAGATTCGATTCAAAGAAAATAAAATAAATGAAATAAAACAATATACAAGACAACCATTAAATACTTTTAATAATTGACTTAATTACTAAAAACCATAAAAATACATTTAAATTAGGAATTTGGAAAAAATAATTACTTTGGAATAATTAGTAGTTTAAAACAATTAGTAACTCTAAGGTACTTTCCATTTCTAGTGACATATAAGAAGAAACAAAATGGTGAATTTTAGAATCAACGAAATACGGTATTAATAATTACACCATTCATAATTAATAAAAGAAGAATGCAATGCTATATATAAATCTAATGTGTATGATCAAAAACGAAATCTGCGAAAATGAAAACACAAATGATCATTTTGAAATTAATCAAAAGAGATAAATATAAGTATATCGGAAAAACTCAAACATCAGCGTTCAAAAGTGCTTAATTTGCTACATATGATTTAATCAAAAGCCAAAAACTAAACAAAAGTATTTATTTTTATTATTCTCATGAATTCTATCAAAAGTGAAAAGAATTAATTTGCTACATATGATTTAATCAAAAGCCAAAAACTAAACAAAAGTATTTATTTTTATTATTCTCATGAATTCTATCAAAAGTCACTGCAGGACTACAATAAAAAGTTTACTTATCACACATGAAAATAATTCCTTATTTTATATGCTTCCTTGTTAATTCTTTTTTAAAAAGATTTAAAAATTATCTTCAGTAAAAATCTTTGATAACACTTAATAGTTTAATAATTACACATTTTAGTAGAAAATACTCTAATTTAGTAAAAAATATAAAAAATATCTCAGCCAAATCACACTTGGGATTTCCTTAAATAAGCAAGAGTTTAAGATTAACAAGGAGATTAATGAACATTTCGAGTTCCCATTCAATTTCAGTTAAGTAATGTTGAAATTAAATACAAAGGCAATTATTATTTAAAATAAAAATATATGTTTTGACAAATTTTTGTGACTATAAATAATATGAACATGCCAAATTTTCTAAAGAGAAAAGTTATTTAAGACATACCTTATTCAGCTTACTATGTTCCGTATTAAAATTTTCATTTGTTTTTAGTAAGGAAAACTTTTAGTTACCTTCTCATTAAATGATATTCCAAATTTTCTCAAAACAGTGAAGCTTTCAAAAATTGAAGTAAATGTTGAATGAATATCAGCAGCATGCTTTTTGGCTCGAATCAAAAATCGTATAGAGTACTTTAACTCTTCAAGATTTTGAGGAATGTCTTTGAACCTGAAACAAAATAAAATAAAACAAGATAAACTAATTTCATTTTCATAAAACTAAATGAATTCATCTAATTTATCCAACACTTTCAATACATTTGTTATTGTGTAAAAAATCATATAATTCAGTAAATACTAATTCAATTGTTCCTAACCTTTTTGGTTCAATGCACCCTTTCACCATTGTTTGAAGATCATCCCCCCTTTCCAAAACTTGAAAAATACATACACACATTTATTTAGATTATTTTCTAACGTATTTTATAAACTAAATAATAAAAAGTATAAAAAATGTTGGTAAGTAACGCAACTTAAATAAAAGTGTTTTTTTAATACTTTCAAGTAAAGTTTAGTATTAGTTTATGAGTTTTTATATTCATAAACTAAAACTAAATACTTAACAGCTAAATAAAAGGTTGACTACATTCTGACCCCCATCCCGATAGTCCAAAATTGGCTCCTTCCTAGTTCAAAACACTTGTATCTATATAATTGGACTTACTTTTAACTGAGAAAAACTTTAAATTAAAAAAAAGTTAACCCATGAATTATAAGACTCATCACAATAATTCAAATATTAATAAAATCACTTCGTGCATCATTCTGTAAATTAATTAAGATAACAAAAAGGAACTGTGGAAAAAAAAAGAAACAATTCTATATATTCCGTTTTACTGCGACGATCGGCGAAATTCAAATTGCGTTTTCCGTATATCGAAAGCGCATCTGAGGATATATATACATTAGATTTATATATAGCATTGTTCTAACATAAGTATTTTGACACAAAATCGGACTTTTTCTGAAGTAACATACCAATTTTTTTTCCATATTTCGATTCTACGACTCAAATTATGCCTAGATATTAAATTTTGTAATTTTTGGTGAGAAATTTATGGAGAAATTTAAACATTTATCTTTGCAAATTGTTTTCAGTTTGCGTCAAGAATAATTCACTTGGCGAATTCTTAATTTATAGCAATCTATTTTCCTTTACCATTTTTTTTAGGAAAAAGTCATCGTTCATAATTTCAAATAATTTTAACAAAGTGCGTACACCATATTTTCGTTATTATGGCTTATAATAAATACGCCAAATTTCAAAAAGCGCCAAAATGTAAATTTATGTATATCTTACGAAATTTTCAATAAAGAACTCTAATTTTTTGCAGGCATGCTTAGAAATACATCTATTTTAATGTTATGGCAAAACTTTTATAGGTTATAATTCAGAATTTTTTCAAAAAATGAATAAAAATTATTTAAAAATACAAATATTTAAAATAAATAAAAAAAGGTGGCGAATTTTATTTGGAATGAACCTAAATTTCGAAATATGAAAGGAAGAATCAATTACGTTTAATAAAAAAAGAAATATTAATAAAGATATACATCAAATTCAGTTAACATTGAGGAGCTAAAATTTTGAGAGCTAATTTTTAAAAAAACTACTCATGCGATTTTTATAAAACTTGACAATTTGGCATAATTTGAGTCGTAGAATCGAAATATGGAAAAAAATTGGCATGTCATTTCAGAAAAAGTTCGATTTTGAGTCAAAATATCTATATTAGAACAATGCTATATATAAATCTAACACTTATCCTACGTCACGCTTTTGAGACATGAAAAACGCAAGTTGAATTTCGTCATTCGTCCCAGTAGAACGAGAGATATGGAACTGTCCCCCCCTTTTTTTGTGTAGTGTATTGAATGCAGTTAAGAATAATAAGCAAGTTATTTTTATTGTGCTTTGAGAAACTAAGACTTTCTTCATGATCAAACATTAAAATACGCATGCTTCCAATTTACTCAAGAAAAGTTAAATAAAAAAACAATTTCATGTTTTCAATTTTTAATATAGTGCAAAAAAACTTTAAATACATAAAATTAAAATTATTAAATATAGTTTTCTTTGTAGCATGCATTTACCTAATATTCTTTTCATGCTGAATACTTCTTCCGTAAATAAAATATAAGCTTAAATATTATATATTTTCTTTTAGTTAAAAGGTTTGCTAAAATATGTGTTATTTCAAATCAAAGCTGTTTCAAGAAGAATCATAATTTAGTTCTTAATTATTAACGAAAAAACGAAAAATTGCTTGGAAAAGTTGCCAAAAATTATTCAGTTTAATCATTTAACATTTTTCATAAAATAAAATATTATTTAAAGCATGACAGTATTCAAAATGAAAGAAAATTCGAAAGACCACCAAACTGTATTATGCCATATTGCCAGGGTTAGGTTAGGTTATTTAATTACGGCAAAGCCTCGAGGGCTATCTGCCTAAAGGGAGGGATGCCTTCGTAGAGGACTTTCTAAGGGAAACTGGCTCGTATACACGTTACACATGGGGAGAACCACGAAAAGGCCCATGCAGACAGTCCGTTCGCGGAATTCGAACCTCGGACCGAACTACCAGTGTTTAGCGACTTTACCGCTCGGCCGCTGGTGGGCCTACCATATTGCCAAAATAGTCGTATTACCAAAAATAGCAAGGGTATCCTTAAAGTGTAACAAAAATTTTAATCAGTCGGAATATTTATTAATTCAAAAATTATTAAAATAATAATCTAATTTGTGTAATATAACAGCTGAGATAATGATGTCTTACTGCATTAGAAAAGATAAATGTATCTGCCGTGGATGCAGTCAGCTGATCAATGTTCACATACAGAGTACTGCCACACTTTCTTTATATTATCTCTGATATTTATATTTGGGATGTATAAATTGACGAAAATATCCGAATGATTTGTTCCGAAAATCTTCACTTGTAAAAATTGTTATTACGTAGAGTTCTTAAAAAAAGTTCAAAATTTTTGTTTAATTTTTCTGTTCTCCTGGTATTTTATTCACAGAGTTTAAACAAACTATTAACAAACGAAAATAGTAATTCAGCATCTGAAAACTTCGAAAAATATCAATATGTTTAATTTAATTATTCTTTGTTTTGAAGCTGTGGATAGCAATGATTTGTACAGCAGTTTAAAATGAATCCCAAGTTTTAAAACTTTTATTTTGGGAAAAACCCAAGATGTTATTTTTTAGTATTTAAAATTGTGAATTTTAAGATTCCAATAACACACTCTGTCACACACACACAAAATATATATATATATATATATATATATATATATATATATATGCACCAAGAAGAAATCGAACCACAGTCACGAAACTGGGCAGGAATGTAGTCTGGTGACATATGCGAATGATTTAAAATTTCGACGCCAATGAGGCAAGAGTAAGCGCGCTACGCGCATATGAGGTGAGCAGCTGGGAGAGTAAAAGCATAATTGCTCGTGCCGTAGGGCTATTTAAACGACTTTGTCGACTTGAATGGACGGTATTGTGACTAGAGATGTAACTGGCAGTAGTACGAACAGTTGTTGGACTTTGAGAAGAGGAGTATAGTAGGCGTCAGAGAAGCAGGTTGGTCGAACAGGTTTATCGGCCGCCACCTTGGTCGAAACGATATAATAGTTGCTCGGTATTGTTGATTACGGAAGGGAGAGTCTGCCGTTGAAGAGGACCAAAGCGTCGAAGGAACAACAATCGTCGAAGGAACAACAAGCGTCGAAGGAACAACACAAATGAGCGCAAGGATCGCGCAATCATAAAAGCGGCCACTTCCGTACCAACAACGTCGATAGCACCTTTCAACACCGTTTACCACCCTCCAGACATCCGGTGGTATCAAGGGAAACCATTTGGAGACGACTGGCCGACGCCAGTATATACTGCCTCCAATATATCCATTAAGATGCCTATCACAAACCCCACATCATAGGCAGTGTCGACTTGATTTTTGCCGAACTCGGGAAAACTGCAGCGTGACCGCCTGGAGGCGTGTGATCTTCAGAGATGAATCTCGATTCAGTCTCAGTGCTGATGACCAACGCACACGCGTGTGGAGGCGGCCAGACCAGCGGTCAGATCCGGCATTTGTTGTCGAGCGGCACACAAGTTGTGACAGTGTGGGGAGCGATTTGTTGAAAACCACGATTATCTCTAGTCGTCCTTCAAGGCACTATGACGGCTCGCATTTACGTGGACGACATTTTAACGCTGGTTGTTCTGTCTAAGCTACCCAGGTTCCATTCATCAGCAGGACACGTTCGTCTACATACTGAGCGACTCTACCAAGAAAGTCTTCAAGGCTATGACGTGCTTCCGTGGCCTGCCAGGTCACTAGATCTTTCGCTAATTGGCACATGCTTGGAAAGCAACTGCAACAGTTCCAGAATACAGTCATCCCTCGCTACTTCGCTGTTCATTTATCGCGGAGTGTTCTCATCAAAAACTCAAAATTAAGGAATTATGGAGCGAAAGTTTCCCTCACGCCAGCAGAAGGCAGGGAGTACCCACACAATTCAAAATCCACGTCTCTGACTGGCTGGCTAGCATCCTGCCAAGACTACGAGGGATTTACGCCTGAAGTTCACACCACTCCGCCGTAGATAAGGCTGTGAGGCTGGCTCGGTTGGTAGCCACTGAAGGGTTCTCCGACATGATGAGGGAAGAAGTGAACACACTGATCTAGTGCCGCTCGAACCCTCTAACCAACGATGAACTCGTCGAAATGACAAGATCGGCAAGTGAGGAAGAAGAGGAGGTAGCTGACGACGGTGACGACACCGAAGCCTGAAGTATATGGCCTTACCTTGGAAAACCTGCAAGAGCTCTGCAACATAGCACGGACTCTGCAACAAAGGGCCCAAGAAACCGACGACAACATGGTCAGAGCCGTAGAATTCATCACCCGTATTGACGTTGTAATGGCGTTGTATAAGGGCACCTTTGCTCAGAAGAAAAGACAACCGCCACAGCTTCCCATCACGATGTTCCTTGTGCGCCGAAAACGTTCTGCAGAAGCTCCTCCTGCTGCCTCTACGCCGCCTCCTGCAGTTACCCCAGCTCTATCTGAAGCTTCCCGCGACGATCCAGAGCCCCCATCACCTGACGATGAGGCGTCATCTGAAGAGCAGTAAATCTCTCATTAACCTGTGCAGTAAATCATCCTCATCTTCTTCACCTCCATCGTACTGCACAGGTGTTTCATCGAGATTTATAAAGATCAAGCGAAGAGAAGCTACTGTCAGAGGTGAGTTACGTACCTTGTTATAAAAGAAAAGTTGTTATAAGAATAAAAGAGTTCTAAAAACATATTTACAGTATGTACACTTTAGTTATATCTACGTATGTTACACACACACACGTATCATATTTATATTATTTTTTTACATTATTTTATATATGTTATTTATACTATTAATATTTTATTTACATGTTTGAAACTATTTTTTAATGTTCTAATGGTAACATATGCACTTATATGGTTTCATATACACTTACTGACATTATACATACACAAAAAATGTACGTATGTTAAAATTGAGAGGGTGACACTACTTCGCGGTTTTTCAACTATCGCGGCCCGGTTCTGGTCCGTATTAACCGCGATAATTGAGAGATGACTGTATTGGTGAATTTACTGCTCAGTTGCAAAGATTATGGCATGATCTTTCCCGAGGGGTCATAGGTGATCTACTTGAATCCATGCCATGCCGTGTTTCGACTGGTAAAGCTGCCAGAGGTGGCTATACTACTAACTGATTTCAAAAGTTTTCATGCCATAACTTCTTAATAAAAGGATCTTTTGTTCTGAATTTATAATCATTTGTTATCTCCCCATTACACTATATACATGTTAAGTTTCGTGATAATAGTTCATTTCCTTCTGGTGCGTATATTTTTTTGTGACAGAGTGTACAATCCATAGGAGCCTTATTATTATGATCTAATTTCATGATCTGCATTTTGTGAGCTCTTTTGATATTAATTTTAAGATATGAGATGAAATGAGTTTCAGAGCATCACTTGCCTACTTTAGTTATTGTTCCTAGCATTAGTAGTGACATCAGCATTAGGTTAATAAGATTCAGAAAGATGAAGAGGGGGAAAACCTGCATGCTATGGACGTGTAGCAGCAGCCGTTGATATGCGATAAGAATAATTACATATTCCAGTAAAAAGAACCCTTCCAAAAAATAACTTCAATAATTATACTTTTTTCCAAAAGTTTTTTTTTTTTTTTCCTTTTTCTTTTTTCCCCATCTGACGTTGCCATTCTGAACTATTAAAAAACTGACTGTATAACTGTAGAAATACTCGTAATTGTTGATATTAAAAAAATATTACAAACATCCAAAAATACCATGTTTAAAAATATGCACATGTACGAAAAAAAAAAAAAAAAGAAAGAAAGAAAGAAAGAAAGAAACTAAATTGACATTTAGATTTTAAAGCATTACAGATGCATTCAGCTGAATAACGTTTACAATTACTGTTTTCAAAGATGGGAGTAATGAAAAACAGTCTGCGAGAGATCACTGAGCAATCATAAAATTTTAATTATTTCTATGCATTAGATGAATTAGCATCAATAGTATTAACATATAAAAAATTATTAAATATAGATCTTTGGAGGACTGAAAACAAAGATTCAATGTTGTACAGGACACATGTACACTGCTCAAAAAAAAAAAAAAAAAAAAAAAAAAAAAAAAAGGACTGGTCTATACCTCCCGTCCTACTGGGCCGATTCACAAAATTCAAACTGCTTTGTTTATGTCTCAAAAGCGCGACTTAGGGTATATATTAGATTTATATATAGCACTATTCTAACATAGGTATTTTGACACAAAATCGGACTTTTTCTGAAATAACATACCATTTTTTTTTTACATATTTCGATTCTACGACTCAAATTATGCCTAGATACTAAATTTTGTAACATTTGGTACGAATTTTAAGGAGAAATTCAACAGTTTATGTTGGGGCTTTTTTTTTTTTTTTTTTTTTTCCAGTTGCGCCAAGAATAGTTCACTTTGCGAACTTCTTAATATATGGCAACCTATTTTCCTTTCCCGTGAGCGAAATAAAAGTCCCAATCGTTCCTTTTTTCAAATAATGTTCTTCATGTTATAATTTTAATTATAATTGTTATTATTTTAAGTATTTTTTTTTTCTTTTTCGAACATTTTAATTAAGTTGCACAGTTTCTTTCGAATAACTATTTTAAAAATTTCTTTTTACCCATTCGAACTGCGTAGTTTAAATAAAAAGTAAATCGTTTATTTTTTTTTTTCAAATGGTTTTCTTTATACTATATTTTTAGTCATAGTTACTACATAAGGTAATTTTTAAATTTTTAGACTTTTATTTTAATTGTTAGTGTTGCATTGCCTCTTCAGATAATTATTTTAAAATTTTCTATTTAGTCATTCGAACTGAGTATTTTAAATATATTTATTAATATAAATTTTCCAGGATTTTATTTTATTTATTTGAATTGCGTTTCTTTTGGAAGAATACTTTGTGTCACAGACTACGATGCATCTGAAAACTGAAGAGATTAAAAGAGAAAATACAGTAAAGTACGGTTGACAAGCCTTTCAATGTTCCATTCAGAAAGACATATAAATGAGAAAGATGTATAACTGACATTTTAACTTACGATGACTTCCATATATTGCTTTAAATAGCTTTAACATTGTGCTCATTGCTTTACACAATTTTATCATTCTGCATTTAGTTTCTTAAAATGTTATTCATATTTTAGTCAAATACGACAATTTTATTTTAGAAATCGCAAGAATCAAATATCATAAGATAAAAAAGTTTTAAATTAAAAAAAAAATACAAATACTAAATTTTACACAAAAATTTATTTTTTCTTCTCTTTTTCTTCAGGCATTCTGCTTCATTCTTGGGTCTTCTTCTTTAGGCATTCTGCAAGTATATTAAAAAGCATCCAACTTTTCGAAACTTCTTGGTATTTCTGACAATCATTTTAAATAAAGATATCGCCTTCCATTTTATAAAGGCCCACAAACGGCCGAGCATTAAAGTCACTGAACGCTGGTAGTTCAATATGGGGTTCGAATACCGGTAAACGGGCTGTTTGCATGGGCGTTTTCGTGGATTTTCTCATGTGTAACGTGTATATGCCAGCCGGTTTCCCTTAGAAAGTTCTTCACAAAGGCATCCTTCCTTTTAGGTAGATAGCCCTGCTTTGCCGTAACTTAATAATCCAATTCAATCCATTTCATCAGTATTTGGTCAGAGCCTTTATCAGTCTTTAGAGGCTAAGCATTTTGAAGGTATGAGGTGAAAGGAAAGGCTGGTTTCATCAAGAGGTTTTGGTTTATTTAATTATGACAAAGTACACTAGAGCTCTCTGCCTAAGGGGAGGAATGCCTTTGTGGAGGACTTTAAGGGAAACTGGCTCGTATACACGTTACACATGGGGTAAACCACGAAAACGCCCATGCAGCCAGCCCGTTCGCGGGATTCGCAACTCGGACCGAACTACCAGTGTTCAGCGACTTTACCGCTCGGCCGCTGTTTCATCAGGAGGAAAAAAAAAAGGTCTTTAGATGACATCCACAAACATTACTGGATAAACCCCTGAATCTTCAAATAACTCGACTGAGAAATCATGGGATTCTCCGTTTAGGATACGATATGATGTTCTATAACGTAATTTAAATTTATACAACCATATATAGTCTAAAACCAGTCACTTTTCACTTTAATCTGCAATGATATCGTTTTTGTCCTGTTAACACAAGCTCGATTGATGGCATTTGCTGGTGTACACTTCCAAGTGTTTTCTCTTTGAACACCTGAATCCTTTGAAGTATCCTGAAAGTATATACAAAAGCGATCAACTTTTTGAAACATCTTGGTAGGCCTGACAGCCAAATTTCCCTGGAAATTTTTGCTTACTTTTCTCCCTAATTTTCTTCTTTCCTTCTACAGTTATTTTCAGTGCTCACAGAAGAAAATTAAGATTTTTCGATTGCTAGACTTCCATAAATTTTGCTATATTGCCAATTTTTTTTAAATATCAATTATATGAATTGCGTTTCAGCTGAAGACAGCTTTTCATTTTCTAATAATTTTAACTATAAATAAAGTTTAAAGCGAAGTCCAAAGGATAAATATTTTAATTAAAAGATTTTTTTGCTAAATGACAAAGAAATAAAACAGACAAGCAGTGTTTATTCTGCGCCACAGAGTGACCCGATTTTTATATTCGCCTGAAACAATCTAAATCATATTAAACATCATGTTTTTTTTATACAATCTATAACGCGAGACAAAAATTATCTTCTTAAAACATTCTTTCTAAGAGGATTAATATAAAAATTTATATATATATATATTTTTTTAAAGCTGGGACTTGAACCAATCTGTCAAACTTTTAAAGTTTAATTTACATGGTGGTTATAATTAAAGTTCCACTTTGAAGGAAAACTACCGGACCAAATACTATCAAACTTGGGAATCGTGTAAAGGAGGTTAGGGGAATTTATTTTCTGCGGGAAAAAATGAGTTCAAAAATCAACACCAGGGAGAAAATGGCGCTGTATGCAATATTGTTAAATGAAATAAGACATGAAAACATCGGTTTAAAATGTGTTTAATCGTTTCCGAAACGTGTTACAAAGCATGTTCAATGTAGCGTCCAGCATTTTCCGAAAGCAAGTTAAATCCTGTTACTGCATTCTCAACAGCAGCTCCTAGCATATCAGGAGGAATGTTACGGACATGTCGGTGTATCACATTTTTCATTTCTGCCAAATTGTTTAGATTATCACCATAAACAGTGCTTTTGAGATAACCCCATAGCCAAAAGTCACAGAGGTTGAGGTCTGGTAGGAAGAGGGGAAGTGTCGGCCTATAAAAGACGTTCATTCGTGAAATGTTGCCTAAGTAACTGTGCGACACATGTGAGGTGGCCCTGCATAAAAATCGTAGTATCTAAAATGCCACGTTAGTGCAGTTCATGTATCACGAAACATTTTAACATTGACTCTAAGCGAGCTGCAATCACAGTGGTCCAGCTGTCGACTGCTCTTCAGAGAAAAATGGTTCAGTTATGAAACTAGCTGTAATTCCACACCAAACGGTGTGGAATGACAGCTATGCAATCGAATGCAGTAGGAGAATGCAATGAAACTAGGTAGATAACATGAGGGATTTCTTTGGCCCATTAAAAGCGTTTTGAATCAGTATCTTCATATTTTAGGGCCGAATTCAGGCTTCAAAAA
The DNA here is from genome assembly GCF_044657685.1 of Stegodyphus dumicola. NCBI lineage: Eukaryota > Metazoa > Arthropoda > Arachnida > Araneae > Eresidae > Stegodyphus > Stegodyphus dumicola. Next base: position 109,688,129 of record NC_140775.1, on the reverse strand, counting down.
TTACAAATTAGCGATCTGTAAGAAAACGATTTCCAGATTGTACGCACTTGTGCGAGTGATTTGTGATCTCACATTTTCTAATCGCTAATTCGTGGTTTTCACGGAGGAATTTCTCCCTTACACGGATGGCGCACTAGACGTTTATCGAATTTAACGCCTTTAGATGTAATTTGCTTACTTCAGAGTTTTTTAAGGGTATACAACATATTAAACCCGTGTAGCAAAAGGTTAAGTTAGATTTCGACCAATATTTCGTTTAATATTATTGCATACAGCGCCATTTCCCCCCTGGTGGTGAGGTTTCGAACTTTCTTTTTTTCGCGGAAAATAAATTCCCATGACCTCCTTTACACGGTTACCAAGTTTGATAATATTTGATCCAGTAGTTTTCCTTTTATGACCTTTTCAAAGTGTAACTTTAATTAAAACCACTCCGTATATTATTAAATTTTAATTTGAAGCTATGCGTTTTATGTATACCATGCGTAAGATTTTTGCTTTTATGGAAAAAATAAAGAATCGAAGCAAATATACTTAGGACAATGGGCTAAAACTGAAAAAATTTCCCCTCCCTCCGAAAATAAAATATTGAAACTTCGACCTTCAATTTATTGGATTATCCGAAATATTCAATTTGACTTATCTTCTATGTCCTAGTTCCGACAACAATTCGGTCAAAAATTCCGAATTACTGAAGCTGAAGTAAAAGGTTTAGTATATATTCACTGGATGTTAATAAAAGTAATCAGAGTATAATAAAAATATATTATAGAATTTACGCTAATCCATCTTTTTGTCTGAATGCACAACATGTAATGGAAGAGAAGGCTTGTAGGGATCTGATTTTGACATGCCTCTAAAAGTAGATGTCATACTCCTTTTGTCTCTTCAATGTCAAAAACTTTCCTTTGAGAGGCAACTTTAGTTTTTGGGAAAGAAAAAAAATCACAAGAAGACACATTTGTAGAACATGCAGGACGATTGAGTACACATACTTATTTTCGGAACACAAGCGGTTCTCCGATTGGTTATTGAATAATGAAAAGATGCATTGTCATGCAATACAAAACATTTGGAATACGTTTTCTGACTGAAAACGTAAGATTAAAAGTCATCTGCTTAATTCACAGCCATTTACTAGTCAACTACTCGGGCAATTGCAGAATCGTTTTGATCCTGAGCTTGTAAGACAAACCTGATATCACTGGATTTAAGCACTTCTTTAATCTTCCGAGAACGTTCCTTCTTTAGCTCATATTCGAAGAATATTAAGTGAATACAAATATTGCACAAGAAATCGAATATTCATTTGCACTACGGCTTGGTAGTTTACTAACGAGTTAACAAAACTTAAATTCTGCTTTTTGTGTCTAAGAATACAACAATATTTTAAATATTTACAAATAAAATATTAAATTGGAGATTTAATTGGAGCCTCACCAGTTGCCTAGCATTTGAAGATTGTTAAATACTAATTGTTTGTTGCGAAATCTAACCCAGGCTGCATGGTTGGTTTTCGTAGTTTTCTAGGTTCTCTTTATAAAGGTTCTCTATGAAAACATCTTAACCAAATAGCTCCCATGTTCTTTCTATATTCAAATAACCAAATAACCTAGTTTAAGCGCGATTTCCAAGTGAAATTACTAGCAAAACACGAATACTCATTAAAAATCATGTAGCTTGCCTATCGGGAGTAACATGAAAGATACGGCGCCAATAATTGAATTGCTGTTACGGTACGCTGTTTCTAAACTTAGATGGTCATTCCTTAATTAAATATAATTGATTTGTAACTTCTACTAGAGCCGACGGTACGAATTGAAGTGTAAATAAATAATATTGTGTGCAGTCTTGATTAATATAAAATTAGAAATATTTGCATAGAAAAATATTTGCATTCAGACAGAAAGATTTTTTTAAATATTTGCAAATACTTTATAAGAAAGATTTATTAATAACCGTAATAATTAATTATTGTATTACTGATGATTAGAATTCAGTTCTTGACAGTTACATTCTAAATTAAAATTTTAAGGATATAATGAAAATACGCTATGCATAAAAATACAGTGTCTCTAAAAAGTGATGGGACACTTGTGCTTTACAAAAGGAAACTGCAATAAAATAAATTTAAAAAACATGTAAAATTTTTTGTGGGTGTGTTTCATACTTAAATTTAGTAACAATTATTACATAACATACATTTTCTCAAAATATTAAAATATTAATTTAATAAAAATACAATTGTTTAGAACGGAAAATGAATGCAGAAAATGGCTCACTTAAGTGATGGGACACTTACTTTTCTATCAAATATTTATCCAAAAATTTTACTTTTTAAAAGGTTTTAATATTTTGTTGGATTTCCTTTTACTTTTAAAACATGATTTAATCTTCTTGGGATGGATTCGACTAACTTTTTTGTGATTTCTGGAGTGATTTTACCCCATTCTTCTTGAAGCACCGATTTTAATTTTTGTTTTCAAGAAATGGTGTGTTTGCGAATTCTTGATTCCAATTCTTGCCAAATATTCTCTATGGGATTTAATTGTGGAGATTGTGGGGGTGTTTTTATTATTTCAGGACAGTTATACAGCAGCCAGAGTCTAACGTTCAAAGCACTGTGCTTGGGGTCATTGTCCTGGTAGAATTTAAAATCGTTATGAAGGTTCAATTTTCGTGCTGAAGATTTCAAATTTTGATTTAAAATGTCAATATACTTGTACTGATCCATTATACTGTCAATAAAAACAAGATTACCAACTCCAGCGGACGACATACACCCCCATACCATAACTCCTCCTCCACCATGTTTTACTGTTGGCACCAAGTTCTGTTTGCGAAATTCTTCCCTGGGTTTTCTCCACACCAAGATTCTACCGTCAGAACCAAATATATTAAATTTACTCTCATCAGCAAATATAACTTCATTCCAGTAATCAGAATTCTTATTTATGTTGGATTTTGCGAAAGCCAATCTGAGTTTTCTTTTCTTTTCACTTACGAAGAATTTTTTCCTGGCTGCTCTACCGTGATATCCAGTAGATCGAATTACTCTTCTAATAGTCTCAGAATTAACAATTACTCCATATAATGCTTGTAAATCAGGCAGCAACTTTAGGAGCACTCATTCTTGGATTTTTTTTAAATATTTCGAACGATAATTCGCTTTATTCCATTGGATAGCTTTGATGGTCGGCCAGGTCTTCTTTTATCCTGAATCATATGATTCTTTTTATATCGTTTAATGATACTGAAAACTGTTGAATGACTGAAGTTAACTGTTTCAGTAGTTTCTCTAATAGATTTTCCACGTTCAATATGCAAATTAATAACTAATTTTCGAATTCCAGGCAAAGTTTCATTTCGTTTAGTATTCATGGCTGCACAGAGCTAAAAAACACAAAAATTCCAAAACAAACTGGCGAGAAATACTGCAGACGATTTTATAAATTATTGCCAATTGCTTTTGAGTAAAAATAAATACCCCAAAAGATATTTTTATTGCTTACTTCTGACGATTTTTGTTGCATAGTATGTAGTGACCCATCACTTAAGTGAGCCATTTTCTGCTCCGTTCTAAACAATTGTATTTTTATTAAATTAATATTTTAATATTTTGAGAAAATGTATGTTATGTAATAATTGTTACTAAATTTAAGTATGAAACACACCCACAAAAAATTTTACATGTTTTTTAAATTTATTTTATTGCAGTTTCCTTTTGTAAAGCACAAGTGTCCCATCACTTTTTTGAGACACTGTACATTTTAGGGTAAAAAATGAGTGGATTTTTTATGTTTAAAAACTTCTTAAATTCATTTAATAAACATCGTACCCTCGTTGTTAATTGAATTCAGAATGTTGAGTGTCGTTTATATAATTATTCTTACTTGTCCACAGAACCTGCTGACTTATTCAGCCATTAAGTACCTGCAGATCATTTTTACATAACCATTGAACTTCCATTAATTCGGTCTCTAGAGGGTTGTATGTTTATATCATAATTTGACTTAAAAAGTCTAATTTTATAAAAATGATTTGTCTAAATCTTATGTTTCTATAAAAATATACTGTGCTTTAAAAATATGGAGGATAGTATCAGCCGCTCTTTCAGCCACTTCATAAGCAACAGCTTGTTCAGAAATAAATTATGCAGTTAATGTCATAAAATATTTTCATAAAATTCAAATAAACATTCAACGAAAGTTCTCAGATTTAAACAATTCGATTTAAATGAAGTTAAAGTAAAGTAGCAGACGATAAAACGCAGAAGATAAAAATTTACTCTTACAAATATTAAAAAAAAAAAAAAAAAAAAAAAAAAAAAAAAGAAATTTTAAAAAATAGCAAAAAAGTTGAATAATATCATCTATAATTTAAAAAAATAGCTTTTCATATAGTATTAATAAATATTTATTACGCATCATTGAAGGAAAAAATTCATATAATTAATTCTTCGTATAATTTTATTTGAAATTTAAGGTTAAAAATAGCTGTGGCAATTCACTGTAACAAAAATCCATAAAACAGATTTGGCTTTGTTTTCGCTCAAAAAAAAGTTGCCAAGTTTCAAAACGCGAAAATATGTAAATTCGTGTATATCTTAGAAAATGTTGAATAAAAAAGTCTAATTTTGTGCAGGTTTGCTTAGAAATACACCTACTTTAAGATGATGGTAAAAATTTTAAAGGTTATAATTCAAAATCTTTTTCGAAAAATTTATAAAAATTATATAAAAATAGAAAATTAAAAAATAAAACACAAAAAATGGGTAAATTTCATTTGGAATGAACCTAAATTTCGAAATGTGAAAGGAAAAATCAAAAAAGTTTAATAAAAAAAGAGATATTAATAAATATTTGCCAAATTCAATTAACATTGAGGAGCTAGAATTTTGAGAGCTAATATTTTAAAAACTACTCGTACGATTTTTACAAAGCTTGGCATTCTGACATAATTTGAATCGTAGAATCGAAATATGGAAAAAAATTGGTATGTTATTTCAGAAAAAGTCCGATTTTATGTCAAAATACCTATGTTAGAATAGTGCTATATATAAATCTAATATATATCCTAAGTCGCGCTTTCGAGACATGAAAAACGCAGTTTGAATTTTGTCAATCGGCCCAGTAGAACCGGAGATATAGCACTGTCCTTTTTTTTTTTTTTTTTTTTTGAGCAGTGTACACTAAATGGCCACTTAAAGCTTTATTCAATTCGTTAGAGAAACGGGAGCTTACTAATTTATTTATAAAATAATAATTTAGCTTTCAGTATTTAGCAACGTTAATGATATTTACTTATAAAAGATTGAATTTCTTGAATATGACATCAGGTTTAGATTTTGAGATTTTTTGGCTGTAGTAAATGTTTTTCAATAAAATTATTAGTCCAAAGGGGCTTTGTCTCTGAAGGACTATTGTTTTCGTATTGCGATTTTGCGTTGGTTCACTATAAATGTCCGTTTCACTTTTCAAACTATTGCCACCAAAGAGTCTTGCATTATATTTGAATAAGTCATCATAGAGTCATCGAATTTTGAATGACGTAATCCTACTGCGAATATGGGCATGTGGAAGCCCAAATTTGAAATTTGAAATTTGCTTTATGATCTATTTTATATTTTGTAAAACTTTAACAAATTTTTGATTAACAAACTCAAGGATTTCAAAGCGAGCAATGGCAACATTGTACAGAAAAAACATTTTTATCTCTAGCGCTCGAGACTCTGTATCGGAAATTCTAAAGATATGCTCAATTTAAAACTATTTTGCGATATTGCTGTTAAACTGAATTTTATGGTTTAAGAGCGAAGAACATGATATTTAATAAATAAAGGTAACAGACAAGATGTTAAAAAAACGCCGCTTCGGACGTTATTTAAAATCTGAAAACTTTCACACTTTTATCTTTTTTATTATATATTTCTTTTAGAACTAGTTGACATTTTGAAAATGTAAAACTTTAGAAAGTTTTAACACATTCAGCATACAAAACACTCAAGAAAAAGAACACTGATGCCATTTGGGGTAAAGAACATCGATTAATTTTTTAAAGATAAATCTTACTTATATAATAATTTGTGACTATTAATAAGATCTGTTATATGATATGATATATTTGACTTGCACAGAAAATTAACTTATGATAATTACTTTATACAAATAAACAAAAAACTAAAAGTGAATTCTAAAAAAGAAATTTTCATTCAATTAAATAATCAAATTAAAAATAAATAAAAACCAAATTGTATAAAGTTATTTTAATTATTAAGAAAATGATCACCTATAACTAGAAAAAACAGTATACTGGGAGAAATAATATAGGGAGGGTCTTATTATCATCAGGTTGCCCAAGGGCCCTTAAGTCTCTAATTAAGGCCTTATTCTTAGACTTCCAAATTGTACATTAATCATGAGACCTGGACAATACCTATACGCATTAGAACTAACTCTTAATATCAAAAGATAAGATACTTGACTTGGCGGGGAAGTAGTTGTGACTTCAGAAGGAACCGAATTGAATCTTGTAACACAGAATTACGAGTGAACTTGACAACAGTGAAAAGATAAAAATCATGGAAGAGATTGATGGAATTCAAAAGAGAAGCGTGATATTCAGGCAGCTCTCCGAACATTAAACTAAATATATTTGAACTAAGTATCTACCAGCTGCAAAACTGAAGGATGAATTCTTAAATTATAGATTTAACTGACTGAAATCTTTTAATTCAAATAAGGGGGCAATTGATTGTATTTGTTTATAAAAGATAATTTTCAAAATATTTGACATCATTGATGTTATTTGCTTATAGAAGATCAATAGAGTTGCTTGGATCTGGCATGAACAAAGAATGTTTTGGTTTCGAGATTCTGGCTAGGGTAAATGTTTTATAATAAAGTTATTTCGTATACATCTTTTTATTGTATACCTTAGAGATATTTGAAAGTTGGAAAATATAAAACCTCAGAAAGCATATAATAGAAAAACATTGTACCACAGAAAGTGAAAAATGAAATAATAAATGAGAAATAAGAAAATAAGAAATAAAACATAAGAAATAAGAATTTCAAATGCTGGAATATGATAAAAGATACTTTATTTCAGCACCTTATTGTTTTAACAACAAGAAAATCCAGACAGATTTAAAAAAATAAACTTAGTTCCAGCTGTCTAAAACCTGTATACAAACTATTGCTTTTGCAGAGACATCTTTACACAGATTGAGAAATAAAATTATCTAATCGAACTGTCTCTCTAATTAGAAAATAAGAAAAAGAAACGAGAAAAAAAATTTACCAAATGATATTTCTATACTTAAAAATACATACAAAAAGTTAATAAAGAATCTCAGCATATATAAAACTTCATATTCTTAGCTTAGAATCTAATGACTTACCAATTATATTCATGACATTTTCCAGATAGGCAGGAAAAAGGTATGACATCAGATATATTTACATGAATAGAATGCATTGCATGATTTATGATTTTGATAAAGACAAAGTATAGGTTTCATAAAAAACTTAATTATCTTTACAAAATATTAAATAATCTGCAATATATATAAGAGTAATTAAATTGACAAAATTTATAAATTTGTTACTTTTCTAACATTATTTTTATGTATATGTCACGGTGAAACACCAAAATCTGGAGAGTGTCGTCTTTCACGGTGAATGTCAACATTCGCATAGTCGCTTGGTGTATGTCCGAAATATTTTCCAAATACTCTTATTTCTGACTTACACCGGTGAATGTCGATATTCACCATGTACTAATGGTGAATGTTTAACATATAAGAATATTATATTTCCTTCTCCGTAATTCATTGACGAAAAAACGCACTTGAGACTCAGAATAACAACTTAAAACACACAGTACATTCAAAATGAGAAAGGAAAATAATAGAAGTTATAAACTTACCAAATTATGCGATTCAAATCTTATTTATTGCAACAACTTAAACTTTTATGACACTTTGAATTGCACAAGAGGCCCTTGGTTTTACAACTGCATTTATTTGTGGAACACTTCCTTTTGGAATGGCAGCGTGTACATATACTCCTCTCTTTTCGACCTACACCAGAGCATATCTGTGATTGTCGACATACACCGGTGAGGGTCCGAATGTACAAGAATGTAAAGAAATATTCGATCTTTCACCGACGTATTTGGTGAATGTTGACATTCTCCGGTGAAAATCGACATTCTCCAATTTCGGTCTTTCACGGTAACATATATATGTTAATTCATGATAGCTAAAAATTGTATTAATGAAATAATCATGAAAAAATGAACAATGCAAAATTTCTAATGAAATGCAATAATGAAAAAGGGATACTTCTACTTGACTATGGTAAAACAATCAAGCTTCACTGTAAAACAGTGAGTTAAGATTATAGCTCTATTAATTAATTGTGAGTAAATATCTATAATTTATAATCTTCTCTAGTTTATGTGTTCTATGTATTTTTTATAAGACTGCTTATAAATGTTTTTCTCTAAAAACACAGTTTTATTATAACAGGTGCAAAAATTGTATGGCAGTTTGAATACTGGCAGCTTTTTTGTTTGATGCCAGTTAAAAAGACTAAATGTATTTTACGAAATAAAAGGGCATTCTCCTCAGTTCAGGATCACTGGTTCTCAAACTTTAAACAGTAAGTATGCAACACCTAATGGATCAAGTCAGGTTTTAAAAAAAGACTATCAACCTGAAAAAAGAGCGGAAGAGAGAGGATCCTATTTATGAGAATAAAATTTTAAACTTTTTTAGAAAATAAGGAACGTAATTATTGATTAATTTTTGTTCAGTGAAGAAGGCAATAGGTAAGTCTAACAGAACTATTACATAAGCTTTTAGGATAATTGTGTTACTAGAAAAAATTTTAAAATATTTGAGGAACCAACAGAGATTTATTCATAAAATTATCCTCCTGGGACCAACAATCACAATCTTTGTTTCGAAATTTCAAATTTCTCTTAATTTGGTCAGGTTCAAATGTATGTTGAACTACTTTGGCAAATGATGTTACAAATTCTCAAGAACTTAAGTATTGTGAAGAATTTTTAAGAACTGAAGCCTAAAACATTATTTACATATTAGACCTGTAAAACAGGATGATGATATTGTGAATGCTTGTACAATTTTATCTTTAAAAAGGAAATAAATATTTCAACTCTTAAAATGAAATTTTTTAAGTTTGATTTCTTATTTTATTTAAGAGTAAAAATACGTTTTTACGAGATGATAATAATATATACAGTATCTTTAGCAAAGAAAAATTTTTAATGCACTTTTTCATCTCAGATGATTTCACTCATAAATTTGCACAGAATTAGTAGTTATTAAAGAAGGAAGGCAATATCAGTTGTTTTTTGAAAGGCATCAAACCATTTCATTTGAAAACAACTCATAACGGCGGGCCAATTACAAAATACGGAGCATCATTAATAATAGATTAAATCTTATGCAGCACTCTTTTCAAGTAGGTTTGAATTATGAAAAAAATACACTTGCACATTTCATGTTACAGAATCATGAAATTTTATTACACCACAATAATAAAATTTCGTGATTCTGTAACATCACTATTTAACTCAGCATTAGATCTGCATATCAGTTCAACTTCATTTGAAAAGCTATTTAAATGTTCCATGCTTCATAATATATGTATGTGGTGCCAACGCTGAACGCCAAATGGCGTAAAGCAGCAAGTCTTGAAATTCGCTCTGTTGTGTTCGTTTGCAGTTGGCCTGGAGACGTATTGAACAAACGACGGTGATGGATTTAAAGACAGAAATAATACTGTTTTATTTTAAACACCTGAAATGAATTAATTGTAATGTGTATGTGTTTTAATGTAATTAAACACGTTGTTCGAGATTAAAGCATCTCTGTAGAATTATACCGCCTACATGACACTACTACATTTTTCTTCAGAAGTGGGATTATAGACCGGCATGGTAAATAAACTATTTGGATTAAACAAGGAATAACTTCGAACCTAGAAGGTATGTAGATTTTTGTTTTCATATTCGACAATGATTTTATGTGAAATCTATCTAAATAGTCTATGTTGCATTGAAGAACTGTAAAGCAGATAACTTAGAACTTTATATAGATTTATTTTTGATTCTAACGGTGATAGGTCAAATCGAAAGTGAATTAGGAATATTTTTGCTTTTCACTTTGCTTCAGATAGCGACGAATTTCAACAGAAACTAAAACAAACAGAAGCTTTTCATTTGATGAGCTAGTCACAATTTCTAATATCCTACGCATTTCATTCGAAGGCAGTAATTCAGAGCTAATAAAAAGAATTTTATCTTTATTATGTGATGTTGAAACACTAGCTCGAAATGTAAATGACGCCGACACGTCTCGCTCTAATGAATCGGTGTGCGTGTGTGATTATGGCAAAGCCTCGAGGTCTAGCTGCCTAAAGGGAGGGATGCCTTCGTGGAGGACTTTGTAAGGGAAACTGGCTCGCATACACGTTACACATGGGGAAAACCACGAAAACTCCCATGCAGCCTGCCCGTTCGCGGGATTCGAACCTCGGACCGAACTACCAGGGTTCAGCGACTTTACCGCTCGTCCACTGGAGAGCCCCTCTAATGAATTGGAAACAGAAAGAAGTGAAAACGATTTTTCAATGCAGCGCGATATTTTTGAGAAGAAAAATTACCTTTATTATTCTAGACAGAGTGATTATGCTAGTGAAAATGTAATCAATGGAAATTTTATAAATAGAGTGCTAACATTAATTATCCTAATATGGAAAGCACGATTACGAAATTTAACGCAGAATCGAATGAAAATGTTGATCGTTGGGTCGAATATTTTAAGAATTCTTCTAAATTATTTAATTTGTTGGATTTACAAAAATTTAAGTTCATCAAACGATCACTTGGCGGGAACGCTGCCTTATTTGTTTGAATTTTATTCATGACTAAAATTGCAAAAAGCCTTAATTGATAAATTGTCTTTTGAAATAAATTCTGCTAATTTACATTTGTCAAAGGAAAATTAGGAATACTAAATCAGCTCAAGAATATTTCTTAAAGATGAAAGAAATATGTAATTTTGGGAAATAGATGATGCTTATTGCCTTATTGCATTATGCTATAAAAGGAATAAATGATAGGCACGAAAATAAAATAATAAAATTATATTATATTGATGCAAAAACTTATTTGAATTTAAAGACCGCGAAGTAATGAAAGACGATTTGGTACTCATCTGTTAACAGGACCGGATTCAGAAGAGTACGTATGCATGCACATGTGCGTATATGTGTTTGTATACACACACACACATATATATATATATATTTGCACATATATACATGTATACATGAACACATACATATATACGCACACGCTTACAATCATACATTTCTGGGCCCGGTCCCGATAATAGAACAGTACCGACGATTTTGAAAAAAGGAAAGGTGCTTTCGATATAATGAAAATGAAACATGATTTTAAAGATACAGCTAACTCAAAAAATGAAAGGCTCAATAAAAATAAAGTAAATTGTGATGGAAAATCTGATATGAAATGTAATAGTTTTGAATGTCGTAAGAATAAAATTTGTTTTAATTGTAGTTAGACAAATAATATTTCCAAAAATTGTATTCATAAAGATAAGGCATTTAAATGTGAAGCTTCTGGTCATAAAGCTTCGGACATTAAACAAAATGGTAATGATGGTAACTTAACAGTAAAATCATAAATAGGCACTGGAAGTTAAGCAACATTGCTTAGAAAATGTGTTTTCGATATAAACTGGTGTGCAAAAATTAACAATGTAAAAATTTAGCAGATAGCCATGAAATTGCAGAAAAGGAGGTCTGGAGATCAGTACAATGAACACGTAAGTCAGTAGAAACGTTATGCAAATATCAGGAACGAAACGTCAGAGGCGACGTGAGCGTACACAAAACGCGTGATGTCGGCGCGCGCAGCTCAACAGTAGAATAAAAGGAAGGACGGAGACGCAATTCAACATAGGTTTCCAAAGTAGTAATGTCGAATAGTTTTGATTCTCTCGCTACAATTCCTGATCCAGTGGCTATGGACTGTGCTGATAATTCTGAAAAAGCTGATAAAGATCTTATGTTTGTTTCTAATGCTAAGACTGATCATAAAAGTGAACGACTTCCTCCGATTTTCTGCCCAAGACCGGATGTGAAATGGAGCGAATTGCGAGGTCAATTTAACAAATTTGGTGTCAAGGATTACGTTGGTGTTTTGACTAACGATAAAATCACTCTGATTTTTAATACAACTGATCAAAGAGATAGAGCACTAGCTGTGCTAATGAAAGATGGAGTGCAATTTAGCACCTTTCGTCCAAAGAAGGATACACCGCTTAAAGTGGTTATTCGTGGATTGCCTGACGACTCGTTTGTGGAGGAAATCAAGGCTGAGTTGGTTAAAGATGGATTCCCTGTGTTAAACGTAACGCAGTTTACCAAGAAAATTGATGGACAAGAAATGAAGTTACCTGTTTTCTTCGCATCATTCAAGAGGAATGATGTGAGCAGAAACATCTACAGAAAGAAAACTTTGCTGGACCTTAGAGTTAAATTTAGAAGATAAAGATGCAATCTAAGCAACATGATTTGCTTCAGATGTCAACGATATGGACACGGTCAGATGTTTTGTAACAATTCGCCAAGATGTCTCAAGTGTGGGCAGGGACACCTGACCTACACATGCAAATTAGCCAAAGAATTGAAACCTACTTGTGCGAACTGTAAAAAGGATCATATTGCTACTTCGAAGTTATGCTAATTTAAACCAAAAATTCGTGTTGTCTCTGACAGGATGAAAAGGATTTCAGCGCAGAAGTCGCAGTCTATGAATTTGTCTCCGTTGACTGAAAAACAATTACAGAAAGAAAATAGTATGGCATCAGACTCCCACTCAGATGCTAGTACTCCAGCTAAAGTGGATTTCGCGATGGATAAAAACCTTCAGAAGATTGCAGTCAAATTCCTCGAATTTGTTGAAAAATGTAAGAAAATTGATTCGCCGCAGGACAAAGTATTACTTGCCCTGGGAATGGTTGAACAGATGATAAAAATGGACTTGTAATTCTTTTCCTATTTTATTGCATGATGAATTTGATGTTAACTTTGCTTAACTTCTAGTGTAATCGGGCCTCAGGGGATAGCACCGCCATCCGGACTCTGCGTTCCTGCTCTGGTTAGTAGACACGCCTACTTCTCATGACTGACACCTCCCTCTACGCCTGCCGTGCTTTAGGCCTTCTTTTTCATCACTTCAATAACTCAGCTTCAACTTCAGAATTTTTAAAGTCATGTGCTTATACGCAACTCTTCATGAGCTGGAAACAGCGCGATCCCAGCAATAATTTATCTTATTGATTGATTGATTGAATTCAATATATTCGCTGCAAGTGCCAGTGAGTCAGTTCGTGAAATATGGCTAGAACAAATCACCTGGACGACTTCACACGTGGAAGAAGGATGGGAAAGCTGGAGGAGAGGCGTACTGTCACCAGTGTAGCTGCAGAGTTCGGAATCAATAAAAGTGTCATTTCGCGCGCTTGGAAAGTGTTCCAAACCACAGGTACAGCTGTTAGAAAGGTTGGTGGTGGCCGCCCGAGGACGACAAATGCAGGGGATGACCGATATATCGTCCTGCAGGCGAAAAGAGGCCGACTGCAGTCAGCAAGCGCCATTGCTCAGCAACTCTGTACAGAAACGGGGCGACAAGTGTCGCGGTTTACTGTGGCCAGACGCCTTCACAAAGGGAGCCTATTCGCCCGCCGTCCTGAACGCTGCCTTTCGTTGAAAGTTGGCCACCGTTTACAGTGGTGCAGAGAGCACAAAAATTGGACAACTGATCAATCGAGTCGTGTCCTCTTTACGGATGAGAGTCGGTTCAGTACCAGAAGCGATTCTCAATGCGTTTTGATTTGGAGAGAGGTCGGGACCCGGTTTTATCCCAATAACATCAAGGAAAGACAACGTAGCGGTGGTCCTGGAGTTCTTGTCTGGGGAGACATTATGCTGAAAGGGCGAACTGAGCTCCAAGTTTTCGACAGAGGGTCTGTAACCGGGGATCGCTATTGTGAGGAGGTACTCCTCCCCCATGTGCGTCTGTTCCGAGGTGCCATTGGCCCAGACTTAATTTTTATGGATGGCAATGCACGGCCACATCGGACTCCTGCTGTTGAGGAGCTACTGGAAAGTGAAGATATCACTTGAATGGATTGGCCAGCATACACCCCAGATTTAAATCCCATCGAACATATGTGGGATGCTTTGGGGAGATGCATTGCAGCACGCTTACATCCTCCGGAGAACACCCAACAACTCAAACAGATGCTGATTGAGGAATGGGCACTTATATCGCAAGAAATGTTACACCAGATGGTTCTGAGTATGCGGAGACTGTGCGAAGCAACCATTGCAGTGAGGGGAGGGCATACCCCATATTAAGGAACATCTGCTTGTTGTTCTTCCTCTTGGATAGACAATCATGAGTCGCGATACTATGCTTTCAATAAAGCTTGTTTTTGTTTGATTCCATATGGTATGCATTGTATTCCTTTTTCAGCTCGGATGCTTTCGTCATCCTTTACGTACATAATACTCTCCTTCATTTCTACATTTCATGTCTCTCAGTTGATTTCTCGTGGAGTTATGGCAAAAAACCCTGTGGTTGCTTAAGTTTTGCACACCAGTGTATTAAATGTTGAGGAATTACATCGTTCGAATTTTACTTTGATGGGATTTGGATAATGCCGAGTGGAATCATTAGACTGCTTAAAAGAAAGTATTCAAATTGATGAAATTAAGCGTAATGTTAACATCTGTGTGGTGGTAAATGATGTGACGTCATCGTACGGCTCAATGTGTTAACGCATGGTGAAACTCTAATAAATGAAAATGGAGTCGCAATTAAAAATAAATCTCTGTGCGTAAAAGAAATAAATACTTTGTCTATTCTTCCAATTGATTTAATTTAAGATGAAACTGAAGTAAATACTGAACCTGATGTCCCAAATATTTTCAGAGATAAAATACAACAATTAGTTTCGAGTTATGTACCGGTGTAAAACTAAAACAACGAATATAGAGATGAACATTTCGGCAAAAAATGAACCTATATTTCATCAGCCTCGCAAGCTGTCATTTTCAAAAACAAACAAAAAAAAAAAAAAAAAAAAAAAAAAAAAAGAAAGAAAGAAAGAATTGTCGAAGCTCAAGTAGCTGAATGGTTAGCTCAAGAAATAGTAGAACCCAACTATTTATTCAGAATATTATAGCCCGGTTGGAATCATTGAAAAGAATAACAACCCTTGCACATTTGAATTAAATAACTGTAAAGGGCAAATTTGCTCTTCCATTAATTGAAGACATTGTATATCGGTGACAGGGATCGCATGTGTTTAGTACGATTGATCTTAAAAACGGGTTTTCCATTGTTTGACGTAAACAGCGATAGTAAGAAGTATACTTCATTTGGCACAAAGCACGATACCAATTTATAAAGGTTCCTTTTGGACTATGCAGTTCTCCTGTTGTATTTCAGAGGTACATAAATACCACTTTTCGACCTTTAATTAGTTATGATATTGTTTTGCAGTATATGGATGACATATCAATCTTGTCTTCTTCCCTTGAAAAAAGAATCGAACGGCTTGAATGGGTCTTAAAGCTTGTTAGTGAATATGAACTCGAGATTAATTTTAAGAAATTTCATTTTGGGAAGAAGCAACTTGAATTCTTGGGTCATGTTATCGAAGAAGATAAAATTTTTCTATCCACTTTAAAAGCGAAAGTGATTTTAATTTTTCAGAACTGACTATGAAACAAATTCATAGTTTTTTTGGACTTACCAGATATTTCAGGAAGTTCATTCCAAAATATTCCATTATTGCTAAACCCCTGAGTAATCTCTTGAAAAAAGATCTATAAGTTTAAAGAATTTCTTTCAATTGATTAAAGCCATTATTAGCTGAAAAGCCTGTCTTAGGAATATATAATCCCAGTTATGAGACTGAACTGCATACTGACGCTAGCTTAGAAGGATAAGGAGGAATTTTAATGCAGAGGTCTCCAAACGATAATAGTTCTCCCCCGCTGCCTATTTCATGAGTGAAACGATGCTGAAAAGAAGTATTCTAGCCACGAACTTGAAGCTTTTGCAATCATAGAAATAAAAATTCCGTGTGTATCTACTGGGAATTCCTTTTAAAATTGTCACTGACTGTTCCGCATTTCGAAAGACTATGTCAAAATGTGATTTATCAACTCGTACTGCTCGTTGGACTTTACTACTACATAAATTCAATTATATGATTGACCATCGCTGTAGTACTAGGATGGTTTATGTAGACACCAAGTAGATCTCCGGCTAATATTTTTTGTATTTCAGTTGATAATACCTTACCTTAAGTTGAAATCAGCCCTGGATAAGGATAATAAAATTAAAATGATTAAAAAATTTTTTTAAATTTCTATTTATGAAGACTATTGCCACAGAAATGGAATTTTGTTTAAATTTGTTGATGGTAAAGAATTAATGGTTGTGCCTGAAAGTATGCTAACAGAAATCATAAGAATGTGAGAAAACACATTCAGGAGTCAAATATGCTGAGAGAAGCATCGAAGAGTATTATTTTATCCCTAAACTCAGACAAAAAGTAGAAAATATCATTGCAAATTGCATTCAAAAATTATAAAAAAGAAACAAAGAAGATCCATTATGGACTTAAAACCGGAAATATCACTGTGTTACCTTAAACAATTGAACGGAGTGTATTGTATTCTATAATTGTAAAATGTGTATATGTTTTAATGTAATTAAACGTATTGTCCGATATAAAGAAAATCTGTAGATTTATACCACAAGGCGCTACTGCATGTCTGTATCATAATTTAGATGTTCACAGTCATGGCACGTTGATAGAATTTAGTGGACAACTGACTAGAGAAGATGAAAGTGTTGTTATTTTATACCTCCGAATGTCCAGAGATGCAATGATTAATGCGATTTCTTTTTTCTTTATTTGCTCGTGTTCGCCCCTCAGAGCGTTAAATTACAAAATCTATGTTTTGGGGCAATCTGCCAACTTTCGGCTCTGAACTTCAGTTATATTAGTCTTTGTAATCTTGATCGCAGTATTATGAATGCTTACTTTTCCAATCTCCTAATAAATGCTGTTATCCCTGCAATGAAATTATAATTCAATTTGTTTTATATAACAGGTTATGCGCCTAGGAATTAGGAGAGGACTTTCATAAAGGCGTATAGCAATATTTTGAATCAGCATTTTGAATTAAAATTAATGAACAGTGATTACTACCGTTTCTTCTTTCGTCCTTAACGGTTACGTAATGATGGCTATGGATCTAAACCGCGTCTGCATCGAGAAGCGGAATGACCAAAATTAAAATACTTTAAAATTTAAACTGGAACTCTTGCTGATTAAGGAGGATTTATGGGATGCTATTATTACAGAACTTCCATCTCCAGTAACTGCAAAGTGGATTTCGAAAGACGGAAAAGCTAGAGCAACTATAGGACTTTTGTTGGAAGATAACCAATTAGGACATATTAGAAAGTGTACGATTGCGAAAGTGGCATGGAAAATTCTCAAATAGTACCATGAAAAACCAACACTGTCCCGAAAGGTTGGGCTTTTGAAAAAGCTGTGTAATTTTCAGTGCAGCAATAAAGAACAAATGAGCGATCGTCTAATGAAAATGGAAATTATTGTGGATCAACTAGTAGCGCTAGGTGAGAAAAGTTCAAAACCTTTATTCGTTGCATTTATTTTAAGTAGCTTACCTGAAAATTATGCTACGTTAATAACATCTTTAGAAACACGACCAGAAGCAGATTTAACTGTTGAACTGGTTAAAAATAAATTGTTGGAAGAGTATACTCGTCAAAACGAAAATAAAGAACCTTGGCAGGAAGCGAGAATAAGGCTTTGAAGTCATATTCTTCTTTAAAACGTAACATTTCAGCTAATAAAAATAAAGTACCTAATTGTTTCTTTTGTAAGAAATTAGGGCATTTAAAGGGTGACTGCAGGAATTATGCGAAATGGAAGCTTAAGCATAATTGAAAGCAAAAAGTCAATGCAACTATGAATTCAAATGACATTAATGAAGCGAAACAAGTTTCTGATCACCATTGCTTTACAAGTAGGAATAAATATGCCTGGTTACTGGCGTATCGATTCTGGAGCCACCATTCATATGTGCAGTAAAACTCTGTTCAGCAGTTTTGATAGTAACTCTGTTCCTGAGCGAATAACTTTAGCTAATGGATATACAGTGCTTAGTCAGGGAAAAGGTAATTGCTTGGTAAAATATTAGAATAATCAAAATGAGCACATACAGATTACGCTCAAAGATGTGCTTTTTGTTCCACAGCTATCTGGAAATTTATTATCCGTGAAGAAACTGACTGATAATGGATATGAAGTGAACTTTAAAGATACAGAATGCTATATTGTATTGTGAAAAATTATATAATAGCTGTCGGCTACGTCAGAGGAGGTTTGTATGTTCTTAAGGAAAGTGAGCATGCTTTTCGTACAAAACAAGTCCATACAGAATGCATTCATGACTGGCATATAAAATTAGGTCATAGAAATCCTGCCGATATTTTTAGGATGTGCAATGAGTCTATGGCTGAAGGTACGAATATTGCTCCCTGTTCTTCTGTATTTATATGTGAGGATTGTATTGCTACCAAAGCATGCAGATAAGCATTTCTGAAAAAGTCTACTTCGCGAACCTCCGAGATACTCGATTTAGTGTATACAGATCTTTGTGGACCAATGCAAACTGCAACTCCAGGTGGTGTAAGATATATACTATCAGTAATTGGTGATTATAGTAGATACACTACAGTTTACCTCCTGAAGCATAAAGAAGAAACTAAACAGCGTATCGCACACTTCATCAAACAAGTATTAACACAGTTTGGGAAAGCACCAAAACGACTGAGATAAGATCGAGGAGGGGAATATATGGAATAATACATGAGAAAACTGTTCCTTATTCACTGCAACAGAATGGAATCGCTGAAAGAAAGAATTGAACATTAATTGAGATGACAAGAGCAATCCTAAAAAGCTCTAATTTTCCAAACAAGTACTGGGGCGAAGGTGTTATTACAGCAAACTACCTGCAAAATAGGCTGCCAAAGAGAGAACTTAAAGTTACACCTTACGAAAAATGGCATAAAAGGAAACCATCATTAGCACATATACAAGCATTCGGTACTCCAGCATATGTGCATATATCGAAAGAGGAGAGACAAAAACTTGACGACACGTCTGTTAAATGAATCATGGCTGGATATGAAGAAGGAACAAAAGGTTATCGTTTGCTGGATACAAATACCGACAATATTGTAATTAGTCGAGATGTGACATTTATACCAAAAAGATCCCCATCCTAAGGATAAACAGGAGGATACAGAAGATCTAACTATTTTAAAGCTAATTCAGAAAAAAAAAAAAAAAAAAAAAAAGGATATCTCTGAACATACAGAACTGAGGCGATCTCCTAGACAAAACAAAGGTGTACCGCCTGTGAAATATAATATTAGTTCATTCTCAGCACAGTCGGAGGAAGCAGCAGATCCAACATCATATTATGAAGAAGCTTGTTCGGGTGCCAATAAGGAAAAATTGAAACAAGCCATACAAGGAGATTTTAAAGACGAATGGCACATGGATTTTGACAAATGCACCTGAAGGGAAAACTATTATAGGCTGCAAATGAGTATACAAATCCAAACGAGATTGCGAAGGAAAAGTATTTCGTTATAAAGCTAGACTGATTGCTCAAGGATACCAGCAAAAATATGGTCATGACTATGATGAAGTATTTGCTCCGGTAGCCAAGGCAACTACTTTGAGAAAGGAAAAAGAAAAATGGCAGTAATACATTATGATATCCAATCAGCATACTTAAATGTAGATACATGAAACAACCTTACAGATTTGAAGAAGGTGATAAAGTTTGTAAACTTGTAAAGAATTTATATCGATTTAAGCAAGGGGGCGAATGAATGGAACAGAAAACTTAATGAAATTCTCTTAAGCAAAGGATTAACGAAGTCAAAATGACCCTTGTTTATATACAAGACAGGATAAAGAAGGGTTTGTATACATCACTGTACATGTGGTTGATATGGTCGTTGCAGCAAATAGAGAGGATTCACTTGGAAATTTTGAAAGCGAAACTGCTGAAAATTTCTCAGTGAAAAACTTGGGAAATCTTCATTACTCTTTAGGCATGCGCTTGCAATGTGACGACGAGGTAATCTTGTATCTAGACCAGTCAAACTACATTTCGAGAAAGCTGAAACAGTATCACATGAACGATTGTAAAACATCTAAGTTTCCTATTGACCTAGAATATTATACGCCTAGGAATAATGCAAAAGCGAACAGTAAAGTTGAGGAATATAAAAGGGCAATAGGATCCTTACTGTACCTAGCAGTCAGTACTAGACCAGACATAGGAGCTGCTGTTACCATCTTAGCCTGAAAAGTGTCAAAACCAACGGAAGCCGATTGGATCGAAGTCAGAATGCTCTTCAGATATTTGAAGTTATCCAAAGATCTTAAATTGCGTCTGGGAAGTATGAACGAGAAGGAAAACAGTTCGTTGTTATGTTATGTGGTTGCAGATTGGGGAAATGACCCTACCGATAGGAAATATAGCTCTGGATATTTCTTTAAATATCAAGGTGCAGAAAACAACCGTGTGTGACTTTGTCGTCAACTGAAGTATAATTTATAGCAGTTTCCGAGGCAGCAAAGGAGGCAGTCTGGCTCAAAAGACTTTTGCAAGATTTCCATGAAACGGACACCATTTACATTTTTTGAGAACAACCAAAGTTGTATCAAGATGTTATATAATGAACGAGACAATGGCAGAACTAAACATGCAGACACTAAACATGTAGACACTAAACACTATTTTGTTAAGGATCTTGTTAAAAATAAAAATTACGAACTTTGATATCTGCGCACTGCTGACATTTTAACGAAGCCATTAGGACCAGACAAAATAAAATCTTTTTGGCAAAACCTTGGATTATGTTAAAGATGTTAATTTCATGTTATATATTCATTTATTGTTTTTATGCATCTTAAGGTAAGTTATTTTGTTTTATTAAGGATTAATCATTGAGGAGGGCTGTTGTTATTTTATACCTCCGAATGTCCCGGAGATGCAAAGATTAATGTCATTTCTTTTTTCTTTATTAGTTTTGCTCGCCTCTCAGAGCGTTAAATTACGTAATCTATGTTTTGGGGCAATCTGCCAACTTTCGGCTCTGAACTTCAGTTATATTAGTCGTTGTAATCTTGATCGCAGTATTATGAATACTTACTTTTCCAATCTCCTAACAAACGCTATTATCCTTGCAATGAAGTTATAATTCATTTTATTTTATATAACAGAAAGCAAGTCATTTTTTAGACATGGCCAATAAGAACTGCTGCGTAGATCTTACTGCAGCGAAAATCACAACTTATTTAAAATATTTAAAACATTTTTATTCTGAATAGAAAAAATTCTTCAACGATATATTTTTTGCTTAAATTGGTACAGCATTAGGGGAATTTCAGTTTACATCTTAAATAATAGAAAAAAGGAGCTTACCGAAGAGATGTGACCTTCCTTGGCAGACCAAGCTGGCGAAAAAGGTGATACGTAATAACTGCAGTATTATTTATAGCTTGGGAAGTCTTTGTTTGAATTCTTACCAGCGATTGGGTTAGATTTCGCAGCGCAGAGAAATTGCAGGGAAACAGTCACGTAACATGCAGCAAGTGACGCAAAATGCTGCAAAGTGTATCCTTAAAGTGGGGATGTGTTTACTTAAAAATTATGAATTCAGAGGTCTATTGCCAATTGGTTCTGATTAAGTTTAATAATTTTGTTTCATATAGATATATCTATATGAAGCAAAATTATATATATGTAATAAATTCAGGAGCAGAAATTTTTTATGATGATTTGGTGATCCATGATGACTAGGAAATTGGAGGCGAAAGCAGATTAAATCTTCAGTTTTATTTTCAGCAACATGTCGGCATATTAAATGTGACTGTTCCAAAAGGCTTACATTTTTTATAACTTTGTAACAAGAAAGCAGCAGCAGACAGAATTATTAAAAAAATATAAAAAAATTATAAATTTTTTAATACACATTGTTGTATACACATTAAAATTTTTTTTATGTAAATAAAATCTTACTTCAACGAAGTAAGCTCAAATAAGTCGTATGCAGCCTGTAAATTGGAATGTGAAATTTTACAAAGGACAGTGCCTAATTCATTTTTCCATTGGTCAGAACACAAAATGGAAGCTTCTTTAAGAAGCTGGCAATCTACTATGCAGAAATCTAGAACTTTGTATCTAGGAACTGATGATATCTTTTCTGCGATTTCCAAGAACCTGCAAATGTTTCACATTAGAATATTTTGCATGAATAATAAAAGGGTATATTCTACAAAGGCATAAATGTTATAAAGAATAAACAGTTCACACAATCTTTAGAGATAATAAAAATATCAATCAAACGATAAAAAATATGATGAACCTATAGAAAGAAATGTATAAAAAATATTTTTAAAAAATCATACCAGTTTGGTTATAAGAAAGAGTAAAAGAAGTTAGTTGAACAAAAAGTTAATTTTTAAACCTTGGGACATTAATTATTCCGCATTGTCACCGTATGGAAATGGAACACTCTTCATTGGGAAAACAAGTTTTTGTATACATTTATCATACACTTCAGGTGACATTTCTCTCGTTGAAGAATACTGTTTCCTAGATGGATCAACAATCAGTAGTCACGGTAGCTAGGTATGAGTCATCTGTGTAACTTGTTGTATACACATTTGTATGGCCATATGAAATGAAGTGGAAAACATGTCACCATATTTGGTGAAAATAAGTGTTTGTGGATGAATCAGCAGTGAAGAGTGGAAAAGCTAAGTCCATGATGAAGAACATTACTGGCTATCCATCCATCATTATAGTAGATAAATTGCTATGTATCATGTTATCGTGCCCTGTAACGTGACTGGTGAAATCATTAATGATATCCATATACTATTCCCACTTACATCATGATCCATTAGGAATGACACTGCAGCTGATTATCTCAACTAAAACATATGTGTCAGGTGGATTCAATCTGTGCCTACTGAAGAATACACAAGCACATGCCGCCCCTCCTCCTCCCCCCCCCCGAAAAAAAAAAGAAGTAGGAGATGCATAGGC
The DNA here is from genome assembly GCF_044657685.1 of Stegodyphus dumicola. NCBI lineage: Eukaryota > Metazoa > Arthropoda > Arachnida > Araneae > Eresidae > Stegodyphus > Stegodyphus dumicola. The sequence continues at coordinate 109,664,808 of NC_140775.1, read as the reverse complement.
AATTTTTATGTTATACAACAGAATAAGTGATGATTTTTTGGCGCATTTCATGAGCAGGGACAAAATTTGTATAGTCTAATACATATCTAAATCCAAATAATAATCCATGAAACACCATCATCAGTTTTCTGCCCACGAAAGCGAAGAAAGTTAGGCAAACCCTTTTTGTTTAAATGTATTCTGTGATACAGTTGGTGCATTGCTCACCGAATTTATGCCCTATAATCAAACCATCAATCTAAATGCTCACAGCAAAACAGTAAACACACTGAGGACAGTCATTTAAATTAGAAAGCATGGACTTACTTGTTCGATGATGTGATTATATTTCATGCCTATCCCTTCCCCCACATTACTACATGCACGCAACAGTTACCACATATTATCACATGCATACAACACCTTTACCATTATAATCATTTCACAAAAGCAAAGAATATTTGAGTGAAAAGCAGTTTTATCGACAACAAAGAACTCCAAATGTTAACTGTGGTATACAGTCAACTGGTAACAGAAATATATAACAAAGCTTATACAAAATCTTATACGCCCTTTACAACTGCTTTATTACCATTGGTGCATATGTTAAGTAATAGCCCATTTTCAAAAGAAAGAACATTTTTTCGATCACTACTAATCGTTTCTCTTTTTTTTTTTTTTTTTTTTTTCGTTCTTTTTTTATTACCAAACAAGTATTTCTTTCTTGATGGGCTACTAATTGCTTTGTAAAGTAAAACAACTTCCTTTAAATTTCAATAAATTTTACTCTTATATAGTATGTTAAAATATTAAATACCAGTTTAACATGATATTAGATATATACGAAAGGTTACCAGACTTAAATTATAAGACAAAATATAATCACAAATTAAAGCAGATTTCATAGGAAAGTACTCTGCATAATAAGGAGATGAGAACTTCGAAAATATTCTGCTATAAAATATTTTTATTCCTTGAAAAACAGAGAAGTTTTGCCAATGAGTTCCCAAAACAGAGATTTTTTAGATTAACATCAAACTAAGGTCGAGTTTTGTTAATTTTAAAAATGATACCAACTGCCAGTTTTTATAAACAAAATACAAAATTTACCCATTTATGTCACTTTCAACTTCAGATGCCTTCCAAAGACTTTCTTGGTACTTCTTCAAAAGATCACTTTTGCTGGTCTCCCAAAGACTACTAAATGGACTCCATTCAGATTTAAATTCCTGTTCAACAAGATAAAGCTGATACAAACCACAATCTATTTCTTTTCTCAGTTCCTCAATGTTTGAAGAATTTTCCAATATCTCTAAGAACTGCTAGAGAAGAATGAAATTTCCAAAAGTTAAATTCCATTTTATAAAATATTTTATACCAAGCTTTTGTACTGAAAAATCACAATGCTTACATTATTTCTTACAGAATTTTCAAAAAATATTTCTTCCAAGCTCTTTATATTGGAGAGTTCATCCTTCACAGAATCAATAAGACTATCAATGCCAGAACATAATTCTTTAAAATTTGGATCAAAATACAACTGCATAAAAGAAAAGTATATTAAATACAAAGCAATGGCCAAGATCATTAATATTTATTATTAACAAATTGACTGAAAAATTTATATTTAAAGAGGGGTGAGACTACAAACTGCATATTGGTGCCTCATAACCAACTATAAGGGTACTTATTAACAGAAATATACATTTAAAAGATTAATGAAAGTCGATTTTTATTGTATGATTACACATTTTCATTCAAGTACCTTCAACACTTTTTTAATGAAAAATATTCCCTTGTGTTATTATTTTTATTTTGAAGAATATGTTTGGATGAGATTAAAAATGAAGGTGTTATTGGCTAGAGCAGCATTTTATTTTTCATTTATCTTCCCCAAACTATAGTAATTTGTTATTTGCCAACGAGCCATAATAAAAAAGATTAGTCCTTAGCCATTCTCCCACTACTAAATAAAATGCATCCCTGTAGCTACATATAATATGAACTCTTGTTACATAAATACTTTTATTCACTTACCTATTGAATGATATTAGCATCAAAATTCAAACCCAATGATCATGATAAGCGGTAAAAGCCGCTGAACACTGGTAGTTCGTTCCGGGGTTCGAGTCCCGGCGAACTGGCGTTTTCGTGGTTTTCCCATGTGTAACGTGGATACGAGCCAGTTTCCCTTAAAAAGACTTCCTCAGGGCATCCCTCCCTTTCCGTGTAGTGCTTAAGGGCGGAGCACGTAATAAATAAAAAAAATGATCATGATAAAATATTACAACTGCCTACGTGTTTTTCTTTTTACTTCTTTGTACGCAGTAAAAAGGAAGTATTGTAATCGCAAAAAATTTCGGGTATCATATTTCATCGAAAATATCCATTTTGAACGCTATCAAATGCAATTTAACGATGTTTTTGCGTGACATCTGTACGTAAGGACTCATTTTACCCCCAAAAAATTATAAAATTTAAAATGTGTTCTGAAGAGAATTTTTCGTGGCGTCTGTGCGTACGTACGTATGTATGTCGCATAACTCAAAAACGAGTAGCCTCAGAACGTCGAAATTTTGTATGTAGGACTGCTATAACATGTAGATGTGCGCCTCCTATTTTGGTTGCAATCGGCCGCACCAAAAGTATATATATATATATGTAAGATAAAATTATATGAATCAGAATTATAATATAATTATAAACATTAATTCTTCCTCTCTATTCTAAAATCGTAATAACTTCTCTGCATTGCGTCATTCAAATTAATCATGCGATCTTACGTAACCATTTATTCCAGATGCCTCTTGACGACCAATCACCGAATTGTAAATCAAAACTTTTCTCTTCGCGTGCTTCCATCTTTCATAACTATGCACTTCAGCTTTTGCTCTGTGCTGTGCTAAGATGTAATTTCGCTGGCTTGCTTTCTATCTCAACAATATCAAAAATGTAAATCTTCTGTGGAAAGGCACAACTAGAGTGCCAAGTGATTGTGGCCACAAATATGAGTTGAAAATAAAAATGGAATTAAAACTGCCTCGACTGCCAAGTTCTTTAAATACTACGCAATCAAAATTCTTCTTCAATATGGATCTAAGCACGCATCGACACTGCTCGGGCTTTTCCTTGTTTTGCTCATATTATAACAATTAAGTCGACAGGATAGTTTCCTGCAGCCTGAAACCTCAATGGAAAATTTAATTCAGCTCTTCAAATCATCGTTTTGTAATAAATCCAAGATAATGTGAAAGAAGTGAATCATAAAGTTTGTTTTTTCAGTTTTTAAAAAATAACAGATCATTCTTCTGCTGTGGTGTTTTGCAAGTGCTTTAAAAAAATAATCACGCGTAGTGTTTACAGATTGAAATTAATCTCTCGATAAATTGAGAAGTTCGAATGCCTAGTGAAAAGGAATATTTAATTTGCTTCGCCGATCTCTACAATATTTAGAAAAAAAAGTGCTTTAAATCATCAGTGAATTACCGTTTAGGAAGTCAGCATTACAGTGGGTTCAAGGTCGATCTGAGTTAAGTGTTTGCAAGTATGTGCGACAGAAAATTATTTGCGCTTCTGCTTTTTCAACAGCTCAAAAATTGTTACATTCGTGTGAATCTAACTCAGGAACTAAATCATTTAATATGCTGAGGATTCTATAGTTTTCATTTCAACTTTGGTTAAAATTTTCTGCAATTTGTTTTGAGAAAATCTAAAATTCTTGTTCATTAATTTTTCGTAATTATGTGTGAGCAAATTAAGTAACGAGTTTTAAGCTATTTAAATTATTCATAGGGAAGGATATTAAGATAAGTTTTTATGTTTTTGAAATTTTGTTGAGAATTTTGAATATGAATTTTATAATTATTCTAAAAATGAAGTTGGTGTAAAAAATAAGTGAAATTATTACAGATACGTAATATGAAATTATGGTAAATGCATGTTAAATTTATGGGTGATTGTATGTTAAGTATAGTGTATGTCGAGGGAGTACTGGGTTCCTAAACCAGAGGCCTGTAATTACCTCTGTACAGTTGTTCCTTTTACCCTCTTCAAGTAAGATAATGTTGGAGGCTCTCATTTTATGAGTGTGTGCAATTTTTTTATATTATTATTATTATTATATTTTTTTATTATGGAATGTATTAGTGCAGTTCTCAAAGGCCAGTTACCTTAATGCAAGGAACGGAGGCCTTTTCAAGTAACTGTCTAGGCACCCTAGGCCACCAGTGCATAGAACACACTGGTTAGCTCAAGAGGGCAGCCCTATTGATGGATATGTTTGTTTAGAAGTATTGCGAGGCTTCCAGTTTGGTAAAATCAGGAATTGTAAATGAAAGATGATAACGGTGAAACCATAAATTCTGAAAATCTTAATCCTATTATTTATGATGTTAAATTATAATTTATCAGTATGAATATAAGTATCATAAATATTTATGCGCATTACATTTAACTATAAGTAATGATTATGTAAAAGTTTATTTTGTGATACTCTGTGATAACAAGAACCTTCCCTGAAGAATTATGATTATGTGAACTCTCAAACAAAAAGACTTTTGGACTGAAATGCTGAAAAATTCAGTAGGACTCTAAAAATTAAGAATTTATTTTTTTTTAAAAAAATTGATATTTATAAATTATACTTTACAGGACAAAAATTTTATGATTTATTTATTTATTTTTTTTACATTTGCTAGTGTTTTAACTCTTTCTCTTTAAAAAGGCTTCTCTGTCGCTACGCCTTTTTCTTTTTGAAGGGGGGAAATATGTAAGATAAAATTATATGAATCAGAATTATAATATAACTATAAACATTAATTCTTCCTCTCTATTCTAAAATCGTAATAACTTCTCTGCATTGCGTCATTCAAATTAATCATGCGATCTTACGTAACCATTTATTCCAGATGCCTCTTGACGACCAATCACCGAATTGTAAACCAAAACTTTTCTCTTCGCGTGCTTCCATCTTTCATAACTACGCACTTCAGCTTTTGCTCTCTGCTGTGCTAAGATGTAATTTCGCTGGCTTGCTTTCTATCTCAACAATATCAAAAATGTAAATCTTCTGTGGAAAGGCACGACTAGAGTGCCAAGTGATTGTGGTCAGAAATATCAATTAGAAATAAAAATGGAATTAAAACTGCCTCGACTGCCAAGTTCTTTAAATACTACGCAATCAAAATTCTTCTTCAATATCGATCTAAGCACGCATCGACACTGCTCCGGCTTTTCCTTGTTTTGCTCATATTATGACATATATATATATATATATATATCCACTTTGTTACTCCGCTCAGTGATCCCAGTTTCTTTATTCTTATATGTTTTTAAATTTTGCATTTTTTGCTTTAAAATGATTGAATTATGTTGTTCTTATCTTCCGGTTAAGGTACAAGGTATTTCTCCCGCCTTCTTAGCATGCTTTCATGGTGTAGCGGTCTGCACGCTGAGCGCGTATTCCAGAGGTCCGTGGTTCGATTCCTGGCAAAGGTGTTGCTCATTTTTCATCGCTCCTGCTTCCAAAAATACATAATGTCTCTACAGTGGCTCCCGAACTAAAAGGCTGGTGGATGATAATTCTCCACACCCTGGATTTAACGATTGGGTACCCTAAAAACTCCAGTCGCTCTTTTAAAGGGGGAGTATATAAGATATTTCTTTCGCCTTCTTAGCATGCCGTCGTTGTGTAGTGGTTTGCGCACTGGGCGCGTATTCCAGAGGTCAGTGCTTTCGGCGAAGGCGTTTCTCAGTTTTCATCTTGCCTGCTTCCAAAAATACCTAATGTCTCTACAAAGGTTTTTATGCCTTTAGTAAATCTGCATGTAATATTTGTAGAATTATCAACAGTTTAAAAGTTGTTTAAGTGCGGCTAGGCCTAATTATTTTTACTATTGCAGCCATGTTTGTTTGCATTTGAAATAATAATAATAGATTTGTAGCCAATCTAGAGAAACTAAGCTTCGCAACAATAAAGATAACGCCTTCTTTTATTATTGCGAATTAAATCATGTTTAGTTCATTCTGTAATTTATTCGAAGAAATAAGCGTTTAAAATTTACTTCGTAATTTTTTATACAGATATTTTGAGTTTTTATGTATTTTTGCCTTGTAGCGAAATGAACACTGCATTAATTGAACGAAAAATATCGATTCGTCTCTGAAAAACTTTTTTTTTTAAAGTTTCTTTTATACATCGTTTTAGATTTATTATAGTATTTGAATATAACATGTGGCAAAGATTAGATAATTCTTCAAATGATCTAAATTTTGTACGTTCTGAGTTATAAAATGAATGAGATGTAACGCAGTTAGTAAACCTATCGCCAGAGTGTCGCTATGGTAAACAAATACAGTGAATTTTAAAGAGTGCATTTATTGTATTGTGGTTTATGCGCTAGCGACGAAGTAGATTTATTTCAATCCAATAAGTTTAAATGAAATGCAAGAAAAAATGCGTATAATTTAATATTCCGTACAGGGTAGTCATGTGGTATACACATCGGATTTTTTTAAATTATACTTAAAATATACAGATGTGATTTTATAAGATGACAAGAAGGATTTAATTTTTATTTAGTAAATTTAGAATACTTATATAATTTTTTCTGCTGTACATTTTAATAACGTTTGGTACGAAGAAGAAAATCTGTACAATTTTGATTGAGTTTATAGTATTTTGATGGTTCGTTTATGTTGCATAACAGAATTAAAGGAAACAAAAGTATACATTTCAATTATAACAAAGGAATATATCAAGTACTGAATTACAATAAAAAATACATTAAAACTGAAGTAGAGCTCGGGACACAGTTCATGCCACCGTTGCGTACGATTTCCCTACAAGAAGTCCGTGTGACCACTGACTGCTCTGATTACGAAGTGGATTTGATAGGTGGCGCCATTTCTTGCGTGAAAGTTAAAGCATTAAAGCATCTGTGAGAACGTCACAATACCCCCCTTTAAGTACCATTGCTATGTTTTAAATATTTTGTGTTACATTTAACCGTTCTTCCAGATCTGGTAGTTTTAGGTTGCTCTTTAATAGGATTTAAGCCTTATTCTCTGGGGCAATGTTGATGGCGAAGTTGCTGGATCTTGCATCAGAAATGCCGGTTTGAGACGATCGATTCCAATCACTGATTGTTTGCCGTTGCAGATGATGGTGAAATGTTTAGATGAGCGTTTGACAACTCTGAATGGGCCATCATGTGAAGGTGTCAAAGGTTTCATAATGGCATCATTGCGTATGAATACATGAGATATCTCAAGCGCAGGAAATACAAAATAGCTTGGCTTGTTATGTGTGGATGCTGGAGTTTGCGAGAAATTACTCATAGTATCAAGAAAACGTTAAAAGAATGTTGAAGGATCGATGACTGGAGTGGATTCTAGATGAAATAATTCATTAGGCAGACGGAGGATTGCACCATACAGCATTTCGGCACAAGTGCTACCAATGTCTTCTTTGAATGCTGCACGAAGACTGAGCAAGACTAGGGGTAAGGCTTATGTCCAATAAGTGCTATTGTGACACTTCAGCGCTTATTTCAGAGATCGGTGAAATCGGTCCTCCATCCCATTTCTAGATGGATGGTACGGTGTTGTTCGAATAAGGGGAATGCCAAGAAGAAAGGTAAGTGATGGGAACAAGTGAGATTGAAATTGTCGGCCTTGGTCAGTAGTGATGGTAGTAGGCATGCCAAACCTTAAAATCCATTGGGAGATGAACGCTCGAGCTACAGTTTCATCAGAGATATTTTCGATAGGAATGGCTTCGGGCCATCTTGTGGAACGGTCTATATAAGTGAGATGGTAAATGTAACCATTTGAAGGAGGCAATTGGCCTACCAAATCTAAGCGCACATGACCAAAACATCTTGCTGGAGGGTTAAATTGATGAATGGGACTGTGAGTGGAAGAGATACTTTACACCGTTGACATCTAATACATGAATGATGTCTTGGTTCATTGCTGGCCAGACAAATCTGTCTGTGATCAACTTTTGGTGGCGCGGATTCCAGAATGTGCCAAACTGCGTAAAGCATTAAATACTCCCCGTCTAAAATTGACAGGAATATAAAGGCATATTCTATTGTTGCGTATGTCAGAGTAAACTTTAAGCGTTGGATCAATGTTCAGTGGCTGTAACTGAGGGGAGATCTGTGGATTTGGGATTGAGTTCTTGAGTTCCTCGTCATGCAACTGAGCTTTTGCAATTTCAGAAAAATCTAGAGTGGTGATTGTTTACCCGAGGAAAAGCATCAGCGACACAATTATCAGTACCAGAGACATGTCTGATGTCTGTACTGAACTGGGCAATGAAATCCAAACTGTCGAAGCTGATGGAGAGACCATGAGTCCGAGTTTTTTTTCTAAAATCGAAGATTAATGGTCGATGATCGGTGAAAATGATAAAGTCATGTCCTTCCAAATTGTGCCGGAAGTATTTAACAGCACAGTAACTCCCCGTCATATGTGCTGAATTTCCTTTATGCGGTGGTAAGTTTTCTGGAGAAGAATGCCATTGCAAAAGTCCTTAAGTGGTATGGGTTTGAAGTATAGCTCCTGTGGCTGTCTCAGTTACATCTACCATTATGGAGAGCTTATCACTAGTGATAAGAAATTGTAGCTGCATTTGCCAGATCGTTTTTGCATTGCACGAATGCTGCAGATGCGGAATTAGTCCAAGGAACAGAATGTTCCTTTTTTTTCTATTCTTCAGAAACTCATGCAGGCAGGCCTGTGTTTTTGAAGCATTTGGCAGAAAGCGTTAGTAGAAATTCAACATTGCTAGGAAGCACTTCAGTTCAAAGACGGTTTTTGGTTGAGGCAGGTCGTTGATTACTTTGATTCTTTCAGGTAAAGGCTTTACTCCATTCTGAGTGATAAGATATCCAAGAAAGGAAATTGAGGCCTGACCAAGTACACATTTGGGATGGATTTAGTTTTCCTCCATGTTCTTTAAAGCGAGTAAAAATCTGGCGCATATGTTAGCAATGTTCTGCCGCATCTGTAAATGCAACCAGGATATCATTAAAATATGGAATGCAGAAATCAAGACCTACAATACAATACTTGGTATATGAATCGTTGAAATGTTTGGCCAGCGTTGCGAAGGCTACATGACATGTAAAAGTACTCAAGGAGACCAAATGGTGTAGTCGCTGCAGTCTTGGGCACATCTTCAGCATACACTGGGATCTGATGATATGCTTTTGCAAGATCGAGGGTAGAAAATATGAGTTTTCTATGAAAGAGTTGGGTACAGTCTTGGATATGTAGCATTGGATATCTGTCGGTGACTTGGACGGCATTAAGTCGACGGTAGTCTCTACAAGGCCATCAATCACCGTTAGACTTTTTGACCATGTGAAGTGGACTGGCCTAGGGGCTTTTTGATAGGCGAATGGTTCCCTGTCCTAGCATGAATTCAAATTCTTTGCGAGTAGCCTTTAAAATCTCTGGAGAAAGGCGAAAAGGCTTGGAGAATACATATGGGCCATCTGTTTCAATGCGATGATACACCTCTGGATGATGAGTATGATGCCCAGGTTGAGATGGATTTGAAATGCTGGGGAACTGTGCTAATAACAGATGAAACTGTGTGACACAACAGTTATATTCATAGGTAAGCTCAATATGTGAGAAACTTGGCCCTTTGATGTCAACTGAGTTGTAGAATCAATTAAGCAATTATTCTTGGCATCCACTAGAAGGTGAAAATAGTTCAAGAAATCAACATCAATAATTGCTTGTGTGACATCTGCAATAATGAAAGGCCAGTTGAAAGTCCGGCGCAAGTTCAAATCAACTGTTAAAAGCTTGGTACAGTATGTTTTAATTTGGGTACCATTTGCTGCATACAGTACAAGTTTATTAAGTTGGTGGGCATTTGTTTTAGTTCTAGGGAGCATTGATATGTCTGCTCCAGTATCCACCAGAAAACATAACTGAGTTGAAAGGTCATCCAGTACAATTCTGTCAATGTGGCGGGCATTCTGTTGGACAGCAGATGACCGCCCATTTAGTTTCCCGGTTGCTCAAAAGTACATGGAGGAGCACACTTGCTTGCCTTTTGAGCGCCAAAATTCATACAGTAAAAACATATACCATTTCAGGCTGTTTCTATTGCGTCTAAGCATTGTGACGAGATTGACTTCTGCTTCGGCTGCGAAATTTATTACGTGTGGCCTGACTAGATGGATTGTATCGTCGTGCAGCATGAAGACTTGTCGAGAGTTCAGACACTTTCTTTATCGATTCGGCCACTTGTTGTTCCAGGGATGAACTTGAAGGTGCAACTGACATAAGCTGGAGTAACAAATGCATTAATTTTGTCAGCCATTGCTGCTAAATGGATTACATCTTCATTGGAAGCAGCAAGAATTATTTTTATGTTATTAGGGGGGAGCGTGAAAGCCATAGTAAAGTCGTCGCTGAAATGGTTTCTGCCAGATCGCGCATTCGTGTAAGCAATTATGAGGGTCGCTCATCACGAAGTTCAAGTCCTTGTAGTTATATATGTTACTATTTTTTAAGATTCAAACTTTTCGGATATATTTCTATGAGCCGCTGTTTTAATTTGGAATATTGGTCACAATCAGGTGGTTTAAATTTTAAGTCATGCATTCAATTCAGAATATTGTACTCAATTGCTGCAACTACATGATTGAATTTTGTAGAATATTCACTAATGCGAGCGACAGAAATTTGTGCTTCGATTTGAGGAAACCATAATGAGGGATTATTTTTCCAAAACAGCGGTGGCTTCACCACTAAGCGTGTGATTTGTGGCTCTGATTAATATCGTCAGGCATACTAATAGATAAATATCTCTTTAAATAATAGTAAACTTCACAAATAGTTTAGCATGAGGATACAAAAGACCCCTGGGTGAGCAGCTGTGCCGCCAAGAAGACTTTCAGCTTTATTGCTCACTTAGTGGCACCATGTTTATTTAAATTTTATAACTATGAAATTTGGATATATACGTTAAATCATTATACATAAATATATACATTAAATAAAGTTATAAAAATATTTTGATAAATATACATAAAAATTAATATATTATAATATGAAAGTTCTGTAACAGCTTATAAGATGATATATCTTGAAATATGAAATGTATTGAAACATGAAATATCTTGAATCTTGAATTGATATTATGTTCTTTTTAAATGTTCACAGTTTTCTATTAGATATTTGATTAGGTTATGCAGTTTATTACGAAAGAAATTACGTTTTTAAGAAGTTATTTCAAGCAGATTTGTCCATTGACAGCTGTGAAGGGGCGAAAGTGGAGATCTTTGGTTATTGAGCTTTCGAATATATAATGATCTATTGTTCTTACTGAGCCACAGATGCAGTTGTCAGTATGATGGAAGCCAAAACGATGAAGATATGAAATAAAAGGTGTATGTGAGCGAAGGCAGTACGTTATTGCATTATTTGAAGCTATTAAATTCCTGGATGGTTTTGGTAAGAAGTATGTTCGTCTGCCTGTATTGTCGCTTAACCAATTTGCATTCCATTGTGTTTAAATCTTTTTCCAGTCTTAATTTTAATAATGAAATAGGATTTGGAAGTGGAAAGGATATTGAAATAGTATTAGTATTGTTTGCTGCCTCTCTTGCTAATGTATCTGCTATTTCGTTTCCAAATGTTCCTTTGTGAACTCTTGTCCAGTGGAGTTTTGGTTATGCATGAAAATTAGCAAGTAGGAGTTGTATGTCTGCAAGGATCTTAAGTTTTACTAACGTTTATTTTTATTTTAAATCTTTACTATCACTTCTTATTTTCTACTTCCGGCCAGAATTAAAAGCTTTAACTTATTTATGCAAAATTTGTCTGGCGAACACCAAGTACTTAAGTTGTGGTTTTTGCCAAGCGAGAGAGAGGAAGGAGTTAGTCGAAGCAGGCCGCTTACCTTAGCAGTTTTACTCGGTTGCTGGTTGCCTTCCAGAGCAGAGGTTTAATCCTCGTGATAATTTTAAACGTATTGTAGTGTTAACAGTTCTCTGTACTACATACGGCTTCCTGTTAATATACGGCCAATCTTCCACGTAGGCCCTTGCTTATTATTCCAAAGTTAAGTTAGAGTTTAGTTAAATATTTTTATATTCTTACGTTCAGACCACAAGTAGTTGGTCTCTGTATTCCGAAGTACGGAAATTATTGTAAAGAGTGAAAAATAAAGGGTTTCGTATACCCTTCCTGTGTATCTTGTCTACTTCCCACATTTATTGAACATAGCTTTAGTAAGCTTCCTGTTCCGAGTCAGGGTCTTCGCATGTTCCCAAAGAAAGTAAGGCGGAACATTGAACCTGATAGTGGCGCCCAACGAAGAAGAATAACCATGGTCGAGTTTCAAGAAGAACCTGTGCTGCCTGCAGAAGCGGCTCCGAATCCAGAAATGCCAGCTGCCGCCCTGGAAGGATTTGGTTACATCGTCCAGACCATGCGCGCTTCGATGAAACCAGAAGCAACATTTAATGGAAACTCACCGGTTACCAGTTTTTTTGGAAAAACTAGATGACCACTTCATGCTCTACCCCGTGCACGAGTTTCAGAAAGTTACCTTAGCTACCAGCGCTTTGAGGGGCCAAGCGCTTAACTGGTTCAAATGTATAGGCAGAAGTCTCTTGGGTCAAGCAGGAAGTCCCACCTATACTTACGAAAATTTCAAGACTGCTTTTATAACCAAGTCTGGCACTTATGCATTTCTGCGTATGCCGTTTGGCCTTTCAGGGGCACCGGCAACATTTCAGCGATGTATAGACATTGTGTTAAGGCCTGTTCTTGGAAAGTCCACATTAATCTATTTAGACGATATCATTATTAATAGTGATAATCTGGACCAACATGTATAGGATTTAAGACAGGTGTTTTCTTTATTAAATGAGACCGGTCTAAAAGTTAATGTCGAAAAGTGCAAATTTGCAGCCCCTGAATTAAAATATTTAGGTTACAAAATATCTCAGAAAGGAATCGAGACAGACGAATCAAAAATAATCGCTGTGCAAAAGTATCCGCCGCCAAACACGGCGAAGAAGCTCTCTTCTTTTCTAGGACTTCGTTCATATTATAGGTCCTTTATAAAAGATTTTGCAGCTATTGCTGAACCATTGTTAAAATTAAAAAGGAAAAAGGCAAGATTCCCGTGGACGGCCGAAGCCAATAGTGCTTTCGAAAAATTAAAACAAGCATTAACGCAAGCCCCTGTGTTGAAATTTCCTGAAAAGGATGAGAATTTAGAAATTTCAGCGGATGCTTCGGATTATGCGGTAGGAGCGGTACTTTCGCAAAATCAGCAGCCCGTGGCATTTTTTAGCCGAACTTTAAATCAAACACAAAGAAATTATTCCGCGACCGAGAGAGAGGCACTTGCAGTTCTGTTAGCAGTGCAAAAGTTCCGAGTCTATTTTGGAAAGGCGCCAATAACAGTGTATTCTGATCATGCGGCGGTAACTAGATTGTACTCAGGGAAAAACTTATCCCCAAGGTTAATAAGATGGGCACTCAAGCTACAAGAATATAATCTGGTAATCAAGCATACCCACGGAAAGGAAAATATCGTAGCAGATGCCCTATCCAGAATAAAAATAGACGAAGAAGGTAATACTGTAAAGGTGGCAATGCTCACAGCATGTACAATAAATTCCCGAAAAACTGTAATAACCGAACTGGGTAAGGATCCTGAGTTTGGAAGCATTTATGAGTATTTAAAGGATCCTGAAAATTTTAGCCACCAAGATATTGTGGCGATAAGAAATAGGGCGGCACATTACGAACTAATAGATGGTCTATTATTTTATACAAAAACTACAACTTGCACCAACGAATTTCGACCTGTTATCCCAGCTAGTCTTAGATTAAATATCCTGCAGGAGTTGCATGACAGCCCTTTAGCTTCTCATGCTGGTATTCGAAAAACTATCCAACGCGTACGCGAGGCAGTCTATTTTCCTGAACTGCAAAAGTTAACAAGGGCGTATGTCCAGTCCTGCCCAACATGTCAAGCAGTTAATTATATTAATTTCCGCCCGGCCGGGTTTCTAAATAGTATTAAATCCGATTTTCCAAATGAAATAATTGGCGTCGATTTATTGGGCCCTTTCCCAAAAAGTCAGTTAAATAAAAGTCGCTATCTCTAGGTAGTCTTATGCCGAAAGAAAAACAACATTCCACCTTCAGAGTCAAAATCATGGCGATTGTGGTTGTCTACCGCAATTTAAATAGTGTAACAAAATATCCAGTGTATACCCTGCGAGTTATAGATAAAATTTTGGAAAAAATAAATCTACAAATTATATGACCACTCTTGACTTGAAGTCAGGCTATTTTTAGATTGCAGTAAAACCCGAAGATTTTGAGAAAACAGCTTTCATTACGAAATCAGGCGTGTATGCCATTTCGAGAATGCCGTTTGGCTTACTTTTACTTATGATCTGTCCTAAATAAAAGTACCTTCATATATTTCGATGATATAATTATAACAAGTAAAACTATTGATGAACATGTTAAAAATCTAGAAGTTTTCTCTGTACTAAATGAAGCTACTTGAACTCTTACTAGTTCTAAAAAGGAAAAAAAAAAAAGATTCAGCGAACATGCTGTTTAAGCAGCTGAAGCAGGCATTATTCAGTGCTTCCATGTTGAAATTCCTAGAAGGGGACCAGAATTCAGAAATCGCTGCTGATGCTTCGGACTATGCAGTTAGCACCGTCCTTTCGCAAAACGGGCAGCCAGTTGCCTATTTTAGTAAAACGTTGAATCCAGCTCAGCGAAATTACGCAACAACTGAGCAGGAAATTCTTGCCGTACTTTTAGCGGTACAAAAAATCCCAGTGTACTTCGGAAGCGCCCCAATGACAGATTATTCAGAACGTATTGCCGCTGGTCGTTTCCGCGACTTAAGTCTGGACTTTAAGGTTACAAGAATCAACCTTATTCTTAAATATAGGTCAGGGAAGGAGAATGTCGTAGCAGTTGCACGTTTTAGGATCAAGATAGATGAAGAGGAGAACACCGTGAAATTTGCCATGTTAACTTAAAAAAAATAATTGAGTTCCAAGACACTATCAGTTACAGAACTGAAAGCTGACCCCGAATTCAAACATGTCTGTGCTTAACTTGAAGATACCGAAAATTTTGAACATACTGACATTAACGCAATCAGACATAGAGCAGCTCATTATGAAATTATTGATAAATTGTTATTTTATACGGAAGTAACTAATGAGAATCACAAGTTTAGACCAGTTATCCCAGCTAGCTTACGTTAAGTATTCTAAAAGAATTACATGATTCGCTTACATCAGGCCGCCTTGAAATCAGAAAAAAATTTCGCCTTGAAATCAGAAAAAAATTTCAGAGTCCGAAAAGGCGTTTATTTTTCGCAATTATAGAAAATCGTTACGCCATATGTCAGGTCGGGCTATTTATGCAAACAGTATTAAAACTACTTTTCCTAATGAATTAATAGGGATCGACTTGTTGGATCCGTATCACCAAGTCCATTAAATAAAAATGGATATCTTTTGGTTATCGTAGATCACTTTTTCTGAATGGGTAAAAATCCTCTGCAAAAATCGTGTCTCACGCATTTTTAAACAAATATGTATTGAAGTACGGTCCGCACTAAAAGTAATTTCCGATAACGGTAGACAATTTGAAAATTTATGCGCAGGGCTTCGTATATGCCATTTAAAAATGGTCAAATATACCACGAAGAGTGAACGAAATTATTGTTAAAATTATTCGAGGGTACGTAAAGAATAATCATGATCGCTGGGATAACTGCGTCAACGAACTAGCTTTTGCACTGAGAACGGCTAAGCATGACACTACGCTAAAGGCCCCCGCAATTTTTAGGGAGGAACATTTTAACTCCCTTAGATAAACTGTTTTTTGTTCAACAAAGAGAAGCGGAGTTCAGAATTAAAGATATGCAGAAAATAATTGATGAGGCAATTAAAAGTTCGGGTTTCGGGACGGGGAAACAAAAGATCTATTACCATAAAAACAGAAGGCAGTAGGGCAGAATGTATTGAAGAAGAAGCATACAGTATCTTTCGCCCCTGAAAATAAGGTGGCGAAGTTCGAGCCGAAATTTGACGGCCCGTTCGTCGTTGAGAAGGTAAAATACGCAACAGTATATTTGTAAGATACTAACGGTCTGTAGCGAATATTGATCAAATAAAACCGTACTACAGGAGAACTAATTTTCCGATTTTAAAAGATCTTTTGAGGGTATCTGGAACAGAGCCAAGAAGCAGCAGTACCGAAATCTCCGAGATATTTGTTGCAGCACAGGGAAGACTGGCAGCGTCCACCCCAGCGGAACGCTAAAAGAGAACAAACGTCGAGAACAAGAAAGAGAAAGTTCCAGTATCGCGTTGTATATGAATGAGGTAGAACCAGCATTTAATGGGAAGTTCTAGTCATTTCCAGAGAAGAGCTTAGAAGTTCTCAGTAGAAGCGTATTCTGCCTTCGGGTCACCTCGTTGCTTTAAGACTATCTTTCTACGTTCGGCCGTAGTCTTACGTACCTGTTAGCATTCACCGTTATGGTTTAATTACGGGCCAACCCGTTAGTTATTTCTGTACAACTTCAACAAAGTTTTAGTTAGTTAGAATTAAGTTAGTTTCTTATTTTCTATTTAAAGCCCAAGTGCTGCCTTTCCTGTAAGCTCGATAGAGGCCGGCTGTTATTATTTTGAATGGAATAAAAGGTTACTTTAATCTTTCTTTGGACTTTACTTCTGGAGTTGTAAGAAGAACAGCAAATAACCACTATATTCTTTTCCAAGGTTCTAGTTGACAAGGACGCGTAATTAGTTACAACTTTATACAACAATTTCAAACATTTTTATGAATATAATCTTTTGTGTTTGTTATGCTCGAGTCTCTTGTTACTTTTTCTAGGGTGATATTAAACAACTGGTAGGAAAGAGAATCTTCTTGTATTAGTCCTTTTTCACTATAAAAGATATCCGAGAATTCGGATCCCAGCTTAGTTCTACATTTTACTCTCCTAAGGGTCATCTTTATGAGATTCACCAATTTTTCAGGCACTCTGAACTCCAGCATCGCCTGAAACAGCTTTTTTTTTTTTTTTTTTTTTTTTTTTTTTTTTGTTAATGCTATAGTAAGCAGTCTTAAGATCAATGAAAAGGTGGTATTATGCATCTGTTACTCTAAAAGCCCAAAGTCTGGTAAATCCTAGATTTTACCAATAAAACCTAGCTTTTATCAAAGTGGCTTGGTAAAAGTCCGAAGTATGCTTTAATATGATTCCATTTCGGGCTTTTACCAAGCCTTTGGAGTAAATCCTAGAAGTTACCAACGCCTTCGGGTAAAAGCCCGAAACAAGGGATTTAAATCGACCTTGAATAAGCCTGCGCAAGCAATTTCCGTGGCTTCACTTTTCTGTTCCTGCCCCTCCTTATTGGCCATGGAGGTAGGAAAGGTCTTACTTCCTACCTCCATGTTATTAGCGCTATTTGCAGTCTAGCTTCGGGCGAATTCAAACAAGTGTAAGCGGCTACGATCCAAAATAGAAACAGTTTGTTTCCATTTTAGAATATTTTGCTTTTTTTATTTTGCTGAAAGGAAATGAGTGATATTATGCGGAAAAAGTTTTACGTCATTTTGTCTGAATCTGTAAAAAATAAGCAGAATAACAGCTTTTATTTAACAAATGAGAAATACACTGCGTTAATAAATGAAGTGAAAGAAGCAAAATGTGAGAAAGAAAAGCAAGTAGTTCATTACAGAAGGTTGAAACCCTAAGATATTCTTAATATGGGAGGAGAGGACAAAATTATAGCACCACTGTCTGCAGAAAAAGCAGAAAATCCTGTATTATGTTACAACTGAGGAAGTCATCAACGTCATACATGACGTGTATGATTAAGGAACTAAATGGCAAATACAAGAATGTACAGTAGAACCTATCGTCACGTATTTGAGACTATGTGAAAGAGGCCAGGGAGAAAAAAAAAAAAAAAAACTGTGGAAAAGGGGATTATAATCAAACCAATAGTGCATAGCGAAATGAATTCTCGATACCAAGTCGACAATCCTGATCGTGATATGAAAGTCATTTTATTATATCAAGATCACCTTTAAAATTCCTCCTACTTCGAAGTTTACATACTAAATGAACTGACGAAGTAACATATCACCTTCTGGATATTTTTACAACTTTTGTAGCCCCGAATATTCTCCATTCCAACAATAGGAGGGAATTTTGCAACCAAATCATAAACAGTTTATGTTTATGTGAAATGTGGAGTGATATAAACCTATAAAATACCTATATAACACCTAAAAAAATAGTTCACGGTAAACCGAGACACAGTAAGTCCTTCTGTGGAACGGGCGAACAAGGACGTTGATAACATGTTGGTAGCATGGATGGAAACAAATAAGACAGAAGCCGGAAGAATTAAAAATTTTCAAGCAATGAAAAACAAAGCAAATCACGACGGAATCAAATTTTCACCTTACGAAACTATGTATGGTTGTCTTATGAAGCTGAGAACTTGCTAACTCACTTTTGCTACGCAATTTGATTAAACATGGCTACTGAAAAGAAAAAAATTATAAATATTAATAATGAATGCATGGTTAATATAGAAGATGAAAGCGCTAATCTCGAATCAACGGTTGATTTCGAATCGCAATCGAATTTGGTATTATAATAATAATAATACATGTGAAAAAAAATCATGCATAACGATGGAAACAGATATTGAAGTTCAAATTAAAAAAAAAAAAAAAAAAAACTTTTATATATACTCTGGCACAACAGGTGCGATTATCAGTAAAGTTCGACATATGAAAATGTTTCGAGGGACAGCTAAGGAAGGATTTGAGAAGCAGGCAAAGAAGATTGATAGATTGAAAATGGATCCAAAATCAATAATATCCGCTATTACAGATATTAAAAGTGCGAGTTTTATGTTCTTGGTACTAAGTTTGGTAAATTAAAATCGCTGTACACAAGAAACTAGTTTGCCTTTTGCAAAGAAAATTTTTTAAACATCGAAGAAGTTGGCACAGAAGAAATAAGTGTACATGAAAGTAGTAAAAAGACTTTAGTTGGGGGACAAGGAATCAGAAAATGCAACTGTTCAAAGAAGTATACTACGAAGACGTGTTTGTGCAAATCAACTCTGCTTTGTAATTCAAAATACCACAACAGTCAACCATGTTGTAACAGGTAGTAAGAAGTATTCAAAAAATGTGCTCCTTTTTATTATTTTAAAAATTTCATAATTTTTCCCCTAAGCTATCAATTTAATTTTTTTAACTATTGCCAAAATTATTGAAATCTCTTCAGTAGTTATCGAAAGAATTGTGCATTAGTTGAGCTTTTTCACATGGTATCTTATTTGTGAAATGGCATAAATATCTCATTTTTTTTTTTATTTTTATTTCTTGTAACTCTTTGAAAAACAATTCTAAGTCGGTTCCATCGACATAATTTTAAATCATATATTATTTTGATCAGTTTTACAATTATATTATCAATTAAAAAATTAAAGTGTGTTTTAACCTTTTGGGCATACACTATATACAATATACCTGCGAATGAAAATTCTTATCGTAAGTAATCATTCATTTCGAGCTTTTATCAGAAGGCGTTGATAACTCCTAGGATTTACCGCAAAGGCTTGGTAAAATCCCGAAATGGACTCCTTTAAAGCATACTTTGGACTTTTACCAAATCACATTGGTAGAACCTAGGACATTTGCCGGTAAAACCTAGGACTTACCAGATTTCGAGCTTTTACAGTAATATATCTGTATTATATTCTTTTTTCTTATCAAGTATTTGCCTAATAGTAGATCTACCCTTCTTGAATCCACACTGGTATTCTCCAATTATTATTAGTCCAAAGGGGCTTTGTCCTTGAGGAACTATTGTTTTCGTTTTGCGATTTTGCTTCGAATCATTCTGAATGCACTGTTAAAGAAATTCTGTAACGTTAAAAACTCATGGAAACTAGGATGCCATGGATTATTTGAGTAACAGTAACAGGTGCATTCTTTCTAACTTTACAAGGATTATGCTTGTAATGGTTACTGATCTTTTCTTTGTCATATTACAGCGAATAGTTATGTAAGCAGAACATATTTTTCTCGTTTTTCTCATGTAAAATCCCAACAGATATATTTGTAACAGTTACAGGTTATTTGATTGTATAATTTCAGGAAGTAATTATGTCACTGCAACGTACTTTTCTTATGTAATATCCCAAACTATGTACCTGTGTAGGTTAGGGATTATTTCCTTCTCATATCATATTATGTAATTACATATGTTGAATATATTTATTACAACTGAAATACTAAAGGATATATCTGCAAAGAAAATAGATGTTTTGTCTAAAAGTTTTTGTTTGGGTTTGGTTTAGTTAATTATGGCAAAGCACACTAGAGCTATCTGCACAAGGGAAGGGATGCCTTCGTGAAGGACTTTCTAAGGCAAACTGACTCGTATACACATTACACATGGGGGGAAAACCACAAAAACGGCCATGCAGCCAGCCCGTTCGCGGGATTCGAACCTCGGACCGAACTACCAGCGTTCAGCGACTTTACCGCTCGACCGCTGGTGGGCCCTGTTTAAAATGATAGCTTATTATAATAAAGTATGTTTAATTCAGTATACAATATGTTAGAGTAAAAGAATGGTATGTATATATATATATATATATAATGGCATGTGTATATATATATATATATACACAACACACACCATTCTTCTAGGAAGAATATTTTATTGCAGAGTACTTTTGTTTTAATGAAGAGAAAACTTATATCCGCTATAACTGAAAGGTTTTTATTACTAGTCCAAAGATGAATTTTGATTAATTTAAATGCTTCAAACTGATATGCTTCTCCTTACATTAAATTTATATTACAACAGAAATCTTTTATATTACTAAGTATCCTTTATATTACATAACAGAAGGGGATCTGAAAATTACATTTGCCCTATGAAATAGCTGATAATCAGTATGCGTCATTTTAGTATCATTTCATAAGGTATGTTCTAGAACTTCTTTTCTGTTCAGTTCTAGAAACATTAGGATTTTTTGGAAGCAAGAGAGATGAAAAATTAGCAACCATCTTCGCCGGGAATCGAACCACGGACATGCTTTTCAAGAAAGTGCAAAATTTCACAAACTGAATTTGTCAAGCCTTGCTTCCATTAAAATACTTAATATAACTATGCTTTTAACAAATTTGTGTAAAAAATTAATGCTTCAGTTTAGCTTAAGAGTAATGTATTTTTATTTTCTTATTATTTCATTCCTCCCTTCCCACATATTTACAAACAAAATATGTAATAAATATAAGCTTAGTTTTTAGAATGCACACAAAATTAATCAGTTTGTCATAACTTTCAAACTAAATCAAGTTTCAAAATTAATTCTATGGAATAAAATCTTCCAAATGAATTAATCATTCTTGAAGTGTTTTATATCCGTAAAAACGTTCTCATTTTATTAACTAGTTCAAATTTACTCTTCTCATTATCTATCAGTTAAAACTTCGAAGTTTTTAAAAGTTATACAACGCCCATTTATTTTATCATGAAATAAATATATCATAAAGTTTTGGAATAAAAGTAAATAAATAATTTCAAAGTTCAATAAAGTTATAATTGTTTACATCAAAAATTACATTAATATTTTCAGTATGAAATAATCAGATGAATTTGCATGTCTAAACGAAGCAATTATGGTGCAGCAATCAAGGTTTATATACTGAAGACAAATATTGCTGTTAGATGAATTTTAAGTATAAGGCCTATAAAAATGCCATTCAACTCGTATCTAATTTATTAAATTATATTTAGTGTAAAAATCTGAAGTTAGTATTGTCTGCATCTTTTAATAATGAATTTCACTACACATAATTATTTGATTATATTATTCCTGTTAAATTTTAAAAAATTATTAAATTAAAAAATAATTTAAAAGCAACAAATTATGAAGTTAAGGAAACCATGTTAAGCTAAAAAAATAATGACCTACAAAACTAATCGATAGTAGATAGAAATAAAAGATAGCATTTTAAAAGCATGTACACAGGTTACTCAGTTGGTCTGTACATGTTTACATATGTATTCCATAATTATATACTTTAAAAAAGTCTTTTTTCATGACAGTTTAAGTATTTATTTGTATATGTTGAATTTAAAATGCTTTTCATTTTATAAACCTATCTATTTAGTTTATTAAAGATTCTTCACATTTTCTGCATCTTTGATAATCAATTTACTTGATTTCAAATTGCAAGCATTTCCATTACTGGTTAAATAATCTTCTTTGTTAACAGGTTATAATGGGAAAAACTTGTAAAGTAAAATAAAAAAATTCAGTTTTCATAGATTAAAAAACTTTTAGTTTTGCAACTCATTTTCAGATACTTGTTTGCTATAGAGCAACTAAATTTAAATCCTTTGCGACATCTGAAATTGCAAATAACAGATTGTGAGATTAAGTTTACCAATTCTGACCATTAAATGTAAAGGCCACTTTAGAAAAAAAGAAATATTTTTACAAAACACAAAAACTGATTTTTAATTTTTTCATAATCATCTTTCTTTAAAAGTTGCCTCATATTCTTTCCGTGTTAAAATACGACACTGTCATCTTTTAAACACTAAACTGCTAAAACTTCTCATTTCTTATATTACAAAATTGCATGTTAAGCAAATTTAGAGCACACAATAGGCATCACAAAATTTGCCATACATTTGTAAATGAAAGGTATGAGTTTTCAACACCTACTGCATAATCAATACCATACACTGGTGTGCAAAAATTAAGGACGAAGTCCAAAAATTAGCATATCAGCTGAACGAAGAGGCAGAGCGGACAGAAAGACCAATCAGGAGATTAAGTAAGGTGATGTACGGTAGCACATGCGCAGATATGCAGGTAGACGTAATGGGGGAGTGTCTGAGTAGTGAGTGAGTGAGTGAGTGAGCGCCACCAAGGAAGACCACTGACCTGGCCTTAGCCGCACAGTGTGTTATCTTCCTGGCAGAAACCATCTACTCTCTGCTCCATCCTGCTCCGGGAACGCAGTCGAATAGACGGCTAAGAGCCTTATAAAGTCTACATATAAGCTTGGATGTTGTTGTACGGGGAAAGAGTATCCTGTTACGAACTACTTAAAATTAAGCAAAGAAGCAATCAAAAGACTGTTAAGAATCGCTGTTAGAATAGACAGAAACTTGTGTTAGATAAAGTAAAGATAGGAGGACTTTGCCTGAAAAATTAACTGCCGTGGATTTTCTGGACTTGCTAAATGTCTGCATGCGGGTGCTTATCCTGACACAACTGTCATATCTTTATGGGGCTTCTGTGAAATGGTTGGTCCTGCATGGAGGAAAGTTGTAACCTATTAAATTATTGCACATAGTAAACTTAAAATAAATAAATAAATAAATAAAAATAAATAAAATAAAGAGAGAGATTAAAAGATGATTAAAAAAATCCTAGCGCTCAAACATAATTTAACGCAGTTTACTTTCCATGTGCCTGACTCTTATGTAAGAACATTTAAAAGAATCGGTACCTGTTATCACTAAGATAACAAATTCCTGCATAATTTAGTTCTTTGCGCATACTTAAACTGTAGTTGTTTTACAAATTGAACCATTCACCTACATTTTCTTTCGTAGTACTTGCAGACAGGATAATACATACATAAGTACAAAACTGAATATTAAAGTGAAAAACTAACATGATACTGAGTACAGAAATACAGAAAGCTGATCCCTAATGCCTGCATACATAACACTTAAAAATGCATACATAATACATGAAAACTAAAAATAAAAGTGATAAGCATAATACATAAAACTGATCATTAAGTACTGCTATGTAGTCTAAATCCTAGCCAAGTACGAACTGACCTTCATAGTAAATGCAGAGAAGGAATAAATACAGACTTGAGTACTTTAAAGTGAACATAAACAGAAAAGTACAGCACCATACTCAGTAAAACTGATATCTGATCCAAACACTTGAATACATAATGCTGATACATAATTACAAAGAGAAACTTACCTACATTAATTCCATAGTTAGTTTTATCACCTTAGAACAGGCACATAATTTATACAAAACATAATTAAGCACGTAATGCTGATCACTAGGGAAGAGATTCAAACATGCAATTGATCACATAAATACAGATATTTCTTCCCTAAAATTTGCATAAAAAGTTAAATATTGTTACGAATTTGGTATTTAAAAAGCAAATGTTAGTTCAATTATAAATTAAATGGTTTTATTTCTCGCGCAGTGCAGCGCGTGACGAATATTAAAAGAAAGCTAAGCCGGAAAATTGAAAATACAAGAGCGCGTGCATTAAATAAATAAATAACTCTTTTTCATTTCGAGAAAGTACTGGAAAATTCTAGCGCGTGATTTTAAAATGTTATAACAGGAGGAAAACATCTCAGTTCGTAGTAGTTGCTTAGTTTGTTGTTGTTTAGAAAACTACTGTTGTTGATTGTAGCGAATTCGCGGATTAGCGTTCTTTAGCAGTTTTGAATTACGTTCTATTGGACATTTGAGTAGTTAAAAGAAAACTACTGTGAGATATTGTAATACTGCGTGATAATTTGAGAAAATTTAAGCATTTTTGTTGTGATAATAATAAATTTTTGTTCATTTTTCATCGGACTTGTGCATTCATTTAGTAACGAATCCGTACGCACGCAACAATTTTTGGTGTCAGGAGTGGGGTTTGAATGCCAATAACAAGAGCGATGGAAGAGCAGTTAAGGCAATTGATAACAGCCTTTGCCTTGTTTAAAGAAGAAATGAAAGAAGAGATGAAACTAGCCAAGGAAAGATGGAAGGGGCCGTCAACTCTGTTAAGGACGAAATGAAAGCCGTTCAAGCTGGTCAAGAAAAGATTGAAGCAGGTCAAGAAGAAATGAAAAGAGAGATTACCTGCATAATAGAAAATAAATTTGAAGCTATGGAAGGCAGAATTGACACAGTTGAAAATAAAGTTGGACTAATTGAAGAAAGAGTTTCTTCGGTGAAAGAAGAAATAGAAGAAAGAGTTTCTTCTGTAAAAGAACATATAGAAGGGAGAGTTTCTGCTGTGGAGGAACGAATTGAAGGAAGAGTTTGTGCCGTCCAAGACCAAATCGAACAACAAATTGATGAGAGAGTTTCTGAAGTTGCCAAAGAAATGGATACTTTAAAGAAATTCGTAGCGTCGGCAGGGAGCAGGAGTGATGATTTTAAATTCTTACCAATGCCTGCTCGTCCACCTCTGAAGCTATCCACATATGATGGGAAGACCTTCTGGCAGGTGTATAAGACACAATTTTCTATCGTGGCGGATGCGAATGGATGGGATTCCCAAGCTAAGGCCTGTCATCTCGCCGCTTCTCTAAGAGCCGACGCAGCGGATATCCTTCAGACTCTTCCCGAAAACAAAAGGTTAGATTTCGAAGCTCTGTCCGGCGCCTTGGAGTTGCGCTTTGGGGAGAAGTGTTTAAAAGACTACAGCAGGCTCCAATTAAAATCTCGTCAACAGAAGCCTACCGAAACACTTCAGGAGCTCGCCGCGGATGTTGAAAGGCTGTCCCATCTCGCCTTTTCGGAGTGCCCGACAGAAACAAGAGAAATCCTGTCGCTGCAATATTTCATCGACGGCATCCGAGATCCTGAAATACAGAAAGCTCTTCGAATGGCAGATGTAAAGGACATGAAAAGCGCTCTGTTGTACGCCATGAAGTTCGAGGCAGCCCAGCAAGCAACTAGTAGAGATCGCTACCCAGTTAGAGCTGTGCGAGTCCATGAGCCAGTGGATCAACTGATGGCTCGTTTAGATGATTTAGCCAGACAAGTCGACGCTTTGATACGGAGTAGGAGGGAGAAGAAAGTGGCTCTAAGGTGTTGGAGATGTGGTAGTGAAGATCACCTAAGACGGAATTGCAGAGCACCCCAGGGTACGGAATATAAAGCAGATGATTTTACCAGACAAGTCAGTGGCTTGAGACGGAACATATGTGAAAAGAAACTAATTCTAAAATGCTGGAACTGCGGAGTTGAAGGCCACATACGAAGAAATTGCAGAACATCCCGAGGTACGGAAAATAAGATCATTTCCCAGCAACGACGCAGTAAACGAATTAGTGACCATATCGAGGAACGGAGGTTGTCAGATAATGAAAAACCTTGTTTTAAAGCGCTTAAAATTTATACAGTGAGTGGCAACAGTAACGGAATGTCCATTAATGGGAATATCGATGGAGTTCCTTGCGATATGATCATTGACACAGGAGCTGATGTTACCATCATTAGGAAAGATTTAGCTGAACAGTTTAAAGACAAACTTATTTGGACGCCATCCTGTGTTACCCTTCAGACTGCGTCTGGTGACAAGATCGACATAACTGGGAAGTTAAACGTAAACATCACGTTTGGAAATGCCGCCTACCATCACACGGCTTATGTGGCGGATATCACAGATCCATGCATACTCGGATTGGACTTTTTAAGGATTGGATTTTTTTTTTAATTCCATCGTTATTTGAACTTGTCTGTCTTCAAGGTAGCTCCTTATCAACTTTAAGATCTGAATTGGGCAGTTGATTGAATCTAATTCTTTTGTTACATCAGGCCACCAGACATTATCGAAGGCTCCCTGTATGTCAATAGATATTACTATTGAGTGATTGTCTTCCTCTCTGTTCTTTTTCAGCACTTTCAGGAGATCTGCTACTGCCTGTTCCGTAGATATTCCTTCACGGAAGCCATACTGTTTTTTATTAATTACTGAACTTTTATTCAGGAAATAATTTAGCCTCATTAGAATGATTTTTTCTAGAACTTTGCTAATTGTGGGAAGGAGACTTACCGCGCGGTAGGAGGTCGGATCCGAGGGATCTTTCCCCTTTTTGTGAAACAGAGCGATCTCTGCCAGCTTCATATCTTTCGGAAAGTGTCCTACTTTCCAGCATGCTTTGCAGACTGAGTGGATCAGCTCTGGAAACTCATTATGCAATGCCTTGAGTATTATATTGTCTAGGCCATCCGGCCCCGGTGCCTTTTTCCTTGCCAAACCATTTATGATTAGGTCTACCTCCTCTATTGTTGG
Source organism: Stegodyphus dumicola (assembly GCF_044657685.1). Lineage (NCBI taxonomy): Eukaryota > Metazoa > Arthropoda > Arachnida > Araneae > Eresidae > Stegodyphus > Stegodyphus dumicola. The sequence continues at coordinate 109,637,664 of NC_140775.1, read as the reverse complement.
TGGGAGATAGTCTCCATTTTTGGAAGACCAGAATTTTTCCTGAAATTGCGTCCTTATTAATGTATGCGTTTCTGAGTCATTGGCGGGATCATCTGAAGGAAAAACCGTTTTCAGTATTACCGAAAGAATATTTCTTGTATTTGGTGCGTCAGGGGCCACATTCGCAGTCAATTGAGTCGGTCTAAAGACCTTACCTGCGGCGATTTTTTGTATTTTCCCAAAAATTTCCGGTATTCTACTACAGTGTTCCTGCCAGGAGTCGGATTTGGCCTTTATTATCTGCAGTTTGTATTGCGCAAGTGCCTTCTTGTACGTCTGCATTTTTTGGTCCCTTTGTATGGAATCTGTTTCTGACCGTGCCAGTCTTTTGAGCGCCCGAACTCTGCTTCTGTTTGCCGTTAGTTTGTCATTCCACCAGGAAAGTTCTTTCTTCTGGCTGGGTGTTTTTTTCTTATACGTTTGTTTTGCTGCACTTGTTAGAGTTCCAATTAAATGCCTGTAGGCATCATCCAGTCCGTCTATGGTGTTGCTTGCTTGGAAGTTGAAAATCAATTGACCTACATAAGGACGAAGCAAATTAAGGAACTTCTGATGTCCTCCGTAAGCTGTCTTGAACCTCTGTTTCAAAGTATAAGTTAACTGAGCGCCCATTAGATAGCTGATTATTCTGTGGTCGCTCAGAGAGGGAATGTCCATAACATGCCATTCCGACATTTGATTTGCTAATTGGGAAGAAACCATGGTTAAATCCGGCCAACCTTTCGCCTTTATAGTGCGAAAGGTGGGCGGTGAGTCTGACGTGTTTATGATGCTTAATCTGTTTGTCATTGCATATTCTAAAACCATTTTGCCTCTTACGTTTTCCACTCGCGCCCCCCCCCATAAGGGACTTGAAGCATTGAAATCACCTGCTAATAAGATTTGGTGATTTGGTTGTTCCCTTTTCTGACGACAGTGCTGATTTCTATTAATAGTGGATCTAATTCCTCACGTGGTGGAAAGTACACATTAGTAATTTGAAGGTGTCCCGTAGTTGTCTCTAGTTTAATGGTAACTGAGTGTTGCGTCTGAGATGTAAAGAGGGGAGATAGCGGACCATTATAAATTATGACAGCCTGTTGAGAGGTTGACTGGAACGTCTTACTTGTCGGTGGAATTCCTGGAAGATGACCATGTGCTAAGTACGGCTCTTGTATGAGGGCGATATCCGCATTTTCCTTTGTCATAATATCCATGAAGTTAAGTGTTGCAGATCTAGCTCTCTGCAGGTTTGCTTGGAGAAACCTGAGTCCTGTGACTTGTTGCCGGAATTGGTTACTGCCTACATCCGTTGTTGCTGTGTTTTGCTGCCTCGTTGCAGTTCCTGTCGGTACACAGGACATTTTGAAGAACTTGCCGGATGACTTGCGTCAAAGTCTGTGCTATTATGCGTATTGGAGTGAACACAATTCGCACAATTTTCCTCTTCTGTCGTACACTCTTGTGTTAAATGACCTTTTCCGCACTTAGTACAGGCTGGTGGGAATCTGCAGTTTTTACTTAGGTGGCCAAAGGTTTGGCGGTTGTAGCAGCGCGTTATTTTTACGTATTCTCTAAACGGACACGAAGTAAATCCAATATAAACCCGCTTGTGGTCGAGAAGCCTGTCTTTGAAATCTGCTGTCACTTCCAGTATCCAATTACAGGTAGTTTCGTCCCTAGGTCTCGGGCCTTTTGGAAAGATAACTGGCGACCGCGTTTCTGGCAAACGATCTTCAAATGCTGCTTTTATTTCGTCTGCCGTTATGTCACAGGGTACCCCAAATACTATAAGAGAGCTCCTAAACGGACGGGGAATCCTTAGTTCTAAGTGCTCTGTCAGCACGCTAGACTCTTCAATTACTTTTTTAAGTTTGTGCAGGTGTGTGGCTTCTTTGCACCTAATCAAGAGTTCTTTAGATCTCGTGGCCCTCACTTGCTGTATGTTGATGCCAAGCTTATGAGGTTTGATGTTGTTTAGAACTTGCGCTTTCACACTATCTGGCGTGCGCTCTGAATCTTTCCCCTTGATAAGTAAAACGTGCTCAGAAGGCTTTTGCTTGGGAATGGCTGTTGCTTGTATGGAAGGGGGCTTCTTTTTCTGAATCTTACCGGCCACAGTTGCGTAACTCCGGCGGTCTTGTTGTCCTGTAGGATGGTTTTCCTGTAGCTCCGGCACCTTAAAACTGTGCTGCTCTCTTGCTTGAGAGAAGAGACTGACATTAAGTTGTCGTTCTAGTTGAAGTATTTGTCCCTCCTGTCGTGCAATTAAGATTTCCTGATTAGAAGCTATAGCCAGTATTTCTGTGATATAATTGGACACCGCTTCGTGGTCTGCGATTTTTAGTTTAGAACTGCCTTTGTACTCTGCTAAAAGTGACTTGATGTGCAGAGTCAAAGTGTTAATCCTATCTAATCTGGAAGATGGATGGTCTAATCTCACTGGGCTCACACACCTCGAGCTGGTAGTCCTAATTGATCTAGTTGGGGAGGTTTCTCTTGATCCCATTTAACATGAAATAGTAATATTAACTTAAGAATAAAATACTAAGTGAGTCTCTCAACCTGTTAAATTTCTAATCCTAGCAAAGAGTGCTCACTCGTTCGAGTTGGATGTGTCTGAGTGTCTGAGTAGTATAAAGCATGTTGTCAGTGTAATATCAGTATTTCTGGCAAAGCGATTGCACGCCGTATAGCAGTTAAAATCACACCGAGTTGCTGCCTCAGCGAGAAATGGCGAATAATCAATCTGTTAGACGACATCTGGATGCTTTTACCCGAGGTCGAATCATTGGGAAGTTGGAGGAAGGCCGCAGTGTGACAAGTGTGGCTGCAGAATTCGGAATTGCTCACAGCATCGTTTCACGACTTTGGAGACAATTTCAAACTACAGGAACAGCTATCCGGGGCTTTAGTAGTGGTCTTCCACGAGGAACCACACCCGCAGATGACCGGTATATTGCCTTACAGGCCAGAAGAAACAGGCTTCAGACAGCGGGAGAAATAGTTAGACACACGACACAGGCGACTGGACGACCGATATCGCGTTTTACCGTGGCCAGAAGACTGCACGGTGGTGGTCTGTTTGCACGACGCCCTGTACGTTGTGTATCTCTAACGCCTGCCCATCGGAGAAGGCGTTCTCTGTGGTGCCGGTAACACCGGAATTGGAGAGACAATGAATGGGGACGAGTACTCTTTACAGATGAGAGCAGTTTCAGTCTGAGTAGCGATTCTCATCGCATACTCATCTGGAGAGAGCGGGGAAGCCGCAATCATCCCTCGAACATCATTGAAAGGGACAGGTATGGAGGTGGCGGTGTTCTCGTTTGGGGAGGCATCATGCTTGTTAGTCGTACAGACCTTCACATCTTCGACGCAGGTTCAGTCAACGGGACCCGTTATTGTAACGAGATTCTTCTTCCATATGTGCGTCTTTTTAGAGGCGCTATGGGTCCACAGTTCCTTTTCATGGACGACTATGCACCATGTCATCGCACAGTAGCTGCCGAACAGCTCTTAGCGAGTGAGGATATTGAACGTATGGATTGGCCGGCTGGATCTCCGGATCTCAATCCCATCGAGCATGTATGGGATTTTCTAGGCAGACGCTTGGCAGCTCGTACCTTACCACCAGTAGCGATTCCGAAGCTTCGATTGGCGCTGCAAGACGAATGGACAGCAATGCCTCAACAACTCATTGACACCCTCATTCTCAGCATGGGCAGACGCTGTGAAACCTGCCTAGCAGTCAGGGGAGATCATATCCCCTATTAAAGACCGGATGTTTCTTGCTGGACACCCATCACAGGGATGTTTCGGCCTTCAGTCGCATTGCGCTCCATGCTACTTTTTCAATAAAGCTTCTTTTTATCTTTCTGATTTCTCTTTTAGTAAGTGTTGCTTACATTACTCATGTCCTGACGTATTGGGGATCTTACGGTATTAAATGTGTTGATTTGGAAAGCTTTTGTACAAAGTTATATTGAAAAAACCGTCTCGTCCTTAATTTTTGCACACCAGTGTATACTAGTTTCAGAAAGTGCTAGAAACTGTGGCTTTCCACTTTGTTCATTATCTGCTTCTGATCTTGTTTTATACAAACACATAAATACTTTTAAATGTTAAGACAAGATAATGATTTATTTTTTATTTTAACTTAGTGTTATTTTCTAATAATATTTCAATTTTTTTGATATTATTATAAAATCTTAGCATAATTACGAATAAATATGATTCAATGAAAAACATAAATGTGACATAGCCCTTTTTATGGCCAAATTATTAAAAAATTCATTTCAATTCAAAAACAATATCACTTAGAAAGTGATCTTATACTTTTTTAATATCACTTAGAAAGTGATATTCCCAGTTATTATAAATTTTGAGATTTGCATACAAAATTGTGAAATATACAGGTGACAACAGAAAACGAACTTTATGCCATATTTATTTAGTACAGCATTTTAATTGAGAAGTTTATTCAATTTATAATTTTATTGCAAAAGTATTTTACTAGTAATACTGAAAAGCTAATAATAGGCTAATAATAAAGATACAGAAATAAAAAAAATTTATTATTTTTATAATGGAAATAAATTAATTTAATAATAAATGATTTATTAAATTCATGATAAATTTATTATTTAATTAAAAATAATATATAATTTAATTCATAAACTTTACCTAAAATCTGTAAAAGAAAAAGAATTAATTTAAAAATAATCTTTTCTCTTGAGCAGATCGAAAAAAGAAAGAATGTTTCTTCTCTCTTTGTGCATATAAAGCATGTATCCTGGGAAAAAAAAATTAAATCATGCTCTTAAAAAGTTTATAAAAATTATTTTAATAGATGTTTTAATAAGTAATCTTAGTTAATTAAGAATAGCTTAAATTATTTAAAAAATTGATTTACAGTGAACTTTCTCATTGCGACTAGCTGCCTCAATCACTTCTTAAAATTAACCTGTATTTCTCACAAAATAATTAAGCATAACTTAGTAGACATAACTGCTCTGGCATGCCCACTTTTATTGAAATCTTCAGGAATCTCGTATCTTAGAGATGGTTCAGTATACAAAAATAGCAAATACGCAAATTCTTTCATAAATGAAGCCATTATTGATGGTAAACATAATATACAGTATACTTATTTTTAGAAAAAAAAATTTCTAGCATTGAAAAAATATTAAATTATCTATTACAATTAAATTTCTAAAACAATATTAGAGATTAGTGCCAAATGAATCACTGAATCTCAAACTTTAAGTACCGTATTTACTCACATGTTTCTTCCTAGCATTCTTTTAGCACAGGGTTCTGAAAATTTTTTAATTATTTACGTAATCTTCGTCTTCCTTCAGCCATTCATACAGTGAGTTTCCTTAAATTTTAAAACATTCATTTATGTCGTTGTGATATCATCCCTTTCTTCATCCACTACCTCATAGAGAAATAACTTCACCCTTTTGTATTTTTAACATTTATTTCACAAACACAAAAACTAATACTAAACTACAATACTAATAACTGAAATGTATAAAGTAATACAAGTTAATTTCGTTTTCATTAATGGCTCCCACGAGCCTTCCCTATGACCTCTCTGTCGATCTCCCTCTTGGAAACTAAACTTTTGGCGCCTCTCCAGACTGAGAGTTAGCGCCCTCTATACATATTGTTGGTTGGCGTCAACCATACATCACATCACACATCCAAGATTGAAATAGGGTGAAAGCCTATTGAAATATGACAAATTATGGTGACGTCAAACAAAAGAGTTACTTACCTACTAAAGTCTACAAATCAATCAATACTGAAGTTGAAAGATATATAACAAAATACTTATACAGGTTAGTTCTACGCCTACTACAAGACTTCTTCTAAAACTGTAATATATAAATGATTAAAAATTTATATTCAAACAATTCTAATGCAATAGAATACTTAAAAGTTTCTATGATATACTTAAAAGTGTCTAGAAGAATGGCTGGAAAAGAAACACACACATAAAAAATAATAATCTTAAGAGTTCATAAATGTCTATGAAAAGTTCTTTCTTTCACAAAAGTCACTCAATAGTCTCTAGTCTGGACAACGCATCAGCATTGCTTAACTTAGCACCTGGGCAATGTGAAATTGTAGTATCATACTTTTGTAATACTAAAGCCCATCTCTGTAACTTAGAAGATTGTGGTGCGTTTTTTGTTATGAAAGTTAACGGATTGTGATCAGTTATCAGTTTCACACAAAAATCAAAGTTTCAAACTTTTTCAAGCTCTAAATAACAGCATAAGCTTCCCTCTCGATAGTTGGCCATGCTTGTTGTGTTTTGGTAAGTTTCTGGCTGGCGTAACTAATCGGGTACAACTTTCCGTTTTTCCGTTGAGACACCTGTTGAAGATGCATCACATTGAATTATAAAAGGTAACCCTTACACAGGGGTATAAAGACTAGGTGCTTCCATTAGGCATTTCTTTAATTTATCGAATGCTTCATCGTGTTTTTCTGTCCAGCACAGCTCTTCAGGACTTCTGCCTTTTGGTGTTCATTCCAACTATTTGAATAAACAGCTATGTCATCGACGTAGGCTCGAGCAAAATCTTTGTATTTAGCAAGGGCCTGGTTCATCACTCTCTGAAATGTTGCAGCGGCGTTGCGTAGCCCGAATGGCATGACTTTAAATTGATACTGAGCTCGATGTGTCTTGAAACATGCTAATTCTTGACTTTATTTTTCTAATGGTATGGCCCAATAGCCTTTGAGTAAATCAATGCTGGATATCACTTTAGCTTTTCCAATGTGGAATAACAGGTCTTTAGGATTTTCCATAGGGAAGTCATCTGGTTTCGTTACTGCATTAAGGGATCTAAAGTCAACGCAAAGGCGAAGATTACCGTCTTTTTTCATGACGCATACAATAGGGTACGAATAGGAATAAATTTGACAATTATCAGATAAAGCAAAATGCTGGCAATTTTGCAGAATGTTTATACTTTGCTGAACAAAATATGCTATTTTTTAATATTAATTATTACAACTAAATTACTGCAGCTTAAATACATAATTCGGCTTAAATTTCTTTTGTACTTTTATTTTAATTGAGTATATTTTACATACCAAGAGTCTAAAAATTAACTTAATTCTCATCCTATTTATTAATACAATTTTTTTAAAGAAAAATATCATTTGTTTTCCTTAGCTGTTTTGCATGGAGATACATGTCTATATATATGGAGAGAAAGAGGTATTACAATGTTTACTCACAGATTTTTCCTCTCTCTTTATTAATTTTATAGTATGAAAATCGAGAGGGGAAAATTATTCCATCAATTTAATTTTGAAGGATGTGATTACAGTAAGAATATACTAAATAAAACGTATTCTAGGATAAACTATTGGTAGCTACTCACAATATTATTTATTAAAAAAAAAAACCTACTTTTAAATAAGAATGCATTGTAATATTAACATTTGAGTATCTAATAAGATAATTTCATTCCTGCTTCCCTCTGCTTTTAATTTCACCCACTGCTATTGTTGTCCAGTGCTGCTCCCTACATCTCAAAGCATTTAGTGCTTCTAAAATTGCAGTTTGTGTCATCTTCTGAAGCATGCAAGTCATCACCATTCAGTCTGTCTTACCACATGCAATGATATCCCAAACTTTTAAAATGGATTCATCCACATAGTGATTGTTTTATGCTAAGGCAAACTTTTGCTTACTACCTGCGAAGGCCATGCTGAACCTTTCCTATATATAAGAGATGGACTTTATGCCAAATGATGATCTGTTATAGTCAAGCAAACACCAATCGATATTCACTCTGCAATTTCGCTCGTCAGCTCCATAGTCAAATTCTCTAATTATTTATGTAAAATTTGAGGCCTAAGGAGTAGCAAAGATGACCGTAAGAATGGGAGAAATCCGAGTACAGAAAAGTAGAAATCAGATAACTTATTAAATGTCGTAATTACGTGGATTCTTATTGAAATGTAGTTTACTTTTAAAGAAATAAAATTATCATAGTTACTAGTAGTCTATCCATGATTACTTTTCATTTCTGTTCTTACTTCATTGTGTCCTTTGGAAGTTAAAATTTTTGCCTAATTTTCCGCTCTCGATTTCAGACGATAAAATAAGTAAAAAAAAAGAAAGAAAGAAAGAATACAGCATAAACAGCATTAGATACCCCCATTTTTCTTGAAGCTGTTCACTATTATTGCCTTATTAATCATGGCCCATGCATCTAAAAATCCAAGAGCAAATTAGTTATTAAGACAGAAACGACGACTGTGATGTATGGGTGACGCCAACCAACAAGATGTATAGAGGACACTAACTCTCAGTCTGGAGAGGCGCCAAAAGTTTAGTTTCCAAGAGGGTGATCGACAGAGAGGTCATAGGGAAGGCTCGTGGGAGCCATTAATGAAAACGAAATTAACTTGTATTACTTTATATATTTCAGTTATTAGTATTGTAGTTTAGTATTAGTTTTTGTGTTTGTGAAATAAATGTTAAAAATACAAAAGGGTGAAGTTATTTCTCTATGAGGTGACGGATGAAGAAAGGGATGGTATCACACGCTCTCTTACTCGAACCAGAGATTTAGATGACTGTAGAGAAACTTCAAGAGAATCAGGTACGAAGCTTTTGATTTTATTTACTCAAACTATAAATGTATGTAAGATATATATAAATTAAAATGTATAAGAATACTAAGAAAGAAGATTTTGCAAACCTTTTTGGTGAAATTTAAGATACACAAACTGTTGGTTTAACAGTGGTTCAATTAAAAGGTAAAATTGAGGAGAGTAAAATATTTAAAGATGAACCAGAATTTTTAATTGGATTATTAAACTCAATAGTTGAGGAAAGAAAAATTAGAGAAGAAAATGAAATAAAAGCTTGGGATACACAGGTAGCCGTAGAAGCTCAAAAAGTTGAACTTGAGAAATTAAAATTAGCGCAGCTAGAGAAAGAATTAGAATTGGAAAAAGTTAGAAGTCAGAATACAGCTAAAGATGGATCTCTCGCAGATAAAGACATAATTACAGGTTCGGGAAATTATTTAGAAAATTTGATAAAGAGTGTTAAAACATTAACTATTCCTGTTCCGGGAAGATCGGAAAACTTTAATTTGTTTTTTCAAACATTAGAGAGAGCATTCATAACTAAAAAATGTACCACAGGAGCTCAAATCCGAAATTTTGATTTACATTTTAGGGGATGAGGCAACTAATGTATTATTTTACATTAATGATGAAGAATTAAAATGTTATGAAACCATTAAAAAACTAGTATTAAAAGAATATCAACCAACTGCTTATGAATGTTTAATGAATTTCCGAAGAGCACGACGCGATCCTAAAGAGTCACATGTTCTAGTATTAAAAGCATATCAACCAACTGCTTATGAATGTTTAATGAATTTCCGAAGAGCACCACGCAATGCTAAAGAGTCACATGTTCAATTCGCTTCTAGACTATCTGCAAATTTCCAGTATTACTGTCAATTACGTGAAGTTAATGACTTTGATACACTTTATCAACTAATGATTTCCGACAAACTTTTCCAAACGTTAGATAAAGAAACGGCTACTTACATTAATATTAAAACAGGAGAAAATTGGTTAAAACTTAAGGATTTAGCTAAAGAAGTTGACCTATATTTTGTAAACAAAGGCAAATCGTTAAACGAAACCACTTTTAACACTAACGAAAACATAGCTAAATCGTCCCACTCTTCAAGAGAATCGAAATATATTCCGCCTCATATGAGAAGCAACATAAATAAAAATAAATATCCACCCAAAGACTGTTACATATGTGGAAAATTAACGCATCTCGCTAAATCTTGTCCAGAAAGAAACAAATCGGTAACACAAAACCCTCTTCTAAAAAAAGAAACAACAGAGAAAAATACTATTGATAAAGCAATAGCAAAAATCGGATCTTCATGCTTGTCAAATAAAATTTTTACGCAGCCATTGCAAAAGGTAAATACACTCATGTCCATAAATTAATGATAATTCGGAGTCACGCGGAAATCGAACTCTAAAATAAATATATCACCTGTAAAATCACTACACACATCTTCAAGAATCATATGCAAATTTCAGGAAATAAACAGATGACACCGATGGTACGTCACAATGACGAGAGTGTAAGAGAGTGATATATAAGAAATACAGGCAAAGAAGTAAAATTGTTCGCAGGCGCTTTATAAGCATTTCAGTGCAATAACCGAATAGTTATGACACAAAGGACGCATTTGGATGATTTTTTACGTGGTAGAATTATCGGCCGTCTGGAATGTGGGCGTACCCAACTGGAAGTATCAGACGAACTTGCAATTGCCCAGAGTGTTATCTCCAGGCTTTGGCAACGATTCCAAGATGATGGTAATGTGAGTAGACGTTACAGCACAGGTCACCCCAGAGTTACAACGACGAATGAGGATCGGTATTTGGCAGTTATTGCCACAAGAAACAGGCGGAGCACAGCCTCAGACCTGTCTCGTCAGCTCTCTTCAGCCACTGGTACGACAATTTCAAGGCAGACCGTGTACAGACGCTTAGGGCAGATTGGTCTATATGCTCGTAGACCTGTCAGATGCGTTCCACTTACTGCAACTCACTGCCGCCTGCGGTTAGCCTGGAGTAGAGAGCATGCATTGTGGACACCGCAACAGTGGGCTTGTGTGATGTTTTCCGACGAGTCGAGGTTTAGGTTGCAGTCTGATTCTCGCTGGACTTTCATATGGAGAGCTCCAGGTACCCGTTACCACCAAGAAAACACCACTGAACGACACCGTTATGCTGGTGCAAGAGTGCTCATTTGGAGTGGAATTATTCTGTGTTCCAGAACTGACCTGCATGTTCAAATTGGAACCATGACAAGCCAAATCTATCGGGACGTCATTCTGGAACAACATGTACGTTTGTTTCGGGGCGCCATGGGCGCACAATTTGTGTTTATGGCTGACAACGCCCGTCCTCACTGTGCAAACATCGTAAGCGAATGCCTTCAATCGGAGGATATCACCCGCATGGACTGGCCAGCATTCTCACCGGACTGGAATCCAGTAGAGCACGTATGGGACATGCTTGGCCGACGAGTTGCAGTCCGTCAACCTCCTCCTACATGTCTACCGGAACTTCGGAGAGCATTGGTTTTTGAGTGGTGTAATATCCCCCAAGATCAGATCGATAATTTGATACTCAGCATGCCTAGGCGTTGTACGGACTGTATTGTATCGTCTGGGAGACATACAATGTATTAACAATCATACCAACCATGTAATATTGGTTTTTTGTAAATAGCTGTTTTTTGTAATTTGCTCCAGGGAGAAAAAATCGCTAATTTTTTTAATAATATCAAACATATAGCATCTTTTTTTGCTCTTTACCTTTTGTTTAATAAATAAGCTTTACAAATAAGTCAACTTTGTTTTGCTTCTAACTTTTCCTTTGCCTGATTTTGAATTATCCTTAATTTATGGACATGAGTGTATTTTGCGTTGCAGGTAACGAAATCCAAGCGATAATTGATTCGGGTGCGGAGATATCTGTTATAAATCTGAAACACATATCAAATTTCCCTATTGAGAACAACTGTAATATTGACCTAATTTCTGCATTCGGAGAAACTATATCAGCTAAAGTGACTAGAATTCCTATATCCGTCAGAATTGCTGATAATCCTAATTTATTGAAACCTGTCGAAATATTAGTAGCTTTAACAGAAAAACTTCATATTCCCTGCGTAATTACTCCAAATGTTTATGATTTATTGACCTCTGAATCACATCTGCTTAGCGCGAATCGTGATTGCGACACAGTGTCTCCATCGCAGATAACGGAAATGAGGAGTCATCAGTCAAAACAATTTGAAGGCGAAAGTCGCGCTGATTTATTTATGAGAGGAGGAGAGCAAAATTTAGTCCTAAGTTGCAGTCAGAGCGAAAACGAAAGTGAGGATAAATTAAACGTGAATCAACATTCAGATGGCAATATTTTTAAACAACAGCAAAGGGAATGTGAGACATTACGAAATATCTATAAAGACGCGCAAAGAAATAAAAATAAATATTTTTTAATGGATGACTTGATTTATCATACCGAAAGAATTTCGGGAGAACAAGTTAGTCAATTGGTATTACCTAAAGTTAGAAGGGATAAAATTAGCTCACGAATCTATTTTTGCAAATCATTTAGGGATGAGAAAAACAAAAGAAAGGATTAGTTATTCATTTTATTGGCCGAACATGTTACGAGATATTGAAGAATATTGTAAAACTTGTAAGGAATGTCAATTACAAAGTAGAGAACGAACTGGCGATCGTATACCCATAGTTCCAGTTCAGAGGCCTGAATTTCCATTCTACACAGTAAATGTAGATATAATCGGTGCAATTGAACCTCCATCAGCACGTAAACAAAAATATGTACTTTGTTTAGTCGACCAACATTTTAGGTGGCCAGAAGCTGTCCCTTTGAGAACAATTTCAGCAAAATCAACATGCGACGTATTATTAGAAATCTTTATGAGAACGGGCATACCTCGGGTAATAGCTAGCGATCAAGGTACCAATTTTGTTGCAGAATTAACGCAAGAATTTCATACCAGATTAGGAGCAAGTCCTAGATTTGCGACACCAGGACATCCACAAAGTTCGGGATTAGTTGAACGGTATAACCAAGTTCTAAAACGTATGCTTCATCATATCATTAGAAACGACTCTAAAAATTGGGACAAACACATACCATACCTGTTATTCGCTTACCGCGAAATTCCAAATTGTACTACGGGAGTATCCCCATTTAAATTAATGTATGGAAGAGAAGCCAAAGGTCCGTTGTCAGTATTAAAATCGTCATGGTCAGGAGAAATTCCATTACCGATAAAATTGGGTAAAAGTGCTATTGATTATCTACAGGAGCTAAAAATGAATTTAGAAATAGCAGCAGAGCAAGCATCTATAACTGCAGAATTGAAACAAGGTGCATATGCAAGATATGCTAATCGAAGGGCTATTATATAAAAAATTCAATCCTGGAGATCAAGTGTACCTGCTGATTCCAGATTTCAGTAATAAATTATATGCCTGATGGATAGGACCTGCAGAAATAGTATCTCGTTGTAATCCAGATTCTTACAGAGTCAAACTGACAGATGTTACAATAAGAAGAGTACACGTAAATAAAATTAGAGAATTTAATCCAAAAGTACAGGCAGTAGGTGTAATATTTGAGAACGAAGAAGAACAAGGAGAAGTCCATTCTACACCCAGTGTGAGTGACAAGTCCGATCATTTTCATCTAAGTAGACTTAAGCCATTTAGATGATGATAAAATGAATGACATGATGAACGTGTTAAGAAAATATGAAAACTTATTTATAAATAAGGTACAAATTGCCAAATTAGGAGAACATAAAATAAGATTAAATGACACTGAAAGAAAGAAGCCATATGTTTCTTGAATTCCAGAAGCATTGAAGCCGCAAGTAGATAAACAAATCGAAGAAATGTCAGTGGGACTGATTGAAGAAACCAACGCTGAAATTTCCTACCCTATTGTATGCGACATGAAAAAAGACGGTAATCTTCGCCTTTGCGTTGACTTTAGATCCCTTAATGCAGTAACGAAACCAGATGACTTCCCTATGGAAAATCCTAAAGACCTGTTATTCCACATTAGAAAAGCTAAAGTGATATCCAGCATTGATTTACTCAAAGGCTATTGGGCCATACCATTAGAAAAATAAAGTCAAGAATTAGCATGTTTCAAGACACATCGAGCTCAGTATCAATTTAAAGTCATGCCATTCGGGCTACGCAACGCCGCTGCAACATTTCAGAGAGTGATGAACCAGGCCCTTGCTAAATACAAAGATTTTGCTCGAGCCTACGTCGATGACATAGCTGTTTATTCAAATAGTTGGAATGAACATTTAGTACATCTTGACACCATTTTTTCAAAACTGTTAGAACTACAGTTTTTCGTAAATCTCAAGAAGTGTTCCTTCGCTAAAATTCATATTAAGTATATAGGACATATCATCGGTTCCGGCAGTCATCGTACTGATCCAGAGAAAGTGGAGGCTATCCAGAAATTAGCTAGACCTCAAACAAAAAAACAATTGAAAAGCATTCTAGGCCTATGTAATTATTACAGAGATTACATTCCACATTACGCCGAAATAGCTTATCCATTAACCGAGCTCACCAAAAGGCAGAAGTCCTGAAGAGCTGTGCTGGACAGAAAAACACGATGAAGCATTCGATAAATTAAAGAAATGCCTAATGGAAGCACCTAGTCTTTATACCCCTGTGTAAGGGTTACCTTTTATAATTCAATGTGATGCATCTTCAACAGGTGTCTCAACGGAAAAACGGAAAGTTGTACCCGATTAGTTACGCCAGCCAGAAACTTACCAAAACACAACAAGCATGGCCAACTATCGAGAGGGAAGCTTATGCTGTTATTTAGAGCTTGAAAAAGTTTGAAACTTTGATTTTTGTGTGAAACTGATAACTGATCACAATCCGTTAACTTTCATAACAAAAAACGCACCACAATCTTCTAAGTTACAGAGATGGGCTTTAGTATTACAAAAGTATGATACTACAATTTCACATTGCCCAGGTGCTAAGTTAAGCAATGCTGATGCGTTGTCCAGACTAGAGACTATTGAGTGACTTTTGTGAAAGAAAGAACTTTTCATAGACATTTATGAACTCTTAAGATTATTATTTTTTATGTGTGTGTTTCTTTTCCAGCCATTCTTCTAGACACTTTTAAGTATATCATAGAAACTTTTAAGTATTCTATTGCATTAGAATTGTTTGAATATAAATTTTTAATCATTTATATATTACAGTTTTAGAAGAAGTCTTGTAGTAGGCGTAGAACTAACCTGTATAAGTATTTTGTTATATATCTTTCAACTTCAGTATTGATTGATTTGTAGACTTTAGTAGGTAAGTAACTCTTTTGTTTGACGTCACCATAATTTGTCATATTTCAATAGGCTTTCACCCTATTTCAATCTTGGATGTGTGATGTGATGTATGGTTGACGCCAACCAACAATATGTATAGAGGGCGCTAACTCTCAGTCTGGAGAGGCGCCAAAAGTTTAGTTTCCAAGAGGGAGATCGACAGAGAGGTCATAGGGAAGGCTCGTGGGAGCCATTAATGAAAACGAAATTAACTTGTATTACTTTATACATTTCAGTTATTAGTATTGTAGTTTAGTATTAGTTTTTGTGTTTGTGAAATAAATGTTAAAAATACAAAAGGGTGAAGTTATTTCTCTATGAGGTAGTGGATGAAGAAAGGGATGATATCACAACGACATAAATGAATGTTTTAAAATTTAAGGAAACTCACTGTATGAATGGCTGAAGGAAGACGAAGATTACGTAAATAATTAAAAAATTTTCAGAACCCTGTGCTAAAAGAATGCTAGGAAGAAACATGTGAGTAAATACGGTACTTAAAGTTTGAGATTCAGTGATTCATTTGGCACTAATCTCTAATATTGTTTTAGAAATTTAATTGTAATAGATAATTTAATATTTTTTCAATGCTAGAAATTTTTTTTTCTAAAAATAAGTATACTGTATATTATGTTTACCATCAATAATGGCTTCATTTATGAAAGAATTTGCGTATTTGCTATTTTTGTATACTGAACCATCTCTAAGATACGAGATTCCTGAAGATTTCAATAAAAGTGGGCATGCCAGAGCAGTTATGTCTACTAAGTTATGCTTAATTATTTTGTGAGAAATACAGGTTAATTTTAAGAAGTGATTGAGGCAGCTAGTCGCAATGAGAAAGTTCACTGTAAATCAATTTTTTAAATAATTTAAGCTATTCTTAATTAACTAAGATTACTTATTAAAACATCTATTAAAATAATTTTTATAAACTTTTTAAGAGCATGATTTAATTTTTTTTTCCCAGGATACATGCTTTATATGCACAAAGAGAGAAGAAACATTCTTTCTTTTTTCGATCTGCTCAAGAGAAAAGATTATTTTTAAATTAATTCTTTTTCTTTTACAGATTTTAGGTAAAGTTTATGAATTAAATTATATATTATTTTTAATTAAATAATAAATTTATCATGAATTTAATAAATCATTTATTATTAAATTAATTTATTTCCATTATAAAAATAATAAATTTTTTTTATTTCTGTATCTTTATTATTAGCCTATTATTAGCTTTTCAGTATTACTAGTAAAATACTTTTGCAATAAAATTATAAATTGAATAAACTTCTCAATTAAAATGCTGTACTAAATAAATATGGCATAAAGTTCGTTTTCTGTTGTCACCTGTATATTTCACAATTTTGTATGCAAATCTCAAAATTTATAATAACTGGGAATATCACTTTCTAAGTGATATTAAAAAAGTATAAGATCACTTTCTAAGTGATATTGTTTTTGAATTGAAATGAATTTTTTAATAATTTGGCCATAAAAAGGGCTATGTCACATTTATGTTTTTCATTGAATCATATTTATTCGTAATTATGCTAAGATTTTATAATAATATCAAAAAAATTGAAATATTATTAGAAAATAACACTAAGTTAAAATAAAAAATAAATCATTATCTTGTCTTAACATTTAAAAGTATTTATGTGTTTGTATAAAACAAGATCAGAAGCAGATAATGAACAAAGTGGAAAGCCACAGTTTCTAGCACTTTCTGAAACTAGTATACACTGGTGTGCAAAAATTAAGGACGAGACGGTTTTTTCAATATAACTTTGTACAAAAGCTTTCCAAATCAACACATTTAATACCGTAAGATCCCCAATACGTCAGGACATGAGTAATGTAAGCAACACTTACTAAAAGAGAAATCAGAAAGATAAAAAGAAGCTTTATTGAAAAAGTAGCATGGAGCGCAATGCGACTGAAGGCCGAAACATCCCTGTGATGGGTGTCCAGCAAGAAACATCCGGTCTTTAATAGGGGATATGATCTCCCCTGACTGCTAGGCAGGTTTCACAGCGTCTGCCCATGCTGAGAATGAGGGTGTCAATGAGTTGTTGAGGCATTGCTGTCCATTCGTCTTGCAGCGCCAATCGAAGCTTCGGAATCGCTACTGGTGGTAAGGTACGAGCTGCCAAGCGTCTGCCTAGAAAATCCCATACATGCTCGATGGGATTGAGATCCGGAGATCCAGCCGGCCAATCCATACGTTCAATATCCTCACTCGCTAAGAGCTGTTCGGCAGCTACTGTGCGATGACATGGTGCATAGTCGTCCATGAAAAGGAACTGTGGACCCATAGCGCCTCTAAAAAGACGCACATATGGAAGAAGAATCTCGTTACAATAACGGGTCCCGTTGACTGAACCTGCGTCGAAGATGTGAAGGTCTGTACGACTAACAAGCATGATGCCTCCCCAAACGAGAACACCGCCACCTCCATACCTGTCCCTTTCAATGATGTTCGAGGGATGATTGCGGCTTCCCCGCTCTCTCCAGATGAGTATGCGATGAGAATCGCTACTCAGACTGAAACTGCTCTCATCTGTAAAGAGTACTCGTCCCCATTCATTGTCTCTCCAATTCCGGTGTTACCGGCACCACAGAGAACGCCTTCTCCGATGGGCAGGCGTTAGAGATACACAA
The DNA here is from genome assembly GCF_044657685.1 of Stegodyphus dumicola. Taxonomy (NCBI): domain Eukaryota; kingdom Metazoa; phylum Arthropoda; class Arachnida; order Araneae; family Eresidae; genus Stegodyphus; species Stegodyphus dumicola. The sequence goes on along the minus strand of NC_140775.1, from coordinate 109,619,981 downwards.
CGTACAGGGCGTCGTGCAAACAGACCACCACCGTGCAGTCTTCTGGCCACGGTAAAACGCGATATCGGTCGTCCAGTCGCCTGTGTCGTGTGTCTAACTATTTCTCCCGCTGTCTGAAGCCTGTTTCTTCTGGCCTGTAAGGCAATATACCGGTCATCTGCGGGTGTGGTTCCTCGTGGAAGACCACTACTAAAGCCCCGGATAGCTGTTCCTGTAGTTTGAAATTGTCTCCAAAGTCGTGAAACGATGCTGTGAGCAATTCCGAATTCTGCAGCCACACTTGTCACACTGCGGCCTTCCTCCAACTTCCCAATGATTCGACCTCGGGTAAAAGCATCCAGATGTCGTCTAACAGATTGATTATTCGCCATTTCTCGCTGAGGCAGCAACTCGGTGTGATTTTAACTGCTATACGGCGTGCAATCGCTTTGCCAGAAATACTGATATTACACTGACAACATGCTTTATACTACTCAGACACTCAGACACATCCAACTCGAACGAGTGAGCACTCTTTGCTAGGATTAGAAATTTAACAGGTTGAGAGACTCACTTAGTATTTTATTCTTAAGTTAATATTACTATTTCATGTTAAATGGGATCAAGAGAAACCTCCCCAACTAGATCAATTAGGACTACCAGCTCGAGGTGTGTGAGCCCAGTGAGATTAGACCATCCATCTTCCAGATTAGATAGGATTAACACTTTGACTCTGCACATCAAGTCACTTTTAGCAGAGTACAAAGGCAGTTCTAAACTAAAAATCGCAGACCACGAAGCGGTGTCCAATTATATCACAGAAATACTGGCTATAGCTTCTAATCAGGAAATCTTAATTGCACGACAGGAGGGACAAATACTTCAACTAGAACGACAACTTAATGTCAGTCTCTTCTCTCAAGCAAGAGAGCAGCACAGTTTTAAGGTGCCGGAGCTACAGGAAAACCATCCTACAGGACAACAAGACCGCCGGAGTTACGCAACTGTGGCCGGTAAGATTCAGAAAAAGAAGCCCCCTTCCATACAAGCAACAGCCATTCCCAAGCAAAAGCCTTCTGAGCACGTTTTACTTATCAAGGGGAAAGATTCAGAGCGCACGCCAGATAGTGTGAAAGCGCAAGTTCTAAACAACATCAAACCTCATAAGCTTGGCATCAACATACAGCAAGTGAGGGCCACGAGATCTAAAGAACTCTTGATTAGGTGCAAAGAAGCCACACACCTGCACAAACTTAAAAAAGTAATTGAAGAGTCTAGCGTGCTGACAGAGCACTTAGAACTAAGGATTCCCCGTCCGTTTAGGAGCTCTCTTATAGTATTTGGGGTACCCTGTGACATAACGGCAGACGAAATAAAAGCAGCATTTGAAGATCGTTTGCCAGAAACGCGGTCGCCAGTTATCTTTCCAAAAGGCCCGAGACCTAGGGACGAAACTACCTGTAATTGGATACTGGAAGTGACAGCAGATTTCAAAGACAGGCTTCTCGACCACAAGCGGGTTTATATTGGATTTACTTCGTGTCCGTTTAGAGAATACGTAAAAATAACGCGCTGCTACAACCGCCAAACCTTTGGCCACCTAAGTAAAAACTGCAGATTCCCACCAGCCTGTACTAAGTGCGGAAAAGGTCATTTAACACAAGAGTGTACGACAGAAGAGGAAAATTGTGCGAATTGTGTTCACTCCAATACGCATAATAGCACAGACTTTGACGCAAGTCATCCGGCAAGTTCTTCAAAATGTCCTGTGTACCGACAGGAACTGCAACGAGGCAGCAAAACACAGCAACAACGGATGTAGGCAGTAACCAATTCCGGCAACAAGTCACAGGACTCAGGTTTCTCCAAGCAAACCTGCAGAGAGCTAGATCTGCAACACTTAACTTCATGGATATTATGACAAAGGAAAATGCGGATATCGCCCTCATACAAGAGCCGTACTTAGCACATGGTCATCTTCCAGGAATTCCACCGACAAGTAAGACGTTCCAGTCAACCTCTCAACAGGCTGTCATAATTTATAATGGTCCGCTATCTCCCCTCTTTACATCTCAGACGCAACACTCAGTTACCATTAAACTAGAGACAACTACGGGACACCTTCAAATTACTAATGTGTACTTTCCACCACGTGAGGAATTAGATCCACTATTAATAGAAATCAGCACTGTCGTCAGAAAAGGGAACAACCAAATCACCAAATCTTATTAGCAGGTGATTTCAATGCTTCAAGTCCCTTATGGGGGGGGGCGCGAGTGGAAAACGTAAGAGGCAAAATGGTTTTAGAATATGCAATGACAAACAGATTAAGCATCATAAACACGTCAGACTCACCGCCCACCTTTCGCACTATAAAGGCGAAAGGTTGGCCGGATTTAACCATGGTTTCTTCCCAATTAGCAAATCAAATGTCGGAATGGCATGTTATGGACATTCCCTCTCTGAGCGACCACAGAATAATCAGCTATCTAATGGGCGCTCAGTTAACTTATACTTTGAAACAGAGGTTCAAGACAGCTTACGGAGGACATCAGAAGTTCCTTAATTTGCTTCGTCCTTATGTAGGTCAATTGATTTTCAACTTCCAAGCAAGCAACACCATAGACGGACTGGATGATGCCTACAGGCATTTAATTGGAACTCTAACAAGTGCAGCAAAACAAACGTATAAGAAAAAAACACCCAGCCAGAAGAAAGAACTTTCCTGGTGGAATGACAAACTAACGGCAAACAGAAGCAGAGTTCGGGCGCTCAAAAGACTGGCACGGTCAGAAACAGATTCCATACAAAGGGACCAAAAAATGCAGACGTACAAGAAGGCACTTGCGCAATACAAACTGCAGATAATAAAGGCCAAATCCGACTCCTGGCAGGAACACTGTAGTAGAATACCGGAAATTTTTGGGAAAATACAAAAAATCGCCGCAGGTAAGGTCTTTAGACCGACTCAATTGACTGCGAATGTGGCCCCTGACGCACCAAATACAAGAAATATTCTTTCGGTAATACTGAAAACGGTTTTTCCTTCAGATGATCCCGCCAATGACTCAGAAACGCATACATTAATAAGGACGCAATTTCAGGAAAAATTCTGGTCTTCCAAAAATGGAGACTATCTCCCACCAACAATAGAGGAGGTAGACCTAATCATAAATGGTTTGGCAAGGAAAAAGGCACCGGGGCCGGATGGCCTAGACAATATAATACTCAAGGCATTGCATAATGAGTTTCCAGAGCTGATCCACTCAGTCTGCAAAGCATGCTGGAAAGTAGGACACTTTCCGAAAGATATGAAGCTGGCAGAGATCGCTCTGTTTCACAAAAAGGGGAAAGATCCCTCGGATCCGACCTCCTACCGCGCGGTAAGTCTCCTTCCCACAATTAGCAAAGTTCTAGAAAAAATCATTCTAATGAGGCTAAATTATTTCCTGAATAAAAGTTCAGTAATTAATAAAAAACAGTATGGCTTCCGTGAAGGAATATCTACGGAACAGGCAGTAGCAGATCTCCTGAAAGTGCTGAAAAAGAACAGAGAGGAAGACAATCACTCAATAGTAATATCTATTGACATACAGGGAGCCTTCGATAATGTCTGGTGGCCTGATGTAACAAAAGAATTAGATTCAATCAACTGCCCAATTCAGATCTTAAAGTTGATAAGGAGCTACCTTGAAGACAGACAAGTTCAAATAACGATGGAATTAAAAAAAAAAATCCAATCCTTAAAAAGTCCAATCCGAGTATGCATGGATCTGTGATATCCGCCACATAAGCCGTGTGATGGTAGGCGGCATTTCCAAACGTGATGTTTACGTTTAACTTCCCAATTATGTCGATCTTGTCACCAGACGCAGTCTGAAGGGTAACACAGGATGGCGTCCAAATAAGTTTGTCTTTAAACTGTTCAGCTAAATCTTTCCTAATGATGGTAACATTAGCTCCTGTGTCAATGATCATATCGCAAGGAACTCCATCGATATTCCCATTAATGGACATTCCGTTACTGTTGCCACTCACTGTATAAATTTTAAGCGCTTTAAAACAAGGTTTTTCATTATCTGACAACCTCCGTTCCTCGATATGGTCACTAATTCGTTTACTGCGTCGTTGCTGGGAAATGGTCTTATTTTCCGTACCTCGGGATGTTCTGCAATTTCTTCGTATGTGGCCTTCAACTCCGCAGTTCCAGCATTTTAGAATTAGTTTCTTTTCACATATGTTCCGTCTCAAGCCACTGACTTGTCTGGTAAAATCATCTGCTTTATATTCCGTACCCTGGGGTGCTCTGCAATTCCGTCTTAGGTGATCTTCACTACCACATCTCCAACACCTTAGAGCCACTTTCTTCTCCCTCCTACTCCGTATCAAAGCGTCGACTTGTCTGGCTAAATCATCTAAACGAGCCATCAGTTGATCCACTGGCTCATGGACTCGCACAGCTCTAACTGGGTAGCGATCTCTACTAGTTGCTTGCTGGGCTGCCTCGAACTTCATGGCGTACAACAGAGCGCTTTTCATGTCCTTTACATCTGCCATTCGAAGAGCTTTCTGTATTTCAGGATCTCGGATGCCGTCGATGAAATATTGCAGCGACAGGATTTCTCTTGTTTCTGTCGGGCACTCCGAAAAGGCGAGATGGGACAGCCTTTCAACATCCGCGGCGAGCTCCTGAAGTGTTTCGGTAGGCTTCTGTTGACGAGATTTTAATTGGAGCCTGCTGTAGTCTTTTAAACACTTCTCCCCAAAGCGCAACTCCAAGGCGCCGGACAGAGCTTCGAAATCTAACCTTTTGTTTTCGGGAAGAGTCTGAAGGATATCCGCTGCGTCGGCTCTTAGAGAAGCGGCGAGATGACAGGCCTTAGCTTGGGAATCCCATCCATTCGCATCCGCCACGATAGAAAATTGTGTCTTATACACCTGCCAGAAGGTCTTCCCATCATATGTGGATAGCTTCAGAGGTGGACGAGCAGGCATTGGTAAGAATTTAAAATCATCACTCCTGCTCCCTGCCGACGCTACGAATTTCTTTAAAGTATCCATTTCTTTGGCAACTTCAGAAACTCTCTCATCAATTTGTTGTTCGATTTGGTCTTGGACGGCACAAACTCTTCCTTCAATTCGTTCCTCCACAGCAGAAACTCTCCCTTCTATATGTTCTTTTACAGAAGAAACTCTTTCTTCTATTTCTTCTTTCACCGAAGAAACTCTTTCTTCAATTAGTCCAACTTTATTTTCAACTGTGTCAATTCTGCCTTCCATAGCTTCAAATTTATTTTCTATTATGCAGGTAATCTCTCTTTTCATTTCTTCTTGACCTGCTTCAATCTTTTCTTGACCAGCTTGAACGGCTTTCATTTCGTCCTTAACAGAGTTGACGGCCCCTTCCATCTTTCCTTGGCTAGTTTCATCTCTTCTTTCATTTCTTCTTTAAACAAGGCAAAGGCTGTTATCAATTGCCTTAACTGCTCTTCCATCGCTCTTGTTATTGGCATTCAAACCCCACTCCTGACACCAAAAATTGTTGCGTGCGTACGGATTCGTTACTAAATGAATGCACAAGTCCGATGAAAAATGAACAAAAATTTATTATTATCACAACAAAAATGCTTAAATTTTCTCAAATTATCACGCAGTATTACAATATCTCACAGTAGTTTTCTTTTAACTACTCAAATGTCCAATAGAACGTAATTCAAAACTGCTAAAGAACGCTAATCCGCGAATTCGCTACAATCAACAACAGTAGTTTTCTAAACAACAACAAACTAAGCAACTACTACGAACTGAGATGTTTTCCTCCTGTTATAACATTTTAAAATCACGCGCTAGAATTTTCCAGTACTTTCTCGAAATGAAAAAGAGTTATTTATTTATTTAATGCACGCGCTCTTGTATTTTCAATTTTCCGGCTTAGCTTTCTTTTAATATTCGTCACGCGCTGCACTGCGCGAGAAATAAAACCATTTAATTTATAATTGAACTAACATTTGCTTTTTAAATACCAAATTCGTAACAATATTTAACTTTTTATGCAAATTTTAGGGAAGAAATATCTGTATTTATGTGATCAATTGCATGTTTGAATCTCTTCCCTAGTGATCAGCATTACGTGCTTAATTATGTTTTGTATAAATTATGTGCCTGTTCTAAGGTGATAAAACTAACTATGGAATTAATGTAGGTAAGTTTCTCTTTGTAATTATGTATCAGCATTATGTATTCAAGTGTTTGGATCAGATATCAGTTTTACTGAGTATGGTGCTGTACTTTTCTGTTTATGTTCACTTTAAAGTACTCAAGTCTGTATTTATTCCTTCTCTGCATGTACTATGAAGGTCAGTTCGTACTTGGCTAGGATTTAGACTACATAGCAGTACTTAATGATCAGTTTTATGTATTATGCTTATCACTTTTATTTTTAGTTTTCATGTATTATGTATGCATTTTTAAGTGTTATGTATGCAGGCATTAGGGATCAGCTTTCTGTATTTCTGTACTCAGTATCATGTTAGTTTTTCACTTTAATATTCAGTTTTGTACTTATGTATGTATTATCCTGTCTGCAAGTACTACGAAAGAAAATGTAGGTGAATGGTTCAATTTGTAAAACAACTACAGTTTAAGTATGCGCAAAGAACTAAATTATGCAGGAATTTGTTATCTTAGTGATAACAGGTACCGATTCTTTTAAATGTTCTTACATAAGAGTCAGGCACATGGAAAGTAAACTGCGTTAAATTATGTTTGAGCGCTAGGATTTTTTTAATCATCTTTTAATCTCTCTCTTTATTTTATTTATTTTTATTTATTTATTTATTTATTTTAAGTTTACTATGTGCAATAATTTAATAGGTTACAACTTTCCTCCATGCAGGACCAACCATTTCACAGAAGCCCCATAAAGATATGACAGTTGTGTCAGGATAAGCACTCGCATGCAGACATTTAGCAAGTCCAGAAAATCCACGGCAGTTAATTTTTCAGGCAAAGTCCTCCTATCTTTACTTTATCTAACACAAGTTTCTGTCTATTCTAACAGCGATTCTTAACAGTCTTTTGATTGCTTCTTTGCTTAATTTTAAGTAGTTCGTAACAGGATACTCTTTCCCCGTACAACAACATCCAAGCTTATATGTAGACTTTATAAGGCTCTTAGCCGTCTATTCGACTGCGTTCCCGGAGCAGGATGGAGCAGAGAGTAGATGGTTTCTGCCAGGAAGATAACACACTGTGCGGCTAAGGCCAGGTCAGTGGTCTTCCTTGGTGGCGCTCACTCACTCACTCACTCACTACTCAGACACTCCCCCATTACGTCTACCTGCATATCTGCGCATGTGCTACCGTACATCACCTTACTTAATCTCCTGATTGGTCTTTCTGTCCGCTCTGCCTCTTCGTTCAGCTGATATGCTAATTTTTGGACTTCGTCCTTAATTTTTGCACACCAGTGTATGGTATTGATTATGCAGTAGGTGTTGAAAACTCATACCTTTCATTTACAAATGTATGGCAAATTTTGTGATGCCTATTGTGTGCTCTAAATTTGCTTAACATGCAATTTTGTAATATAAGAAATGAGAAGTTTTAGCAGTTTAGTGTTTAAAAGATGACAGTGTCGTATTTTAACACGGAAAGAATATGAGGCAACTTTTAAAGAAAGATGATTATGAAAAAATTAAAAATCAGTTTTTGTGTTTTGTAAAAATATTTCTTTTTTTCTAAAGTGGCCTTTACATTTAATGGTCAGAATTGGTAAACTTAATCTCACAATCTGTTATTTGCAATTTCAGATGTCGCAAAGGATTTAAATTTAGTTGCTCTATAGCAAACAAGTATCTGAAAATGAGTTGCAAAACTAAAAGTTTTTTAATCTATGAAAACTGAATTTTTTTATTTTACTTTACAAGTTTTTCCCATTATAACCTGTTAACAAAGAAGATTATTTAACCAGTAATGGAAATGCTTGCAATTTGAAATCAAGTAAATTGATTATCAAAGATGCAGAAAATGTGAAGAATCTTTAATAAACTAAATAGATAGGTTTATAAAATGAAAAGCATTTTAAATTCAACATATACAAATAAATACTTAAACTGTCATGAAAAAAGACTTTTTTAAAGTATATAATTATGGAATACATATGTAAACATGTACAGACCAACTGAGTAACCTGTGTACATGCTTTTAAAATGCTATCTTTTATTTCTATCTACTATCGATTAGTTTTGTAGGTCATTATTTTTTTAGCTTAACATGGTTTCCTTAACTTCATAATTTGTTGCTTTTAAATTATTTTTTAATTTAATAATTTTTTAAAATTTAACAGGAATAATATAATCAAATAATTATGTGTAGTGAAATTCATTATTAAAAGATGCAGACAATACTAACTTCAGATTTTTACACTAAATATAATTTAATAAATTAGATACGAGTTGAATGGCATTTTTATAGGCCTTATACTTAAAATTCATCTAACAGCAATATTTGTCTTCAGTATATAAACCTTGATTGCTGCACCATAATTGCTTCGTTTAGACATGCAAATTCATCTGATTATTTCATACTGAAAATATTAATGTAATTTTTGATGTAAACAATTATAACTTTATTGAACTTTGAAATTATTTATTTACTTTTATTCCAAAACTTTATGATATATTTATTTCATGATAAAATAAATGGGCGTTGTATAACTTTTAAAAACTTCGAAGTTTTAACTGATAGATAATGAGAAGAGTAAATTTGAACTAGTTAATAAAATGAGAACGTTTTTACGGATATAAAACACTTCAAGAATGATTAATTCATTTGGAAGATTTTATTCCATAGAATTAATTTTGAAACTTGATTTAGTTTGAAAGTTATGACAAACTGATTAATTTTGTGTGCATTCTAAAAACTAAGCTTATATTTATTACATATTTTGTTTGTAAATATGTGGGAAGGGAGGAATGAAATAATAAGAAAATAAAAATACATTACTCTTAAGCTAAACTGAAGCATTAATTTTTTACACAAATTTGTTAAAAGCATAGTTATATTAAGTATTTTAATGGAAGCAAGGCTTGACAAATTCAGTTTGTGAAATTTTGCACTTTCTTGAAAAGCATGTCCGTGGTTCGATTCCCGGCGAAGATGGTTGCTAATTTTTCATCTCTCTTGCTTCCAAAAAATCCTAATGTTTCTAGAACTGAACAGAAAAGAAGTTCTAGAACATACCTTATGAAATGATACTAAAATGACGCATACTGATTATCAGCTATTTCATAGGGCAAATGTAATTTTCAGATCCCCTTCTGTTATGTAATATAAAGGATACTTAGTAATATAAAAGATTTCTGTTGTAATATAAATTTAATGTAAGGAGAAGCATATCAGTTTGAAGCATTTAAATTAATCAAAATTCATCTTTGGACTAGTAATAAAAACCTTTCAGTTATAGCGGATATAAGTTTTCTCTTCATTAAAACAAAAGTACTCTGCAATAAAATATTCTTCCTAGAAGAATGGTGTGTGTTGTGTATATATATATATATACACATGCCATTATATATATATATATATACATACCATTCTTTTACTCTAACATATTGTATACTGAATTAAACATACTTTATTATAATAAGCTATCATTTTAAACAGGGCCCACCAGCGGTCGAGCGGTAAAGTCGCTGAACGCTGGTAGTTCGGTCCGAGGTTCGAATCCCGCGAACGGGCTGGCTGCATGGCCGTTTTTGTGGTTTTCCCCCATGTGTAATGTGTATACGAGTCAGTTTGCCTTAGAAAGTCCTTCACGAAGGCATCCCTTCCCTTGTGCAGATAGCTCTAGTGTGCTTTGCCATAATTAACTAAACCAAACCCAAACAAAAACTTTTAGACAAAACATCTATTTTCTTTGCAGATATATCCTTTAGTATTTCAGTTGTAATAAATATATTCAACATATGTAATTACATAATATGATATGAGAAGGAAATAATCCCTAACCTACACAGGTACATAGTTTGGGATATTACATAAGAAAAGTACGTTGCAGTGACATAATTACTTCCTGAAATTATACAATCAAATAACCTGTAACTGTTACAAATATATCTGTTGGGATTTTACATGAGAAAAACGAGAAAAATATGTTCTGCTTACATAACTATTCGCTGTAATATGACAAAGAAAAGATCAGTAACCATTACAAGCATAATCCTTGTAAAGTTAGAAAGAATGCACCTGTTACTGTTACTCAAATAATCCATGGCATCCTAGTTTCCATGAGTTTTTAACGTTACAGAATTTCTTTAACAGTGCATTCAGAATGATTCGAAGCAAAATCGCAAAACGAAAACAATAGTTCCTCAAGGACAAAGCCCCTTTGGACTAATAATAATTGGAGAATACCAGTGTGGATTCAAGAAGGGTAGATCTACTATTAGGCAAATACTTGATAAGAAAAAAGAATATAATACAGATATATTACTGTAAAAGCTCGAAATCTGGTAAGTCCTAGGTTTTACCGGCAAATGTCCTAGGTTCTACCAATGTGATTTGGTAAAAGTCCAAAGTATGCTTTAAAGGAGTCCATTTCGGGATTTTACCAAGCCTTTGCGGTAAATCCTAGGAGTTATCAACGCCTTCTGATAAAAGCTCGAAATGAATGATTACTTACGATAAGAATTTTCATTCGCAGGTATATTGTATATAGTGTATGCCCAAAAGGTTAAAACACACTTTAATTTTTTAATTGATAATATAATTGTAAAACTGATCAAAATAATATATGATTTAAAATTATGTCGATGGAACCGACTTAGAATTGTTTTTCAAAGAGTTACAAGAAATAAAAATAAAAAAAAAAAATGCGATATTTATGCCATTTCACAAATAAGATACCATGTGAAAAAGCTCAACTAATGCACAATTCTTTCGATAACTACTGAAGAGATTTCAATAATTTTGGCAATAGTTAAAAAAATTAAATTGATAGCTTAGGGGAAAAATTATGAAATTTTTAAAATAATAAAAAGGAGCACATTTTTTGAATACTTCTTACTACCTGTTACAACATGGTTGACTGTTGTGGTATTTTGAATTACAAAGCAGAGTTGATTTGCACAAACACGTCTTCGTAGTATACTTCTTTGAACAGTTGCATTTTCTGATTCCTTGTCCCCCAACTAAAGTCTTTTTACTACTTTCATGTACACTTATTTCTTCTGTGCCAACTTCTTCGATGTTTAAAAAATTTTCTTTGCAAAAGGCAAACTAGTTTCTTGTGTACAGCGATTTTAATTTACCAAACTTAGTACCAAGAACATAAAACTCGCACTTTTAATATCTGTAATAGCGGATATTATTGATTTTGGATCCATTTTCAATCTATCAATCTTCTTTGCCTGCTTCTCAAATCCTTCCTTAGCTGTCCCTCGAAACATTTTCATATGTCGAACTTTACTGATAATCGCACCTGTTGTGCCAGAGTATATATAAAAGTTTTTTTTTTTTTTTTTTTAATTTGAACTTCAATATCTGTTTCCATCGTTATGCATGATTTTTTTTCACATGTATTATTATTATTATAATACCAAATTCGATTGCGATTCGAAATCAACCGTTGATTCGAGATTAGCGCTTTCATCTTCTATATTAACCATGCATTCATTATTAATATTTATAATTTTTTTCTTTTCAGTAGCCATGTTTAATCAAATTGCGTAGCAAAAGTGAGTTAGCAAGTTCTCAGCTTCATAAGACAACCATACATAGTTTCGTAAGGTGAAAATTTGATTCCGTCGTGATTTGCTTTGTTTTTCATTGCTTGAAAATTTTTAATTCTTCCGGCTTCTGTCTTATTTGTTTCCATCCATGCTACCAACATGTTATCAACGTCCTTGTTCGCCCGTTCCACAGAAGGACTTACTGTGTCTCGGTTTACCGTGAACTATTTTTTTAGGTGTTATATAGGTATTTTATAGGTTTATATCACTCCACATTTCACATAAACATAAACTGTTTATGATTTGGTTGCAAAATTCCCTCCTATTGTTGGAATGGAGAATATTCGGGGCTACAAAAGTTGTAAAAATATCCAGAAGGTGATATGTTACTTCGTCAGTTCATTTAGTATGTAAACTTCGAAGTAGGAGGAATTTTAAAGGTGATCTTGATATAATAAAATGACTTTCATATCACGATCAGGATTGTCGACTTGGTATCGAGAATTCATTTCGCTATGCACTATTGGTTTGATTATAATCCCCTTTTCCACAGTTTTTTTTTTTTTTTTTCTCCCTGGCCTCTTTCACATAGTCTCAAATACGTGACGATAGGTTCTACTGTACATTCTTGTATTTGCCATTTAGTTCCTTAATCATACACGTCATGTATGACGTTGATGACTTCCTCAGTTGTAACATAATACAGGATTTTCTGCTTTTTCTGCAGACAGTGGTGCTATAATTTTGTCCTCTCCTCCCATATTAAGAATATCTTAGGGTTTCAACCTTCTGTAATGAACTACTTGCTTTTCTTTCTCACATTTTGCTTCTTTCACTTCATTTATTAACGCAGTGTATTTCTCATTTGTTAAATAAAAGCTGTTATTCTGCTTATTTTTTACAGATTCAGACAAAATGACGTAAAACTTTTTCCGCATAATATCACTCATTTCCTTTCAGCAAAATAAAAAAAGCAAAATATTCTAAAATGGAAACAAACTGTTTCTATTTTGGATCGTAGCCGCTTACACTTGTTTGAATTCGCCCGAAGCTAGACTGCAAATAGCGCTAATAACATGGAGGTAGGAAGTAAGACCTTTCCTACCTCCATGGCCAATAAGGAGGGGCAGGAACAGAAAAGTGAAGCCACGGAAATTGCTTGCGCAGGCTTATTCAAGGTCGATTTAAATCCCTTGTTTCGGGCTTTTACCCGAAGGCGTTGGTAACTTCTAGGATTTACTCCAAAGGCTTGGTAAAAGCCCGAAATGGAATCATATTAAAGCATACTTCGGACTTTTACCAAGCCACTTTGATAAAAGCTAGGTTTTATTGGTAAAATCTAGGATTTACCAGACTTTGGGCTTTTAGAGTAACAGATGCATAATACCACCTTTTCATTGATCTTAAGACTGCTTACTATAGCATTAACAAAAAAAAAAAAAAAAAAAAAAAAAAAAAAAAGCTGTTTCAGGCGATGCTGGAGTTCAGAGTGCCTGAAAAATTGGTAAATCTCATAAAGATGACCCTTAGGAGAGTAAAATGTAGAACTAAGCTGGGATCCGAATTCTCGGATATCTTTTATAGTGAAAAAGGACTAATACAAGAAGATTCTCTTTCCTACCAGTTGTTTAATATCACCCTAGAAAAAGTAACAAGAGACTCGAGCATAACAAACACAAAAGATTATATTCATAAAAATGTTTGAAATTGTTGTATAAAGTTGTAACTAATTACGCGTCCTTGTCAACTAGAACCTTGGAAAAGAATATAGTGGTTATTTGCTGTTCTTCTTACAACTCCAGAAGTAAAGTCCAAAGAAAGATTAAAGTAACCTTTTATTCCATTCAAAATAATAACAGCCGGCCTCTATCGAGCTTACAGGAAAGGCAGCACTTGGGCTTTAAATAGAAAATAAGAAACTAACTTAATTCTAACTAACTAAAACTTTGTTGAAGTTGTACAGAAATAACTAACGGGTTGGCCCGTAATTAAACCATAACGGTGAATGCTAACAGGTACGTAAGACTACGGCCGAACGTAGAAAGATAGTCTTAAGGCAACGAGGTGACCCGAAGGCAGAATACGCTTCTACTGAGAACTTCTAAGCTCTTCTCTGGAAATGACTAGAACTTCCCATTAAATGCTGGTTCTACCTCATTCATATACAACGCGATACTGGAACTTTCTCTTTCTTGTTCTCGACGTTTGTTCTCTTTTAGCGTTCCGCTGGGGTGGACGCTGCCAGTCTTCCCTGTGCTGCAACAAATATCTCGGAGATTTCGGTACTGCTGCTTCTTGGCTCTGTTCCAGATACCCTCAAAAGATCTTTTAAAATCGGAAAATTAGTTCTCCTGTAGTACGGTTTTATTTGATCAATATTCGCTACAGACCGTTAGTATCTTACAAATATACTGTTGCGTATTTTACCTTCTCAACGACGAACGGGCCGTCAAATTTCGGCTCGAACTTCGCCACCTTATTTTCAGGGGCGAAAGATACTGTATGCTTCTTCTTCAATACATTCTGCCCTACTGCCTTCTGTTTTTATGGTAATAGATCTTTTGTTTCCCCGTCCCGAAACCCGAACTTTTAATTGCCTCATCAATTATTTTCTGCATATCTTTAATTCTGAACTCCGCTTCTCTTTGTTGAACAAAAAACAGTTTATCTAAGGGAGTTAAAATGTTCCTCCCTAAAAATTGCGGGGGCCTTTAGCGTAGTGTCATGCTTAGCCGTTCTCAGTGCAAAAGCTAGTTCGTTGACGCAGTTATCCCAGCGATCATGATTATTCTTTACGTACCCTCGAATAATTTTAACAATAATTTCGTTCACTCTTCGTGGTATATTTGACCATTTTTAAATGGCATATACGAAGCCCTGCGCATAAATTTTCAAATTGTCTACCGTTATCGGAAATTACTTTTAGTGCGGACCGTACTTCAATACATATTTGTTTAAAAATGCGTGAGACACGATTTTTGCAGAGGATTTTTACCCATTCAGAAAAAGTGATCTACGATAACCAAAAGATATCCATTTTTATTTAATGGACTTGGTGATACGGATCCAACAAGTCGATCCCTATTAATTCATTAGGAAAAGTAGTTTTAATACTGTTTGCATAAATAGCCCGACCTGACATATGGCGTAACGATTTTCTATAATTGCGAAAAATAAACGCCTTTTCGGACTCTGAAATTTTTTTCTGATTTCAAGGCGAAATTTTTTTCTGATTTCAAGGCGGCCTGATGTAAGCGAATCATGTAATTCTTTTAGAATACTTAACGTAAGCTAGCTGGGATAACTGGTCTAAACTTGTGATTCTCATTAGTTACTTCCGTATAAAATAACAATTTATCAATAATTTCATAATGAGCTGCTCTATGTCTGATTGCGTTAATGTCAGTATGTTCAAAATTTTCGGTATCTTCAAGTTAAGCACAGACATGTTTGAATTCGGGGTCAGCTTTCAGTTCTGTAACTGATAGTGTCTTGGAACTCAATTATTTTTTTTAAGTTAACATGGCAAATTTCACGGTGTTCTCCTCTTCATCTATCTTGATCCTAAAACGTGCAACTGCTACGACATTCTCCTTCCCTGACCTATATTTAAGAATAAGGTTGATTCTTGTAACCTTAAAGTCCAGACTTAAGTCGCGGAAACGACCAGCGGCAATACGTTCTGAATAATCTGTCATTGGGGCGCTTCCGAAGTACACTGGGATTTTTTGTACCGCTAAAAGTACGGCAAGAATTTCCTGCTCAGTTGTTGCGTAATTTCGCTGAGCTGGATTCAACGTTTTACTAAAATAGGCAACTGGCTGCCCGTTTTGCGAAAGGACGGTGCTAACTGCATAGTCCGAAGCATCAGCAGCGATTTCTGAATTCTGGTCCCCTTCTAGGAATTTCAACATGGAAGCACTGAATAATGCCTGCTTCAGCTGCTTAAACAGCATGTTCGCTGAATCTTTTTTTTTTTTTTTTTTTCTTCTTTTTAGAACTAGTAAGAGTTCAAGTAGCTTCATTTAGTACAGAGAAAACTTCTAGATTTTTAACATGTTCATCAATAGTTTTACTTGTTATAATTATATCATCGAAATATATGAAGGTACTTTTATTTAGGACAGATCATAAGTAAAAGTAAGCCAAACGGCATTCTCGAAATGGCATACACGCCTGATTTCGTAATGAAAGCTGTTTTCTCAAAATCTTCGGGTTTTACTGCAATCTAAAAATAGCCTGACTTCAAGTCAAGAGTGGTCATATAATTTGTAGATTTATTTTTTCCAAAATTTTATCTATAACTCGCAGGGTATACACTGGATATTTTGTTACACTATTTAAATTGCGGTAGACAACCACAATCGCCATGATTTTGACTCTGAAGGTGGAATGTTGTTTTTCTTTCGGCATAAGACTACCGGACTTTCATAAGGGCTAGTCGTTAGGATAATAATGTTTTGCTCCAGCATCTTTTTTATGTGCTGTTAAATCATTTTTCTTTTACTTGATCATACCCATATGGTTTATTTTTAACAGGGGCGGTATTTCCTATGTCAATAGCATGCGAAATAAGCTAGCAGAAGCCAGGCTTAAAATCAAATAATTTATAAAAGTTTCTTACTCCATCTTCAATCTTTTTCTTCTCCTCTTCCGGCAGGTTATTTAATTTAATTTGAGGCTTTGAGCCCACTTCCTCATGCACAGCGTCCATTTGCACCTGTAAACTAGAATTTTTAAAGTTTACGTTCGCGCTTGCCCAGCGCAAAATGTCAACCTCCAAAATTACTGACACTAATAAATCTTTTACAAGAAAAGTAACATTTTGATACTCATTTTTAGTTTGAACGTGTAGGTCCACTTTCCCGAGACATTCGCATTTCTTCATTTGGGCGGTGATTACTTTCTGCCCCGAAAGTTTAAATATAGTCTGTGACCTGAAATGTTTCCTGAAACATTCTTGAGACAAGGAACTGCGCTGCGCCCCGGTATCCAATAATGCAGTTGTAGGAATGTTGTTCAGTAATATCTGAATTTCAGGCAAAGCCAAATTTTGCACGACAACCGTTTTCAGTTTAACTACCGAATGATTTCCCCTTTTGGCGATCTCCAAATTCTTTTCTTTTGTTACCCATATTTCTGCTACCGCTTTTCGCGGTCGTATCAGGCTGACACAGATACTGTCGATTCTGCGGTTTTTGTTGGGACGACCAAAACTTGCCGTACATTCTTTCTTAGAGGCTGACCGGCTTTCAAATTTCACGGCTAGTTGAAACAGGCTTCCAAGCGTATTTGGGTTTGTGACCTGAATGTAATCCTGGATAGGGGGAAGCAAACGCGGTAAAATAACTTTGATTAAAGATACGTCTGGCCTCTTTCCGTATAATAATTTGAATAGTTAAATTTTACGTAAAATAAAGTCAGTTAAATAAAGTCTGTTAATTCTTCCACCTGATATTTACTAAAGAGCTCCGCTCGCAGCTTGGCGCGGTCTTTCACTCCTGGGAATGCCTTGTCTCCCAGTTATACGTTTGGGAACCTGGATCACTCAGGAGGAACTTTCCAATCCCCTAGTACTTGTCCTTTTAAATTCGCTGTGGCGAAGGTGACTTTCTGTAGTCCCGGAACAGAATGCAGTGTGAACTAGAGTTCCAACTGCTCCAGGAAGAACATCACGGAATCTTTCCCTCGAAGGTCGCCGCTGGTTTCATCGCAGCCCGCAAGGTCTCGATGATGAATGCGAACCCTTCCATTGGGTTCCACCGGTGGTATTTGCAGACTAGAAGCGCCCAACGTGAACTTTTCAGATTCCAGAGACATGGTCTGTACTCTTTTATTCGGGCACCAGGAGTATAACGTTCTAGTTAAATTACGTGTCCTTGTTAACTAGAATCTTGGAGAAGAGTATAGCGACTATTCGCTGCTCCTTCTTACTACTCCAGAAATAAAGTCCAAAGAAGGGTTAATATAACCTTTTATTCCACTCAAATAATAGTAACAGATGGCCCCTCTTGGGCTTACAGGAAAGCCTCCATTTGGGCTTTAACTTAAGATAAAAAAATAAGAAACTAACTTAATTCTAACTAACTAAAACTTAGCCGAAGCTGTATACAAATAACTGACCGAGTTGGCTCGTAATTGAACCTCACCGGCGAAGACAACGGCCGAGCGTAGTGAGAGAACTTAAAGCAACGACATGACCCGAAGGCAGAACACGCTCTACTGAGAACTTCTGAGCTCTTCTTTGGAAGTGACTGCATTTCCTATTAAATACTGTTTCTATCTCAAAACGCGATACTGAAAACTTATTCTGGCAGGGAGTTGTAGGTGGGAAACATGAATTTAAAGGAAAGGGTCTCAAAATTAAAAATAACTATGAAAAAATTTAAATAATCCCTACAGTGGCTTTTGCTGATGACACTGACATGGTGGGAAGAATTAAGGCGGCAATGGTTGAGGTTTTTTGCTGTTCACGAGTCAGCAGCAAAAACGTGGATTTGACCATCACTGAAGAAAAAAACTACATTCCTGACAGTTACAAGCAGAAGACATAATTTGATACCACTGAAAATAAATCACTGTATTTTTAAGGAGGTTGAAGAATTTAAATGTTTGGTTACAACTGTAAATAATAATAATGATATAGCTACTGAAATCAAGAAGCAAATTAACATTGCTAACAGATGTTATTATGGATTATTAAACCAGTTCAAATCAAAATACCTAAGCAGTAAAACTAAAATACAGTTATAAAAGACCTTAGTAAGACTTAAAGTGTTATATGGAAGTGAGTGTTAGACAGTGAATAAAGCAGATGAGGCTAGAGTAATGACATTTGAAGGAAAGATTTTGAGAAGACATTTTGGAGTAGTGAGAAGAAATGGAGTGCGGAGAGTAAGATTTAATTTTGAACTACAAGAAAAATTTAGAGAATCAAATGTTATAAAAGTTATTAAAGTCTCTCAAATAAGATGGCTAGGCCGTATATACAGATTTGGAGATGAAAACCCAGTAAAGAAATTGAAACCCCCAAAACTTGAAAGAGATGGAGATGAAGGCCATGGATGAGGTGGCTAGACAATGTTGAAAAAGTGTTTAAAGAACGGTGGAGTTAATAGGTGGAGGACTATGGCATTGGATGGCTTAAGATGGTAGAAACTGACTGAGATAGCCTTGGATGGAAATCAGCTGTACAGTGTGAGAAGAAGAAGATAATTTGGAAGATTTTGTTGACTGGGCGATAGTTGCAATAACGGCATAGTAATAACTTGGAGAACCCTTTTCTGCACATATACAAAGATGACATTTACAGACAAATGTGGTCAAAGAAAATACATAATTTATTACAGTACAACTTAATAACTTTTGATACACAGATTCTTCTTCCCACATCATCATGAATAAGATACGCACCCCCACAATTTTATAAAGCTTATCACATCTTTAGACAGTCAATGAGACAGAAAAAAGAGCAATGCGTGTTATCAGCAGCAAGGTAAAGCAGAAAACTTAGTATGCATTTAGAAGCAACAATTAGTAGTTTTAGGTCAGGAAAGGGAAGTAACCATATAAAAATAAGGAATAAAAAGGACTATTGCCAAATTAATGTTATAAGTTTGTTTTCATATTATACATATATATATAAAATATGAAAACAAACTATATATAGTTGTCTTGCTATATGAAGAGAGAGAGCAAGGCACTTTTAACACATATATTTGTAATATTTACAACATAACTTTAATATAAAGAAATAATATTACCTGGTGATCTCTGAGTGTCAATGAAATGTTAAAAATTATTCTAACTTTATTCTTCCTATTTATTCCAAATAAAGAATTAAATGCTTTTAAAGATTCTTCAAAGCTTTTGGCAAGAAATATGGAAACTGAGTCAGCCACTTTCTTGACAAATATAAGAAAGAACTGATTTGCCTGAAAGCAAGGTAGTGGTATTAAGACAAAAAGAATCATAACATCTTTCACAGAATACTTTTATAAAAAATATAACATGTTAATAAAAGAAATTGGAAACAAATTGCAGGATCAAGCTTTTTAACTCCTCAAAGAAGGTTTTTAACATCAAAAGAGGGCTATGCATTGTTTTCTTATATGCCATTTAAAAATTTATTTTCGAAGATTTTATTACCGTACTTTTTGCCAGTATTTTACATTTACGATTTTACAAATAAAACATGTTTTTAATACCTTTTATAAAACAGGTTTTCTTATATAAACTGAAAAACTGCTAATTCGACTTTTTTTTAATAAATGTTTAACTTCATGCTCTTGATTCATCTGCAACTATTACTCACTAAAACTGAAGCAAAAAATGGTTGTCACAATATTTTTATAATATACAAGGAATTAGAACAAAATGAATGTTAGATTTTTTCAAAAGCATACATCAAATAATTTAAAAAAAAATACTTAATACAAAAAATAATAAATTATGGTAGAGACGGGGGAGTAAGCTCTATGCATGCCAGTACTTAAGTGTTATAAAAATAATATACAAAATATTTTTATTTTTTTTTAAATATTCACCTTTATTATTAATGCCATTTGTCACCTAAGTAAACTAATAATTAAGAAAGTTAAACCATTCAGGAATTAGGTATAGTATAAAGCTTCAAGTGCTCCTTTTTGGCAGTTCAGCTGGTGAACCTGCAGTTTATGTTTGAATGCTGGAAACAAGAAAAAATCACTGTGTTTCGAATCAGGTGAATAAGGACAATAACTTAACAAATGAGTTTTTTATGCTTTAAATAACTAATGGCAGGGGTTGATTGTGACCTCATTTCACAACTGTTTTGTTTTAGTTTTGCAGAAATAAATATATACTTGGGTCACAAGGAGGAACTTTTGAGGCACTAGAATTGAATTTTTTGAAATTTTACTTGCAACATTTGACATCAGCTGTTTTAGAGCATTAGCTAGATTATGTGGAATTCAGTGTGCACATATCTCTTTCACTTCAAAATTATTTCTTTCACTTAAGGGATTCCATAAATGTGTGTTGTGACTTATCTCACTTATCTGATAACAACATCAGAACAAGCTCACAAAATTCATCATGGCAAAGAGCGCAACATTGCGCTTGTGGCTGGCAAGAGCCTTGAGCACCATACAGATGATAGAATGACTTCACTCCGATCCGCACCGAATTTCGATACAAAGCACTCAGGGGGAACGGGGCAAGGATCTTTCATTCGTCTTGTCCTACTATCAACCTCTCGACAGGATTTTCAGCTCGCTGCATATTTAGAGTGGCACCATGCCGCACAGACCCTACACATTTACAAACATCCATCCTTTCTCCGGTATTCAAACACCGGCTCTTCGGTACCGCAGTAGGTTCCCCTAACCGCTATGCCGTTTAGACATAGAAGTGAATGCCCTCAGATTCATGAAATGTTCAAAGATCTCTTAGTTCAATCATTCAGATCCTTGAAGTGTTCAAAGATCTCTTAGTTTAATTATATGTGACATGATATAATTTAAAATGATCATTTGTTGCGCAGCATTAAATTTTCCTGTTAACAGTAATTCTTAGATGACTTTCACAAAATTCATACTTCAGAACTCCTACATTCATGATAGGATCCTTTAAATCAGTTGTAAATTGTTGCTCTGGATGATGCTTCATCACCAATAATCGATTTTCTTCCATCAACACACAATTGTTGTGTATCTTTTTGAAAGCCATGAAAAATTGCAACTAAAAAATGTTTAACTTCAAAATGATGCCATGAAAAGGATCTTATATACTTATTACTCTTTGATAGTCAATTGTTCACAAGAAAATTGACATTTTTGGGGTGGGGTGTCGTGTGCACATAAAGCTGTCATTTCTAGCAGCATTATCAAATTCTAAAACTTTAAATACTGGTGCTTGTAGTCCATACAAATATCTTCTATGTGGCTAAAATACTCAAAAACTTAATCTCTCCTATGTCTTTTGAAACGCAGCATATGGCAGTAAAAAACAAAGATGTGCAGAAAATACTTGCCAGATGCAAGAGTTAGATCATTAATGATTTGTGCGTATAACAAAATTACGTTTTGCAAAGTTAACTTCATATTCAAAACTTATTTTAGGCATAATTCTGATTAAAAGTGGAAACAAAACAAATGTTAATTGAAAGGACTTTTATTACTGCTTAATAAATATGTGATACAATTATTTTTTAAAAAGCGATAATTTTTTGCATGGGACAATGATTGAAGTAACTCTTTAAAAGTTTTCCAGTAAGGAGCACAGAGTTTTTCAGTGCTTCCCATAAAGCAGTGGTTTTCAACCTTTTTCCATCATGCATCCCTTTAACCATTGTTAGATCGTCATTTTCCTCTTTCTCTCCAAAAATTTTAAAAAATACATGTATATTTATTTTAATGTAGATTATTTTTTAATATGTATTATAAATTAAACAGGCAAAAGCATAGGAAATGTTGATAAATACCAACATTTGAACAAAAGTAGGTTTTTGACCCTCGTAAATTAAATCTAAATGCTTAAAGTAAAAAAAAAGTTTACGTAAAAAGGCTGATCTCGTTGTCCTTCCCCCGGTTGAGAACCCCTGCCATAAAGTGTCCTCTCATTTCTTCATTTGGGTCAAGCAGAATCTTTATAGTTCCTGAGCTTTCTTTTAACATATCGTGTAACTTTAAAGTTAAAGGCAGTTTATCGCCTTCTTTATTACTGCTTTCACTGCCAGCTGGTATATCAAAATCATCCAATTTTCCATCCATTATTTCTCGATTCTCATTTCAAGATTAATGCTTTGACTTCTTCTCTTAAAAGTCTAAAATTACTTTCCTACCAACTGCTTTTGCAATTTGCACAATCTTTTTGGTTTCATTTTTAAACGATGGAAATCATTAAAAATTTTGGCTAATTTCTGGCAGCTAATGCTAGCAAGCATTCAGTGTCGATAAATGAGCACTGAACCATGTAAGAACGAAATTCTAGTGTTGGATAAACTAAAAGGAAATAACTAAGATAATGCATTTATGAAAATTCTGTCCCACAAATCTGCGTTCCGCAAAGTTTTACTGTAGAAATTTTCCCAAAAAGCAGGTCTAATTTTACACAGTAACTTGAATATTATATCATTTTCTTGTTTTGTCTCAGTTATAAATTCTTAAACATCATTTGTTTATTTTGTATGAAAATTAAGTGGATAGTTACACAGGGAATCATCAAGAAAAAGTAAAAGTCCAAAATACGGATTCATCAGGAAGTCGGAGATTCTGGATTTTAAATCATTAATTTAAATCTAGAAAGGTAAGACGCAGAAATTATAAAACTAAAGACATGAAATGGTTGCCTGTGATATAATAAAATAGTTATGACTTTAAAAGAAATACCTCCCAAAAAGGGAGAAAATGTTGTTATTAATGCTGTTTTATTATTTATTTTTGCACTGAGCAGTTTCGTTTTTACGTTAGCTCTCTCTTCAGCTTTATGCAGAGACATAATTTCTTGTTCATTTACAAAAGTTCCATTATTCAGCTTGTAATTGCCATGGCAAGAATTCTCATTAAATGGCCATTGAAATCTTTTCATATTCAACTATCTAAATTTTCTTCACCAGGTGACAGTATTTTCTGGACTTGAAACCATACCACAAAATTTCATCGTTTTTAATTGATTAATGATTGGGGAAATTTTATCACAATGAAGACTTCAGTTACATCATGTTCATTTAGCATTTCTTGACATATTTCATTAACCTATAAGGTATTTCTCCCGCCTTCTTGGCATGCCTTCGTGGTGTAGTAGTCTGCACGCTGGGAGCGTATTCCAGAGGTCCACGGTTCGATTCCCGGCGAAGGCGTTGCAAATTTTTCATTTCTCCTGCTTCCCCCCCCCAAAACCTAATGTCTCTACAGTGGCGCCCGAACTAAAAAGGTGTAGGATGATGATTCTCCACACCCAGGATTTGCCGATTGGGTCCCCTAAAACCCCAGTCGTCCTTAAAAGGAAGAGTATATAAGGTATTTCTCCTGCCTTCTTAGCATGCCTCCGTAGTGTGGTGGTCTGCACGCTGGGCGCATATTCCAGAGGTCCGCGGTTCGATTCCTGGCAAAGGTGTTGCTAATTTTTCATTTCTCCTGCTTCCAAAAAAATACCTTATGTCTCTACAAACCTTAAAGATTTTTTTATTACGTTCAATAAAGCTATACCCCTCAGCATTTTCCCACATTTAGCATATTTTTGAGGGGAACTTTTTTCCATCTCCGTTTAGCGTATTTCCTCAGCAACACAGGTGACCAGTTCGGTTTGGTTTTTTTCCCTAATGCAATCATGTTTTCAACAAACCACCTTTTTTTTTTAATACCAAACAGTATTTTTACGATTTGAGGTTTCTTAAAGGACATAAAAACAGCTATCCTATAACTTCCTTCAAGTATGAAGTATTCTACATAAAGAAAATCTGCATGCAATTAAAATGTGATTCCAAAAAATAAGCTGAAATAGCAATAATTTCCGGTTAAAAAAAAAACCATGCAATAGATTTCATCACCATCCATTCATTAATTGATGATGGGAGCATTGCTGTCATCATGTTGTCACCTTACATTTTCAGTTAGCTCTTCACATATTCCATTAATAAAAATATTTCGCTTTTTACTCGAGATATCCAAAAAGCTTCAAAATCATGGCTTCTTGGATAATCCTATTGCTGCAATGGTTTGGTTTATTTAATTATGGCAAAGCACACTAGGGCTATCTGCCTAAGGGGAGGGATGCCTTCGTGGAGGACTTTCTAAGGAAAACTGGCTCGCATACACGTTACACATGAGGAAAACCACGAAAACGCCCATCCAACCAGCCTGCTCGCGGGATTCGAACCTCGGACCGAACTACTAGTGTTCAGCGACTTTACCGCTCAGCCACTGGTCAACCCTGTTGCTGCAATGAGTTTATAAATTAACTAATTCTTTCTTCCTGCTTTCTGCTATGCCAACAAAAGCATAGACAACATTCCTTTCCAATTTAACATGTTCACCGGGTTTCAGCTATTGTGCATTAAAATAGAAAAATGCTGCTTTATCTATAACCACTCAGGGAAGAAAATGCAAATATGGTTTGCTCACGGAAATAGGAATAAATTTTTCCTTTCTTCATGGGCTCATTAGTCAAACAATATGCAGTATGGTTCAATGTCAATCTCAGCTAAGAGGGGAAAACCTATATAGAACATCTGTTTTTTGTTGAGTATCATAGTGTCTGTTCCTATTTCATATATCTTAGGAGGAAAAAAAAAATTCTCAGAAGAGGATAAGAAAAAAGGGGGGAAGAAAGACAGAAAAAGCTTATAAGAGAGGTTCAAATTGTAGAGCATTCTGGTCATTGGACATCTGGATTTTTTAATTTATACTGTGTTAGCAACAATTATAACTTCAGAAATAAATTCAAACCTTTTGCCATGTTATACAGTTTCAAGCAAATTTGAAATATAATAGGAAATGAGAAATTGAGAAGCAAAGCACACGATTAAAGAAATCAGAGCTGCATTTAAAAGTACAACTTTATAGATCCATAAGTAATTTATTTTTAGTCCAAAGGGGCTTTGTCCCTGAAGGACTATTGTTTTCATTTTGCGATTTTGCGTTGGATCACTATAAATGTCAGTTTCACTTTTCATACTGTTGCCACCAAATGTCTTGCATTATATTTGAAGAAATTAAATAATGAAAAATGTGCATAAATGCATGTATATTTCTCGCATTGTGATAAAACAACGATACATAGAGCCATCGAATTTTGAATGACGTAATCCTCCTACGAATATGGGCATGTGGAAGACCAAATTTGGAATTTGTTTTATTATCGATTTCACATTTTCTAAAAATGTAACGAATTTTTGAGTAACAAACTAAACGATTTAAAAACGAGCAATGCAACACTCCACGGGGAAAAAAAGACCTTTTTATCTCCAGCGCGCGGAACTGTGTATCGGAAATTCTAAAGGTATGCTCATTTTAAGATTATTTTGCGACATTGCTATTTAACTGAATTTTATGGTTTAAGTGCAAAGAATAATATATTTAATAAATAAAGGTAACACACAAAACATTAAAAAAACGCCCCTTTGGACGTAATTTAAAATCTGAAACCTTTCAGATTTTTTTTATTAATATTTTTTTTATACATACTTCTGAATTCTTTTTCCTGAAAGCAGTGAGCATTTTTTGCAGCTCATCAGTAATTCCTTCATGCAGATTTAGTATCTGCTGCAGCACATCTTGTTTATATAAAACCTTCAAATATCAAAATAAACAACAGTTCATGCAAATTCTAACACAAAAATATTAGAAAATAATTCGTTTCAATTAATATTACAATAATATTTATGAAACATTTGACAAACATTAAGAAATTTTTTATGAATCTTTTCATACAGTTACGAATATTCTAATTCGCGCAAAGTAGGACAATATAAAGTCTTCAGCAGCTGATTATTTTTAGAGATTTACATAACCTGAAGATAAACAGCAACCACCAATAATAAAATAAATTTTAAAAAGTAGACGTCGAAGAACTGGCCGAGTTTATGTTAAAATGCAAATTTTTAATTTGTTATATAGGAAAAGGCCCAATCCAGAGGTTATTCAAATTATTTTGCCTAGGCTGCTACAACAAATTCAATATTTCTTCGAGTTAAGAAACCCAAGCACCCCGAGAGTTCGTTTGAGCCTGCTGTGAAGTAGGAGGGTTGCAGAACGTTTTATGCAGGATATGGCCAAAGGTCAAACAGATAGTTTTATAGGCCTGTAGCACAAGGAAGACCACGGTTTGATGGTTATATGTGCTTTGAAAGTAGAAAGAAATTTTCAAACGCGAGTGACAATCACAAAGAGAAAAGAGAGAGGGGGAAGAAGGCAATAAGAATTTAAACTTATAAGGGATGCTAAAAGTAATAAGGTACAGGTATTCCGAAGACAAGAAAATCCCTTTAGAATTCAACTGAATACGGTAGTTATAAAAACTTTTGGCTCTGCTCGTAATACATACGTAGCGTATTTGGAAACTAAGTATCGTTTCATTCTAGCGCCGTCGCAGCGCTGTGGTAGGCGTCCCGCGCATTCGTACTAGTCTTTCTTGTTCACTGACTTTCAATTGTCGCCATTTTGGTTGCTCTATGTTGTGTTTTCAGTTTGCTGTGCACATTCAAAATGTTTAAGACAATTAGTTCTAACGCTGACTGTGAGATTCGTGCCGTGATGAAATTTTTGAACGCGAGTTAACCGGCCGAAATTTATCGTCAAATGACAGAAGTTTACGGTGAATATGCGATAAGTGACGGAATGGTGAGAAAGTGGGTAAGAATGTTTAATACAGGTCGAACAAATGTCCACGCCGAGGCTCGGAGTGGTCGGCCTTCTGTTGTCACCGATGATTTGGTAAGGAAAGTTCATGAAGCAATTCATGAGAACAGACGCTTCACACAACTCATTTCCACAAATTTCACGTACTGTTTTGTTCGAAATTGTGTCTGACCGCTTGAATTATCGCAAACTGTGTTCCAAAAATGCTCACTGATGTTCACAAAACAAAGCGACTTGGTAGTGCCCTGACATTTCTCACGCGGTACAGTGATGAGGGAGAAAACTTTTTAAACCAAATTGTGACAGGTGATGAAACTTGGGTGTGTCATTTCACACCAGAATCGAAACAACAATCGATGGAGTGGAGACACACTCATTCTCCGAAAAAACAAAAGTTCAAAGTGACAATGTCATCACAAAAAATCATGTGCACTGTCTTCTGGGATACGAAAGGCGTTTCGCTTACTGAATTTCTTTCCAGAGGTGAAACCATTAATGCGGCACGATATTGTGAGACTTTAACAAAATTAAGGCGTGCCATTCAAAACAAACGAGGAGGAATGCTCAGTAAAGGAATTGTGTTGCTCCATGACAATGCTCGGCCCCATACAGCTGGTGTCACTCAATCGTTAATTCGACAGTTTCATTGGGAGCAGTTCGATCACCCGCCGTACAGCCCGGAATTGGCGCCGTCCAACTATCACTTGTTCCTGCACATGAAGCGCGAGTTTAGTGGCAAGCGCTTTGGATCTGACGATGACGAAAAATGCTGAGGAGTCGTGGTTATCGAAACTGGCGGAAGTTTCTTTGACGATGGTATACAAAAACTGGTCACCTGCTATGACAAGTGTTTGATCATTGGCGGAAACTATGTTGAAAAACAGTTTAAGACATGTATTTTCATGTTAAAATAAAATTGGATTCGAAAAAATTGTTTTACTATTTTTTTTTTTTTTTTTTTTTTTTTTTTTCAAAACGGTACTTGGTTTTCGAATACGCCTCGTATATTTTTAAATAATGTTCCAGTGGACATATTATTGGAAACAACGGCTGAAAACAGTTTTCCAAGGGAGAAATTCTTTCGAAAATATTTTAAAAGCTATAGAATTTAAACTTGTAAGAGGTACTAAAAGTAAGAGGGTACAGTTATCCAGGAAGCAAGAAAATCCCTCTGAATTCAATGAATATGGTAGTTATAAGAAATTTGGCTCTGCCCGTAGTACAAATATTGTTAAATAATGTGCCAGTGGACACATCATTGGACACAACTACTCAAAACAGTTTTTCAGGGGAGAAATATTTTCGAAAATATTTTAAAAGATATAGAGTTTAAATTTGTAAGTAAGAATACTGAAAGTAAGAGGGTACAGTTATCCTGTATCCTCTTACTTTCAGTAAATCCGTCTAGAATTCAACGAATACAGTAGTCATAAGAAATTTGGTTCTGCCCGTAATACAAATATTGTTAAATAATGTCTCGGTGCACATATCATTGGACACAAGAGCTCAAAGCAGTTATTCAGGGAAGAAATTTTTTAAAAAATATTTTAAGGGATATAGAATGCTTGGGGTTGAGGAAGCAAATGTTACTGCCACTCAGCAAAAGTGTACATGAGTAGCAAACGTCATATTACACATTCAAATAAGAAATGAGCATTAGAAAGTAACCTTCTTCGATGTGGAAAATCCGCAAGCTCTAGTAATTTGGAGAATAGATTTTTTAAAGGCAGGAGGGGATTAAAATTGATTTTCAGGAAGCCATGATACAGTTAGACATGACTGCATTTAAGCAGAAAGAACTGCATTCTTAGGATGCTATCTTAGAGACCCTTAGGACATCCTAGGGATACAGCTATTGAGATGAATGACCTGCTGACTGAAGAGAAATACAAGCTGGAACAGCAAGTCGCTTTGCTAATTTATTTGATGGTACCTATGATCTCACACAATTTATAACCCACAGCATCGACACAGGTAATGTCACCCGACGTACAACAAAGACCTACCACTATAACAAGAACCAAAGAGAAAATTATTTGAAAGCATAAAAAGAAATGTTAAAGAACGAGATAATAATTTCCAAGAGTAGCCCTTATATTATCCCAGTATTACTATGCGGTAAAAAAAAAAAAAAAAAAAAAAATCTACCATCTACCACCAAAGGATCATAAGGCATTTTGCAGTGGATTACCGAAAATTTAATAGCACTACTAAATATCCCTTTTATCCCTGGCCTATAATCGAAGAAATAATTAGGAAAATTAAATAATGAGTTGCATGAAGACTCTAAATCTTACTTCGGGATAATTTCGAATATGTGTAAAACCAGACGATTTGTTAAAAACCGCATTTAAAACAGACGATTTGTTAAAAACCGCATTAAAGTCAAAATGCCGTTTGGCTTACGTGGAGCTCTCGCCAGATTTCAGAGGGGCATGGATACTGTATTACTTGTCCTAAGAGTACTTTTATTTATCTAGGTGATATAATTGTAATTAGCGAGATTATAGTGAACATATGTAAAAATTAATTGTAGAATAATTGCAAACAGTATGAAAGATTTTTGATGAAGCAGAATAAAAAATGAATACTTAAAGTGTATTACATGCTGGTTGCTAAAATATTTTTCTTTCCAGATAATGAAGTATCCATATAACGAAATCATTGTCCTAGGACGTCTTCGTCTGTCAGCTTTAGTTTGTAAACTGTAAGTTTTCTTGCTTGTAAAAAGTTGGCTTTTGTTTAGTTTAAAATTTAAGATGTTATCAAGGTCGTTAAAGACCACTGTTATTACTCAAATGCTGGCGAGGAAAGATGCGAGGTTCCTTTAGGTTAGCCAGCTATTTTATGTTTTGGATCTGTAGAACCTCCTTTTCCATTTTCCCGCCAGAATGCAAAATAGTTCGCATTTATTCAAGGTGAGGTTTTTAGATTGTAAGGAAGAGTGTATTCTGCCTCTCATTGTCACGTTACTAGGTTGCTATCTTAGATAAGAGTTCTTGTTTTTGACCCTTATTTTTGACCTTCACTATAACTACCGATAGATGATTTCCACGGCGGTTAAAGTTTTCAGCCAACTTAATGTTGAATTGATTGTGTAGCCCTTGGTCACTAGTTAGTTGAATTTAAATTTTACATTTGATTTATTACTAAGTTATCTCACCACAAGTGGTTGGCTAAGTTGTAAGTGTGAAGTATCTGTTCTTATTTAATTTTAATGAAGAGTCTTTTGTACCCTTCCCAAGTTTCAGTTGTTATTTTAGATTTAGTGGCAATTCACTTAACATTTACTAAGAGTTAAGACATTTTGGATGACTGCTAAGTGCACCAAACTCTACTAATGGAATAAAGAATATAAATGAAAACAAACATTAAATATCCAAGCTTGAATCTTCGTCTTGAAATTTAAAATCTATGTTTTAAAATTTGCTTGATTCCATCAAGGAGCTCGAGATGATTTAATGCTATTTGCATGGCCTCTGTTACCTCTAGACCTCATAATTTGTGATTTCTTTCTTTGGAGGCATATTAAAAATACTATTTACATGCTCTCCCTGCTAGAAACATTGAATGAGCTCAAGAATCACATCACAAGTGCATTTAGTAGTGTAGGTGTGGACCCAATTCAAATACCACATAGAAGTGTATATACATGAACATATATATAAACATAATTAAGAACAAAACTTGAAACATTTAATGTTTATTTTCATGTATCATTCATTGTTCACTATGTAATACTTTTTTTAAATGTTTTAAAATATGATGAATCATTTCGATCACAATGTCTTTTACTAAAAGTTTCAATAATAGCTTTTTTACGAAAATAAATTTTTTATTGAATTTCTTTATAGATTCCCCAAATAATCTTGTTTTCCTTATTCTTTCACTTCACTTTCTTCTAATGAGTACAAGTTTAACAACGGTTTTCAAAATGTAATAAAAATTCAAAACATGCACACACACATATCATCCCTTTCAAAATTAAAACATATAAAATGAACATTATTTTTCGGTTAAAATACCTGCATTTGAAGAAAATCTGAAAATTCCATTGGAGATCCTATGTCAGAAATAAGCATACATTTCTGAGCAATTTCTCTGCATATGTTATTTATGTGAATATTGCATTTTTCATACTGATCAAAAACTTCTTTAGCCTATAGAAGTCAAAAATATGAATTAAAAAATCATTCGAACTAAGCAAATTATACCAAACCAACATTAATGCTTAAAGAAAAAAATATTTCTTAAAAAAATAATGGGACCAAAAACTCAAATTACTTCTTTTTTTACTTGAATACAAAACAATGCAAGAACTAAAAGACTATATAAGACCTATTAAAACAGTCTTCTATTCCAATATGCATATAAAAAATTTTAATAAATTCTGTGTACCCTGAAACACTAGTTGTCAGTGTTAACAAATTTGAAAGTATATTTATTTATTTATTAATGGCTAAAAAAATACTAAAACATCAAAAACATGCTTAGCAAAATTCTGCAAAAAAGGAAAAGATAAAATTCAAAAAACAAAGAAACAGAAATTTGATTGTTTCCATTCCTCTAAAGAAATGGAAATAAAAAAAAAGAATTATTGCATACTTTCCATAAATTAAAAGAGAGTACATAAAAAATTAAAATTAAGTGGTGCAAACAGCCCTAATGGCCAAGGCCTGCAGTGCCCTGAAATGAGAGTACATAATTTCAGACTTAATATCTTCAATACTAAATTCTTGTGCAGTATTTTTAGTAATTAAAAGAGAGTACATAAAAACTAAAACTCAGTGGCGCAAACAGCCCTAATGGGCAAGGCCTGCAGTGCCCTGAAATGAGAGTACATAATTTCAGACTTAATATCTTCAATACTAAATTCTTGTGCAGTATTTTTCTCTCTTTCAGTTATAATAATAATTTAGCCCAGATTAAGAATTATTTTGCAATGAAATGAATTGCTGCTAATGCATATTTTCTTGAAAAAATATTGGAATAACTATTATCTAAGTGAAATTGATTTAAACTCAGATGTGAAAACAGCAGTATGCCAAAATTAATATCATTAACCCTCATCGTCAGTTATATGAATATAAGCATGCAGCCCGCCAAACATGCGACCTGCTGGAGCAATTCAGGTGGGAGGTATTGCAACATCCTCCATACAATCCCGATTTACCGCCATGTGACTTTCATATTTTCGGTAGGCTTAAAAAGGATCTCGGTGGACAAGATTCCGAAATGATGAGGAGGTGAAAGCAGCTGCCTCCGTGTGGTTACATAACGCTGGAGGACGTTTCTATGCAGCCGGAATCGAAGAGTTGGTTGTCCGTTCGGAGACATGTTTAGAGTCTCTTGGGAACTAGTGGCAAAGTGAACTTGCATTGTATGCTATCATAGCCGTGTTGCTTTTGTATCGACAATTTAATAAATGATCATAATTTGGAAGTGAAAAATTACTTTTTGATTTGCCCTCGTAATTTCTCTTTTCATTTCCTCTTGACCTGCTTCAATCTTTGATTTGACAGACCCTTTCTTTGCTTGACCCGCCTTCACCTCCTCTTGGATCGCTTTCATCTATTCTTGGTCCGCTATCAGCCCGCTTTTACCTCTTCTTTAACAGGTTTTTTTTCTCTTCTTTGACGGAGTTGACGGCCCCTTCCTTCTTTTCTTGAAATGCAGCAAAAACCTTCATCCTTCATCGCTCTTATCATCAGCATTCAACCCCACTTATAACACCAAAATGTATTGCGTGCGCACGAGTTCCTAATAGACTGAATGCACACAGCTCCGATGATAGATTGATAAGATTTATTTTATCGAAAAAACGCTTCATTGATCTGGAACTTTCAACAAAGAAAGTCGTATAACTCTTCACAATATTGCAGAGTAAAGTCAGTAGTTGCACTTCAAACTACTATGAATGATAAACACAACGCAAGAAAAGAGCAGCTAAAGAGCGAAGCTCTCGGAACTTGAGTTAACAACAACGACAACTATACAGCAAAGAACAACAAACAACTGAGAGCAGCTGCCCTCTCCGGCCTTACACAGTTTTCACCCGACCGCCGAGATATTTCTAATACTTTTTGCTTCTCTAAATTATTGGAAGGCATAAGTGGGTCGAATTACGGTTACAGCTAATATAGTGATTAATTACATATATTTAATTACAATACCTATTACGGGTATAAAGCAGGCAAACCAAAATGTCGCAATTTGGCGACTTTTAGCGAGCGCTTCCAGCTTGGCGATATCTCGCCAAATTACCATTACGAGACACCCATTTACTCTATGTTAAATTGACTAGCCCCTGTATTTTTACTTTTTCGGCATAGCTTGTATCTCTAGATTTTTTTTTTTTTCCTTTTTTTTTCTTTTTTTTTTTTTTTTTTTCATGTTACATTACACTGAAAAATGCATCAATTCCACATATAATTATTACACTAAAATCATCTATCTATGCACAAAATTCGTAACAATATGTTAGATGACAGAGAAAAGAAATAATATTGTCTCTGCGAGCATTAAAATTTGAAATAGACCGCACAGAGCAGAATTTTTGGCAACTTTTTAAAGTGATATAAGAGGAAAACGGGAAGATAAAAAAATTATGCTAACTGCTTTTACAAGTGTGAGTTTTCCTTTTCTAACTAATTTGAGGGATCTTTTCTGTTTGAGGGAAACATATGTCAGAAACGTTTCCTATGTAAAAGCATGCGTGCAAACTGACACTTTTGGCAAGAGGTACTAGTTGTACTTTATATAGTAGTTATACATTATTAATTCTTATTTCTTTGAATTTGTATGGAGATGAAAGAATAAAGGCAAAAATCTATTTGAACAGACCTTATCTGACATTACTGCCTGACATTAAACATTAAATTAAATATGTTGCTCTTATCTCTTCAGAGAAACTTAGTAGCATTATCTACATTAAGACAATATTTCAGAGCAAATATTGGCAATAAAAAAGTTAAATGTAATTCTATTTTATTTTTTTCTTTATTGAAATTATTAACCTTAAAAACATACTTTCAAATTTATAGAGACATTAGGTTATTTCCAAGCAGGAGACATGAAAAATGAGCAGTGCTCTCGCCGGGACTCGAACCTCGGATTCACCACCTTTTTTTTAGTTCGGATGCCACTGTAGAGTCATTAGGTTAATTCGAAGCTGGAGAGATGGAAAATAAAGAATGCCCTCGTCAGGACTCGAATCACGAACCTCTCGAATAAGTGCCGAGCGTACTGACCATTACACCACGAAGGCATGTTAAGAGGGTGGGAGAAATACCTTACATGTTTATAAAAATTTTACAGAGTTGTCGATAGTGAAAAAGATCCAAGTTTAAAAAAATTACAGTTTCTAACTGTTATACTCCCTTTTTCATTTATTGACTTTTATATTGTTTATTTTTTTCTGCAATAAATTTCGAGCAATATTGTACCAAAGTTCTTGCTCTTCACAAAATAGGGACCTATGTCATAAAAATGCATACAGCTATTCTCCAAAATAAATGTCAATTTTATGCTAAATTTTGCATAATTTTAAATTCAGCTTAGCATGTTCCCCATTCTTTATTGTTCTCAGGAACCAGTCTAACAAAGTAATTTTAAAATTGAAGGAAGCAGGTGAATAAGGATTTTTAAAATTTTTTATAACAGTGTAAATATAACAGTTCAATTTTTTAAAAAGATTAGCCTGTAAGAAAAAAAGAAGGGGTAAAAAATACTCACTGATCTAATTTGCTCTAAGGCACTTTTTAAAGAAGTATTTAATGTACTTTGAGGTGAAGCCCAAGTCAAATTACTGAATGAAAATCGAACACTCTCCTCCATAGATGACAGCACTTCAACAAACATATCCCTTTCATACAATGATAGAGCTCCAATAATTCTGCACCAAATAACAGTAGATATAATGTTAAAACCTTTTAGTTCTTTGAAAAATGAAAAAAAAAAAAAAAAAAAAAAAAAAAAAATTCTCCACTGTGTATATCAAGAATTCTGAGCTGTGAGGTTAAACTGCTAACTATAGTAATAAAAATAAGTTTTTGAAATAACATTTTCATGGTAAAGGGGGGGGAATTTCGAATTAAATGACCAAATCTTTAAAGGATAATACAGCTCAGATCTTTGAATTGTGAGACCTTTAAAGAAAAATTGAAAGACGTTTAAGTCTAATACGTGTTATCAACCAATATTTAAATTTTATAGGCAATAACACAAGAAACTAATTTTAATTTCAAAACTCTATCAGTGGGTTATGTTACAAAAAGTGCATTTGTTATTTCACACTAATTTCTACTTATTCCACTTCAAACATTAACATGACCATAAAACAACTTATCGCCGTATTAAATAGTAAACACATCTTATAATTAACAGATTCTTATAACTAACGGATTTACGTTTTGAAAAACAAGTAAATGAGATACTATTAAAGAAATTTTACATTAACATGAGAAACATATAAATTATTACAAATGGTAATTTGTTTAAATATTAAAAAAGATACATAGTACATTTTAAACTTAAAACCAATTTCCAAGGGACATTTTCTTCAAAACATAAAAATTTAGATTTTGTATGTGCAATATGCTTATTTCAATGCGAGCTCCATTTACAGTTTGGATTCTCCCCTATTCACCTGATTTAACACCCTGTGACTTTTCCTTTTCCCCAAAATAAACTTAAAAGGAACCTGTTTTGATCCATTCGAGTCTGTTAAGAAGAACACTTCATAGCTATTGAGACAATTTTTAGAAAATGAACTGCAACACACCTTTGACCAGTAGAAAATAAGAATAAGCTGACCAATGGGGAATACATCAAAGAAGGCAAACAATATATTTGCCATAAATTGTAAATAAATATTATTTTTTTGAACCAGTCCCATTATTTTATAGACAGACCTCGTATATCTTGCAGTTTGCTAGCTGGGTATGTTGAGCATTAAACCACAAAAAACGAATACAAAAAATGTCATTAATTCCTATCTTATGCTCGCATAACAGGACGACTAAGGAAAATAAAAGACAATATTCATTAGACTAAATTAAGGTGATGATGAATTTCATTTATCACACTTTAATTCAGGTATCATTGTGAGTCATTAGACTTTTTTTTTTCTTAACAAGACTCTTGGAAAATCAGTTATATCCTCACTAGAAAGTAAGCTACTATAGAATCAATAGCTTTTTTAAGAAAAGGAGATCTTGGAAAAAAATACTACCTTCCTAAGAATTAAACCTCGGGCCTCCAATTTGATTGCTGGACCTGCCAACCACTGAAGCAGAAAAACATATACAGAACACATAGAAGACTCTATAGGACAAAAATCTGGTAATTTTGAAGGCCATGCAATGAATATATACTTTTCCCCAGCATATTCTGCGGTACAGCGGTCTTTTAAAAATGTGCTGACATCATTGTTAAGTAATAGCAAATGTCTCAACTAATTGGAATATCTTTTCTTTAAAATCTTCAATCTTAAATTATTTCTGTAACATGTTCAAATATAGTGAACCAATTTTTGTGGCATTTTAGAAAATAAATAGAACTAACAGTTATTTAAATACCATTAGAATTAAAACTGGAGAAGAGGTAATGCACAATAAGTCCACTTGCCAATAGAAAAAAAAAAAAAAAAAATGCCTTCCTGAAGAACTTTCTGAAGTAAACTCTCTTTCATTACATCTATACATGGAACAAACCACAAAAATTTTATTTAGCTAGCTCACTGAACTATTAGCAAAGGTGAAATACCAGTACTTTGTGTCTTAATTCACTTGACAAATTACTAGTTCATTAGGACTTAATTAAGACTTTGCAAATTTTCCTTTTATTTTACGTCCTGTGGAACACCTTATGCATTAAAAACTACATTCCTTCATTTTTTATTTAAATTTCAAAGTACTTTTTCTGAAGTAGGAAAGTATTTTATAAGACACATTTTAATTACGATTTATTGCTCAGAATTCAGTATCTTACAGTTATTACTTTCAAAGAAAGAAAATTGATAAAACATTATTAGAGCATACAAAATGTCTGTTTCATATGAAAAATAGACTCAAACCTGCTAACTTCTTCATAAAAAAGTATAAAACGTTTTAGAAAAAAATTTAGGAAAAAGCATCAAGTGAATATTGCAGAGAAAACTGATACATATTTGAAAATTTTTTAATAACTACAAAATCACTGAACACTGGTAGCTTGACCTAAGTCCAAGTCCCAGTTCGCAACCAGAATCTTTCTCCTTTTTTGGACTTAAATCATACAGTTTATAATACTGTTGTTTTAGATATAAAAATCAATGTATCTGACTTGACTATTTGTTCCGCTTATTTCGAGCCCCAAACTAATATTAACATAGAACTATTAAAAATTTCACAAAGTTTAACGATGAAGAAACCATGCAATTTTTTATGTGGTATGGATTCGAATAGCAAATCAGCGATTTGGCATAGTCCTATTACTGATGCTAGAGGAACGAAACTTAGTGATTTTATTAGTGCGAATCATTTGTTTCTACTTAATGAAAATCGCGGACCTACTTTCTGTTCCACGCAATGCTCGAGTTATATTGACCTTACGCTTTGTAGCTTAAGACTGCTGCCATACGTTCAAGGTTGGGATATCTCTGAGGAAGATTCTCTTTCTGACCATAAAATGATTATCTTTGAACTTGTTTTATGCCGTCCGATTATATCTTCTAATTTGTGTACTTTTAATTTAAAAAGAGCGAACTGGTTTTTATTTACTGAACTTTGTAAGAGAGAATTGTGTAACTTGAATATCCTTCTTAACAGTTGCTCTGATTGTATTTCATTAGAAAATGTTGTAAACAGACTTTCTACCGTTGTTTTTAATTGTGCTTTACTTTCAATTCCGATGAAGAAAAGTAAGAAGAATGGGGTCCCTTGGTGACCTAAGGAAATTGATTGTTCTAGAAAGCATGTAAATGCTGCTAGGCGTAGATTCCAGAGAGAAAGAAACTGTCTTCTTAAAAATATTTATAAAATTAAATATTTCGAATTGCGGCATAAGTACAAGGCTAAATTAGCTAATGCTAAGCTTGAGTCGTGGAGAAATTTTCTCTCAACTATTACTGTTCACAATGTTTGGAAATCTATATATAAGTATGGGGTTAAGACCAATTTTGCAAAAAAGATTGAGATTTCGGGAATTAAACTCCCGGATGGCAGTGTTACTTCGAGTTTGAGTGATACAATTGTTGCTATAATGACAAAGAATTTCCCAAGAGATAATGCGCGTGATGATAAAAATTCTCATAGAACTATGCGCACTGCGTCTGATGGACCGTATATTTCTTTTATGGACTGTCCGTTCTCTACTTCAGAAGTTAAGTGCTATTAAAAATCTCAAGAAGAACAAATCACCTGGGCTTGACTCTCTTTCTAATGAAATTGTACAGCACTTTCATGCGGTGGATAGCACATTTCTACACAGACTTTTCAACCTTTGTTTACAATTAGGAGTTCTTCCAGCACAATGGAAGAGAGCTCGGGCTGTTTTGATTCCTAAAACTTTAGATACAAGAACGCCATATCTTGATAATATTAGATGCATTAGTCTTTTGCATACTTTGGAAAAATGTCTTGAAATTCTCTTCATTAACAAAATAAATTGGTATTTGAGACAAAAATGCTTTTATAATGATTCTCAATTCGGATTTACTCCTCGGAAGTCCGCTGAAGACGCCATTATTCGCCTTTGTAATATCTTGCAGTGTGCAAAGAAAATGAAGTATACTACACTTCTTATTTTCCTGGATTTCAAAGGAACTTTTGATAATGCTTGGTGGCCATCTATCTTAAAAATTTTAAAGGATGCTGTTATACCACATAATATCTATAACCTTCTTAAAAGCTTCTTGAACAAGAGGACTGCTGAGCTTCAGCTTGGGAACGAAGCTAAGGTTTATTCTCTAGAAAAAGGCTGTCCTCAAGGCTCTGTATCCGAACCTACTCTTTGTAACATAATCATAAATGATCTTTTAAGTCATCTCGACGGTTATTTAAAAATTGCGTTTGCAGACGACTTACTATTAATTTTCCAAGGAAGGATTTTGAATACCATTCTTTTGAGAGCATAAGAAGTTCTAGATTTTGTCTCCAGTTGGGCGATTTCTCATAAACTCACTTTCAATCCTTCAAAAAGTAAAGCTATGCTTGTTCCCAGTACGTTTGATGAACAAAATATTGCTTCTTTGATGCTCGATAATTCTCCGTTGGAATTTGTAGAAAATGTTAAATATCTTGGTGTCATTCTTGACCAAAAATTAACATGGAAAAAGCACATTGAATTCCTTTCTGCTAAATGTGAAAAAATTATTAATGGCTTTCACCGAATGGCCAAAAATACTTTTGGAGTAAGCTACGATGTTAAGAAACTCATGTATAAGCAGTGTATTGTACCTTTCATTTCGTACGGCTGTCGTGCTTGGGAACATGTTCTTGCCAAGAAGGTTAACAAAAGAAATTTAAGAAAGATTCAACGGAGAATTCTTCTTCGTATTATTAGTGGTTATAGAACCTTAAGCTATGAGGCTACTTTTGTTCTTGCAGGAGTTCCGCCTATTGATTTTGAAATTGCATATAAGAATAATATTTTTGAGTCATTGGCAACTCATGCTTCGGAAGACTGTATTAATGGAATTGCCCCCTTCACTGATCATCCTCATCCCGCTTCTTTAGAACCCATAAATTTCTGCGATTATAAAGAGACTGCTGAAACAAGTTTTCATATGGTTTTCTTTACAGATGGCAGCAAGATGAACAACAAGGTTGGCCTTGCATTTGTTCTTTTTGAAGGCCATTCCGAGATTTGTTTTCTTAGACACCGTATACGGAATGAATGTACAGTTTTTCAAGCAGAACTTCTGTGCATTTATCTTGCCGTCAAATGGATCCAGGATCATGGGACAACATCCTCAAAGTACCTTATTTGTTCTGATTCTCTTTCTTCTCTTCAACTTTTGAACAGTATTACCAGCTGCGATAAATTAGTTATCGAAACCCTAGTAACTGTTAGTTCACTTAGAATTAGAGGTATTGATATCTGCTTTGCTTATGTGCGTGCTCATCATGGTTTCTACGGAAATGAAAGAGCTGATTTCTTAGCTAAAGATGCCTTAAATTTACCCATTGATATCAACATTAGCATTCCAAAGAGTTATTGGAATTCCTTTCATTATAATAAGCTTTTAGCTATGTGGAATGAGGAATACATTTCATCTTGTAATGCTGAAGTCACCAAAAAGTTCCTTCCTTCTATTTACCATAGACTGAGTTCCGAGTCTTTCCTCTCGTTAAATTTTAAAGTGTCTCAGTTTTTATCTGGTCACGGTAAATTTGCAAGTTATCTGTTTCGTTTTAATCTACGATCAAACAATTTATGTGAATGTTCAAAAAAAGTTCCTCAGGATGTAGAACATTTGATTTTCTCGTGCCCTACATTTGATGGCCCTAGATTATGCTTACAGAACGATTTGGAAATGTTCGGAGTGACTTGGCCAGTGAACTTATCTGTTTTCGTGAAGTCCAGACTGCTGTTCTCTGCTTTTGTTCGCTTTATTTATGCATGTAATTTTTAATGTTTATTTATACATGTAACCTTTAATGTTCTAGTTAACTTACTTTTGTAAGCCCCGTGTTATACATATGTGGTGCACGGGGAGTTTGTATGTTCTCAAAGGAAAAAAAAATATGAATTTACATTCTATGTTTTGCAGCCAGCATTACCTGGATTACTTAATTACGGTAAAGCACCCTGAAGCAATAGCAGAAGTATTACAATTGCTTAGTAGTTAAAGTAAAAATTTTAATTAATTTTAAAAACTACATTTTCCATGATAAAAAAATTAAATTTGAGTGTGGTATTCATAAATTTCAGAGGCATATTTCTATATTATTTTGCTAGAACACTGAAAGCATATACCTGTTATATTTCTTGACTATCTCTTGCATTTTCAAAATACGCTTTGAAAAAACATCACTTTTTTCCTGAATTTGTTCTAAGTGGAGAGGTATTTCAACGCATGTTTTTTCCCAATAAAATAATTCCTTTATCAAGATCAAAATGTCACTGAAAATTTACAACCAATAAATATTACTGTTACATGATTTAAAAAGAATGTTACAGTATAAAGTAATACAAAAAAATTTTAGCTTTAGAATACAAATCTAAAAGGTATAAAGAGCTTGTTAAGCTTTCAGTCAGAGTGGTATATAAGACATTTTTCTATATTTAACTGAATGAAGGAAAGTACTGCACTAATTGAAGAGTTGGTTAAATACTGTTAACAACTTGTATAATCACACTGTTAAATTTAAAAAATCTGGCAGAAAGAAAAAAATTACTGAGCAACATACTTGCTGATGTTTAATTCCAGATAGGGTGCAGAATCATATTTCAAAATAGGAAATTTTATCCAAGAATATGGATCCTAAATATTTTTAAAATAAATAAGACACAAATATGTTATTGAAAATACACAAAATTTATACAAAAGTTTTAATGCAGTAGCATTTAATTACTTAAAAAGTAAACCCTTTCGCCATCCTGTAGTTTTTCAATGAATCGCTTTACAAGCATAGTGCTACATACAGGGTTCATACACATTTCTGAACACGGAAATTAAGTACTTTTAAGGACCATTAATGAAAAAA
Source organism: Stegodyphus dumicola (assembly GCF_044657685.1). NCBI lineage: Eukaryota > Metazoa > Arthropoda > Arachnida > Araneae > Eresidae > Stegodyphus > Stegodyphus dumicola. The sequence continues at coordinate 109,578,242 of NC_140775.1, read as the reverse complement.
TTAAGGACCTATAAGCAATTGGGAAGTGAATAAATTCAATTAAAAATATTATCTATGCTGAACTTCACTTTTGTAATACCATTCTAAAAATAAAACAGATCCATAAGTCGGATGCATTATTATTAAACATAATTATTAATAAGTTTGAGAATAAAATAAATTTTGTGAAATTTATCAAGTAGCATTAAATATTTTACACTCATAATAATTGGATATATTTGAAAAAAGAAAAGTGACATTTTATTTAGGTTTTCTAACAGTTAGCTTTACGTTGATTTTTGTTAATGTCTCATTTTGTCACATACTTGCTCACTCTAGGGTTTAGTAAGTAGATTTTATGTCAAGCAGCATAAAGTGAGAAGTAAAATCACAATCAGCGTAATTCAAAACAAAAGACTGGCTGTTGTCACCGCTCCTGCTTGCCTAAAGAGAGACCTGCTGATCAGAACAAATCTAAAAGACCTGATATAAGCCCGGTTTGCAAGTTTTGAAAGTTAGCTGGGCTCTATCTGACGCAGTTATTGTCATAGTTTCTTGTAGAGTTCCAGGGGTTGTAACTCAGGTAATATAGTTTAAGTTTTACTGTTTCTTAGAAATTACTAATGCCAGTTTTTCCATTTCATAATAAATGCTAATTAATATAAAAAATTTGCTATGAATCAATTTTTTTTCTGTAGCATCTATTACTTCTTTTATAATAAAAAAATAAACTGTAACCATGTGTTTATGTTCACATATATATGAAGGAGCCGGAGTTATTAAAATTCCGGGAGTCTGAGTCAGAGTCGGAGTTGGTCATTTTCCCTACCGACTCCACAGCACTGGTTATAATTAAATTACGTATTAGATAACCTCAGTCATTACGGATTTACATGGGCACTATAAAATTTTATTTATTTTTTAACAATATTTTTAAAAAAAAGCCCTATTAAATCACAATCGAAAAAAAAATTCAGTTTTAAATACATGTAATTTATGGCATTGAATCTTAAACGATATTAGGATAATTATACATTAAAAGCTACAAAATATTTATGTTTTGTAGCAACAACACTCAATAAAACATTTATGCGTCTTTTTAATTTGAAGCCTTCCCAGACATTTTGGCTAATTTATATCAATTTCCTTCTCTTTAAGCATCTTTTCTAACAGTTAGAACTTTGTCTCAATACGCAAGACAGTGTTCTCACTAGTTTCTACGTTTTGTATCTCCTAACCTGTCAACCTCTCCAAAATGTACATATGAGGGTTTACTTGATCTGGTAAAAGTTAAATAGTCCAAAACCCTCTGGACAGATGTGAAGCAAATTATCGCTATGTCTGAAAGTAGCTACAAAGATTTAAATAAGCTTCTTATTTAAAAAGAACTCAGAACATAAGGGCATGTTATAATGCTAAATAAATCAATTACAGCTCGTGATGATGCAATTAAACAAGAATAATCAAATTCAAATTGAAAATATGGACTAGTGATCAAAGACTATAACAATTTAATTTCATTTTAAGCTGTAACATTTCAAGCTCAGTAACTTTATCGTCATAACAAATTCAAATGTCGGCAACAGTAATGTAAAAACGAATAATTACAAATTATCAGAGGTGGCAGGAACTAATGCAGGGAGCAAGTGGAGGTCAGAAATACACTCTTGTCTTAAACCAAAAAACCAAACCTCAGTTTAAAACTCCAAAAACCTCAGTTTAAAAACTAAGTGATTTGCATTCTGGTGAGAAAATAGAAATGTAAAATTATAATAAAGGCTGAAATTGTTAACAACTAGGTAATTTACTTAATAATATCTGTACATAACTTTGAAGAATAATTTCTCTTTCTCTTAATGTATTCAGTTTCTTTCTTCCACGTTTCCTTTCCATTTTAGAATTTTTGGATTTAATTAAAGATTTATGTTATTCTAAAAACACTAAATGCATTTAGAATGTATAGAGAAAGCTGCTAATTTTATTTCTTTAGTAATGTGATTATTCAGAAGAAATATGAAATATATATGGTAAGGTCCGGTTACAAAGCTATTGTGACAGAATTTTTAGAATTTAATAACACATCGAGCAACAAAAATCTAGAAATGTAAAAATTTTATAATTTAGAACAGGCATTGGAAGCAGAATTTAGAAAGGCACCAGGCAGCAGATTTTAGGATCCATAGAGATTGTATCAGGTGAGGAAATGTCTAGTGCCATCCCTGTGTATAATGCATTAAGACATGTTAGAGGAATAGTTTAAATTGTCAGTTTTCAATTTCTTTATTAATAAAAAAATTCTTTTTTATAATGCCTATCTATATGATAAGATAAGAAGCATTTCTGCTATTTTATGCTTGTGTCTAGTGACCTTGCTTATTTTTCAGATTCAAAATATTGTATAAGTGGCCAAAATGGAACTTTATAATACAACAGCAAAAAATAAAAATGTTTTATTCTAATGTTATTTCTTAATGTAATTACAATATATTACCATTATTTTAATGAAATTTATCAATTTTACAATGTTCTAAAAAAATCGTCGAAAAATTTCCAGATCTCGGAATTAAAACTTTTCTACAGAAACTTATCTTAAAATCGCCAAAATGTTGCTATGTCACCAAATTTAGAGCAATTTAATAAAAGAATTCATATCTCCAAAAGCGAAAAGTTGTTTAAGAGCTCTTTACTAGAAAAAATGAAATAATTTCGAAATGCTTGTGTTGCACTTCTTGCTCAGAAACTCTACCCCACCATTTATATTAGAAATAGGAACAATTTATAATCCATAAACGCATTTACCCATTCAAAAGATAACGATATTTGTCAGCGAATTGCGAAAAATATTTCTCCAAAATGCTAATTCACACTCAAAATGAACAGAAAAACAGACAGAAATTTCAACAGAAAAAACAGACAGAAATTTCAGATCATTAAAATTAAGGACCTTCTGCCGATTTTGGCCGAAATTAAGGACTTTTATGGACCAAAAATCGATTCCAAAAAACTTAAGGACTTTTAAGGACTCTTAAGGACCGTACGAACCCTGTAATGGGGGGGATACACAAATTCCTGCATTTTTTTTTTTCTTCTTTTTCTTTTTCTTTTTCTTTTTCTTTTTTTTTTTTTGTAATGTACAGAAAATATTTTTCTAACTATTAGAAAGTTAAAAGCAAAGTATCATTCATGATATTCAGACATTAATTATTGACATATACTTAATATCCTTGAATATCTTATTTAAGTTTCAAAGAAAACTATACCTACAATATTTATAGAAAAGGCTTTGCAATCATATCTGGAAACTGTTATGTAACATATAATGTAAAATATTGTATAATCAGAGGTCTAATCAAGAGAGATACTTCTATTATTTATTTTGCCTTTTCTAAAAATATTAAAACAAAAATGCGCCTAAGAATAAACGGTTCATCTTCTAAATGAATATAATTCAACCAATTAATACAAGAAGGAAAGGAAGATTTTCTTCCCCATCCTAAACAAGGAGAAAATAATGATCGTATTATCTGTATTTTTGCAAGGTAACCAAAAACGTTCTTGTCGTTTTCGATATGACATTGTAAGAGGGAACCCCAACATAAAAATAGTCGCCAAACCTGGCGATTAAGTGGTTAGAATGGAGTCCGGACACAAACCAAAAGTATAAAAGCGCGTTGCATCGATACTATATAGTACATCATCATAGTACATCGACACTGTATATAGTATAGATAGTGTATATAGCTTCATTACTAGCATTTTATTTTATTTTGTTTTCTTTACTTATTTTGTATCATTTACTCGGCATTATATTTTGTGTATTCTCTCTACTTTCACATGTTTTTCTTCATGCAGTATTAGGTTCACACCTCGAACTATTTTGCTTCTCCATTTTACGACTCCATTTGCTTCATCAGCCGACTAAATCGAAACTCTTGGTCATCAGGAAACACCAAAGATGAGATATTCTCAAATCAAAAGTTATTTTATTTGGTTCTCCTGTCCCGGTTGTCAAGAAAACCAGCTACTTACGTGTCACGCTAAATCACAACTTCACCTGGAAGGATCATGTGAGGCAGGCCTGTGGGAAAGCCTTTTGCTGAGTATCTGGGTTCCAAAATGGATGCTTTCAAACTTTAATAAATTTCTCCTTAGCCTCATCGCTTAACTAGGCCTGTGGGATCACCACTCCCAGTTTCCTGAACCATAATGGCGGACAGCCCTATTTCCGTGGCTGTTAATTGCTACTTACCAGTACTACGCTGCCTGCCCTGCATTGGAGATTTATTATTAAAGAAAATGGATGTCCCAACTCACAACACCGCTCCTGGGGACTTGTTACTACCTTGACCTGCAGAAAATTGTGATAATATCCTTCCCCCCCCCCCGAAGGCCATCGGGAGTCACCAAGCCTATAGGATCGTGTTCAACCTTTGTCCACCTTTAAAGGGTGATAATCTATCACTAAACCTAGAAAAAAGACTTAATCTGTCGGTCATGCGACCGATTCTGACCAACGCCTCGCCTACCTGGCCCAATGCCACAGATAAGGATATTAAAAAATTCAGCTAGTGCCAATTAAATTTCTCCACCCAATCACTGGTACCCCATATTAGCTCCGAAATAAAAGTCTTCATTTCGACCTGAAACTTGAACCAATTCAAGATTTCATCAATAGTATTAATGAATATTTCTTCGCAAGAGGTTTTGATAAACAACCCAGCGAACTTCGCGAAGTGCTTTCCTACGAAATCCTGAGCGAAGACAAGCTTCTATGGCCATTCGCCGCTCACCTACTAAAAACAAGTCAGGCCAGCCAATGAGTGTGCAGATAGCCTCCTATAATCGTCGGATTTAATTAACTTTTTTTCGTTAATTAATGCACCGCAACTGCCTAGCAAATAATTTTAAGACTGTTTATTCCTTTATTGTGATTTTTGGCATACTGGACTTTACATGCCACCGCTCAGGCAGGCAATCTCCGGGTCTAGCAGCCTGAAAAGTAACAGCCTTTTCATTCCTGTTCTTAAAAGAGCATTTCTTCACCATGTAAATAGTGTACTTAGCAATTTCTGAATTTTTCATGTAACTATTTTGAATTATGTGCATATATCTTTTCATTTAGTGCTATAGTCAGCAAGCCACGCCCCTTCATGACATTAGATTCGCTACTTTAAGCCACGTGACCAGCTAAACAGTGCCTGAGCACAGCCCCTTCTACAGCTCCGTCCACTCTTGGCATTTTCTTGCAGGAAGCAATGGGCTTCAAAGTTTTTCCCATCTCAGCTTATACCTCATATGGAGAATACTATTTACGGACTTCCTCAGACGTCAGGCCCAATTCGGGATTCACTCAGGAGCTGGGACAGGAATTCCCAACTGCATGCCAGAATAATAACAATAGTATCCAAGTATCAACTTCAACAGGGTTCATAGCCACATTTTAGTTAAAAAAATAAGCACCTATAAGCACTTTTCAAGCATATTTTAAGAAAAAAATAAGCACCCGTTTAATTACATTATACACAACTGCATAACCTTAAAAATTAGACTCGTAATTTAAAATATGTGAAATGCAGTATTTATTAAGAGAGAATAAGCATTACCTCAACCATGGAAAATAATTACTTTTTTTTAAATTTTAAATAACAGTTCAATTTACAGAGCTAGTTTACAATGAGAGAAAAAAAAACTATGCAGAACTAAACTATATTACAAGATTTAATGATGAAATTTCAGTTCAAAATAGAGGAAATAAATAATAATAAGGCATATTTATTCTATTCGCTTGGAACTTAATAATAAATACAATTTATTTTTCCACTCTTATTGATATTTAACTAATTTAAATCTAAATTCTGAACATTTTCTAAATTTTCATCGTATATCAGTTTTCCCTTAACAGATATTGCAAGCAAAGTAATTTAAATAAAAAAAGAAGAACATTTCTGAAATCAGAAGACAGAAATTTGCTTCATGCAGTCACCTTTAACAGTAAAAGCTTAACTACCCGCATACTTGAAAATTGGCGAATATTCGGACAGCGGAGCGTAACTTGAAAAAGAGGAGCGAAGGGGGTTAGACTGTAGCCGTTCTTCAGAATTTTCCGCTAAATAAATGCTTTTGACATTTCGATATGTGCAAGTTCCGTTGGTTTGTTTCAACGGAACAGAAAAATATTCTGCTCTGCAAGCACAGGAAAAACTCTTTTAAGTGTTCATAAACAAATCTGGGACCGAACATCAAAATTAATTATCTCTGCAAAATATCGCAAACGTTATTGCGCAATACGTGCGCCGTAATTCTTCCCTACATGATATTACGCAATCGGATTCAACAGCTGCCGGTATTGGGAGAATAAAGAACTAAATAAAGGAAAAGAAAGAGACTTACCAATCTGGGGTGTTTTTCATTCTGATTTTCAACAGACTGCGCTAAATTTCCGGAATAGAATCATTCTTCGCTTGGGTTGGTAGACCGCAGAACTTTTAGTCCTATTCAATCCAGATTGGAAAGTGACAAAAAAAAAAAAAAAAAAAAAAAAAAAAAAAAAAAAAATCCGTTGCTGTTTACAGTTTCAGTATTCGAGATTTTGCGGAAAAAGGGGAGAACCTCCAAACATTCGTACTGTATAATGTATTGGCCAAAAAAATGAAATAATTTTGACTATTAAATTACTTTTCCTTTATTTAAGCCATTCCGAATATTATTCCTTAGAAAGCTAATCTGTGTTAAAACACATCCATTTTTGGAAGTTTACTATACTTCAGCAGTTACTGCAACTATGTTATTATAAACATCCATACATATGCTCATTATATAAGCATAACGATCATAATAAACACGAATATGAACTGACCAAGCGGAACGAGAATGCAAATTATTAAGATCTTGATAGAAATTCAAACGTGTGTAGTATTTGGGTGGGAGGAAAAGAATGCCGAATGTACCGGAATTTTTAACTGCTTTCGCAATTCTTTGACCAACAGAACGACGGGCACCTGTCTGTACTCTCCGTGCACACCAAAGGTTATGTTAATGCAGAAAAAGGGGGAAAAGCTATTTTCGGGAGTATGATTCACCATCTGACATTCCATATTAGGAAGAAAAGTTGTTTATTTAGTTTCGGCTTTGGTACGGGGAAAAACTGTGCTTTCATTTAAAAAAAAAAGCACTGAAAGCAAAAAATAAGCACTAAAAACAAAAAAATAAGGGCTTTAAAGAAAAAGTAAGCACCTATAAGCGCCTTTATATTTTATTTTCAAATATAAGGACTTATAAGCACTTATAAGGACCGCTACGAACCCTCTTCAAACATAACTCACACAGCGACTGATTGAAATGCACGCGTCAAAGGCGCTCGTTTGGAGCTGTTTGCTGTATGATTTTAAAGTGGGTCCGTCAAAGTGGACAGAATCAAGTCGCCGAATTTGCCAAGCCTTTGGGGGATGATACCATTAACGAAAGAACCGCTAGGCAATAGTTCCAGATGTTCAGATCAGGGGATGTCTCTTAGTGATGCACCACCCAGCGGTCGGCCATAAGCGCTAGACGATGAGGCGCTAAGAGCAGCCATAGAGAGTGAAAGTAGCCAGACATGTGGTGAGCTTGCTGCACAATTCCAAGTATCTGATGAAACGATCAGACTCCATTTGCACCGCATCGGAAAGACATACAAGCCGTGAGCTTGGAGAGGGAGAAGGCCATGACACTTTAAAAACATGGCGGAGCTTTCCGTCCGATGTTATCGTCGAAAAGTCATCTGGATTTTTAAATTTTCGGCGGAATATATAACTTTATCATGTTGCTTAGTTAATTAAAATAGCTGAAAGAAAGGAGGGTTTATACACATCATTTTCTTTAGCTTTTTAGACTTTTTACAGATATTTTAATTAACTTTGTGCATAAATATAATTGAGAGAACCGAAGAACAAACGAACATTTTACAAAAGTTTAAACGCTGATTGAAAATTGCCACTGTCATGATAAATTGGGAAGGGCTTCTTAAGATAATAATTAATATTTCACCTAGGCTCAAGTATTAATTTATTCTCTTTTCAGAGCAAAATATATAACCATCAACTTCTATATCTCCAACGTATGTAAATGAAATACTATTATAAATTAGCTAATAAATATGATAAAAATATTTCGTACAAGAAACGTACCTAAATCTTATAACAAAAAGGCCTTCCAACATTCATATTTGAAATGAGATAACCTAACAAACAACATACACAATTTTAAAATAATTAAAAAATATTTTAAAATAGTGTATGTTGGCATATTTACTGTATGTGGCAATATTTAAAAAAACACATAAACTTTGCATTGTTCTAAAGTTACCAGAAAAAAGTAACAGAACTACTATTTCCAATTAAATAAAAAATCCTTTAATGTTTTTTAAATAGCAAGCTGTTAAAACTACAATAATTTGTAGCAATGCTGATGATTTTTAACATCATTTCTTTCGATTATATGTTTTAGACAATGGCAGATTCTCATGGTCATTTTATTCATTTTTTCAAATCAATAACATTCCTTTGGATACTTCCCTTTGGATACTGCACAGAAATGATTTCAATAATATACACAATAGTAAGAACTGCACATTAAATCTGCTCTTCATTAAATAGCACACAACAAAAGGTTTTTTTCCCATTTATCATGAATTTTATTGCTGTCACAAGCATGTACAAAAATTGACAATGAAAATGAAAAGTATTCAAATGTAATAATGAAAAAACATAACTTGCAACATTCGTATTCATACCAAGAGATATCTTACGAATTATGAATTACAATATTTAGTAGTAATGCTGATGTTTCTTAACACCATTACTTTCAATCATATGCAGATGTATATACATATTTTTAGTTTCTAAATTTTAGGATAATGGCTTTTTTGTTATAAGATTTAGGTATGTTTTTTGTGCGAAATATTTTTTATCACATTTATTAGCTAATTTATATAGTATTTAATTTACATACGTTGGAGACATAGAAGTTGATGGTTATATATTTTGCTCTGAAAAGAGAATAAATTAATACTTGAGGCTAGGTAAAATATTAATTATTATCTTAAGAACATCTTCCCAATTTATCATGATAGTGGCAATTTTCAATCAGCGTTTGAATTTTTGTAAAATGTACGTTTGTTTTTCGGTTCTCTCAATTATATTTATGCATAAAGTTAATTAAAATATCTGTAAAAAGCCTAAAAACCTATAGAAATTAATGTATATAAAGCCTCATTTCTTTCAGCTATTTTAATTAACTAAGCAACATGATAAAGTTATATTTCCGACGAAAATTTAAAAATCCAGATGACTTTCCGACGATAACATCGGTCGGAAAGCTCCGCCATGTTTAAAAAGTGTCATGGCCTTTTCCCTCTCGAAGGTCACGTACAAGCTGAGCAAGTGGGTACCCCACTCACTGTTCGATGTAAACAAGCAACAGCGAGTCGCTGCCTGTTTATCACTACTTATTCGGCAGCGCAATGCATCCATATTTGATCGACTACTCACCAGCGATGAAAAGTGGATCCAGTATTGCACACCAAAGTGTTCCAGACACTGGTTGTCACCACGGGACCCTGTACGTCACACTGCGAAACCTCTCCACCCAGGCCCGGATTTAAGGCGATCGGAGCGATTGATCCCCGCATCATCCCCAAAATTAACAGAAAGTTATTTTTCGGAATTTAAAGCAAATTTCTTTTGACGAAAAAAAAATTATTTAAATAATTAAAAATATATTTATTTTAAGTTCTCATTGATGAACGAGATTTATTATTGTATTTATTATAATATATATACATTATAACATAGAAAACGGATACCCGTAAGTGTCGTTTTTGACTAACGTTTAATTAATCGGATAGCACTATCTTCTCTCTCAATTATTCTATTTTATATGCGTCTTACTCGGCGCACTCACATTCGTTTTCTGGCATTAGTCATTGTTGCGCTGCACTCGCTATTGTAGTAGATGTAGCTACTATCAAAGCTATTGTCAATTGTTTATTGCATTTGCAGTTCTCTATTATTCTAATCGTTTTAATTATTAGGAAAAAGGTCTAAAATGGAAATTAAGCGAAAAAAGAAAAATCGAAAGTGAAACACTCAGAGGTGGCTTTGAGCAATTTTTTAAAAGTAGATAATGATGACAAAGGTGAAGAAGAAAGTACTGACAAACGTGAAGAAAAAAAGTAACAAAAATGAAGGGAAAAATTATGATAAAGATGAAGAAGAGCAGGTAAAAAATAAACAAGAAACACAATTACACAGATCGGAACCGGAAGAAGCAAATATTGGAATAAAAATGGAAAAACTGAATATAACTGATGATCCCGCTTCTTGGCCCGAGATTATTACTCAAGAAATAAGAGGTTATTTAGTTTAAAAAAAGGTCCTACAAAAATTATCTTAAATGAGTTTCCGCGCCAAGAGGATGGAACACACTTTTCAAAAGTGCATCTGAAAAGAAAGCTTAACGAATGGTGAAATAATAAGCCGTCCTTGGATAATATATTCTGAATCAGAAGACAGAATTTTTTTTGTTTTTGTTTGTTTGTTTGTTGGCTATTCAGTATGGGTGCCTCAACTGCACTAGCCACTATAGGATTTAATAACTGGCCAAATATATATAATATATTAGCCACACATGAAAAATCAAAAAATCATTTCGTAGCTATGTTAAATGTACAGAGCTTCGAAAAAGGAAATAATAGATAATGTTCAACAGAGCTGTTAAACAAAAAAAGTTCGTTTGTATAAGATATTTTAAAGATTATTTTCTGTAGTTCAGTTTTTAGCTGAACGAAATATCGCGTTTAGAGAATCCATCGAAACCTAGGCGATACACGAAATGGAAATTTTCTAGGAATACTTGAACTTGGAAAATTTGACTCGGTAATGCAGAATCGCTACGACAAAGAATCGCTACGAAACAAATACACCAAAGTTATTTAAGCAAAATAATACAAAATGAAATAATAAACTTAATAGGCAACAAATTAAAAATAAAATTATTGATAGACTAAAATATGGAAAATATTTTGTTGTGATTCTGGATTGTACATCAGGTGTCAGTCATCGAGAACAAATGTCTCTTACCACAGATGTGATTCGGATGGAACATCACCAGGCTCGAATATCGCTATATATGAACATTTTTATCAAATTGATAGATGTAGAGAGCAGCACATGAGAAAATCTAGTTTTTGTGTTAAAGAAAGAAATTCAAAGTTTAGGGCTTGACATCAACAACATACGACGCAAGGATATGGCAATGGTTCGAATATGAAGGATGAAACCTTCGGTGTTCAAACTAGACTCCTAAAAGAAAATCCAAGAGCATTTTTTACTCCTTGCGCTTGTCGCAATTATAATCTAGTATTGGGAGATGTAGAAAAAATTTGCCTAGAAACTTTAACCTTCTTTGGTATTCTCCAACGCCTATATGTTTTGTTTTCGGCGTCTTCAAAAACATGGTTAGTGTTTCTCAAATATGTAAAAGAACTTACTGCGAAGCTTCTTTGCGATACCCAGTGGGAATGTCGGATTCAAAGCTTAAAAGCAGTGAGATATTAAATAGGTGAACTTTATGATGCTCTTTTCGAAATATCAGAAATTTTCGAAGATACGCAAATTAAAAGTGATGCAGAATCTCTTGGAAATGCAATGGAAGACTAACTTTTTATCATCACTGGTTTTTTGGTACGAGTTACTGTTCCAAGTCGATTATATAAGCAAGGAACTTCAAAGTGAATCTGTAGGTGTATCCATTGCACTTTCTTCATTTGAAAAACTTTTAAAATGGTTAAGCGATTACAGAAATACTAGACTCAAACAAGTTTTAGTTCAAGCAAAAACTCTTGTAAAAGATTTGGAAATATCTACAGAATTTCAAAATAAAAGGCTTCGGAAAAGAAAGAAACATTTCAGTTATGAAGGCGATGATGAATTTACTGTAGATCTGATAAACGCAAACAAGATATCTTTTTTAAATTTTGTTTCAGATAAAGTTACAGTATCACTAAAAGATCGTTTTGAACAATTTAAAAATCATAATGACTTATTTGGGTTTCTGGGAAAATTTCAAAATATGGAAAAAGCACTTCAAAAACATGCAGCTAAATTCGAAATTCCTCTAACAGATTCTAGGTTCACAGAAAATGATGCACTAATAGTGAAGGAAGCTGATATAGATAGAAGAAATGGAAGCTTTAAAATCTATCCTTCCATCAGAATTTTTTGAATATCTATTTAAAACGTTCAAATTTTTATCGGAAAGTGACAGAGCAATGGCATTTCCAAACTTGTTTATTGCTCTCCGAATATATTTAACAATTCCAGTGAGCGTTGCTTCTGGAGAGAGACCATTTTCCAGGCTAAAAGTATCTGAAATCGACAATGACTCAGAATAGATTAAATAGTTTAGCAATTATGTCAATTGAAAGTAAAAAAGCAAGGAAATTGGATTTTCAAACTATTTTAGAAGAATTTACAGAACAAAAACTTAGAAATATGTAAATTCATATATTCATATTCAATGATGTAAATTCATATTCAATAAAATGTAATTGTTTTTGTACTCTGTGAATTTTTATTTTTTAATGTATGTAGAAGTTTACCTATCTTATGATCCATGACAGTTGATATATATATATATATTGAATTTACATTTAAATATTTAATATATAGAGGACTCCGCAAAAAAATCCAATCGGGCCCCGCACTTATTGTATCCGGGCCTGTCTCCACCCACGCAAGATCATGCTCTGTATCTGGTAGACTACTCGCCAAGTGGTTCACAATGAGCTCCAGCCATCGGGCCAAACCATCACGGTAGGCCTGTACTTGCAACGTATGCATCAGGCACTGATGCCATCATTGGTCAATTGTATGGGTGTATTCCTCCTCCATGACAAAGCGAGGCCGCATGTGGTTCGGGAGGCCAGGGACACCATCCAGCGACGGGACTGAGAGGCACTACCCCATCCACCATACTCCTCAGACCTCGCGCTAACGGACTACCACCTTTTCCATTCGCTGGACAACCATCTTCGTGGGAAATCCTTCAACAACCGGCCAGACCTCGAAAAGACCCTCACGGACTTTGCATCCTGAGTTTTACCGCGATGGTTTCACATAGCTAGCCACTCGTTGGCAAAAAGAACCGGATGCCGAAAGTGATTACTTTGAGGATTAGCGGTGATTATTATTTGTTTTATGACTTTTTCTTTCTGACTTTCCAAAACGGCAAGAACGTTTCTGGTATCCTTGTAATATCATCAATTTCAAAGAAAATTAAGGAATTCTAAAAAAAACTTAAGGTAGCTTTTTCATATTCATTTTCCATAATCTGCACTTAATATAACTGCACATCCTGCAGTAAAATAAATAATATCCTTACACAGTTTACTTGATGGTCATAATTAAATGAATAACTAGTTTACATGATAGCATATTTATAGCCCCAAGGCATAATTTATTTATTGCTATGGGAATTCATCTATGATAATTTAGTTACAAATATTATGGACTTACGGCTTTTCTAGATCTATTTCTTTCTGCTATTATACGGGTAGGTCTCATACAATTGCCTTATTCTTATATTTAATTAACTTTTGTGATCTGTTCTTCAAAAATGCATCAGATCACAACATTTCCGAATTTTCAAAATAAACTCATATTATTATCACATGAAGAGGTTAAAACTTTGCTCAGTGTGTTTCTTTTAATACAAATAAAGGTAACAAAGAAAAAAAATTCTTTCTTTTTTTTAATCTGAAAGGTTTCGCATTTTAACGATCGCCAAAAGCTTTGTTAAGGTTTCTTACGTTCTCATTGAGATCGCAACAATTACCAGTCTACTGCTGCAATCACTCCTGCTAACCGATTTCTCTTTAGCTTTATTATTAAGCATCGTTTTCTTCGCACTTACGCCATACAGAGTTTCCACAGCAAAATTACAGAAATTTTAAAAGCAGCATATGTTCTGAATTCCCAATGCAGTGTTAAATGCTACATTCCAAATCCGTGGCGAGTTCCTAGAGTGATTCGGTGGACTTCTGTTGACGGGATTTTAATTGAAGCCTGCTGTAGTCTTTTAAACATTTCTCGCCAAAGCGCAGCTCCAATGCACCGGATAGAGCTTCGAAATCAAGTCTTTGGTTTTCGGGAAGCGTCTGCAGGATATACGCTGCGTCTGCTCTCAGCGAAGCGGCGAGATGACAGGCCTTAGTTTGGGAATCCCATCCATTCGCATCCGCCACTATAGAAAATTGTGTTTTGTACACTTGCAAGGAGGTCTTCCCATCATAAGTGGATAACTTCAGAGAGGGACGCGCAGGCATGGGCAAAAATTTAAAACCATCACTATTCTTCCCTGCCGTCGCTACGAATTTCTTTAAAATATCCACTTCTTTGGCTACTGCAGAAACCCTATCATCAATTTGTTGTTCGATTTGGTGTTGGACGGCACAAACTCTTCCTTCTATATGTTCTTTTACAGAAGAAACTCTTTCTTCTATTTCTTCTTTCACCGAAGAAACTCTTTCTTCAATTTGATCTTTTACGGAAGAAACTTTTTCTTCAATTTGTCCAACTTTATTTTCAACTGTGTCAATTCTGCCTACCATAGCTTCAAATTTATTTTCTATTATGCAGGTAATTTATCTTTTCATTTCTTCTTGACCAGCTTGAACGGCTTTCATTTCGTCTTAACGGATTCCTGGCCCAATTTCATTTCTTCCCTAACAGATCTCATCTCTCCTTTAAGGGAATCTTCCATCTTTTCCTGACCAGCATCCATCTTTTCTTTCATTTCTTTAAATGCAGCAAAAGCACTGATAAGCTGTTTTAATTGCTCCTCCATCGCTTTTGTTATTGGCATTCAAATCCCACCGCTGCCACCAAAAATTGTTGCGTGCTTACGGGTTCGTTATGAAATGAATGCACAAGTCCGATGCAAAATGAACAAAAATTTATTATTATCACAACAAAAATGCTTAAATCTTCTCAAATTATCATGCAGTATTACAATACCTCACAGTAGTTATCTTTTAACTACTCAAATGTCCAATAGAACGTAATTCAAAACAGCTAAAGAACACTAATCCGCGAATTCGCTACAATCAACAAGAGCAGTTTTCTAAACAACAACAAACTGAGCAACTACTACAAACTGAGATGTTTTCCTCCTTTTATAAGATTTTAAAATCACGCGCTAGAATTTTCCAGTACTTTCTCGAAATCAAAAAGAGATATTTATTTATTTAATGCACGCGCTCTTGTATTTTCAATTTTCCGGCTTAGCTTTCTTTTAATATTCGTCACGCGCTGCACTGCGCGAGAAATAAAACCATTTAATTTATAATTGAACTAACATTAGCTTTTTAAATACCAAATTCGTAACACTGCCCCCTTCCCAAGGACTGCACGTCCCGGGCAGTACAATCCCTGGACAGGAGGCTAAACTTACAACTGTGGCATAAACATTACATTACAATATCAAACAACATGAACAATAAATGCAATAACTGACTTAAACAAATCAAATGCTATCAAATATTAAATACAAAACAAATACTAAATACAAATCAAATACTAAATGCAAATCAAATACTAAATACAAATCAAATCAAATACACATTTAAAAACAAAAAAGGACCATGGTCTGATACTATTTACAATTATTTACATTATGTACTATGGCCATAGTAATGAGCTAACCTGTCGTAAGTGTTCGAAGACTCACGGATCCGAACCACGACGTCATTCGTGTTCAGCACTGTATATGGACCATCCGAAGGTGACTGTAATTTAGGACTCAATCCTTTTCGTTGAATCAGGTTCCACAACCACACCTTGTCTCCTTTGTTGGATCTATGTCTAGTAGCTCTTGTGTCGCATCTGGTCTTCATTTTCTCCGTCGCCAAGTTGACTCGCTTTCGTGCAGAACGGTGCATCCCCTCAAACCGGGCCTGGGCGTCTTGGATGTGTTCCTCAGGCGATGAAGGCACATCCGTAGGGCGACTAAACAGGCGGTCACAAGGCAGACGAAGGTCTCGACCGAAGAGCTTCTGAGATGGAGAATAGCTGGTAGTCTTGCGTTTCTTTTCGACCCTGGTATGATTTCGGCAGCTTCCCGAGCTGGATCTTTCGTACAAGGCGTCGACATTTCCAGGCGAGGATCCCTTTTGAGGATGGATAGTCATGCCATCAGATGCTGAAAGCAGTTTGTTGTTTTTCAAGTCTAAGGAAAAATTGTATTTCCTTAAAAAGTCCAATCCGAGTATGCATGGATCTGTGATATCCGCCACATAAGCCGTGTGATGGTAGGCGGCACTTCCAAACGTGATGCTTACGTTTAACTTCCCAGTTATGTCGATCTTATCACCAGACGCAGTCTGTAGGGTAACACAGGATGGCGTCCAAATAAGTTTATCTTTAAACTGTTCAGCTAAATCTTTCCTAATGATGGTAACATTAGCTCCTGTGTCAATGATCATATTGCAAGGAACTCCATCGATATTTCCATTAATGGACAGTCCGTTACTGTTGCCACTCACTGTATAAATTTTAAGCGCTTTAAAACAAGGTTTCTCATTCTCTGGTACCCTCCGTTCCTCGATATGGTCATTCATTTGTTTCCTGCATCGTTGCTGAGAAATGGTCTCAATTTTCGTCCCCTGGGGTGTTCTGCAATTCCTTCGTACGTGGCCTTCAGTTCCACAGTTCCAGCATTTTGGTTTCTTGTCACTCCTTTTTCGTCCGAGAGCGTTTAATTGTCTGTTCAACTCGTCTGTCTTATTTTCCGTGCTCTGGGGAGTTCTGCAGTTCCTTCGCACGTGGCCTCCAACACCGCAGTTCCAGCACTTTAGAACTGGTTTCTTTTCACTTCTGTTCCGTCTCAAGCCACTGACTTGTCTGGTAAAATCATCTGTTTTATTTTCCGTACCTCGGGGTGTTCTGCAATTCCGTCGTATGTGACCTTCACTACCACATTTCCAACACCTTAGAGCCACTTTGTTCTCGCTCCTACTCCCTATCAAATCGTCGACTTGTCTGGCTAATTCATCTAAACGAGCCATCAGTTGATCCCCTGGCTCGTGGACAGCTCTGACTAGGTAGCAATCTCGACGGGTGGCTTGCTGGGCTGCCTCGAATTTCATGGCGTACACTAAAGCGCTTTTCAAGTCTTTAACATCCGCCATTCGTAGAGCCTTCTGTATTTCGGGATACCGGATGCCATCGATAAAGTACTGCAGCGACAGGATTTCCCTCGTTTCTCTCGGGCACTCCATAAAGGCGAGGTGGGACAGCCTTTCAACATCCGTGGCGAGTTCCTGGAGTGATTCGGTGGACTTCTGTTGACGGGATTTTAATTGAAGCCTGCTGTAGTCTTTTAAACATTTCTCGCCAAAGCGCAGCTCCAATGCACCGGATAGAGCTTCGAAATCAAGTCTTTGGTTTTCGGGAAGCGTCTGCAGGATATACGCTGCGTCTGCTCTCAGCGAAGCGGCGAGATGACAGGCCTTAGTTTGGGAATCCCATCCATTCGCATCCGCCACTATAGAAAATTGTGTTTTGTACACTTGCCAGGAGGTCTTCCCATCATAAGTGGATAACTTCAGAGAGGGACGAGCAGGCATGGGTAAAAATTTAAAACCATCACTATTGTTCCCTGCGGCTACGAATTTCTTTAAAATATCCACTTCTTTGGCTACTGCAGAAACCCTATCATCAATTTGTTGTTCGATTTGGTGTTGGACGGCACAAACTCTTCCTTCTATATGTTCTTTTACAGAAGAAACTCTTTCTTCTATTTCTTCTTTCACCGAAGAAACTCTTTCTTCAATTTGATCTTTTACGGAAGAAACTTTTTCTTCAATTTGTCCAACTTTATTTTCAACTGTGTCAATTCTGCCTTCCATAGCTTCAAATTTATTTTCTATTATGCAGGTAATTTATCTTTTCATTTCTTCTTGACCAGCTTGAACGGCTTTCATTTCGTCTTAACGGATTCCTGGCCCAATTTCATTTCTTCCCTAACAGATCTCATCTCTCCTTTAAGGGAATCTTCCATCTTTTCCTGACCAGCATCCATCTTTTCTTTCATTTCTTTAAATGCAGCAAAAGCACTGATGAGCTGTTTCAATTGCTCCTCCATCGCTCTTGTAATTGGCATTCAAATCCCACCGCTGCCACCAAAAATTGTTGCGTGCTTACGGGTTCGTTATGAAATGAATGCACAAGTCCGATGCAAAATGAACAAAAATTTATTATTATCACAACAAAAATGCTTAAATCTTCTCAAATTATCATGCAGTATTACAATACCTCACAGTAGTTATCTTTTAACTACTCAAATGTCCAATAGAACGTAATTCAAAACAGCTAAAGAACGCTAATCCGCGAATTCGCTACAATCAACAAGAGCAATTTTCTAAACAAAAACAAACTAAGCAACTACTACAAACTGAAATCGAAATCGAAATCGAGTCAATGGCTAGGCGGCAATTAGTAGCCAACCACTACTTTAACCGTCTCTGTTGGTAAATTGTCCTAAGGCGTTGGTACTTAAGTTTTTAATTAAGGCGATTTACGCCGCGCCAACTAGGCGAAACTTGTCAAATTTTGTGAAATGTAGGGAGTAAGGGAGATGATTGGCAGGAGCCTGTCACGTGGGTGGTCACCAGCTTATGCGTACAATGAGAAATATTGGAGATATTAATAATTATCAAGTTTTGAAACAGATTATCTAGATTGGAATAATTAAACTACAAACTGAGATGTTTTCCTCCTTTTATAAGATTTTAAAATCACGCGCTAGAATTTTCCAGTACTTTCTCGAAATCAAAAAGAGATATTTATTTATTTAATGCACGAGCTCTTGTATTTTCAATTTTCCGGCTTAGCTTTCTTTTAATATTCGTCACGCGCTGCACTGCGCAAGAAATAAAACCATTTAATTTATAATTGAACTAACATTCGCTTTTTAAATACCAAATTCGTAACAATATATACACACACACAGACCCAGCCACCTCTTACCCGCCTTAAAAATCCTTATTTTCGCACTCGTTGGTCATAACCATATACTTCCAATTATAGAAAAGTTCTAAATGACAAAAATATTCATGTTTGGGAGAAGTCAAATTTTAAAAAAAATATTAGATTTCGGCAGATAACGAAATCAACTCTTAATACGATCTCCTGGTTTCTATACTTGTATTTGAGAAAATTTTATACTTGTCATGAAAAAATAAAATTTTAAGGAGTTTAACTTACGTATGACAAAAATTAACCGGGATATTTAATTTCAACATTTGCAGTTTTTCAACCTGTTTTGACGAATTGATTAATCATGTTAGAATAATTTGAGAAATAAGTTTAAATGAAATCCAAACAATGCGTATAATTTAATAAGCCGTACAAGAAAGTCATATCAGATTTTTTAATGTATAATTTGCGATCGTCACTTTTATTAAAAAATCAAACTTTTTATAACTTGTCCTCATGTAATTGTTTATTGTTTATTAATACAGAATTTGTCCTCATCATTTTAATTTTTTTTTTAAATTTTACATGTCATTATCAGTATTTATTAAAAATATTTCCTTCATTTGAAAAGGTGGGGGCAGTGAATAATTGGGAAATCTCAATATCATTAAATAGTGCTAATTTAGAATATATCATTTAATTTTTTATTTTTATATCTTGTATGCTTATTGGATAAGTTACATTTTATTTATTTATTTTTAATTTTAATTTTTACATATTTATTTTTTAGTCCAAAGGAGCTTTGTCCCTAAAGGCCTATTGTTTTCGTTTTGAGATTTTGCGTTGAATCATTATAAATGTCCGTTTCACTTTTCAAACTGCCACCAAATGTTAGAGTCTTGCATTATATTTGAAGAAATTAAATAATGAAAAATCTGCATTAAATGTATGTATATGTCTCGCATTGTGATAAAATAACGGTACATAGAGCCATCGAATTTTGAATGACGTAATCCTCCTACGAATATGGGCATGTGGAAGACCAAATTTGAAATTTGGAATTTATTTTATTATCGATTTCATATTTTGTAAAACTTTAACGAATTTTTTAATAACAAACTCAACAATTTAAAAGCGAGCAATGGCAACACTCTACGCCGAGGAAAAAAAAAAAAAACTTTTTTATCTCCAGCGGGCGCGATATCGTAAATTCTAAAGATATGCTCATTTTAAAATTATTTTGCAACATTGCTACTGAACTGAATTTTATGGTTTAAGTGAAAAGAACATGATATCTAATAAATAAAGGTAACACACAAAACGTTAAAAAACGCCCCTTTGGACACAATTTAAAATCTGAAACCTTTCAGATTTTATTTATTTTATTTTTATTTAAATATTATTTATATTTTTACTTATTAGTCCAAAGGAGCTTTGTCCCTGAGGGACTATTGTTTTCGTTTTACGATTTTGCGTGGAATCATTCTGAATGACCGTTTCACTTTTCAAACTGTTGCCACCAAATATTATCGCCCTGTATTATATTTGAAGAAATTAAATAATGAAGAATGTGTATAAATGTATATATGTTTCTCGCATTGTGGTAAAACCACGGAACCTAGAGCCATCGAATTTTGAATGACGTAATCCTACTGCGAATATGGGCATCTGGAAGCCCAAATTTGAAATTTGGAATTTGTTTTATGATCGATTTAATATTTTGTAAAACGTTAACGAATTTTTTATTAACAAACTCAAGGATTTCAAAGCGAGCCATGGCAACGTTGTACAGAAAAACATTTTTACCTCCAGCGCGTGAGACTGTGTATCGGAAATTCTAAAGATATGTTCAATTTAAAATTATTTTGCGATATTGCTCATGAACTGAATTTTATGGTTTCAGTGCGAAAAACATGATATTTAATAAATAAAAGTAACGCACAAAATGCTAAAAAAAAACCGCTCTCTGGACGTAATTTAAAATTTGAAACTTTTCAGATTTTAAATTCCCCCCCCCATGAATGTGTCTTCATTCAATAATCCCTTAATTACCTCCTTAGTAGAGGAGGAATCTTGTTCTCTTGCAGAACAGATGCACCTCATTTACCTGCACTTGGAACAAGTTTTTTGTTCATTTACTAAAGTGCTTGCTAATGAACAACAAGGAAAGATTAACAGCTCATTGCTAGCCAATTAATAGAAATTAAGGTATATTCTGCACACAAAAATATCTGACGTGGATACCATATGACTTCCTTACGGCCTATTAAATTTTATATATTCTTTGCTACATTTCAAAAAAAATTATTTCATCGAATTTCATTACAAATATATTTCACATTCAAATACATTTCTCATTTCGCAGCAAGGCAAAAATACATAAAAACTCAAAGCATCATTAAAAATTGTAAAATACAGAAAAATATAAAGCCCCAAATACAGTTAAAAACAGATTTAAAAAAATTTTTTTTTTTTACAATTAAAATTAGAGTTTCTAAGCCAAAACAAGCAATTCGACAAACAGGTGAGAAGACAAATTTTTCCATGCACAAAATTTAAAGTTTACTTTTGGTTCCACTCGGTAAAAAGACACTGAAGTTGACAAATTAATTATATAGACTTTGTACTATGCCATTCTTTTTGTCCTATTCAATATGAAACACCCTGTATATACACGTTTGGTCGATTGCAATAAAAAACATGTTATAATAGTCCCATATGCAAAATTTCAACGTTCTACTGCTAATCGTTTTTGAGTCATGCGAAATATGTACATACATGCGTACAGACGCCACCAAAGAATCCATTTTACAATCTGTTTTGGAGAAGAAAAAAAAAAGAGCATTTATTCTATCTGTACGTACAACAACAACAAAACCTTTTGTAATGATTGCTGCCAGTAAGTGGGTTTGAATATCTTGAATACCATGCTTCAAGACACTCCATTATCTTACTCCGTAATAGGCAGAAGGAGACAGGTGCTAAATACAAAGGTGGGCAAAAACAAGGCAGAGCACATCAGCTCAGAAAGAGGGCCTCAAAGAAAAGCCAAATGGCTAACAGAGGAGGGGTGCCTTTCGGCTAAACAAAGGGAAGAAGCAAAAAACTGAAAACTGGTCTAAGATGGGGAGAGCCGTCATGGCTAAAAAAGAGGGGGAAGAACAAAAACTGTTGGTACGTACAGACTTCATGCAAAAAAATCGTTCAAATGGATTCAAAAGGGGTCAAAATGGCTATTTCCGTCGAAATATGATACCCGATGTTTTTCGCGATTACAGTACTTCCTTTACTTCGTACGTATAGATGTCATGCAATAAAATCGTCCAAATGGATTTGGGAACGGTCAAATGTCTATTTCCGTTTAAGTATGATACAGTATTTATTCTTTTACTTCGTATAAGAAAGTAATTCGAACATTATTTTAACGATAAGTAAATGTAACACTATTCATTTTTGAAATTTTTTAATTTTTATAAACTGTAAAGTTCACAAATATTGGAAGGCTAGAGATCTAATGGCGTGATAGCCAATTTTCTGGATATTTGTAATAAATAAATAAGCATATATTTCTCGATAACTTGTAGAAATTAAAAAAGAATTATATTTCAAAGAATTATTCCATAATTACTCAGTGATATCTAACAGTTAGATTTAGGCATATATGTACACTACGCAAAAAAAAAGGGAAGGACAGTTCTATATCTCCCGTTCCACTGGGCCAATTGACGAAATTCAAATTGCGTTCTTTATGTTTCGAAAGCGCGACTTAGGATATATAATAGATTTATATATAGCACTATTCTAACATAGATATTTTGATACAAAATCGGACTTTTTCTGAAATAACATACCTTTTTTTTTTTTTTTTTTTTTTTTTTTTTTTTTTTTTTCCATATTTCGATTTTACGACTCAAATTATGCCTAAATGTTAAATTTTGTAAAATTTGGTGCGCAATTTGCTGAGAAATTCAAAAATTTATCTTGGCGCAATTTTTTTCGGTTTGCGCCAAGAATAATTCACTTGGCGAACTTCTTAATATATGCAACCTACCTTTTTTACTTTGTGCATGAGCGGAAAAAAAAGTGACATCGTTCCTACTTTCAAATAATTTTAACGAAGTGCCTAAACCACATTTGATATCATTATCGTTTTAAACAAATATGCCAAATTTCAAAACGCGCCTAAATGTAAATTCACTTATATCTTAGGAAATTTATAATAAAAAAACTTAATTTTTTGCAGGTATGCTTAAAAAACATCCACTTTAAGATGATGGTAAAAATTTTATAAATTATAAATCAAAAATTTTTTCGAAAAATTTATAAAAAATTATTTAAAAATACAAATTTCAAAAATAAATAGTAAAAAATGGGCGAATTTTATTTGGAATGAACCTAAATTTCGAAATGTGAAAGGAAGAATGAAAAACGTTTAATAAAAAAGAGCTATTAATAAATATATACCAAATTTAATTAACACTGAGCAGCTAAAAATTTGAGAGCTAATTTCTTAAAAAGTACTCGTGCAATTTTTGCAAAACTTGGCATAATTTAAGTCATAGAACCGAAATATGGAAAACAATTGGTATGTTATTTTTAAAAAAGTCCGATTTTGTGTTAAAATACCTATATTAGGACACTGCTATATATAAATCTAATACTTATCCTAAGTCGCGCTTTCGAGACGTGAAAAACGCAATTTGAATTTCGTCAATCGGCCCAGTAGAACAGCAAATACAGAACTTTCTTTTTTTTTTTTTTTTTTTTTCCGCAGTGTACTTATTACTTGGTATGTGCGGAGAGTAATAAGGCCCATATCACACAGCGTTTGTTTCACACGCCGTTTGTTTCGGACAATTTTTCTGCCTGGTTTACTATTGAAAGAAAGACGTACGACTTTTTCCTGCCTTTCCAAAAAAATTGCAAGTTGTTCGTTTTCAACCAATCAGCTATCAGCTTGTTTGTAACATGGACCTTATAAGAGATAGACTAAACCAGTGGGCGGGGCGCGCGTCACCGAAATGTCGGCGAGAAAGAGTAGGGACGATCTGGTTTACTTTAACACTGAAACCTATGGCGTTTGTATCACATAACTCTTTTTAATTATTAAATGTGATACGTTGTATAGTGATGGGATTATGAAAGCCACAGTTTTTTCCAAATAGGATTTAATATATCTCATTAAAGAACTTTTCACTGCATTTCGCGCATTTTTTTCACGCGTAATTCTCGTACAAACATCTTTACTTTGGTAAAACGGTGAAAACTCTAAGCACAAAATTTATGAACTTAATTTTGCGTAAAAATAAAGTAAAATTAAATAAGATTGATAGTAAGTGATGCTTTGAAATAAATAAGGTAAAATTAAACAAGATCTGATAAAAAAAAATTTTTAATTTAATCAACATTTTCAGGCAGTGATTTTCCAAACTATAATAACATTACAAAACGATCATATTTATTTGATTATATGATAATTAAATTATTAACATTAAAGTGGATTAGTTATTTTAATAATTCATAAAATTCGGAGCATAAAATTTTCTGAGCGTAATGACGGGAAGGGAAAAAAAAAAAAAAAAGAGAGAGAGAGAGAGAAAATAAAATCTAGAAGCACTCAGATTTTATATTACGCCCAAAAGGAACTTTTTCTTTAAAGTTTTGTGTGTTACCTATATTTATTGAATATCATGTTCTTCGGCCGTAAACCACATACATTTGAAAACAGCATATCTTTAGAATTTCCTCACTGGAGATAAAACTGTTATTTTCCGTACAGTGCTCGCTCTGAACTCGTTGAATTTGTTAATCAAAAATTCGTTAAAGGTTTACAAAATATGAAATAGATTAAAACAAATTCGAAATTCGGCCGTCCAGATGCCCATGTTCGGGTGGAGGGTTACATTATTCAAAATTTGATGTGTCTAGATACCGTTGTCTTTGTCACAATGCGAGAAACATGCATGTATTCATGCAGATTCTTCATTATTTAATTTCTTTACATATAATACAGGGCGATAATATTTGATAACAACAATTTGCAAGGAGACACGGACACTTATAGTAAAACACTATAGTAATGCCGCTTCGAAACTAACAGCCTTTCTAGGCTACCGCCGCTTTGGGTTAATAAATTAAATTAACAGTAAATAAAAAAATCTTATGGAGAACTAAAAATAAATTAAAAAAAAAATAATCACTATAAAATACAAGCAAAATTAATTATCACGGTTAAATACAATTTTAATATTAGAATTAAATGTATAAAAAATTTTTAGGAATCAAAAGTGTTTATCACTATGATGTATTATGAAATATAATTAAAATAAAATTCCTTTACAGAAATTGTGCTGTAATACTCATCTCTAATTTTAAAAAAGCAGCACAATTTAGAATTTTAAGCAAAACTTTCAAAAATTCGTTTTTAAATATTATAGTACTTTTTACTTACTTACACCAATAAAAAGCATAAAAATTGTAAGAGAAAATTGCTTTTTTGAAATTTTCTATTAGTTCTGATTTAAAATATTATTTTCTAAAAGAAGTGGTTACAAATTTCCTTACAGTATAGGAAAAGCCAAAAAATATCCAGCCCTGAAAGCATGCAATAGCTTTATAATTATTTGGAACGCTAATTATGCTTGATGCTAAATTTTTAAAAATCAATCTCAATTTCAAAAATAAAAATATGTAGAAATTCTGATTTGTGAAATGAGGCGCTACAACCAGCTTTTTCTTGACAATTATACACGCTGCAATAGGCAACCAATGTTAAATTTCTGCAAGTTGTCCCTACTCCTCCTGATGTGATCAAGGTGACAGCCGGCAACGCCTCAAACGAGGGAGAAAACCTGTTTGGGTTAGTCTATTTCTTATAAGGTCCATGGTTTGTAATGACGAACCAGTTTCCTCCTGTGTTAACCCCAAAGCGATCTATGGTGATTGGGGATTCCGAGTATGGACGCGGACGAGGACGGTCGCTCGCTTTGCGAGCTCCCGCCGACACAGCTTTCAACTATGGAATTTTCTGATTCTTCACAGCAAAATGTGCAAAATACCAAATTGGATACTTCGCCTGTGCAATTGTGTACTACAGTGAGCAATTCGCAACCAGAGCAAATCACCCCTGCACCGGATGATGAACGGGAAAGACTTGTCAACCAGTTTTACGAACTCAAACATCAGTTCGAATCAATTCAGGAAGCAGAAAAACTTCATGAGACGAACACCGACTCCTTGGATACTGCCAGCTATAATCAGCTTGCCAATGCCGGTAAAGTACTTTTTCATGAGATCAACGAGATAGCGAACGTGTTAGAAGTTCCTATCTTTCACTTGCCTCCGACCAGAGATGAATTTCTAAAAATCATCGAGACTGAGTGGTTCGCTAAAATGGCCGCTACAGCCGTTGAAAATCCTTTCCCTCCCCAAACGGAGGCGAAAACGACCCACGAGATCCGAAGAAAAACTGTTTCTGCCCGTAAGCGCAAGACGCAAACAGTGGAATCTGAGGGGTTTATTACTCCCGCCACTAGAAAAATGGGAAAACCTCCCATAATTGATTTAACTGTGGATAATAACAGTAACCAAACTACTATTCAAAATTCAAATACTTCTATTTCAAATTCTCACTTAGCTAGTACTAATATTGCTAGAAAGAACAGTAAAAACAAGTATGAAACTATTAAAGAATGGCTCATCAACGGCGGAGACCCCGTCAAGGAGCAAACTTCCGAGGGAGAAACCAGTTCCGAGCAGGCACGGAGCGTTCCCCCCCTCCACCACAGCCTCAAAATCAAATCCCGGCTATTCATAGGAGGAGTAGCAAGAACTGGAAGACCCAGGTGTCTTTCTTAAGAGATATTGGTCCAAACCTTAAGAGTACTCTCACTGGACCTGTTTATGTACGCACTAATGTACACTATTCGAATCATGAATGTCGCTGCCTACGCATCTAACTGTGAATCTAAATGCCACATCTAAATTTCTGCAAGCGGTGGTTCAGCTATAATTCTATGATCAAATACTCAATCTAGTTTAAAAAGGATTTATTAAAATACTAAAATTAAAGGATTTATTAAAATACTAAAATTAATCTAATCTAGAATCTAGAATCGAATCTAATGTTACATCTCAGGAGCAGCGTTCTAGCTGCGTCATAACAAATCGAAAGTCAAGTTCTCACTGTTGCCATTTCGAGGCAGAGAAAAGTTTGTTTCTAATCAAACCGGAACTTCGGCATAGTGAAAGTTTCTAGTCAAACCGGAACATCCCGGCCCCCGTTAGACAATTGTCCAACAACATTTGGAAATGGGAGTGGACTGATATTGGAGACGGCTCGGCGAAAGATTCCATCTGAAGTTCTGACGTCTACGACTCGTACTAGTCCATCTGGATCAGGAAAGGTCTCCTCGATGCGAGCTACTGTCCACTTCATGGGTGTCTTGTTTTTATCCTTTAACAAGACTAGTTGTCCTGCCTTGAGGTTGCATCTCACTTCATTCCATTTTGAGCGGTTCTGCAAAGATATTCCACGCTCCAACGGTTCCAGAAATTAGCTCTAAGTTTTTGAATTAAAGTCCATCTAGAAGAGAAGGTCAAAGAATCTACAGAATCATTCGGTTCTGGTATCGACAAAGTGGAGCTCCTATTAGGAAATGACCTGGAGTCAAAGGCTGAAGATCTATTGGATCAGCCGAAATAGATGATAGAGGTCGAGAGTTCAAGCAGGCTTCTATTTGTGTAATTAATGTATACAGCTCTTCAAAGTTTAAAATTGTCGTTTTCGCGACCTTTGTCAAAATTCTCTTCATTGATTTTATATTAGCCTCCCATAACCCGCCAAAATACGGGGAGGAAGGAGGAATAAATCTCCATGTTATACCTTCTTCGGAACTAAAGCGCTGGATAGGATCCGATGTACAAATTCTAAAGAGTTTATCGAGAACATTCTTCGTTCCTATGAAGTTCGTAGCTTTATCACTCCAAACAATGGATGGTTTAGATCGTCTGGCAATAAACCTTCTAAGGCATGCTAGAAAGGCTTCAGTAGAAAAATCCGATACTACTTCTAGATAAATAGCCTTTGTACTAAAGCAAATAAATATCGCGATGTATGATTTAAACGTAACTCTAGATCTTTTCAAATTAGGCTCGGTGATAACTGGACCTGTAAAGTCTAGTCCTATTTTTTCGAATGGTCTAGTTATTATAACTCTATCTCTAGACAAGTCTCCCATCATTTGGTTTATGGTTTGGTTCCTTGTTCGAAAGCACGTTATGCAGTTACTTATAACGCGTCTAACTCTATCTTTTCCGGAAGGTATCCAGTATAATTGTCTAATAAGAGAAAGTGTTGTTTAAACGCCCGAATGAAGAGATTTTTTATGATAATAATCTATGAGTAATTCAGTGAAATGATGTCTTTTGGATAAAAGAAGTTGATGCTTCTGGTCTTCTGAAATATTGGAGAAACGTAGTCTCCCACCAACTCGTAAAAGTTCATCTTCATCCAGAAATACATTTAAGGAATAAACCTTACTATTACTTGGAACTGATCGTTTCGACTGCACGCACTTAATTTCAGGTTGAAATTCAGAATGTTGTACACATTTGACTAGCACCTTTGTTGCATTCTGTAGTTCAGAAGCACTCAAAAAACTTTTTCTTAATGGTGGATTGGTTCTACAGTTGTTCGCAAACCTTAAACACCACGCAGTAGTTCTAATCAATTTGCTGAATGACGAATACCTTTTAATGAATTCGTTCTCAATGGAATTTTCACCTGTGACTGTTGAGTTCACTACAGCTCCCCTTCGAAGTTCAAGCTCTTCATTATCTTTGAAATCTTTTACTGATTCTGGAAGTTTTGGCCACGAATCGATACTCTGTAATAACCACTTAGGTCCATGCCACCACATGTCACTGTTTCGTAGTTCAGATAAAGTTTTTCCTTTCGTGGAATTTGTCTTTGTTCCTCTGGTCAGCATATCAGCCGGATTTTCATCTCCAGGGCAATACTTCCAGGACTCAGGTGATGTTTTCTCACGTATTTCCATTACTCGATGTTGGATGAATGGCTTCCATTTATTTAAACCGCCCTTTATCCAATGTAACGTAACAGAAGAGTCTGACAAAAAATATACATTCATCTGGAGTCTTTTCTCTAACTGCTCTTTCACATTTGAGGCTAATCTTGGTCCGATGAGCGCCCCCATCAGCTCTAATCTTGGAAAGGACAGCTTCTTCAGTGGAGCTACTCTAGTTTTGGAAATGACAAAACTACTTCCTATTTCACTGTCCGTCGTGACGTATTCGCAGGTATATCACATCTCCATATGCCTTCTGACTTGCGTCGGTAAAGCAATGCATTTGAATATCTCTCAATTCAGACTTGTTAGTCTTTCGGAAGTAATGTCGCGGAATGTTTACATCCTGAATCGCTGACAGTTCATTAATCCATTTTTTCATTCTGTTTTCAAAGTCCAATGGTAACGGATCATCCCAATCTACCCCAAATTGCCAAATTTCCTGCATTAGTATTTTTGCCCTAATGGTGAATGGACTTATAAATCCAATGGGATCGTAAAGCTTTCCAATGGTTTTCAGAACTTCTCTTTTTGTCATTAACTTTGTTTTCCCTTAATTAGTTAGAGTTTGCGATTCTATCTTCAGAAGGTCTTCCTTGTAATTCCATTTATATCCCAATACCATCTGTTCCAGAACTTTCTGGATTTCACCATTTTCGTATTCGTCAAAAACTTCCTGCAGATTCCCACAATTTGTTTTCCATTTTCGCATGTTGAAACCAGCCGCCTTCAAATTATATCTAATATCTTCATACATGTGTTTAGCTTCGTTTTCCTCTTCATCCCCACCTATTAAGTCGTCTACGTATAAACATTCGTTCAATAGTTTAACTGCTTTTTGATTTGTTTCTTTACAGGTATTTATGTGATGTTTGATAGTAGCGGCAAGCAAAAATGGGCTGGATGTAGCTCCAAACAAAACGCGAGTCATCCTAAGTATTTTCGTGTTAGGTTTCCCATCCTTATCTGTAAGGTTATTTGCCCACAAAAATCTTACAGCATCCCTATCTTCAGGTGACAGAGAAATCTGGAGAAAGGCTTGTTCAATGTCGGCAGTAAATGCTATGCTATGTATACGAAATTGTATTAATATCTCTAACAATGGTGGATTTTAATTAGGACCGGAAGAGAGAAAATCGTTTAAAGAGTATTCATTTTTCGAATGGCTGGATGCATCAAATACAACTCTCACAGGTTTGTCAGGTCGAATAACTGACTGGTGAGGCATGTAATAAATTCTTCCTGTTTCTTCAGAACTTGGATCAATTTCCTCAGCTATACCCATTTTTAAATGCTATTCTATAACTGAGTGATACTGCTGATGAAGCAGTGGATCATTTCTTAACCTTTGAATCAGTTTATTAAAGCGAACTTCTGCATTTACGTAATTCGTTTTTAATTCAGACGAATGTTCATTCCAAGGGAGTTTAACCTCATATCGCTTTTCTTTAAATTTGATAGTTCTGTTAAAATTCTCTAAAATGTCATTATCTATTTTACTAATTTCCTTCCCTTGTTCAATTCCCAATGTTTCTAATTCCCAAAACTGCTTTAACTGTGTTGAGACCAATTTGTCGTCAACAATAATGTCCATGTTTAACAATTCACCGTTACAATCAGTCCGGCCTTGAAGGCACCATCCAAATATTGTTTCGGAAGTTATAAGTTTATTTTTAAAACGTTTAAGTCTACCAGTTATTACTTCATGATAGTAATCTGCTCCGATCAAAACAGCAATATTTTTGTCACTGAATTGACAAGAATCAGCTAATTGTAGTCATATTATCTCTTTATTAATTTTGGAAACTGGGATATCAGGGAAAGGCAAATTAGTTGCACATATTTGGTTAGTTTCTAAAGCTTCAGTTTCTATATTTAGGGATGGTTTACTTCTGTTTTCTAGTTTGACTTTAACAACATTGTAAGTTTGTTCTGTTGCCTGGTTAACCCCAAAGGCAAATACGGGCAAAGTCTCCTTTCGAATAACAGGTAATTTACACTTCTCTGAAATGTCCCGAATTATAAAACTTATCATCGATCCATTGTCTAATAGAATACGAACTGGTTCTAAATTATCCTTCTCAGAAAATGGACGTATCATCACAGTACACGTTTGTAGCAATGCACTGCGGAAGGTTTCGGTTTTTAATTGACTAATCTGAACATCTTTTTTACTGGATGGAATCGTCGACACGACCTTGTTTTTCTCCGATTTGGTTTCGAGTTGGAAACAAATAGACCTATTGTGTTTTTTATTACATATTTCGCACATTTTTCTTTCCTTACACTGCTTAATTTTATGTTGAGATTTTCGGCACAAAAAACATCGGGCTTCAGATTTTAAAATATTTCTTTTCTCCTACACGGTTTTAATTTCACAGCGCTCCGAATCGTGTAGTTCGTCACAATATATGCATTTTCTGCTAGAGACTGGAGCAACATATTCATACGGCGAACTTTTTCAAACTGTTTACTGCGCTTGTTGTTTACATTATCGTGAGCGGAGTGGAGACGATCGTTTGATTTATGTCTCCAGTTATGAATCATTCCCGCTCGGTGTTTTGTTTTTGTTTCTCTACACTCATTTAACTGCGCAGCTCTTTCGCGGCTTTCTATTTCTTTACGAATAAATTCCATTAATTCGTTAACGTTTCATGTTTGGTCAATGTTTCTACTGCGACTGTATTCTAATGTTATCTCTGATGGAATTAATTTTAACAATATTGGGCAAAGTAAACTACCGTAAGTTTCTGATACGACGTTCATTGACTTTAAGCATCTAATTTGAGTTTCACACTGATCATATAAATTCCTAAGATTTTCTATATCCCTTACATTTCTAACGGGGGAAAGATTTAACAGTTTATTCATGTGAGCATTTATTACCAAATCTTTTCTCCCAAACCTGTTAATCAACCATTCTATAGCTGAATCGTAGTTCTCATTTGTAAGCGAGAGTCCGGAAATGGCATTATAAGCTACCCCACCTAGTAATGACTTTAAGTAACTGAACTTATTTACTTTCGATAATGAGTCATTGTTATGGATAGCTGCCTCGAATTGACTCCAAAATTCCTGCCAATTGCTAGAATCACCAAAACATTTAGCGATAGTCAATTTTGGAAGGCGAATAATTTTATTATTTTCAAGTTTGGAATCTATAGCGGTTTCATTAGGATCCGAATTTTCGACTTTGTGTAATTCCCTCAAATTTTTCTTGCTCTAAATTGCCACAGTTGGATTTTTTCTTCATATTCTAGAGCGGATGAAACTTCAAGTTCAAATTCATCCTCTGGGACCTTCAAATCCTGTTCTATTTGAGTGTTTAAATCACTCAGAGTTTTTGCCTTTTCATTTAATATTTCTAAAGTTTCTTTTATTACATTTATACTAACGTCATCTTTGCTTAATTCTGTCTCAATTTTCTTTAGTACCTTGGACACTGCGGTCCTTAATACTTTGCGTTTCGATTAGCGACAAGCTTAGCGACAGGATCTTCCATAATTACTTTAAAATAGAAAACTTATCCTACCTGTTTTTTGCAGGCTTCGCACACTTCACACCGTGCTATCCATACTTACGAATCCATATTTTCGAATATTAGCCGACTTCCCGGCATATAGCACCAAAAAATGTTTATGTACGCACTAACGTACACTATTCGAATCACGAATGTCGCTGCCTACGCATCTAACTGTGAATCTAAATTTCTGCAAGCGGTGGTTCAGCTATAATTCTATGATCAAATACTCAATCTAGTTTAAAAAGGATTTATTAAAATACTAAAATTAATCTAATCTAGAATCTAGAGTCGAATCTAATGTTATATCTCAGGAGCAGCGTTCTAGCTGCGTCATAACAAATCGAAAGTCAAGTTCTCACTGTTGCCATTTCGAGGCAGAGAAAAGTTTGTTTCTAATCAAACCGGAACTTCGGTATAGTGAAAGTTTCTAGTCAAACCGGAACAGGACCATATTTAAAAATTTTTGTACAGACTGAACTGGAGTTCAGGGAGGTCACACGTTGGATGAAGCAAGCCGGCATCCAATTCAAAACTTTTGATCTTAAACAGGACCGGCCAGTCAAAATTATAGTCAGAGGCCTCCCTGTGGAAACTGATGTCGAGGACGTCAAAGAGGATTTACTGGGATTTAAAGTGCATCGCAGCGTTCGGCTTTACCAGCCCGGCTCCAGACATCCTATGCCACTTGTTTATGTACAAGTCATCCCACACCCTTTCCTCGACCAACTGTTTGCCGTCACTGACATGTGGGGCACAGAGGTCAGCATTGAGCGTTATCGCGGCCGAAAGGGCCCTACTCAATGCTTTAGGTGCCTGGGATTTTTCCATTTTTCGGAACTCTGCACTTTGCCAATCCGTTGTGTGAGATGCTCTGGACCACACTGGGCACATGAGTGCAACAAGGGTCTTGATGTACCTGCAACTTGCTGCAACTGTGATGGAAGTCATCCAGCCTCATATAAATCTTGTCCTCGACACCCAGCAAATAAGCGGTCTCGTGGAAAGAAAACCACGCTTAAAAATAGGGCAGCTGCTCAGACAGCCCCCCCTCAGGGTTCTTCTAAGCCCCAAGCACAAGATACTAAAGTACGTCCCATGCCTGCTCCCCCTAACGACGTCAACTCACCGTCGTATGCAACGGCGGTAAAGAACGCCACCGAGCACGGATTCAGAGCTCAGAATCCAAGACTGCCGGCCGCAGAAAACCCTGTAGCCCCAGCAGTATTAACCTCTGCAGAGTGTGCAAATGATTCCGAAGATATCTTCGCATCCACACTAAAATGCTTGATTGAAATCTTCCGTGACCCTACGGTAGACAAGCATATTCTGCTCCAAGCCTTCAAAAGAGCTATGCCAAAGCTTAGGCAGGCAGACGCTCTGATGAGGGCCTTTTACTTATATGAAAGCTATATCGAGCTTTCAAATTAATTTCGACCTTCATTAGAGCCATTTCTTCTGTTTTTCAGCCAAGAATCTTTTTAAACGGCCTAACATTCAATTGTGTCAGAAAACGTTCATTTACCAACTTTGAACTAACCATTGGCTCCTGGAATGCCAATGGACTTCAAAACAAGATCCATGAAGTAAGATATTTTGTGGTAGAACACGATCTTGACGTGTTTTTAGTCCAAGAGACTCATATAAACTCAGGGAATACTCCCAAAATTGGGAATTATGACATTTACTCGACGGACAGGGTGTCACAAGGTAGAAATCCGAGTGGTGGCACTTGTATTTATGTGAAACATTCGATCAAACATCACATAATACCGTCCCATGATTTAAATATTTTGGAAGCGACTATAATCCAAATTTTCCTTCAAAATTCTCCCCCACTCACAATTGTTTCAGCTTACTTACCTCCACAATCAACTGCACGTGGAAGGCCTTCTTTCCCTGTCAGTGATTTTGACAAACTTTTGAATATTTCAAATCACTTGATCATTGCTGGCGATCTAAATTCACGTCATACCGCATGGTTTTGTCCTAACAGGAACAGGTATGGCATTAGTCTAAATTCACGGTGCCAGAGTAACCATGTACAGATCATAGCTCCTACCCTCCCGACTTACTACCCTGTAAGAGGGTCCCCTGCAGTACTCGATCTGGCTGCTTCCTATAATATCTTCTTTAGGCATGAAATTGAAGTGATACAAGATTTAGACTCTGATCACTATCCTATTTTGTTAACCTTAGACGTTCAAAATCGTTACTCAAAATTACAGGAGCGAGTCTCAACAAATTGGGACGATTTTCGATTTATTTTGGAAAACACAACACTCCCTCCCATACAAATTTTCAGCAATGCGGACTTTGACAGGCAGATTAAAAATCTGGAGTCTTTACTTAAAGAAGCGAGAGCTGCGGCTTCAAAACCTATTCAGCACCCTGGTGCTAGACTCCCACCTGAGACTAAATTCAAAATTAAGCAGCGGAACTTCTTACGAAGAATCTGGCAAAGGTCGCGCAA
Organism: Stegodyphus dumicola; assembly: GCF_044657685.1. Taxonomy (NCBI): domain Eukaryota; kingdom Metazoa; phylum Arthropoda; class Arachnida; order Araneae; family Eresidae; genus Stegodyphus; species Stegodyphus dumicola. Next base: position 109,543,169 of record NC_140775.1, on the reverse strand, counting down.
TCCCAGTATCCGCGTCCGATTTCGCAAGATACAAAACGAGATAAGGACTAAAACCCGCTTATTAAAACAAGCGGAGTGGAAAAATTAAATAATGCTCAGGAGAAGCTATTTTCCCGATTGTTGGAAAACTGCAGCAGTCGTGCTCATTCCAAAACCGGGACAAAATTTAAACTTACCCGTCAATTGCAGACCAATTAGTCTGCTCTCGTCTCTCTCAAAAATCTACGAGTATGTCTTGCTTAATCGCCTGAATGAATTCTGTCGAGAGCAAATTTGATCATCCAGGAACAATTCGGCTTCCGACCTAAACACTCCACTGTACACCAGTTATTACGTGTAGTGAAATTCATTCATGAAGGCTTTCGCAAGCGAGAGAAAACTGGTATCGTCTATTTTGACGTAGCCAAAGCCTTTGATAGGGTTTGGCATGACGGACTTATCTACAAGCTCATGCGGCTTGGTTTCTCGACTCATTTCATTAAAATTATTAACTCGTACTTGACCGGACGAAGTTTCCGTGTGCGAGTTAACCACGAATTCTCCACTCCCCGCCCAATCTATATGCCGGCTGTCCACAGGGCAGTCTCGTCGGGCCTTCAGTTTTCAACCTCTACGTAAATGACATTCCTAAGGCCCCCTAGTATCCATCTTGCTTTATATGCGGACGATACAGCCATCATCGCACAACATTCCAACAACACCTTCACGGTAATCTCTACATTACAGAGTTACCTTTCAGCCTTAGAACTCTGGCTCGGTTTGTATAAAATCAAAATCAATGTCGCAAAATGTGCTGCTACTCTGTTCATCCGAAGAAATATCCCCCGTTTAGATAACTTAATTCTCTTCGGTGAACCTATTCCCTCGGTTTCTTCATATAAATATCTTGGTGTATTACTTGATTCAAAATTAACTTGGCAACCTCACATTCAAAAAATCATTGCGAATGCGACGGCTGTCAAATCCAATCTGCGCCCCTTCTTCGCTTTAAATAGCGACCTGTCAATTGACTACAAGATTTTGCTCTACAAGTCTATCAAGACCTGTTCTGACTTATGCATGCCCCATTTGGGGCCCATCAGCACTGACTAACAGAAAACATGTCCAAACTTTTCAATCTAAATTGCTTCGGCAAATACTCAAAGCTCCGTGGTATATAAGGAACGAAGAAATTCATTATGATCTCAAAATTATGCCCATTAATCGCTTTATACAGCGACTTTCGGAAAACTTTTTCAAAAATATTCAACATGTTGCAAATCCTGTGCTGCATATGCTACCTGTATATGATCCTGCAGTCGCCTCATCTAGGAAGAGACCGAGATCGGTTCTCAACCCGGATTACGCTGCAAACCCATTTAAACGGGCAAGGTATGCTCACATTGACATGCATGTGAATAATTACTTCTCATTCCTTCCCCTTCCCGCCTCTCGAGTCTTGAATGCTTTGATCTTTCTTTGCGAACGGACGGGGGGGAACGCTCTTACGCGTCGAAAAAGTTGCTGTGTCAGTTGGTCAGCTGACGGAGGGAGCAGTTTCGTTTCCGCCCGCTATTCAGTGCGGTCTTTAAGGCCAAATGATTGACACCTCTTAAGCGGGTGCTAAAAGCAAGTAAAAGGTCCTTTTAGAAGGGCTGAAAGAGCTATTTTGAAGTAGAGAAATAGACAATTGACTTTAGATTTAAAAATTAGGTTCAGTCGCCTGCGACTGTAAATATCAAGGAGACACCTGCTTTTATTTCCTAGTCTTTAGCAAAAATTTTGTTTAAGATGGCTGCCCCTATCTAATTTATTCTGGCTCTTATTTGGGCGCAAAATTAGACCTTCTGAGTTTTTATATTTGTTTTCAGTGTGAAGGCACTTATTCTTAAAAGCTTTTTTCGGCTTAAAAAATTTTTTACCGCATTAGAAAATTCCCTCTTTTGATGATAACATTTTATTCTTCAGATGATGTGGAGGTAAAGGCGTTTATGCCTAAGAACTCCGTAACACGAACTTCCTTGATCCTATGGTGATTGGCTGTTGTGACAAAGCAGAAGAATTGTTCCAAACGTTGTTCTTCCGAAACAGAACGACGTGTGATAACAGCCTTAGGAGGGGAAAAAATTGCTAGAAACTGCAGAGTACAGTTCAGTCAGAGGCGTGGATTCCATTGTAGACGGCTAGCGTGATCTGTGTGTCTGACGTGTTTTCTTGATATTCAGCGTGAAATGTTGGGTGATGTCAAAATTACGAAATATAAAAAAAAAAGTCAATTTCTTTGGAGGTTTAAATAAAAGTTTTAGACTGTCTTAAAAACGACAAGTTTCAGCGGGGAACCGGTTTGAATGAAGTCACACTGAGAACCATTAAAAAAGTAAAGTAAATAAGGTAATCGGTGTCTTTTGAATCAAAAGTTAGAAAAAAAATCAACATCATATACAAGAAATGTTATTATAGAAAAATGGAAAAAACTCTATCCAATATGGATAGAAAATAATATGCAAAAAAGAATTCCAACAAATGCAAAATTATTAAGAAGATGGCTTTAAGATTTAACATGCAGATTAAAAAACGGGAATCGGGTGATGTTATGGAAACTCCGTCTGTTCGAAATAAAGCGGATGAATTTTCTGCAAGCACGAGATGGCTGTTCAAATTTCTTTGAAGACATGCGAAGCCTGACATTGAAATAAAAGAATGAGGCTATATATCCGCTGATGAAACAACAACTGAAGAATCTTTTTTCTAAATTATCTAAAATAACTGAAGATGGATAATACACTAGAGGCCAAGTTTTCAGTGGAGATGAAACAGATCTATTTTGGAGATAAATGCTGAAAAGTCCTGTTACATTTTTAAAAGCTTTTTTCGGCTTTTAAAAATGTAACAGGAAATTTTTAAGGTACGCAATGCTTCAGGAGATCATTACCTTTACTTATTAATCAAGTAAATTGTCCACGTGCGATGAAAGGCTGGGTGGACATAAATTATGATGACAAAGTCACCACAGAGCCCTTAATTCCGGCTAGGCACGAAATTTCTTTATACGAATGGTTCCAAAACGGAGTTTGGCACAGGTAGCGGCTTCTGCGTCATGCGAGGCAATACTATCTGCTACATTTGATCACAGAGGCTGTCAGATTACAATAGTGTATTTCAGGCGGAACTTGTAGCAATTAAAGCAGCATTAGATTATATTAAGCAAACTCTAACAGGACCAGTCAGAATACTGAGTGATTCAGTTTCGAGCCTACTGGCCATTAAAGAACTCAACAGCAAAGCGGATTCTGTCCACATTATTAGGGATGCTCTACTTCAGATTCCCGAGTCCCAACGACCGTACTTGAGCTGGGTTCCCGCGCATGTAGGCATTGCTGGAAACGAAGAGGCCGATAGGCTTGCTAAGCTAGCAGCTAACGACTTGAATATGCCTGTAACACCCCTAAAAGCACCAGTTTCCTATTTAAAAATGATTACCGAGTTAGAAATTTGGCAACAGAGATGGAGCAACTCCACCACAGGCCGCAGAACCTTTCGTTTCTTCCCCAAAGATGGTCTGAATGTGGTCACTAGAAGTGCTCATCTTACACATTTCTTTACTGGACACGGACCATTTCCAAGCTATTTACGGCGCTTCAGATTAGCTACTTCAGACAGTTGTAGATGTGGAACACTAGGTGATCCGGATCACTTTGCTTTCGAATGCTCTCTCACGATACCATTTCATTTAAAAAAACCCTCTGAAGTACACTGGTCCGGGTGGTCAGACACCCTCAAGAGAAGTAAGCTCGCATTTAATCAGATTCATCGAGTAATGGACATTTGTGCTCGTGAATTCTGTTGAACAGAAGCGGTGTCAACAGCAGCTACAGGCATTTCTATACCAACAACTATAGAAGATCAGTAGCTTTCATAATTCTTACCTTACAAATTTGGTATCTTACTATATACGATAATATTCAACTACTGAAATTAGGACAATTTCAGAGACTAATGGCATGCCATTGTACCTATGTTACGTATATGCATGACAGCCATGTTTAGTGCAGTACATGAATAACTTTGCTGGAACATGTTACCTCCTAGATGCAGATTACCACAATCAATGTCTGTCTATTTGTACTTCAGTGTCGCTTCTATTCATTATTAATCTTTAAATTTTATTGTGTTTACTTAATTTTTGTATTGTATTATGTGTATTTCAATTTGCATATTGTCTTAGTGTATTGACCTGTTAGGTAGTAAATGCGTTGTATTATGTTTTCAAATTAAGTTTGCGGTATAATAGTAAATACATATATAGAGCTCTCGGCTAGTACCATGAAATATTGTGTGCAAATATTTTGTAACAGTTTCTAGTATTGTGCAAAATGCAACAGTTTCTAACAAATATTCATGGCCACAGAACCAACTTTCTGATAAGCACATTGTATACTGATTGTTATTTTGTAGTATTCGCCATTTTATTTCAGTGTGTGTACAGTATTCCATTAAGTATCTTGTATAATTTTTTTTCCTATTAATTTGGAGTGTAATAGTTGTCGTATAACGATAAGTAAGTGTGATGTATAATAGTAGTATTGAACCAGACTTTCTTGGTTGTAGAACTTTGTAAATATGTATTGAAATGTTTTGCTGGATTTAATGTTTTGAAATGACTTGTATTCTAACTCTGCTACAATATATTATATTCCTAATTTCACTGTGACTGTTTCCAAAGGTTATTGTCTAGTGTTCTTTTGATTAGTTTTAGCGTTACAGTACAGCATCATGTACAGAATTGTCTACTTTTCTGATACGAGCAGTGTATATGTTGTGTTTTATTTGTAGTACAGTAGAAGTCTGATAATCCGGCACGTTCGGGACCGGCTCGGTGCCGGACTACCGAAAATTCCGGTCTATCGGGCGGTAATTATAAGAACAATTAGGTTAATAATTAAACTAAAAATACAGTATGCAAATACATACAACAAAGTTTACTTTACATTTCATATAATGTATGTACACGTACTGTAAAACATATTTCACTTAGATTTAAAAAAGTCACGAATGTCTTTTTGTTTTCTTGACTTTTGGCGTTTAGTATAAAATTTATTTCTAATGATATGGAAATCAATAAATTCTGAAGCACTGTAGCTAGTACTAGCCTCGGCAAAAGAGATAAACTTATTTAGTGATTCTGCAGCTTCTGCCCAGCTGATTTTTCCTTTTCTTCCGTTTCGGCATCTGAGTCATTTTCTTCAAGATTTTGAGTAGGCTGAGGGTTTACTACAATGTTGATAATGTCCTCATCGGTTAGTTCTTGTTCAACAGGCTCATTCTCGTCGATTAAAAGCCACTCCTCTACCTCATCTTCAGGCAGGTTCTTCAAGGGATTGTCAGTACTTCTAACGACATCCAAAACTTTGGTCAGAGCGTCTTGATGGTTTTCTTCTTCATCAGTCTGTAGAGTTAGGTCAGATGCAGGGTTTGCAGCTGGCCAAAGTTTTCTCCAGCATTTTTGGAGTGTTGTATTTTTTACCTGGTTCCAAGACTGTGCAATAGCATGGACGGCATCTTTTACTGTAAACCTTTTTTGAAAATCAGTCACGTCACAGTCGGCATTTAACAGGCCTTGAATAAAAGACCTTCTATAAAAGCATTTAAAATTTTGAATAACCCCTTGGTCCATGGGTTGAATCAAAGATGTTACGTTAGGTGGGAGCAGAATTATTTCCAGAAACTAACTCATCTACTGGCGGATGGGCTTTGCAATTGTCCAAAAGAAGGATGGCTTTAGTATCTTCTGGTAGACCAAGGCTTTTGAAGGATAGCCCTGTTTCATCAGCATTGTAAATCTGTTCAGGTGTTAAATCATTATCAGCCACGATTTTCTCAAACTCGTCTTTGTATTTTTCTGCAGAGTTTTGGTTTGCTGAAAGGGTTTCTCCAGTTACATCAAGTCTTCGAATTCCATGCCGAAACTTAAAGTTTCTGAGCCAACCATCAGAATAATTACATTCACTTTCAGCAACTCCTAAATCTTGGCCGAATTTCTTTGCCTTTTCAACAATCATTGGCCCTGTTACCGGCTTTCCTTCAGAACGTACTGCACTAAACCATTTGAACAATACACTATCTAGCTGTTCCAGTTTTGGTTTTTTTAATGTTTGTCTAGTCTATTGTCTAATGAAGCCAATTTTTCAGTTGTTACCGATTGAGAAGCAAACTTCATTAGTTCATCTTTTTGTTTTTTAATGTCATAAATAGTTGATGAGCCAATATTAAACTCATTCATTAAAACATTTCTATTCTCGCCTTTTTCTAGCCGTTTGATGATTTCTAGTTTCTGATTGAGAGTCAGTATTACGTGTTTTCGTTTCTCTCCTTTTGAACTCGAAGGCTTAGGTTTTGAAAACATGGTCACTGTACAGTTAGAACGAAAATCACTTTTTTTATAAACAGTTTCAAAAGTTACGTTTACTGCGATGTGAAGGGACACAAAACAACAACGCACAAAAAAATGGCGAAGACGCTTCGTGATTGATTAACGGAGCTGCACTGCACCTGAATTTGTTGTGACAGCTGAGACTAGCCGGCCGCTAATTGTTTCCGAACAATACCGAGCACTTCCGGATGATCTCGAACTACCCCGAAAACTTCCGAATAGCTCTCGAGCGGTTTTATTTGCTTTAAAGACACACTTTTGGAGAAAACCAAAATTTTTACAATTTTCCGGAGCGATGCCGGACTATCGGGCATTCATTCCGGACTGTTGGATGCCGGACTAATGGACTTCTACTGTATCAGCTTTACTATGTCAGTGTGTATTTTTCTGATACGAGCAGTGTATATGGTGTGTTTTATTTGTAGTATCAGTTTTACTATGTTAGTGTGTTGTTCAGTATTATAGTAATATATTGCATAATATGTTTTTTTTTCATTAATAATGTGCGGAATTATAGTAAGTGTATAATATTAAGTTAGTGTGATGTATAACTGCAGGCTTGAAATTCCATTGTTAGTCTTAAATTTTACTGTTTTTGTTTTACCTTTACCAGTTTTGTATCAATGCAGCTTTGTACTTCTAAGTAATTTTTTTTTTTAATCTATGCTATCAGGAATGTCATATGTATTCAAGGTAGTCCTTTTTATTCCCTATCTAGATGTGACTCTGTAATCTTTTTTTTTAATTTAGACTTAATAAATGTCTGCAGAGCGGACATTATACTGCAAGGGCTTGTTCCCGGTCATTAGTCCTCCTTAGCAGTGTAAAAGTAAAAAAAAAGTACTTTGGAAAGAAAACGCATGGACAATAGCTAGAATGTTTACCAATTGGTTCAGCAAATTTTTTCTCCACGAAAATTATGGCACGAAAACATATGGCGGATGAAGATAGGCTGTTCAAAATTATCTTATTTGTAGACAATGCACCTGGGCATCCTACATTGGAACACCCAAATATAAAAGCTTTACTCCTACTGTGTAATACAACAATCTTCATTCAGTTGCAAGATATGAGGACTATTGCGACATTTAAATCACAGTGTATTAAAAACTTTCCAATACATTCCGTACACACTTGATAAGCACAAAATACGTACAATCATGGACGCATGAGAAAAAATTCACTTATGAACTATGCGTACAGTGTGTTGATATGGCGTTATCAGAATTAAAGACATCAAATTTGAATGCATGTTGGAGACCAGTTTGGCCAGAATGTGCTAAACCTAACCGTATTACTAGTTTGGCCAGAATATGCTAAACCTAACCGTATTATTGCATCATAAATGTGGCACATGCAATTGTTCTAGAAGGCTTTGAAGAATTTAAAGACTGAACAGGTAGCTGAATGAATTCTGACGAAGTTTTCAACAATGAAGTAATGCATGAAACTGCTTATGGGGTCACACCACAGCCAAGGAATTTGTGACAATGGCAAGGAAGGTCCAATAGCAGTGCATTTGATCCTTGAAAGCCTGCAACTGGTTAATAAGCTTGGAAATAATTTTATAATACAAGATCACAACGTATGAAAAGTTGTACAATTTCAGCATGATTTCACAGCTTCAAGAGTTATGCAAGGAACACAAGGGAGGGAAATAGTCACAGAAATTGATAATTGATTTTTTGTTTAAATCCAGTAAACTCAAAAATAAGGAAAGAAATATAACAAAGGCTTTGGATATCTCAAATGATAAAAAGGATGTCATACCGAACGTGAGTATAAGGGTATGTTTATTAGGGTGAGGGTGGGTAAGAGTATGCATGAAGTTTTTTCTATGTTGGCAACAGCTCAAGCAAGAACGAGTTTAGTCATACAAACACATGTGTTTACAGTCCCTCAAGAAACTGCCATTAGCATTTCTTTCCGCGTTGTCTTTGATTTATAAGGTAAAACATGATTTCGCTATTGTATGATTCGCATATAATTTTTCAGCTAAGAAATCATCATGTTTTTTAAATGAAGACTTAATTCTAACTTTAAAAGTTATTGGTATTATGATGGCTGTTCCCTCTCAAACAACGCAGCCATGTTAGAATTAAATTGTCGTGCACGGTGTTACTTTCTATAATCGATTTAACAAATCAATAGCTTGGCGGCTAAGAATAGCCGCAGACAACATGCGCGTACTCTTAGCGCTATATAATTTAACATAAGTCTTGACACTAGGAGAAATGTTTTAGAACTGTAAATCTAAATTTTATATTTTTTACTAATTACTAATTATGATAACTTAGGAAATAACATTAACAATTTAGTAAATAATTTAATAAACTAAATTTTTTTGGCTTGTACTTCCATTACCTAAACTTTGCATTGTAAACCTTCCAGTGTTATATTAAACGGCGCATTACAAGTGGAAGTCTGATAGGATAGCATTTACATGTGAAATTGATAGCAGAAGCTAAACGAAGATTGAAGGCTGGTGAGAGCAAAAGAAAGGTGACGAGTGATTTGGGAATAAACGAATGCACTTTAAGAAAAGACTTAAGGCTGTAAGTAATTTTTTGTTTTGATTTATGATATGTGTACTCATAATGTAGATTTTTTTTTATTTCAGACCTTAATAGACAATTTTCACTTACTTTTTACTTGTACACTGCTCAAAAAAAGAAAAGAAAAAAAAAAAAAAAAAAAAAAAAGGACAGTGCTATATCTCCCGTTCTACTGGGCCGATTGACAAAATTCAAACTGCGTTTTTCATGTCTCGAAAGCGCGACTTAGGATATATATTAGATTTATATATAGCACTATTCTTCTAACATAGGTATTTTGACACAAAATCGAACTTTTTCTGAAATAACATACCAATTTTTTTTCCATATTTCGATTCTACGACTCAAATTATGCCAGAATACCAAGTTTTGTAAAAATCGTACGACTAGTTTTTAAAATATTAGCTCTCAAAATTTTAGCTCCTGTTAATTGAATTTGGCAAATATTTATTAATATCTATTTTTTTATTAAACTTTTTTGATTTTTTCTCTCACATATCGAAATTTAGGTTCATACCAAATAAAATTTACCCATTTTTTGTGTTTTATTTTTTAAATTTCTATTTTTAAATAATTTTTATAAATTTTTCGAAAAACATTTTGAATTATAACCTATACAATTTTTACCATCATCATAAAGAAGGTGTATTTTTAAACATATCTGAAAAAAATTAGACATTTTTATTCAAAATTTTCTAAGATATACACGAATTTACATATTTTCGCGTTTTGAAATTTGGCATCTTTTTTTTTTTGAGCGATAATAACGCCAAATGTGGTCTATGGATTTTTGTTACACTAAATTGCCACAGCTATTTTTAACCTTAAATTTCAAGTAAAATTTTACGGAGAATTAATTATATCAAATTTTTCCCTCAATAAGGCGTAATAAATATTTATTAATACTATATGAAAAGCTATTTTTTTAAATTATAGATGATATTATTCAAATTTTAACAATGTTTTTTAATTTCTTTCTTCCTTTTTCTAAAAAAATAAGAGTACATTTTTCTAAGAGTAAATTTTTACTTTCGGCGTTTTATCGTCTGCTACTTTACTTCGTTTAAATCGAATTGTCTAAAACTGAGAATTTTCGTTTAATGTTTATTTGAATTTTATGAAAATATTTTATGACATTAACGGCATAATTTATTTCTAAACAAGCTATTGCTTTTGAAGTGGCTGAAAGAGCGGCAGATACTATCATCCATATTTTTAAAGCACAGTATATTTTATAGAAACATAAGATTTAGAATAATCATTTATATAAGTCAAATTATGATATAAACATACAACCCACTAGAGACTGAATTAGTGGAAGTTCAATGGTTATGTAGAAATGATCTGCAGCTACTTAATGGCTGGATAAGTGAGCAGCTTCTGTGGACAAGTAAGAAGAATTATATAAACGACACACAACATTCTGGATTCAATTAACTACGAGAATACGATGTTTATTAAATGAATTTAGGAAGTTTTAAAACATAAAAAATCAACTCATTTTTTATCCTAAAATGTATTTTTGTGCGTAGCGTATTTTCATTATATCCTTAAAATTCTAATTTAGATTGTAATTGTCAAGAACTGAATCCTAATCATCAGTAATATAATAAGTAATTATTACGGTTATTAATAAATCCTTCTTATAAAGTAATTGCAAATATTTCAAAAAACTTTGTCTGAATGCAAATATTTTTCTGTGCAAATATTTTTAATTTTATATTAATCAAGATTGCGCATGATATTATTTATTTGCACTTCAATTCTTACCGTCAGTTCTAGTAGAAGTTACAAATCAATTATATTTAATTAAGGATTGGATTAGATTGGATTATTTAATTATGGCAAAGCACACGAGTGCTATCTGCCTAAAGGGAGGGACGCCTTCGTGGAGGACTTTCTAAGGTAAACTGGCTCGTATACACGTTACACATGGGGAAACCCACGAAAACGCCCATGCAGCCAGCCCGTTCGCGGGATTCGAATCTCAGACCGAACTACCAGTGCTCAGCGTCTTTACCGCTCGGTCGCTGGTGGGCTATTTAATTAAGGTGGTGTGGTGTATGGTGGTGTATTTAATTACGGCAAAGCACACTAGGGCTATCTGCCTAAGGGGAGGGATGCCTTCGTGGAGGACTTTCTAACGGAAACTGGCTAGTATACACGTTACACATGGGGAAAACCACGAAAACACCCATGCAGCCAGCCCGTTCGCGGGATTCGAACCTCGGACCGAACTACCAGTGTTCAGCGTCTTTACCGTTCGGCCGCTAGTGGGCCATTTAATTAAGAAATGACCATCTAAATTTAGAAACAGCGTACCGTAACAGCAATTTAATTATTGGCGCCGTATCTTTCATGTTACTCCCGACTGGCAAGCTACATTATTTTTAATGAGTAGTCGGGTTTTTGCTAGTAACTTCATTTGGAAATCGCGCTTAAACTAGGTTAGTTGGTTATTTGAACATAGAAAGAACATGGGAGCTATTTGGTTAAGATGCTTTCATAGGGAACCTTTGTACAGAGAACCTAAAAAAACTACGAAAAACCAACCATGCAAGCCTGGGTTAGACTTCGCAACAAACAATTAGTATTTAACAATCTTCAAATGCTCGGCAACTGGTGAGGCTCCAATTAAATCTCTAATTTAATATTTTATTTGTAAATATTTAAAAATATTGTTGTATACTTAGACACAAAAAGCAGAATTTAAGTTTTGTTAACTCGTTAGTGAACTACCAAGCCGTAATGCAAATGAATATTCAATTTCTTTTGCAATAATTGTATTCACTTAATATTCTTGGTATATGAACTAAAGAAGGAACGTTCTCGGAAGATTAAAGAAGTGTTTAAATCCAGTGATATAATGTTTGTCTTACAAGCTCAGGATCAAAACGATTCTGCTATTGCCCCAGTAGTTGACTTGTAAATGGCTGTGAATTAAGCAGATGACTTTTAAACTTACGTTTTCAGTCAGACAACGTATTCCAAATGTTTTGTATTGCATGATAATGCATTTTTTCATTATTCAATAATCAGTCGGAGAACCGCTTGTGTTCCGAAAATAAGTATGTGTGGTTTTTTTCTTTGTGTGGGTTATTATTGTGGTTTTTTTTCCTTTCCCAAAAACTAAAGTTACCTCTCAAAGGAATTTTTTTTTTTTTTTTTTTTTTTTTTTTTTTTTTTGATATTGAAGAGACAAAAGGAGTATGACATCTACTTTTAGAGGCATGTCAAAAACAGATCGGGCCCACCAGCGGCCGAGCGGTAATGTCGCTGAACACTGGTAGTTCCGGTGATTGGTCCGGGGTTCGAATCCCGCGAACGGGCTGGCTGCACGGGTGTTTTCGTGGTTTTCCCCATGTGTAACGTGTATACGAGCCAGTTTCCCTTAGAAAGTCCTCCACGAAAGGCATCCCTCCCCTTAGGCAGATAGCCCTAGTGTGCTTTGCCATAATTAAATACACCACCACAACACCACCACAAAAACAGATCTCTACAAGCCTTCTCTTGCATTACATGTTGTGCAGTCAGACAAAAAGTTGCATCAGCGTAAATTCTATAATCTATTTTTATTACACTCTGATTACTTTATTAACATACAGTGAATATTGTAGGGTTTATATTTATTTTCACTAACATTTATTTTAAACTATCTTTCCTGTCAAGCCTTACTTTCCCCTGGAATTGCCAATGCCAGAGTATGTAAATTTTAGTAGAACGCGCAAAGTATTCAAATTTTAAGCAGAAGTAATTTGAGTTAAATAGAAGGGAAACGAGTTCGTAAGTTTGCTTTCTTGCTTCACGAGCGTGAAGGTGGCTAGGTAGAAATTGAAGAACCGCGCGTTTCGGCTTGTGTGCTTGCCTCGGCAGATAGTTGAATCTTTCAACTTAATATTCAGAAAGTTAGCTGAAATATCAGCTGTATCTTAGAACGCGATTAGGTTAGTTACGTTTAGAGAGCCTCGTAGGTAGTAACTTGTTATTATTAATTTTTAGTTTCTTATTTTTATTTTACCGCCGGGACGGCGTAGTTTGTGAGCGTCAAGTGCACGCATCTGTAACTTCTAAAGTAGGATAAAAAGGGAGTTAAACCCTTCTTAAGAGTTTTGTGTACTTTCCAGTTCATAGCAGTCACTATTATTGTTGCGTGTAGGTTGGGGCCGCGCAACACCACATTGGCGCCCGAACACTTGTCGAACTGAAATGGCCGAAAACTGGATGGAAGCTTCTGGACAAGTCCAACAACAAGAAATGGCAAGCCAATTGGAAGGATTTGGATACCTGGTCCAGACGATGAGAGCATCAATCAAGCCAAACGTCAATTTCGACGGAAAAAATTCGGTGGCGATATTCTTAGAAGGCCTCGAAAACCATTTCCAGCTCTACCCTGTGCCTGAAAGACACAACGTTGCCATTGCCACATCTGCGCTAAGAGGACAGGCCTCGCTATGGTGGAAGAATATAGGTAAATTTTTATTAGGGGAATTCGGAGGCCAAACATATACCTTTGAAAATTTCAAAAAATCATTATTAAAGGCCTTCCCCATAGTGAAAGACCGAGCAAAGCTAGAAGCCGAACTATATAGTTTTTATCAACGGAATATGGAAGAGTTGACGGACTTTATTCTGCGAAAAATTAAACTGACGGATATGCTGTATGGGAAGAAACAAGACGCGGAAATTATTGAAATAATCTTACCAAGACTGCTACCTGCTGTTCAAGATTACTTCGAAATCAGAAACCCAAGCACATTGCAGGAACTCTTCGAGTTGGCGGTCAAGTTCCAAAATCGCAGAATAGCGGGAAAAGCTAGAGGGGCATCGTGTTCTCAAGGTCTCCGAAGGCAATCTTCAAATGAGCAGACCAGAAACGCAAATCGCTCTTATAGGGGAAAGAGCTATCAAGCTAACTCATCGAAGCTCGAAGGTCAAGGCCCAAAAAGGAAATTTGAAAACAACCGTCCGCGTACCCAGAAGGCAGAAGTTGAAAGGAAAGCTTTAAACGAGTAGAGTGGCCTGTAAAAGCGAGGGTCCAGACCCCGGAAGTTTCGAAAAAACCCTCAAGATACTTAAATACGGTCATCGTAAAAAACTCACAATTACCGATTATACAAGTCTTGGTTGGCGATGTACCAGTAGAAGCCCTCATCGATACAGGAGCAGAAGGTAATTTTATGAGTGATACTTTTTTTAAGAAGAATTTTAATACGTTACGATTATTTAAAAATAAAAACACAGAAATCATAGCAGCGCAAGGACAAACTTGTCAATGTATTGGCAAATTATCATTACAAATACAGATTAAAAAAGAAAGCCTTAAAGTATTAATTTTTGTAGTAAAAAATTTTCAAAGTCCACTTATTTTAGGTATGGAGTTTTTAAGGGCCGCGAGGGCCAAACTGAATTTTCAGGACACTTCTATTGTGCTGGAGATGGATCGGAGGGTGTGGACCCAGTGGAACAACCGCAAGTCGACCTTAGCAATTTGAATAACCTTGAAAGTCAAGCCATCCAGCAAGTGGTGAGTACTTTTTCGAATTTGTTTTCAGAACGGCCTGGTAACTGTCAAATTGTTACGCATGATATACAGTTAACTGCCGACAAACCCTGTAGGACTAAACCTTACCGCTATGATAAACAGAAAGAACAAATCATCGAAGAACACATTCAGGAAATGTTAAAGAACCAAATAATAACACCCATAAATAGTGAGTACGCGAGTCCAGTCGTACTATGTAGGAAAAAGAATGAGTTTCCTCCTTCGGATAAAAGGGCTTGGAGGTTTGCTATCGATTACAGAAAGCTTAATAGTGTTACTAAATTCCCAGTTTACTCTTTGCCGGTTATAGAGGAAATTATTAGAAAGATTAAGTCTACGAGATACATGACTACGTGGGACTTAACGTCTGGCTACTATCAAATAGCTATGAGACCCGAAGACATACATAAAACCGCGTTTATAACAAAATCGGGCACTTATGCATTTTTACGCATGCCCTTTGGGTTGTGTGGGGCCCCATCAACATTCCAGAGAGCTATGGACATTGTTCTAAAGCCTGTCCTAGGAAATCGACTTTAATCTATCTAGATGATATAATTATAACGAATAATACGTTGGAACAACATATTAAAGACTTAGAAGAAGTTTTTAAATTATTAAAAGAGGCTGGTCTTACAATTAATGCATCAAAATGCAAGTTCGCAACTAAAGAACTTAAATATCTGGGTTATAAAATTTCGCAATACGGTATAGAAACTCAGGATTCAAAAATAAAAGCCATCAAGAATTTCCCACCTCCAAAACACCGCCAAGAAACTTTCTTCTTTCCTTGGGTTATGTTCTTATTATCGGTCGTTCATAAAAGATTTTGCTAATATTGTTGAACCCTTGTTAGTAATTAAAAGAAAGAAAATTAAATTCACGTGAACAGCAGAAGCAAATACTGCATTTGAAAGGTAAAAAGAAGCGCTCATCAATGCCCCTGTTTTGAAATTCCCGGAGGGGGACGAAAATTTGGAAATTGCAGCAGATGCGTCGGACTATGCTGTAGGTGCTGTTCTCATGCAAAATGGCCATCCTTTGGCATTTTTTAGTAAAACTTTGAACCCTATGCAAAAGAATTATACAGCTACAGAGAGTGAAACATTAGCCGTATTAATGGCTGTACACAAATTTCGAGTTTATTTCGGCAAAGCGCCAGTAACAGTCTTTTCGGATCATGCGGCTGTTGGTAGACTTTACTCGGGGAAAAACCTAACGCCCAGGTTAATAAAATGGGCTTTAAAACAAAGAATGTTTTAAAAAGCTAATTTTTCTCTCGCGTTATAGATTGTATAAAAAAACATGATCTTTAATATGATTTAGATTGTTTCAGCCGATATAAGAATCGGGTTACTCGGTGGTACAGAATAAACCCTGCTGGACTGTTTTATTTCTTTGTCATTTAACTTTTAATTAAAATATTTATCCTTTGGACTTCGCTTTAAACTTTATTTATAGTTAAAATGACTAGAAAATGAAAAGCTGTCTTCAGCTGAAACGCAATTCATGTAATTGATATTTTAAAAAATTGACAAGAATGCAAAATTTATGGAAGTCTAGCAATCGAAAAATCTTAATTTTCTTGTGTGTGCTCTGAAAATACCTGTAGAAGGAAAGAAGAAAATTAGGGAGAAATGTAAGCAAAAATTTGCAGGGAAATATGGCTGTCAGACATACCAAGATGTTTCAAAAAGTTGGACGCTTTGGAATATACTTTCAGGATACTTCAAAGAATTTAGGTGTTCAAAGAAAAAACATTTGGACGTGTACACCAGCAAATACCATCAATTGAGCTTGTGGTTAACAGAAAAGACAAAAACGATATCATTGCAGATTAAAGTGAAAAGCGACTGGTTTTAGACTATACGGTTGCATAAATTTAAATTACGTTATAGAACATCATATCATATCATAAATGGAGAATCCCATGATTTTCTCATTCGAATTATTTGAAGATTCAGGAGTTTATCCAGTGATGTATGTGGATGTCACCTAAAGATGTTTTTTTTTTCCTCCTGATAAAACAGCGGCCGAGCGATAAAGTCGCTGAACGCTGGTAGTTCTGTCCGAGGTCCGAATCCCGCAAACGGGCTGGCTGCATGGGCGTTTTCGTGGTTTTCCCCATGTGTAACGTGTATGCGAGCCAGTTTCCCTTAGAAAGTCCTCCACGAAGGCATCTCTCCCCTTAGACAGATAGCCCTAGTGTGCTTTGTCATAATTAAATAAACCAAAACCTCTTGATGAAACCAGTCTTTCCTTTCATCTCATACCTTCAAAATGTTTAGTCTCTAAAGACTGATAAAGGCTCTGACCAAATATTGATGAAATGGATTGAATTGAATTATTAAGTTACGTCAAAGCAGGGCTATCTGCCTAAAAGGAAGGATGCCTTTGTGAAGAACTTTCTAAGGAAAATCAGCTGGCATACACGGTACACATGAGAAAATCCACGAAACGCCCATGCAACCAGCCCGTTTACCGGGATTCGAACCCCGGAGTGAACTATCAGTGTTCAGCGACTTTACCGCTCGGCCGTTTGTGGGCCTTTATGAAATGGAAGGCGATAACCTTATTTAAAATGATTGTCAGAAATATCAAGATATTTCGAAAATTTGGATGCTTTTTAATATATTTGCGGAATGCTTAAAGAAAAAGAGCAAGAATAAAGTCGAATGCCTGAAGAAAAAGAGAAGAAAAAATTAATTTTACGGTAAGATTTAGTATTTGTATTTTTTTTAAATTTAAAACTTTTTAATCTTATGATATTTGATTCTTACGATTTCAAAAATAAAATATTTGACTAAAATATGAATAACATTTAAGAAGCCAAATGTAGGATAAAATTGTGTAAAGCAATGGGCACAATGATAAAACTGTTTAAAGCAGTGTATGCAAGTCCTCCTAAGTTAAAATGTCGCAATCCTAAGTTAAATGTCTCTGTTATTTCTATATATCTTTTCTGAACGGAACATTGAAAGGCGTGTTAACTGTGCTAGAATCAAATAAAGCAAACGATAATAACAGGTAATCATTCATCACACTGCTCACTACCTGTAGTCAACTTTTGTCGAGAGAATAATGTAACTTTCCTTACTCTTCTCCCACATGCAAGTCAACCATTGAACAAATGTTTCTTCGCCCCTCTGAAAGCTGCCTACTCATGTAAAGTTGAAAAGTGGCTCGTATAAAATACAGAAAAAGTAATAACAGTGAAGAAAATAACAAGGATTTTTCAAAAAGCCTATTGTATCATGGCCAGGATTAAACTCGCAGGCAAAAGTGTTCTGAGTTATAGATATAATCCTGACATATCGGTGAGGACCGCTACTCTCCTTCACTGTTTACTACTATGCCTTTGGACTATGATTGCTCCGCCCCTGAAGGAATTGAAATCAACTTCAGAGATAAATGCCAGTATACAATCAATTGGGCCCCTTCCTCAAGAACATAAAAGAAGAGAAAAAAGGAAACAAGTAGCTAAAAAATCAGAGATCGTGACCTGATCTCCAATCAAAAAGTGTTAGAGGAAAAGCTAGAATCAAATAAAGCAAACGATAATCGGGCTCATAAGAAAAATGAAAATAGGGACAAACTCGAAGAAAGGAAAAGCCTAAAAGCAAAGACAATAGGCGTTTTGAATACTCCTAAAACGCAGTTCCTTCAAGTTCGGCAACCAATGAGGATGCAATCCGTCCAGCTTGCGAACAATCATAAGACGAAGACTGGATTCAGAGTGACATACGCAAGCAATGGGTGTATGAAAAATGTTCCAATTACGAAGTCACCGGAGCACATGTATGTGACTAATGTTAGCCTTTTTGCGTGCCTACTCTTACCCGCCACATCGGGTAAGGTTACGCATTTGGCCTTCTTGTTTCGAACTTGTTTTGATACATGTTTTCTTAAAGTGACGATTTCCACTTTTTACATCATTCTTTCACAGTTAATAAATTATGACTCTTATCTTTTCCCAAGGTCTGTCATTATATGTCTTACTTTTACAATGAAAATTTCACTAAGTGCGTATTCTTACCCTCCTTTCCTATATCTGATAGTGAACAATTTTTGTTATGATTTTTAAAAGCATTCTTTATAATTTTATTTTTTTAAAAAATTGAGATATAATAACGAATTTTATTTTTTTGATATCCTAAATGATTTTAATATAAGGAAACCTATTCACCATTATTCTTTATTCTAGTATACTTCTTTTACATGGTACAGCACTGAACGTATCCACTGTGTAAAAAAAAAGAATATAATGTACCAGGGTCGGCAATCCATTTCAATCTCAGTGAAGTACTTTCTCCAACAGCAGTTCACTCAGAATTCTAATACTACTTATAAGATACATTTAGCAAACATGTAAACTATGCTTCACTTTATGCAAAACGATTAAAATATAATAATTTTCCCACCTTCTATTAAATATTTTTGATCAAAAAAAGAGTAATGAATCTTATGAAGTAATGAAGATCTTCATTTGGTTGCATACGCAGTGATTTCTCTGATCTTATATCCTTAATTATGTCCAGAACTTTAGAACTGTTCTTAAAAATATTAAAAGAAAACACAGGTTTCCCACTTAAATTCAACTTTTAATTTCCCTGGTTTCTCATGGCCAAATGGAGCAATTTTCTTGGCCAAACACAATAAACTAGTTATCAAAGTAAGTGTAAAGAAATGAAGGATTCTATATGCTTACTACAAAATGCAAAGTAATAATTCAGAACTTTATAAAAATTTAAGTTATATTACTGCTGAAAAACAAATGAAAGGAATTATATAGGAAATGTGCGTCTAAATCATTCAAATAAGTAGATAGAGTTTTATAAAAATTTCAATCTCTGCAAAAGCAGTGAAGTGTGCAAAAGAAATTAATTACAGTGCAAAATTCGTTACAATTATTCCATTGATATTTAAAAGAATGCGTAATTAGTTATTTATCGCCACATATACAGCCAATTGCTGTAATAATAAATTCTATGTTTCTAAGAAAAACAAAGATTATTTTGTTGCTCGGTGCTTCTCTAAATTCTAAAAATTTTGCATCTTCTGAATTCTGCCGCTTGTGCTACCACACCAGCTATGGCGCCGATTGGGGACTTTATTGAATAACTAATCGGCTATTCTCTATTCAAATGTAATCTTTTGACCTTAAGTATGATTTACAAAATCTATTTTCAAGACAATTTTTGTTTATTGCATACTGTTTAAAACATGAAAATTTTATTATTTTGAGAGGATTAATGCGTACTTCTTTTTTTTTTTTTAACTTTTCTGATTTTTTTTTTTTTTTTTTTTTAATTTAGTCTTTCTGAAAATATTTATATTTTTTTCAGACTTTCTAGGATTATAGAAGTGACTAGAAATCATGAAATATCAGTTTAGCATCAAAATAAAACTGAAAGAATTCAGGGTTAAGTAAAAAATACATTAAACACACAATTTAGCTACTAAAACATAATTTTAAATATAATTAAAATTTAAGTTAACTTAATAGATTCATTTGTATGAACCTTTAATATAAAATATTAAATATAACTTAAAACTTACTTTTGGAATAGTTTTTGTCCACTGCAGAAACAAAGTATGTATTAATTCACGGACAACATCTAACACTTCTTGATAATATCCTTCAATCTTAACATCATATTTTCTAGACCACATATGACTTGCTGTTTTCAAAACCTTGAAAGAACAATATAATTTCAAGAAATTATTTACTCATTTCAAAAAATAAAAATAAAAAAATCTAAAAGCAGAACTCATTATTCTCTGAGCATACAAAAAACATAATTTGTATATTACATGATTAATACTCAAATATATAAAAAGTAACAAAAGTTTTACAAAAATCATTACTACAAATTTTAATAAAAACATTACTAGCCTTAAAATAATCTACGTTTAAGATATCACCTATACGCTTTTTTCTTTTATCATTATCCCCACTTTCTCTGCGTTCTGAACAAAAGGTAAGTAAAACAGGACTGAACCCAGTTCTAGAAAAATCAGGCCGCAATAAACGTATCTTATGACACCGTGGTGTCTATGACCACTGAAACTAAACTGTGAATGATTTCTTTGATTCTATTAAAACTTTTTGATCGAGAGCTGTCATACAGAACTCTTGTACCGTAAGCGAACTTCCGATATGGAGGAATAATCTGACCAGTGGTCTTTTAAATATTTAATTTAAAACTTAAAAGAATTTAAAACTTTAAAGAAAGATTTATTGGTTAAATAAAAGTAAACATCAGTACAGCTACAGAATGAACAGACTAAGTTCTAAGTGATCAACGGATCAGAAAATCGCTTGGTGCAATTCTACTTAGGGCATTTTTCAAACAAAAGCCTTTTAATTTCCTTTTACGTTTTCGTCGCAAGGAAAATGCACAAGGACGAGGAAAGTCCTTAACCAGTTTTATTTGTTGATTTCTATCCGGTCATTTAGCGAACCCCGTGGTTCTTTCTCAAGAGAACTGGAAGTCCTCTAATTTAAACCTGACGTTCCATCACACCTGAAGATCGTTACACTCCACTCAAGCCTGATGCTATTATGAAAATTTTGAAATTTTCTCTATTCAGGAAAAGAAAAAGTTGTGAATTTTATGAACTTGGAGATGTATAATTGATTAGTTTTTTAGGAAATAAAATTTTGATCATTATCGGGCTTTTTTTTTTTTTTTTAAGTACAAATGTTCTTTTAGTTCATCCATCCGAATGGGGGTTTTGCATTATTTAGATCTTTTGCAAGTCTAAGATATTCTTAATAAAATTTTTTGAATCTTTGCATCGAAAACATATACATATGAAACATACATATTTTGGGCAAAAAGACTGCGTTCACACTGGATATTGAATAAGTCATACTGGTGACGAAAAGCAGACAGAGAGCCGCTGGTCAACGGAGACGTGAACAACTGACGTTGGTAAATGTTGAAAGTTAGTTGCACTTTGTGTGACCCCGTTAGTGTCATAGCTTCATGTAAACTTGCAGAAGTTGCAAGCCAGCTAATATACAATATTTCCAATAAGCTACTGAAATACCACAGATGACAGGTTACTTTGTATTATTGTAAGTCTCATTACCTATAAGGAATAACTTTTTATGTTAATTTTTACATTTTTGTGCTGGATCTTGCATGCGCAATAAGGATGAAGGAAAGAAGATAACTCATCTTAACAAGTAGAGATAACTTCTAAGGCCGAGCAGTTAGTCACAAATAATTAAATTACATAGTTAGATACTCTTAAACAGATTAACATGGTTAGAATTACATTTTTTTTTATTTCTAAAAAATATCCATTTAACAAGTACTAAGAACATTTTACAGCAGTTATAATTTATGATGATGATTCTAAAATGATATTATTCTAACCATACATTAAAAACTACAAAAAAATGTTTTGCAGAAACAATAAAAATAAAATTTTTATACATCTTTTTTAACTTGAAAATTTTCCAGATATTTTGTATCGATTTCCTTCTCTTTAGCAACCGTACTAAGTTTATTTGTTTCAATAAACATACCAATGTTCCCACTAGTCTCCGCTTCATCTCCTAATTTGTAAATGTTTCAACAAAGTACCTTTGAAGAATAATTTTCTCTCTCTTTATAAAATCAATTTCTTTTTCAATGAATTTCTCTTCATTTTAGAATTTTCGGATTTAACTGCTTGTGCTGAGAATGTATAGAAGAAACTGCTAACTTATTTCTTTAACAATACGAGTATTGAAAATAAATATGAAATCACAGTTTAATTTGCGCCGGTTGAGATTCGCACCGGAGCCAGCGTTATTTCTTTTATGTAAGTGAAACACAGTTTAGCAGATAAATTTTGTTTTTAAAATAAATATGCCTTAAAAATCGATTATAACTTTTGAATGCATGCCTTTCTCTGCAGAACAAACATTTTGACAGAGGTTAATTAACTTCTAAGGAAAGAAATGCCTCAGTCCACATCAAAGAATTTTAATTCCGAGAAGAAGTAAGGCTTCAACGCTACAGCAACGCCCTAGAGAAAAATGTCTAAAAGGCGTCTAAAATGTGTAAAAGGCGTCGACAAACTTTACAGGCGTAAAGACAGACTTTAAAATTCATCCACGACCGCGATCCAAAACCGCCGGTAATATCTGAGAGCCTGTCAGAGCACTATAATGAATGGTTTAAAAAAGTGAATTCTTTACCTAAAACTATAATTTCTTTAATCTGTTTAATTTGCCAGCTTTAATTTCGTTAAAAATTCATATCATGACATGAGAAAAGGTAATAAAAAATCGTATGTAATAAGCAATTGAATTGGAAACTCTCATTGCCTCAGTATAAAGTTTTCTTATGCAGTGCAGATTATCTGCCTTACTTTTAAGAACCAATGGATGCCCAAAATTTCCAAAAACCGAACTTCATCAAATCTCTGAAATTTTAACATAATAATGACGCTAATCACAAAATGGACAATCCTAAAAACCTCCTCTCAAAAGAACAAAATAACATCTAAAAGAAGCAACTCCAAATTAACTCTTGTCTTAAAACCTAAATCTTACTCCGAAACAATTAAAACACTAACCCCAATAAAAATATTTTCGAATTCTTTTGCACAATGAACGAGCTCGGAAACATCTTCGGAAGCACTAAATTATCCTAATTAACATTTCTCATTAACGACTTGCTGTAATTCTACCTATGCCTTAATTTGCTTGTATTTCTAACTTTCCATCAACTGAGAGGTAAGAATCAGCTCTTTTCCCTTCATCTAAAAACCAAGCATTCAAGAACGCGGTCAGTATTGGGAAGGGTAACCCATGCAAAGGGTTACTTAAACGCTACGTTGCGCGTTTTTTTTTTTTTTTAATTATTTAAATAATAGTAAATGTTACATCTATGAGTTTATTTGAGGAAATATATTATCATAGACATTTAAAATGAAAGTACAATTTAATATTGTATCACATTAGAAATATTAATATAACAATAACCATTAACATAAATAACACTTTTTCTGTAAAATTTAAAAAAAAAAAAAAACTGTACGCAAAGTACATTGCAGGATAAAGATTTTAAGTATAAATAACAGCAAAGGCTAATTTTCAAATAGCAGATTTATGCTTTGTACTTCACTAACATTTTAAGTAGAAGGAATTTCGCCAGCACTCTTCTTCTCTCCTTCATATTCTTTGATCCACATGTCAGAGGCTTATTCTCTAGGTAGTGCAATGTATTGAGAGTAGGTAAAATATTTTGCTTCCAAAAGTACTAAAAGTGATTATCTTGGTCATGCACGTCCAGCGCTCGTTACCTCTCACTGCAGAGTTCCTGCAGGCTTGAACAAAAGAATATGAAGGGCAGAAGAAGGCAAGCTCCCGTGGACATAATGCAAAGAATATTGCATAATGTAAACCAGCCTGACTAGCCTCAAGCGACTTTCGAATCGAAGTCAGCATGCAGTGAAGCAAACGCGCAGGGTGCTGGCGAAATGCCTTCTGAAATGTTAGTGAAGTACGATGCATAAATCTGCTATTGCGGAAAGGAAAAATTCTGAAAAGATTATACAGAAAATGGGCTATCACTCAGAGTATTCGTGCTTCCTGTCTTGTTTTTCATACTTCCTATTTCATAAGTAATTTTAAGTTCTTGCCTACATTAACGCTATTAAAATATTTCAGAATTAGTAACCAAAATTAAAATTTTACTCTGTAAGCTTTTTGTTCTGCAAATAAGTGCATGGAATCGTCACAATTTGATCTGCGGTTTGATTTTCGGTTCCCAGGATCGCGAGACCCCGACGATGATCCTAGATATTTTTTAATATGTTTTAATTTGCTGAAACTTCGATCTGAACAATTTGAAGTGTTCGTGATTCGTCCTCAAATAGCTCATCAGATTGCTTTTTGTGCTGTGGAATTTTTTCTTCGTTAGAATAGACTCAACTGCAATTTTTTCGGCTACTGTTTTAGACTCTTGTATCCAATATTCCATAGGATTTTTCTCTTATTTTTTATAATTCCTCAGTTTTAGTCAGTTCTTTCGTTAACTACACAGAAAGCAGAAGAGGAATTCCTTTTGAATTTCTATAGTTACTCGATTGAATTCTGGAAAAATATTAGCTCAAATTTTCAGGTTGATAGTAAATTCAAAATTTTTCACAGCATGTACCAGATTTTCCACCTCGTGCTTTGATTCCGCGTCAAGAGAAGTACCTTTAATTTCTTTTAAATATTTTAATATTTCCATTAAATTCATTAGAAGGACTTGCACAGCCACATATTTTGCCGACCATCTTGTCTGGATGCTTCCTTTTACGTTGCATTTTGTAAATTTTTTCATAATATACCATCGAGTAGTGCATCCGACAAAAAGTGAAGTATTTTCTGAGTAATTCCAAACAGATTAACTGCTTCCGGGCACGAAGAAGCAGAATGCAAACCGATAAGATACGAGGAATGATCCAAACATGGCACAAATTCCTAAGGCTTATTCATTTCTGTAATCCTATCTTATACTGTCTTAGAAATGCCAGCCATATTAGACCCGTTGTCGTAAGACTGACACCGACATTGTCCAATATCTAAACCATCAAGTGTCAATTAACACACTAATTTTCTACAATGCACTGATAAATACATTCTTCTATCTTTCCACAACTTGAAATCAATTAAATTTTTCGGTCGGCATATGCAAATAATTAGTATTTGAGAGCATTTAGACGACACAGGAGGGAGGAACATCTGTAGCATTGCATAAAAGAAAAATTGCGTAGTGGATTTCTCATTTGGAAAGTGCTTTGTAAGGTGTTTTGGAAAGTGTTTGCTCATAATATCGTGTTATGCCTCGAATAAAAGAGGAAATGCTTACCAGGAAGTTCCGAAATTCAATAGAGGCAGGATCCTTGCCAATCGAAAGTGTAGATTATCGTTCCGTGATATCGCCGGTCGCACTGGTCCACATCCAACCACTGTCATGCCAATATGGAATCAATGGATTGCTGAGAGTCATACTGAACGGCATGCAGGATTTCAACGCCCTCCCATGACTGACAACAGAGAGGACAGACATATTGTGAGGCCAGCCCTGCAAAACCGTACAACCACATCACGGAGTATTAGTCAGGAAATGGGCATGCTTGCAGCACGCCCAGTATCAGCTCACAAGGTGCGTCGACGTTTGCAGCATCGTGGACTATCAGCAGGGTGACCATTACTTCGGCTTCCCTTGACAATGCAGCATAGAGAGAGACGGCAACTCTGATGCGCCAGACAATAAAGCTGGGTACAGGAGTGGCACAATGTCGCCTTTTCAAACGAGTCACGTGCACATTTTGATGTCCGTATACGTGTGTGGAGTGTCCGAGGAGACAGCACGTCGCCTGCTTGCATTCGATATCGGCATAGGGGCCCTGCACCTGGTGTGATGATTTGGGCAGCCATTGGGTACATGACATGCACGTCTCTAGTTCGGATCGACGGTAATTTGAACGCAGATGAGTACCTTTCTGACATGTTACGTCCAATGGTTGTGCCTTATCTTCAACGCTCCCAAACGCCATGTCCAAACAAAATAATGCGACACCAAATGTTGCACGTCGTGTTCTGACCTTCCTAGATACCCAGGGTCAGTTTGAAAACCTAGCAAGCTCGATCGCTGCCCTGGCTCCAGATCTGTCACCCATTGAAAATATCTGGTCATGGGTCGCTGAGAGACTAGCCCGCCACCCCTCTCCAGCTAATAGGGTTGATGAAGTGTGGCATAGACTTGAAGCAACATGGAATGAGTTGCCCATTTCTGTCATCCAATCCCAGTTTGATTTTATGTCTAATGGGGGAAGGGCCCTTTTAACTACCAGGGTTGGCAGCTGTTTCTACTAATTTCGCACCCCTGTAAACCTTCAAAATGCTTACAAATTTAATCATTTTGTCTTCATGCCATATTGTTTACGTGCAATAAATATCTTTTTTGTATTTGCTTTACTTCATGGTGTTGCAATTTTAATGGCCAGCAGTGTATTTGAATTTGCCGCCTACGAAAGTTGCCGCTCGGGACAAGAACCTCGGCTTGCCCCCGCTAGATCCGGGACTTGTGAAAAGATAATATAATAAAGAGAAGATAAACATAGACTTGGAAGCAAAAGGGACTTGGGAGAAAAAGGAAAAAATTCAAATAATTTTATTTTCATTGTTCTTAAAAATATTCTCGAAAAGATAAGTAATTCGTCACAAATTTCCTATAAAACACATCCATTACGTGTTAAAACCATGAAGACGCTTTTCATTTCGTCACATTTTTCTGGAAACTGTAGATCTATAAATATTGCCTTTAGACCTTACGAGCTGCAAAGTCTAAAATTCGAAAGAAAAATCATCCCTACCAACTCTGTAAGAGAAAAAAAATCAGAGGATTTTTGAAAAACAATTTCGAAAAGAGAAGAGTAAATTGAATTTTCAAAAGAAAACTTATACACAATTAAATATTCTGAAACAATTATATGGGAAAAAATCTTAACGTGAAAATGTATTAAAAAAGGCAAATTAATTAATTTTTAAATAATTACAGTAGCATTTTTGTTTGTATCATTAATTTTAGCATATTTATCAATGTTATTATGTTTGTAAAAAAAATCATTAAAATTTCGAAAATGTCCGAATAAAAAATTTTATACGCAAACTGATTTTGAAATCGCCAAAATGTTGATAAGTTGGCAAATTTAGCGCTGTTTAATAAAAGAACCAAAAAAGGGAAAAGTTGTTTTTCATGTAACATTAATGAACTCTTCATTCGCAATTCTTAAATTCGAGTATTAAATATTTATGTTCAGAAGTAATATTAGGAGGGAATTCCAGCTTAAGCCATGAAATACATATTTATCAATGCATCGCCAAAAAGTATTCCTCCAAAATGTTAATTCACTCTCAATACGGGAGTCGAAAAAAAACTGACAGAAATATCAGATGAGTAAAATTAAGAATCTTTTGCCGGTTTGGGACGAAATTAAGAACTTTTAAGGACCAAAAATTACTTTCAAAAAACCTAAAGACTTTTTAAGTACTTTCAAGAACCGTACGAACCCTGATATATGAAATTTGTGCTAAGTAACAAAGGGCATTCATTGGGAAAGGAGGGAGGTGGAATTTATGATGACATCAGTGTTATGAGTACTCCACCTCGTGTGTAGGTATAGATAATGCATGTTGCGAAAATAGACCTTTGAAGTGTCCTGTTTGATTATGCCTGGATAATGATGGTGAGTATTTACATTATCTCCTCTGATATCATTATGCTTTTCAGAAATGAAAGTTATATATATATATATATATATTTAAAGAAAATAGAGCAAACACTTAGCACTTCAGAAAAGCAAACAAAATTTAACAGTTTTAACTTCTTTGCATAATATGCAATTATTATGCTGTGTTATATTTATTGGCAATCATTGACTTTGGATTTATTAAAAGCATAGACTTTCCTTTCTTATTTTTTCCTCTAACATCATTTAAATACCTCTCCCCCCCCAAAAAAAAAAGTATTATTTTTAGTCTTTTATTTAATTGTTACAGTTTAAAAGGATATAATTTGCAAAGTTTCAAGAATTTTAATGATTTTTCTCCTTCGTTATATTATGTGCCTTCTACTAAGGGAAAATAAATTCATTATGTTTCTCAGGTTTTTTTATGTTTTTACATAGTCCTGAACAGATTTTTTTCCATATTACAAAACATATAAAACTTATGGCTAAAAATATATAAAAATATACAAAAGCATGACATTAAAGGAAAAGCACGATCACTAATGCTAAGCAAAAACCATCACTAACAACTAGCTCCTTACCTACTGCAAAGACCATTTAAAATATTTTTACTAAAGATACAATGCGAAGAAAAAGATGCAAAGAAATCAAGAATATTCTGATATCTAGAATTCTCATAAAAATAATTTATAGAACGAAATTTGAATTGACAGTAATTTTAAAATGGAAAACAAAATCATATGAGTAAAAATTACAATGAACCTTCTCATAGCAATCATTTTATTAAGATCATCACCTTTGAAAGTGTTCACTATCCCTGAGATCATAAATACATATAAGCACTGATATTATCCCTTTTTATGACCACCACTTTTAGAGAAGATCAGAATTATGCGAATCATGGGTGATTGTCTTAGGTTCAAATTATTTATTTATTTCTCTAAACTAAATCTGTATACAATGAGAGGTTGATTTAAATCATTTAAAGTCGCTTTTAGAAATCACTCTGCTTATTAAGTCCTTTTTAACTAATTCCAAGAGTGACAAGTTATACAGATTTGAATATATTATTTAATACTATATCAAAAATTTGCTATAAATTAGGATTATACTTTTTTCATATTTTACAAGGTACAATAGAAAATATAGCTTCTTTCATATAAATTAGGATAAGTTTTCTTTTTTTTCATAGTTTACAAGGTACAACATATCTTCTTTTTATAGTTTTCAAGGCACAATACAATATAAAATATCACTTCTTTTTTTCCCACGATATTTTGCAACACGACGTTTTCGCCCGAACGTTTTTGTCCGCAATGTTTTTTACTGCAATGTTTTCGGCAGACACCCTTATTTTATGATGCGTACAGGATTATCATATATGGTTGAAATAGAAGAAATCTAATTCCCCATCCCTTCTGAAATATAATATCCTCCATTTAATTCAAATTTCTCTTAATCTTTTAACTTTTTCCATTTTTCTTGCTTCTCATGCACTATTTCCTGTAGCTATTCAAAATGTATGAACTTTATTTTTCTATTTATGTTCATAATGCTTATGCAAGAAAGTTATTTTTTCTGATATATGCTCAGTGAATCAAGAGAAAAAACATACTTAATATGTAGTCATATCCAGTACATCTAAAATACTACACTGCCCTCCAAACGTTAAAGAACAAAATGTTTCTGTTGTCTAATTTCAGATTGAAGCAACACAGAAACAAGAAATTTAGCAGACATGTTCATTAAACAGTTCTTTAATGAATGTGACATAGAATGCTTCTTAAGACCAACACAAACATGAATTACACCAAATATGTGCACTCCTGGCAGAGAAATCTAGTCTTGGAGAAACAGCATATCACAGTTGTTCGAGGAAAAATGTGATGGTAACATTACAAAAATGGGTTCTAATAAGGAATGTGTTCACCCCTAGCTGCAATACATTGGCGGCAGATGTATACATTCCCAGCTCAAACCATTATTTCACCACCTATGTAACTGTGTCCTTTCACAATGTGGGATTGTTTGTATCTGGTGCGTTGTTCCCTCCAGATCAGCTGACGACCTGAATTGCTCTTCCATGTGAAGTTGGACTCTTCGGTAACAGAACAGAAGCCCATTGCTGAGTGGTCCAGGAGACGTATTCTCCTGCCCAACATAAACGGGCAAGGGGGCACAAATAACTGGTCGTCTAACATACAGGCCTGTATTGTGCACGCGTCTGCGCACTGCAGTAGCTGAGATTCTTGTTCCTGTGACCACTAAATGACCTGCCATGAGCTCAAGCACAGTAATCCCTCTCTTCCTACGGTCCAAAAGAGCTAAATAACGATCTTCCGCAGGTGTTGTAACTCTTGGTCTGCTTGGAACATGTCTTCTAGACACAGAATCCTCGGATTCAAACTGATTCCTAATAGATTCCTAGTCGCTAGACTACACTGCGAGAGACACTGAAACATCTAGAAGCATGAGCTTGTGACATCCCCATTTCTATCCATCCGATCGCCCGCTACCTCAACAAATATGGAAAACGACTTCTCCTGGACATTGATAGACTCTTCTGGATGTCAACGAAATTGTTAATAACAATTAAATATCAACACTCGTGAACAAAACTTACGATTTTTGCATATTTTCACCAACTCTTACATAAGTGTTTATTTCAATAAAATAAAAGTGCTATCTTTGTTTTTGAATATATTTTCTTAAACTTTGTTATTTTTATGCATATAAATTGTTAATTTAAACGTTACTGGCATTTTTGTAATGATGAGCTTTAAAAAATATGCTCTTCCTTAACTTTTGGAGGGCAGTGTATTTTAAGAAATGATATGCCTCAATTTTTATAATTACTTTTTCAAAATGAAGGTCTATTTTATATATATATATAAAACCTCCAAAAAGTGCAGTTAAATATGTAATATCAGTACTAAATAAAAAAAATTACTACAAAGTTTATTTTTAATTGATGCTAATGTATTACAAAACAGATTATTCTCCCCACCCCCAATTTTGTGTTTTGCAATCTCTGGGTGGAATATGAAAGACTGGTTAAAGAATCATTTTTAATGCAAATCGTTAGCTCATTAAGTAATTAAATAGCAAACCAAAGAGGAAAAAATTGTTTCTAGGTTACTACAAAATAATAAAATTACATTTAGTTAGATAAAAAAAAAGGATAAAGAAATATTTGGGCACAATTAACTTATATGAACAGTAATTAAAAATAGGAAATGAAATAACTGTTTGATTTTCAAAACTTAACGAATCGCAATTATTTTGTTCTGTTACAAAATCTGAAACAAACACTTTTATCTGATTTTCACTTGATTTCCCTTTTAATAGTAATTCACATGTGCACAAATAACATTTTAAAGGCAATGATTTGTTAAAGACAACTTACTTTATACACTTGCTTCATACGTGAAGGTAAAATAGAAACATGAAATGCAGTACCCCCATACATTGGAAGCAATGGGAGTTCTACTGCTTTAATTTCAACAAGTTTTTGCTTTACAATATTTGCTTCTTTAAAAAATATATCATATAATGTCTCTATGCATCTTTGTAAATCTCGCTTTATAACCTGAAATAATTGTACTTATTATAATTGTTGAAATAAATAAATATTAAATATTGCAATTTTTTCAGTATCAAGGTATTTCATAAAAATTTCATCAGATATACAAAGCATAATTAATTACGAGACATCGTATATCGGAAGACAAATAAACATGTACTTTAGTATAAAATACAGAACTAAAAGATAAATAGCAAACCAAAATATTTATTTAATAATTACCTCTTTTTCAAAATAATTTTTGAACAATTCCAAAATCTGAATGCCTTCTTCAATAGTATTCAAATTTTCAAAAGCATTCAACATCAGTTTTGAAACTGCAACTTCAAGATTATAAACTTCTATTTTAAACCTTTAGAAAAAAATTATAAATTAACAATTATTAATAAACGAGAAAAATTACGGATTTGGCTTCTGTAAGAGGGAAAAAGTACTTTGACACTTTCAATATTTACAAGAACAATACTTAAATAAATTGGCTGATTAATATCATATAATTATTAATCAGACCAAATTCATCTTAAGTAAGCTTTGAAACTTTAAATCATTTTAAATAAACAATAATCAAGAATGTATAAGGAAGTTTGAAAGATCTGTACATTAAACTTCCCTGGAGGCTGGAACATATATATGGCCTACGCATTTGCTAATCTCAGAAATATTTACTTCACTATGGAGATTTAAAATTTGCTATTAATATGGTGCAGAAAATGGCAGACCATTTTGATTTGTTTTCCTGTTTCTTGTTCATTGAGTAATTGATAATATGGCATTAATACATAAAACATTAGTCTCTATAATCCATCTGAAAGTGTTAAGCAATTAATATATAAAACATTTATAATGATCATATAAATGAAATTTAACTTAATTCATGTATAAATTCTCTGAAATTTTGCATTGTGACAAATATAAAAAACTGAATCAAATTACCTTAATCATTAAATTATAGACCATAAGCACATAGGATATTCATGAAAAATAGCTATAAGCTTTCGTTTTGGCCCTAAACACTAAAAATTAGGCCTGGTTCGATCCCAGGTAAACAGAGTGGCTACATAGTTGGTTTTCATGTTTTTCCTCATCTGTAACATGAACACAAGACGATTCCCTTTGAAAGTCTTAAGCAAGTCTCTACTCAACTCTCTCTCTCCAAGGTAACACTGGTATATTTTGCCATACACAAGTAACCTAACCTTATTTCCTCAGCTATTGATTCTATGTAAGTATTTCTGTTCACAGAGTTTCTCTAAATAAAATACAGAATTTTATATGAACAGTTTCTACACTTGGCATGAGAAACAGTTCTAAAAATGCAGAATTTCCCTTTTTATATAGTCCTTATATAATACAATAAAAAAGAAGACAAAATTTTCTTACATTCTACAAGGTTAAAAATACAGTAAAGCTTTAATAAACTATGCTTTGGTAATTTTGATGTAAATTACTTGAATAAATGATATCATATAATTCATAAAAATATTAAAAATCTATTTACTGGCTTAGACCATTTTTCAGTACATATCTTCAAATAAAAATAAATATTCATCAAAAATTTTCCTTAAACTTTATGGATCAACTGCTAAAGAAAAGTCACTCACTTGATGATTAAAATGATTTCACACTAGATAAAACAGCAGTAAATCATATCAAACGTTACTTTTTTATATTCAAAACAATTCTATTCATAAAGCTGGAACTTATTGCAAAATTCTCCACCTTATTTAAAGAAATTCTGCAGCTGGAAGTGCATGCTTAGGATTAACAATTATGCATATTTTTATAAATTGAGCCCATTTCCTCGGTAAGTATTGACTTGTCTTTCACATTTTCCCAACACAATGCATAATACATTATATTAGAAATATCTTTTATTAATTAAATTAATGAACATTTCTAATGCTACAGATCAGTAGTCTCAAACAGGTAGCCGGTAAGGTTGCATGCAGATTTCAAGATTTTAGTTATCTGAAGTCTGGATTCATATTATTTTCCTTCCATTAAAAGACGAACTTGAATAACGCACCAGAGCAAATTAATTTACAATGCGCTATAAATCTTACTCAAAGATTTGAAGATACAGATTTCATTAACTTTTATTCATACTATCCAAAAAAAATAAATGAGCCCAGTTACAAATTTTTACACTAAGAATAATCACTTTATTTTAAAATACATTTATACGTAAACAGCCCTTTTTTCACAGTTGAAAATTAATGAGAAAAGAACCCGTTTGATCAATTAGTACCTATAATCCATGACGACGGTAATTTCTATAAACATTATAAGGCTATAAACATTATCAGAAACAAAGTGTTATCGAGTGTGAAGCTAAAGTAAGTCTATAATTATTTCTATACAAACATACGTATTTTTATTTATGCATCAAAGAAAAATTTAGTAAATAAGGATAAAGAGACTAAATTGTTATTGTTTGTTTTTAAGTTTTGTCCCAGTTGCAAAATTTTAAGTTTTCAGAATTTGTTAATTTTTAATTTAAATTAAAGTAAATTATTGAATGATAAATTAAACATTTTAAAGTTATTTGAAAGAAATGTCAATGTAATCTGTTTAGCTGTCAATATATTTGAACAGGAAATTTGATATGGTAAGTATAAATAATAAAAATAACTTACAGGTTTCAATTTTTTTCCTTTTCATATTATTATTTTTTATGTATGTTTTGATTAACATTTGGTAAGGAAAATTTAAAATGTATTTAAAATAATTTTTCTTGTGTGTATGTGTGACCCCCTTCCCCCAAAAAAAAAGATCTGGCCAGTCAGCCCACATGTAATATGAATTTGAGACCATTGCTATACATTATACTGTTTTTTGTTAGTATACAGTATTTTTTAGGAATTAGAAGCATCTTTCAGTAAGTGCACTGTACAGTGTTTGTAACGAGTGTTTATTACTAAGTTTGTTAATCTATTTTCTCTGTCCGTCCTGTATGTCTTCATGGTGTAACTGCAGGAACGCTCGACACATATTGGGAGGTCCGAAGTTCAAATCCTGAAAAAGTCATCGTATATTTCTAAGTTTCTTAACACCAAAAAAATTCTAACAACTCTACAAGTGGCTAAATGGTGGTGGACTATAATTCGCCACCACAAGAATATGCCGACTGAGCCCCCTCATCCCTAGTCGCCCTTTAAAAAGGGGAGTATATAAGGTAGTTTCTTCCTTCTTTTCTTCATGTTTTCAAGGTATAATTGGATGCATGCTCGAAGCTTATTCAGAAGGTTCGGAGTTCGAATCCCACGGAGGGCATTGCAGATTTCTTCAGTTTCCTGAGACTGAAAAATCCTAATGAAACTACAAATCTATTATGATAAATGTGTCATTATAATTAAAAAGGGAAAGACTATAAACCGTGTGGAATGGCAGCATATCTGAAAACACGAAATCTTCAAAGTTATACAGATGATCCAAATTCCCAATAATTTTATTGCATAATAATAAACAATAAGAATGGAGAGATAAGCTTACAGACAAAAATATGCCAGTTTTAAAACTCAGCAAAAAGCAATTATAGATTCATCTTCATTTCAAAAAATAGGTACTATACTTGAGAAAGGGATCTGATATGTGTTTGTCTTTAGATGAAGTATCTTGCCAGTTCATTTAAATGGCACGAAAAAGGAAAAAGAAAAGGCTACGTTTCTCAATACACATTTTAATATGAGTTTCTCTTCATAAGCAGTAATATTTTACCCAAATTTCAAATAAAAATGCTGGCTACAGCTCAATAGATGATGTGGAATTCTTTAAATGGAAACAAAGTATACTACGTATCTTTATTACTCAACACTGAAAACTGCAACTTTGAGGAAGCAAGGTCACAGAAATTCAAAATTAATAAGATGAATACACATATCATATGCAAATATTCATTGCAAATGATAAAAAATTATAAACAAAATAGTTAAATCACCTAGATTTATTCAACATGGAATATAATTACGAAGCACAGAAATACGTGAACTTATATACTCTGCCATACTATGAATGAGGTCTTTAATTATTTATTCCCTGAGGAATGCTTTGTCACATTGTGAGTTTAAAAGATTAAATACTGGTAGCTGGTTCTTTTGCAGTGGTTAAGTAACTCAGATCTACACAATACGAGACAAATCCAGAGATGCAACATGGTAAGGTATCCTGTTCAGGTTATGCAAGCTATTCAGAGGAACATGAACAATATGCAGCCTAGCATAGTTCAAACTAAAAAACAGCTTCTGGGATATTTTGTAGGAATAACGACGACACCACTGCCCGCAAGACTAAATCAATATAATGTTGAACTGCCAGTGTACCAGAAAAGAAGACTTACAGAGTTCCATCTACTCAAGATTATATGGTTCTACTCCATTATTCCAGGAGAAAGGATAATTTGATGTTCTCTTTTGAAGACATTCTCTGACAACAAATGGCTTTAGCCACATGACCTCAAACCAGTCTCTGACCATTACTGTTTTGGATTGCAGCCTCTGTTAAACCGTTAAAGCATTATTCTCCACCAAAGGCTTGTGGAATGGTAGCTTGGAGTCAATAGAACAAGTGTCACTGGTATTCTATCTGGCTTGTAGCTAATACCATGTAAGTATCCTCTGGTAGCTCGAATAAACACTGTTGCACTTTCTAAGCTTAGCATATGAGAGGCACAAGCAGAAGCTAGGCCAGCACCCCTGTGATTGAGGTATTCCTGAATCGAGCTAATCAAGCCGGCACTGCAATTTTCAGGAAGAACACTCCGGAGGCAGTCCGGGAATCTCCCACACCTTTCCCTCAACTAACAATCTCTTGAAAGGATTTTTGGCTCGCCATGTATTTTGAGTGCCTATACAGCTACTATACATTTACAAACATCAGTCCTTCTCCGGGATTCGCACCTTGGCCCAAAGGTACGGCTGTGCAGAGCATAGTATATGACATCCAAATTCATTTACAGAAAGTGTAAGGATCATTATATGTCATTCTTCTAATCTGACGATCCATCAGCATTCATCCTCCTATCGCCACTGGTTGCCATTGCTTGAATTTACGATTATTCTGCAACCACTGAAGTACACAACACTGAAGGGTGCTAATATTTTGGCCTAAATGCATAACATTCTTCCAGACACGCAAACTAAAATCCCTGCGTTGAAGGATTTTATACCCCTGAATTTAGGTAGGTGCTGATAAGTAGCATGTATCATCCATAAGACTTAATCCAATTTCTGGAGTATCATGATGCAGAAAAAAACTGCATTTGATCAGGCATTTATAATATTTAAGACTTCCTTTGTATCACTGATTGGAAAAGTTGGGAGCTGAAAAAGCATTTACATTCTTTAACTAACCTACGATCAACATATATGGCTTAATGAAAAATTATTTATTGAATTAAAATTTACACTCTGAATAAAACTTCAAATTTTTCTTCAGTATTAGTTAATAAATTAAGATATGAGTTTTATTTTGTTTAAATGGTCATTTTTCTTTATAAATAAACCTTAAAATTAATTTTAGAAAAAAAATAATGTGCTAAAAATTTATATTTGATAAATTAAATAATTTTGACAAGAAACTTACTTTTTAAAATAATCGTACCAAACAGCTATTTTGATATCCAAAACTGTTTCTTTGCTTTTAGCAAGTTCTTGTACTAATTTTTTAAAATAAGCTTCAGTTGCTTGAAGTTGCTCAGCTACCTCAAAACATTTATGATTATGTCTGAAATTATCATTTTCTCTATTATACTGAAATTCTTCTTTGAAGTTACATACCTGTTAAATTAATATAAAATTTATATTAATATAAAAATCCGAGCTTCAAATCAACCATTTTACTTAAATAACTATAATATCTTAAACTAAGTTAAATCATTTTCTTTACATATGCAAATGAAAAGGTATACTAAAATATTAAGATGATCTTTCATTATTTTGGAAGCTTTGATAGTCTACAGTATAAGTTGATTCAGAATGCAAAAATTATGTTAGAGTTTACATAAAATGCTATAAAAAAGTATAAATCTCTGCAGTGTCATGGTGATTCTAAGGAGAATAAGAGATATAGCAACGAAATAACATAATTGATTATGATGAAACATTCTTGAAGTAAAGAAAGTATTAAATAAGAAATTTTATTACTCATATTCTTCATAAGATTTGTTTTATTAATGTCAATTATTAAGCTCTCTCTCTCTTTCTCTCTCTCTCTATATATATTTTTCAATAAATTATCCTATCTGAGTAAAAATGTTTAGGTCCAAAAACTGTGCCTGTAAACTAGAACGGAAATTTTTTTAAGCCAGAGATGTAAACCAGACTTTGTTATGAAAGCGAGAAAAAATGTAAGAAGTGGCATAAAGAATTAAATTAAAGAATGATAAAAAAATACAGATAATACTAATAAACTATTAATCACTATGTTTCAAAGAAAGTTTTTAAAGGGGCAGTATTTAAAACATTAAAGAAGGACGATTAATGTGTGCCAAACATGTTTCTTTCCTTTCGACATTAATAGGACTCAAACTATTGTAAATTAATTTTCTTGTTTGCAGAATTATTTTTAACAGTCTTATAATGCCAAAGAACTATCGTTAAATGTCACTCCTCTATGAATTACAAACACAGAAAATAATAATAAATTTAAAACAACTTAAATTAAATTGTAAAAATGCAAAATTACAAAAACCATAGAAAGCATACTGAAAGAAAAGCTAGAAAAGCTACACACTGTCTAGTATACCGAAAGAAAAGCTAGAAAAACTGCACACTACTTTCGAAAACGTTATTCATATGAATTATGAAACTTCTAAGTAGTCAAACTTACAATTAAAAAAGAGCTGACTCGTCAACGTGAAGGTCTAAACTTTTATCTCTTTAAATCTGTTACAAGTTAAAAAGAAATTTAAAATGAAATCTTTAACATTCTATAAGCAGGCAGTTTCAAACTAAGTACATTTAAAATAAAAAGAACAAGATAATTATAGAAATGCAAAAAAAAAAAAAAAAAAAAAAAAACATACATAGTCCATAATTCAAGCACAAAAAAGAATAAAAAAGAAAATACATAAGTCTAATTTTTAATGATTCAAAGTGTAACCACTGGCCACTGAGAAAAATTTGAAGACAACTAAAAAAACTATTTATTTCAAAGAAATATAATTAAAAGCCGAAACAACTAAAATCTGCTGTGAAATTATAATTATTACAGAGGATGTGAATTTAAATAAAGTAACACCTTAAACAATAAAAAGCAACAAATACAGATATTTAATACAATGGAACAGAATATTTATACAAAGAGATTTTAATTGAATAAAACAGAAAAGGGATTCATAATAAGCCTAAGAAATTGATGCTCAAAAGGTATTTCTTAATATATCATTCATCATTCAAGTCCAAGACTTGCAAAAGTCTCTGTCTCTCATTTGATACAACTCTTTAATTATATGGTTTACCCCAATTTTTCCATAACAAGCCTATTCCATACGTTGTATAGCACTGTAGAGCTTAAATTGTGCCGGAGCCCTAAATAAGAAAACTCCGGTACTTCTTTTATATAACTGAACAACAAATTCAGCAGAAGTTTGATCTCGAAAATTTTATTTTCAATAATAAAATATATTAAAAACCGATTGTAACTTCTGAATGCATGCCTCCCTTTCCTTGGAAAATAAACCCTTAGACGGAGGTCGAGACTTATAAGGAAAGAAAAGCCTCCAGCCTCATGTTAAAGGCTCATTTTCCTGAAAGCGCAATGAATTTATGACAGCGGGTACATTTTTCGTTCCAACGTGAATGTCTTCTTGCGGAAAAGAGACGTGCAAACTTTTCGGGAAGATGTAACCAAAGACGAGGATGAAAACTGTCATTTGTTGCTTTTTAATCAGCTAACCCTGAGATTTGGGGAAAATTTGTTCCCTTATCACATTCTGCTTGATAGTTAGAATCAAATTGACAGAAGATCATTGTCAGATGGAATGTTTGACTCTTCTCAAAATGCTCGACACTTGTCTTTTTGTTTTTGTATTTGCACATCATCCGTTAAAATGTCCTCTATATTCTGTTGCTGTTTATGGCATTCTCTCTAGTCTCATTAGGGACACTTTAAGCATTTTAACGTTTTTCATTGATGTGCTGAAAAAAGGAATGGTCTTTATTCCTGTCATCCCTTGAAGTAGTACATTACATATATATATATATATATATATTATTATTATTATTATTATTAAAAGAAACACAACAAGTTCCCCATGTACCCCATAGTATCACATGGGGCTTACAGAAGTAAGTAAGAAACACAATACAAACTAAACAGAAGAGAAAATTGAAATAAAATTAAGGATGATTACACAGTTTTACAATGAATTGACAAAAAGTGTTAAAAGCACTTCTCTCGGAAATAAATTGGTAAAACTCTGGAGGCCAGTTAATATTAAAATTTTTCAGTCCCAGTTTCAAGACTTTTCTTTCGTTCTCATATTTAGGACATAGAAGAAGCACATGTTCTACATTCTCCTCGCCGCCGAGGACACAGTCACAGACAGACTCAGGACTCAACTTAAATCTGTTCAAATAACTTTTAAAATTCCCATGTCCAGTAAGAAACTGGGTTAATTTATAATTTGTGAAGAAATGATGACACGACAATCTCATTTTAATAGAAGGGGAAAATCTTCTAGTTAAACTCCCTTTATTTGAATTAATGAATTCGTGATTCCACGACTCCACAATGCTTTCATACATGACCTTCTTATAGAAGGAATTAGGGATATTGACAAAAGTGTCAATTTCCCGCTTAGTCGCAGTCTTAGCAAGGAAATCGGCTCGTTCGTTCCCAACAACACCTGTATGACGACGAATAAATGAAAATGAAACCGAAATATTTTTATCCTTTAGATTTTTCAGTTCTTTTTGAATCTCGATAACGATATCATTAGAAGAAGAAATACATTTTAAGATCTCCAAGGATGAAAGGGAATCAGTACAAATGAGATAGTCTGAAACAGCACTGTTTTGTTTAGAAACCCATTTGACGGCGAAGTTTAAGCACAAAAGTTCAGCTATGAAAACGGTACATTCATCTCTGATTCTAAATTGAAAGTGCTCAAATTCAAGA
Organism: Stegodyphus dumicola; assembly: GCF_044657685.1. Classification (NCBI taxonomy): domain Eukaryota; kingdom Metazoa; phylum Arthropoda; class Arachnida; order Araneae; family Eresidae; genus Stegodyphus; species Stegodyphus dumicola. The sequence continues at coordinate 109,502,715 of NC_140775.1, read as the reverse complement.
CCATTTTTGAAGACAACAAATGCGAGACCAACCTTGCCATCAATTTTGCTGCCATCAGTATAGCAAGTTACAGGCGAATCATCTACGATTTTATTGCTAAACTGAATAAAATTAACAGCATTTCTTTCTGAAGGATGAGGGAGATCAGATAGAGGTAATATACAATCATACTGAGAGACAGTAGAAGCAGAATAGTACATTATATTCAGAGCTTAAATTCAAAAGGAGAGCGGTTGAGCTATTTCTCAGTTTTTGTGTGAAATTTAAATTCCAGCCCCAACGCCAAATAAGTCAAGGTCCAGTACTTTATTTGATTGTTTAACTACTTATTTAATAACTTATTAAATTTTTATTTATCTCTTAGCATTTTATTAAATTTTAATTTTAATTATTTAATTATTCTAATTAATTATTTAATTGTTTTCTTAATTAGTTGCTTACTTTTAATTATTAGTTATATTATTAGTCATTTTATTTATTTACTATTTATTCTTGTTCCTGTTTCCTGACAGTCTTCCGGCACTTCTAGTTTTAAGAAATAAAGCCCTGATCCAGATATTTGAAATACCACGCAAAAAACTGTGTGGAAGACTGTGCATCAAAGGTTGCATTTCAAACCTTACCATGCGTAGCTCCTGCAATAATTAAAACCGGAGGATTACGCCCGTCGACTCAATTTTTGAGTCAACATGCAGGAAGTATTAGAGGACGAAAATTTCACCACCAAAGATGATATTCAGCGATGAAGCAACGTTCCACTTATCCGGTGAAATAGTGAAAAAAAACTTGGTAAGTTTGTGGCGCTTTTCATATATTTTTCATGTGCGTACGCATAATACTTTTGAAAATATAGCCTTTTCAAAATGAATGAAATATTTATGCTAGCCCTGTATAGTGAAATCTCGGTTTAATTCAGTCTCACAGGTAGTTGACCAACTGAAATGTCCACAAACCAAAATAAATTTACCCATAAGAATTAATATAAAATGGATTAATTTGTTTCAGGACAACACATGACTGCTCGTTTAAAACTTTGAAATAATACCTTTGCTAAAAATGTTAATTAGTTAGGAAGTTAGAATTGGAAGATTGATTTTATACTTAAATGTAAAGAAAAATAAGAATTTAGATTGTTTAATGAAAAAGCATGCTAAGTATAAGCGAAAACGTTGCAGCAATTGTAATAAATTATTAAGTAAATTCTAGCTTGGCGACAACTTAACAATTTATACAATTACTAGTGCCCAAGTTCATAATCCAAAACTGATGGAAAAGCAGATAAAATAGAAGAACACTTAATTTTACTATTATGTACACAGAGACTATACAAGAATATGCATAACAGTAAAGGTATGCATAACCAGAATATATCGTATGTAGAAGATGGCATATGTAGAGAGAGAATGACGATGAAGATGCTATTGTTTTGATGCAAAATTTCCTTCCCCAGAACATCATATAACTCTTTTTAGGGGGCATCTTTTATTTATCTTTAAGTGCCACTTTGCTTTAGATTCACTGGACCTCTGTTTCATTCAAAATTTGTCCAATGTGAATTTTGTGTTGTCTATAGTAAGCCAAGGCATTATCATTGAAATGTCTATGCTGTAGCTTGCTACTGCTTTATCAGTCATATTGTTACCTGAAAAAGTTACTTTTTATCCAATTTTGCACAAATTCCATGCATCACAGAACTAGGATTATTTTTCTTTCTTCCTCTTCTGATGCTGTTGTAATTCTTTCTTATTGAGCTCACTTTTATGGTCTTTTAGTAACTCCTCCACGTCTTCATTGTTAACTTCCTAGCCAATGGTTTTCGTCTATAAACACCATATTACAGGTAGTAAAAAAAGTCAGTGTTCAGATTTTCTGCCTGAAACCCAATCTGGCCATAATGTCTTCCAAAACCATGGTATTGTAAGTCACCTGCTGTCAGGCTTTGTTCATGAGAGTCAAGAAATGGAAAATGATTTTTACAGAAGGCCTCGAGTATTAATTATGTGGCACCTCGCATATGTCGCAGAATTCAAACCTCGGACCGAACTACCAGAGTTCAGCGATTTTACCGCTTGACCGCTGGTGGTTTATATATAATGATTTGAGAAATGCTATTGATGGTGCAAATGTTGAAGCATACTAGAGATATACTTGAAGTCATGATGATACATAGTGGAGTCATGAAGAAGCAGTCTAAAATTATTATTGGCTAATATTGAGTAAGTTTAAAATTATTATTGGCTGGTTGAGTTCACGAAACCCTCTACATAATCAACATTATGTAAAAAATCATACAACACATATTGATCTGGAAATGACGCAGAGCAGAGAAATGTAGAATAAGCAGTCACTACGTTCAGAGCAGAAAGGTCAAATACCGAAAATTAAAGAGTTAAATGGCTATAGTAAATTTAGGTAAAATTTTGATTTAAATATTTTTATTATGCTATATATATATATATGCATTAATTTATTGCTACAATGATTGAATTTAGTGAAGAAGATACCACTACACTTTTTAATCACAGCTTAGATAACCTGGCAGGTGATAGCCATAATGGACTGGCAATGGTAGCATAGACATAATGTGGGCATTTTCACTGCACAGATGGAATAATAAATTTGCAGCCAGACATGTCCGAATTCAACATAATTTTATTATTGGATAAAGCGATCCTGGAGACACAATGATTCACACATGATTATGGGTGCAATAGCTGAGTTTGTGAAATCAAGCCTCAAACTTCAAAACATCATTGAATATTCTTGACAGATTCAACCACAGCTTTAGTGGATAATGAAAGATGATACCTGGGAAGTATTTGTACAAAATAAAGTCAATGAAATTCATAGGTTTACACGGATGCAAGACTGGAAACATATTCCTTTAATATGGCTGATTTACCATCAAGAGCAAAATTCCTGTCTTTGAGATGGTGGGAGGTTACGACTTGGTCACTTGGTTACGACTTGATGAAAAGGATTGGCCAAAATCAGAGACAAATTTTCATGAAAGGGAAGTCATAAAAGATGAAATGCATTACTTTGGTGGTAACTGAATCTAATGGAAGTGACAACTTTTAATCTACTTTGCAAGTTATATGAAAATCATCAGAATGTTAGGCTGCATTTTAAGATTTCTCTTCAACAGAAATACTTGAAATGATCTGAGAAGGGATGATCTAATTGTAAATTAATTAAATGAAACAGAGAAGAGGACAGTCAAAACTATTCAAAATAGTGTCTTAAGGTTACAGGTTTGAAGTTATTAAATATCTTCAAGGATGAAGAAAGGATTTATAGAATCATGACAAAAATAATGGAGATAAATGTTATATAAGACTTCAGATTTCCTATTATTTTTTCTGGAAAGCCTCGAATGGTAAAGCTTCTTATCAGGGAGCTGCATTTGAAACTGATGCACACAGCAATACGTATTTTATTATCTGTTTATGAGAGAAATTTTAAATTATTAATGGAAAAAAGTATGTTCACTAAGTAAAGGGTGCGGCAGCCTTCATAGTAGGATATTAAAAGCACACCATAGGGCAGTAATTGTAATTTATTTATTACCTCTTATGTCAATTAATCAAACATAAGTTATGCCATTTACTAATGTGTAAGTCATTGTCCATTGCGTGGATTACTTTTTGAATATGATGCCTTCTCTGCACAACACATTCGTCTAGGCGGCGTTGGAAGCTTGCCATAACTTGGAAGCTTGAAGTTGGAAGCTTGCCATAACTTGGAAGCTTGAAGTAACGTATTCCCTGGGACACTGCCGACGGAAGTTCGGATGCGATCCTTGAACTCAGGAATGGTGGCACAACGTGTTCGGAAAACTGCTTGCTTCAGGCGCCCCCAAAAACGGCACATGAAAGATCAGGTGAGCAAGGCGGCCAGGAAATGTCACCAAAACAGGAAATTACTCTACCTGGAAATGTCTGTCGCAATAGTCCGTCCATCTGGAACTTTCCCATAACGTCCCAAGTTGAAATGTTGCCGAAATAGACGCTGGGTAGCAAAAACAGAGTAGTTATTCTTGAAATAACTTTCAACAGCACAGGCACGATGGTGTGCACTCCAACGATCCATATCACTGTCACACTCGAAATGGCAGCTCATTAGTACCCGAATGCGGCACGAGCTGGCGCGCATTCATGCAGTACGTCATTGTGCTACGCAATTCAAATTACGCTATGAACGCAGCCGCACCCTGCAGTTCAAAAGTGTTTGAAGTAAAAAACGCAATTCTAAACCTCTAGAAACTCCACCAGCTCCTTTGACAGAGGATAAATTAAGAATGCTTCAATTTTTGAAGTTACAGGAGTTGATCTCGCTAGACTTTCGATACTGAAAGGAGAAGAAAAAGCCTGGATTTTGTTACATACTTACACTGTTTATCACCCTTTGCATCAAGAGTTAATTATACCTTTATCAATCAAAGCTATTTTTCTCAATTTTAGAATAATATTGCTCAATATGGTCATCCAGAAATCATCTCCTTAATAATCCTAGATTCTGCTGGCACAGCAAATTTATTTCAATACATCCATGGTTTGTTGTAAAACAAGAGGCGATGCTTAGAAGAATACAGTGGAAGTTCAGTCATCCCTCAGGGGCCACTTGGTAGAGGTGAGGGGAATACCTCACTGCCCCAGACAGCTGGTGTAGCAGAACTAGATCTAATTGACAAACAGGATTTAAAGAAAGGATTAAGGATTTAAAGAAAGGATTAAGATACCTTCAGATATTGAAAGAAAATCTCAAAGTGGTTTCATCTAGAGTATCTCAGACAACTGCTACAACAAACAGGATTTAAAGGAAGGATTACGATGCTTTCAAATATTGAAAGAAAATCTCAGAAAGCGATTTCATGTAGAGTATCTCAGACAACTTCTACAACGCGAAAACGTGTTAAAAATATATCCAAATCCACGTTGGTCATATATTCCTTATTGAGTGATTTCGAAAGCCACTTCTGTTGGCAAACTTACTAGAGCTTTATCCAGGGAAAGATGGCAGTCCGAAAACTTCAATAGGAGAGATAATTTAACCACTTCATAATATAGTATATCCATTAGAGATAGTATGTGGTTCCCTTTCTTCTCATACTGACACTGCTATTAGTTCAGATCCAGAACTGCTGACCATGCAACAGGTTCCAACTGTTTCTGATTCAGATCCAAATCTATTGGCTGTTGATGTTGTTAAGTCAGAAAATGCCTTGGTTCTAAATATTCAAATGGCTACAAGATGTGTATTAACGACTAGAACTGGTAGAACTGTTAGATTACCTTGTGAGATTTTAACAGAACTGAATGTGAACACTGGTTTATTTGAACTTTAACAATATTATACTTGCGTAACATGATATATTTCTTTGGTATGCCAAGAGCAATTGTTTTTTATATAAGTTTATACTTATGTTGAATAAGAGTTTTGACTTTAATGCCTCTCAATCAAAAGGTGAAAGTAATATACACTACGGGGGAAAAAAAAACTGAAAGGTTTCAAATTTTAAATTACGTCCAAAGGGGCACATTTTTTTTTTTTAACGTTTTCTGTGTTACCTTTATTTATTAAGTATGTCCTTTGCACTTAAACCATAAAATTCAGTTGAACAGTAATGTCGCAAAATAATTTTAAAATGAGCATATCTTTAGAATTTCCAATACACAGTTCCACGCGCTGGAGATAAAAAGGTTTTTTTTTTTCCTCCCGTAGAGTGTTGCCATTGCTCGCTTTGAAATCCTTGAGTTTTATAATCAAAATTCGTTAAAGTTTTACAAAACATGAAATTGATAATAAAACAAATTCCAAATTTCAAATTTGGTCTTCCACATGCCCATATTCGTAGAAGGATTACGTCATTCAAAATTCGATAGCTCTATGTTCCGTTGTTTTATCACAATGCGAGAAATATACATGCATTTATGCATATTTTTCATTATTTAATCTCTTTAAATATAATGCAGGACTCTAACATTTGTTGGCAACAGTTTTAAAAGTGAAACGGACATTTACAGTGATTCAACGCAAAATCGCAAAACGAAAACAATAGTCCTTCAGGAACTAAAAAAAAAAGGAGGGACAGTTCTATATCTGCCGTTCTACTGGGCCGATTCATAAAATTCAAATTGCGTTTTTCATGTCTCGAAAGCGCGACTTAGAATATGTATTGAATTTATATTTAGCGTTGTTCTAATATAGGTATTTTGACACAAAATCGAACTTTTTTTTATATTTTTCGATTCTACGACTCAAATTATGCCAAACTGTCAAGTTTTGTAAAAATGGCACAAATAGTTTTTAAAAAATTAGCTCTCAAAATTTTAGCTCCTCAATGTTAATTGAATTTGGTATATATTTATTAATAGCTCATTTTTTATTAAACTTTTTTCATGCTTCTTTTCACATTTCGAAATTTAGGTTCATTTCAAATAAAATTGACCCATTTTTTATGATTTATTTTTTAATTCGTATTTTTAAATAATTTTTATTAATGTTTCGAAAAAATTTTTTAATTATAACCTATAAAATTTTTACCATCACCTTAAATTAGGTGTATTTGTAAGCATATCTGCAAAATATTAGACTTTTTTTATTCAAAATTTTCTAAGATATGCACGAATTTACATATTTGCCCGGTTTTAAATTTGGCATCTGTTTTTCAGCGATACTAACGCCAAATGTGGTGTATGGATTTCGTTACAGTGAATTGCCACAGGTATTTAACCTTAAATTTCAAATAAATTTTTACGGAGAATTAATTATATGAGTTATATGAAAAAATTTCTCTCAATAATGCATAATAAATATTTATTAATACTACATTAAAACTATTTTTTATAGATGATATTATTCAAATTTTTAACTTTTTTTTTAAATTTCTTTCTTTTTTCCTCTTTTTACTTCCTTATACGAAGTAAAAAGGAAGTATTGTAATCGCGAAAAGTTTCAGGCAGCATATTTCAACGAAAATATCCATTTTTACCACTATTGAATGCAATTTAACGACCTTTTTGCCTAACATCTGTACGTAAGGACAGAATAAAAGACTCTTTTCCTCCAAAAAAATTATAAAACTGCTTTAAAATGAATTCTGAAGAGAATTTTTCGTGGCGACTGTACGTACGTATTTCGCATAACTCAAAAACGAGTAGCCTCAGAACGTTGAAACTTTGTATAACTATAACATGTAGGACTGCTATAACATGTAGATGTGCACCTCGTATTTTGGTTGTAGTCGGCCGCACCAAACGTATATAAATATATTTATATAATTTAAAGTAAAGTAGAAAGAACAAACGATTAAAGACCTATGAGCACAAAAATTTTTGCGCATTGTGCTGCAAAATTAAGGAAATTGAAAGAAAAATTCTAATACGCACGCTAAAAAGCTGATTAAATACTGTGGTTCCGTGAAAACTTTAAGCAAAATTAGTTGCAGTGAAATGTGTTAAAAGAGAAAAATACAACATTTGATATTTACTAGTAAAAATCAACAATAATAGTAAGCTATATGCTAAACTAATTAAGTATATTTAAAACATAGTAAAAGTATTAACTAATTAATAGAGTTAAAAATAAAATTAAGAAGCGTTAAATGGTCGATTAGCCCAATTCGAAGTTCACTATGGCACGTCAGGGGAAATATTTTTTAATGAACCTCGAACTAAGCTAACTCCATCACGCGTTTCGCTGAAACAGACAATTGAAACTGTACGCGACACATTTTTCAATTAATTAAATAAACTATGTTAAAAACTTTAGTCTCAATTCTGTGTTCCAATTTACCGACGCGTCCGCTTGAATTAACACATTAAGGTGTAATAAAGATAATAAGTAAATAATGGAATGAAAATGCCGATGCACAGAAAAAAATAAATAGCGATATGCTATTAGTCAAAATATACAAGATCATACGGGTGGACCTGCAAGCTTAAAGAGTTAATACTTTTTAAAAGTACCGAAAATTATGTTTAATTCAAAACGGTAATGATAATAAAATAGACGAATTGAAGCAAGGATCTTGCCAAGACCTAGAAAAAAAATTTTCGCGAAAAAATTATTAAAAACTGACCTGTATCAGTGCCGTCATCTTCGGTTAACGATGAATTTCGAAAAGGGTGGGTAAACCGCGATCGTGCTTATTGCTTTCCAATTCGCAGAATGATGTAGATAGGGGGGAATAACGTCACTGGGAAAGAGCCAATGTCAAGTGACTGACCGTTGGCAAAAAACCTGACCCATTGCAAAGGGGGGGGGAATGTGTTGAAAAAAGCGAAAAAGGTTCAAAATGACGTCTTGTCTTAATAGTTTGACAAACTTTAATAGACGTTGTGACAGGAATTATTTGTACATTTATACATTAAATCTTCAGAATCAGCCATCCACTTTACACCTTTTATATAACAGTAAAGAAACTGAGATCACTGATACCCGGCTCAGTGATCTCAGTTTCTTTACTGTCATATGTTTGTAAATTGTGCATTTTTTGCTTTGAAAATGATTGAATTATGTTGTTCTTATCTTCCGGTTAAGGTTTTCATGCCTTTAGGAAATTTGCAAGCAATATTTGTAGAATTATCAACAATTTAAAAGCTGTTTAAGTGCCGTTAAGCCTAATTTTTAAATGAGATAGCGGATATGTTTGTTTACATTTGAAACAGCAGAATAGTAGATTTGTTGCCAATCTAGAGAGACTAAGCTTCGCAACAACAAAGATAACGCCTTCATTTATTATTGCGAATTAAATCATGCTTAATCCTGTCTGGAATGTTTTCGAGGAAGTAAGTGTTTAAGATTTATTTCGTAATTTTTAACATATTTTGAGTTTTATGTCTTTTTGCCTTGTTGCGAAGTGAGAACTGAATTAATTGAATGAGAAATACTGAATCGTCAGTGAAAAACTTTCTTTTTTGTTTTGTTTGCTTAATTTCTTTTATACATTGTTCTAGATTTATTATAATAATTGAATAGAACATGTGGCAACGATTAGATAATTCTTCAAATGATATAAATTTTGTGCATTCTGAGTTATAATATGTGAAAAAGCTTTCGATCGAGTGTGGCACGCAGGACTAATCCACAAACTTAGCAACTTTCTGCTTCCAGTCAATTTCATCCAACTCCTTATTTCATATCTTAAACGCAGGACTTTTCAGGTCAAGTGTGGAGATGCTATTTCTCGCAAGAAAATAATTTATAGTGGAGTCTCACAGGGAGCGGTTCTCGCCTCCTGACGTTTCAACATCTATATTAACGACTTGCCAAGCCCTCTTGACTGTAAAATTTTGAAATATGCAGACGACACGGTCGTCCTCACGGATTCACTTAGCCCATTACTCGCCATGGAAAAATTGCAGTTAAAAGTTAACATCGTTAATAAATGGTGTGAGGATTGGAAGATAAATTTAAACTCAAGCAAATGTTGTGTTGTTCTTTTTAGACGATACAGAAAAAAATGTAATTATCAATAATGAGATAAAAATTGAGAATGAAGTTGTTCCGTGTGAAAGGATTTACAAATATTTAGGAATTATTATTGATAACCGGCTCACCTTCGCCTATCGTGTGAAAGCAGTGGCAGATAATGCAAATGCGGCTTTTTGTGCACTTTACAGCCTAACAGACAAGAACTCTAAATATCACTCAAAATCAAAGTACTCTCTGAATCACATTAATAACGCCTATCATGCTTTATGCCGTGCCGGCTTGGGCAATCGCCCATAAAACAGAGCGTGCTAAACTTGACATTTTCCAGAATAAAATTCTATGTTCCAAAGTGAAAGCTTCCTGGTATGTGAGAAACGCGGATATTCACCACGACCTTAACGTAAAAGCCATGCACGAACAGATATTAATCTCGTGTCATAATTTCTTCGAAAGTTTAAGTAACTCAGGATACGCCTCCCTCCGAAGATTGTGTGACTACGATCCTACAATTGAAAAGACCCCGCACAATACACCATAACGCATCTTGGTAACTGTAAATATGTAAATAGTTCATTTTTCTTCGTATTTAATCAAGTATTTTGTATTCATGACTGTAAACTTTATGTTTAATTCCAAGATTTGAAGTGCAAATTGTGCTACTTTTTCGTTAACACGCCCACATGGGCGTATCTGCAAATAAATTTTAACGTGGTTTCATGTAATGTGACTGCATTCTACCAAATTTTATGAACTTTGTGTTTTTGACCAAAGTCTGATTGAACTTTTACGTTTCGGTGCAAGTTAAGGGCATTGCTGATTAATTGAACGCAAACTTAAATTGTTTTCCTATCTTGTGAGGAAAACAGACTTAAACTGTTTTCCTACCATGATATCTATTGGTGACAAAGTGCTCTCAATTCAGAATGCTTCTCCTTAAATAGCTCTGAATTAATATCTAGCAGAGACTGAATGCGACCATTTGTAAAAGATTGCTTTACAACTTAAGATCTGTGGAAACTTTTGCATCCCCACGACCAGATTACTCCAAACCTTAAAGTTTTTGAATGCATTCTACGCCTCTGGATGATTTAGATGTACCAAAAGTACATCTTCTTTTTGATACAAACGTGAAAGGCCTAAGGCATACTTGATCTATTGGTGATAACTCACAGTAGTTGGTACCAAATGCGAGTGAAGGTAAAGGTAAAGGCTATAATATGAACGAAATATAACACTGTTAAGTGAACCTGGCGCAGAGTGTCGCTATGGTAAACAAATAGAGTGAATTTTAAAGAGTGCATTTATTCTATTGTGGTTTATGAGCCATCGACGAAATAGATTTAATTCAATCCAATAAGTTTAAATGAAATGCAAGAAAAAATGCGTATAATTTAATATTCCGTACAAGGAAGTCATGTGGTGTTACAAATCAGAATTTTTTTTTTTTTTTTTTTTTTTTTTTTTTTTAAATATTTGTAAGAGTAAATTTTTACCTTCGCCGTGTTATCGTCTGCTACTTTACTTTAACTTCATTTAAATGTAATTGTCTAAAACTGAGAAAAGTTCGTTTCATATTTATTTTCACAATGTTTTTAAGCAAACAGGGCGTCGACACTTTATGTTATGTCTCAGTTTTAAAGAACATATATACGAGTATAAACATAAATTTTTACATTAATCCTCGTAGATAGAATGTTTTAAGTAGTAATTTTCTCTCGTTTGTAGATTATATAAAAAAATCTTCTTTAATATAGAAATTTTTAGGCTTAAAAACTTCAGATAATAGGATTTAGATTTTTTGCACCCGATTTAAGAATTGGGTCACTCTTGGTACAGGATAAGCGCAGCTGTAGCGGTTTTATTTCTTTCTCATTTAACAAAAATCTTTTAACTCAAATATTTATCCTTTGGACTTTGCTTTAAACTTTATTTATAGTTAAAATGTCTAGAAGCTATCTTCAGCTGAAACGCATTTAATGCAACTGATATTTTACAAAAATTGACACGAATGCAAAATTTATCGAAATGTAACAATCTAGAAATCTTAATTTTCTTGTGTCAGCATTGAAAACAAATGTAGAACGAAAGAAGAAAATTGGGAGCGGAAGCAAGAATTTAAATGGGATTCTATTTCAAGGAAGTTGGGTGTTCAAAGAGAGAACACTTGGACGTGTACACCAGCAAATAGCAACGATTGAGTTTGTGCTAACGGAAAAGACAAAAACGATATCATTGCAGATTACAGTGAAGAGCGACTGGGTTTCGACTATATAGGGTCGTATAAATTTAATTTACTTCATAGAACATCATATCGTATCATAAACGGAGCACCCCACGATTTCTCAGTCGAATTACTTAAAAATTCCGGAATTTATCCAGTGGTGTATATAGGCTACCAGCTAAAGACGTTTTCCCTCTTGATGAAACCAGTCTTTCCTTTCATCTCACACCTTCAAAATGCTTAGCCTGTAAAGACTGATAAAGGTTCTGACCAAATCGGATGAAATGAATTGATTTGGATTATTAAGTTACGGCAACGCCGGGCTATCTGCCTTAAAAGAGATGCCTTCGTGAAGAACTTTCTAAGCGAAACCAGCTCGTATACACGTTACACAAAAGAAAAATCACGAAAATGCCCATGCAACCAGCCCGTTCGGCGGGATTCGAACCCCGGAGCGAACTACCAGTATTCAGTGACTTTACCGCTCGGCCGTTTGTGGGCCCTTTTGAAATGGAAGGCGATAAATTTATTTAAAATTAATGTCAAAAATACCAAGATGTTTCGAAAAGTGGGACGCTTTTTAATATACTTGCAGAATGACTGAAAAAAAAGCAAGCCATTAAGAAGAAAAAGTAAATTTTTGCATAAAATTAAGTATTTTTTTAATTTAATTTTTTTAATATTTATGATATTTGATTCTTGCGATTTCAAAAATAAAATATTTGACTAAAATATGAATAACATTTAAAAAAAATAAATATAGGATGATAAAATTGTGTAAAGCAATGGGCACAATGATAAAACTGTTTAAAGCAATGTAAGCAAGTCATCCTAAATTAAAATGTCGGATATATATCTGTCTTATTTACAAAAGTAGAAAGTAGTACACAAAAAAGAGAGACCTATGTGGTCAAGAAAATTATATGCATTGAGCTGCAAATTTTTTAAAGATTAACGCAGAAGAGGAAAGTTCAAAAAAGCTATTGCTTAATTTTACATTTGACACTGCAGTTTCATAGTAAAAAGTTACACCTTCTACTATAAATAATAATATAATACTAAAACAGTAAAAGTTATTGCGTAAAAACTTACTGTAAATACTACAAAACGATATGTACTTCAAAAACAAAAAGGGATTAGAAAAAACTAAAAATTTTATTTGATCCACGCAAACAATCAATAACATTTCAAAGACAAAGAAAATATATACAAATAATTGCAATAAATGGTAAGTTAGCTCAACTCGAGGTTTAACTCGGACTTATCAAGCGTGATAAAAACTCGAATCCAACTAATAGCATTAGCGCTTTTCGTCAAACGAAAACAATTGAGACAGAAAGCGGCATTTCATTAATAGAATTATCAAACTAAATTATCTTAATAGAGTTAACTCTCAATGGTTTCTCTTCTTTTCCCGACGCGCCTGCAATTAAAAAAAAAAAAAAATATTTAAAACTCGCTACTAATGCAAGAAAAATCTATAGAAGGTAGCCTAGGTTAGCGAATATACAATTTAAAATAAATAGCTTAAAAGCTATTAGTCAAAAAATTACGCACTTTTTAGGGAAATCCCAATAAACTCGAAGAATAAAAATTTTGTCAAAAAGAAGATTAGAATAAGCATAAAAATAACGTCTCAAAATGAGTCCTGCTAAGACTAAAGGCAAAGAAAGATAGAAGAATACGACAAACATAACTGAGTCCATTGCACTGGCTCGATCAAAATGAGCAAAAATCGCTGAAAAAGGTTGCCGGAATTAGAGGAATTCCAAAGAAATGCTACCAGAAAAGAAAAGTATTCAAAATTCACCAATTAGGGTGAGACGACGTGGAAGGAGGAAACAAACGTATTGAAGCAGTAGCCAATGGAACGTAACGGCCAGTGGGGAAAAAACTTTGGGTCCAAAAAGGGGGGGGGGTTTCGAAGGTGTTAGACGGATGCAATTCTTACAAAATGGCGTCTTGTTCAAAACTAAGTCGTTTAAAAAGTGAAGACGATAATAAAATGGCGAAAATCTTAGAAAGTGCAAATCTGGCCCAAAACAAGTTGAATATGGAAAAAATCAGCAATTTGTTAGTAAAAAGTTGTACTTCTTCGCGCTAGAGGGCTGACAAGCGAGTTCGAAACGAAATTCGCCCTTAAAATTAATGAAAGGATAGGTATGGCCAGAAAACACTAATATTAAATAATAATTTTAATAAATTAACTGAAGTTCTGTGCCAATTTAAAAGAGAAAAAATTGATGCAGTATTAGGAAACTGTTACATTTTTACATTAGATCATTTGAATTAGACATCCATTATCTACCTTCCCTTGGGATTTGGGTAAAAGATTTCATTTATCCAATCCAAATAATCTAAAATAAAAGATTCCCCACTGGCAAGTTTTTTCCCCACTGGCCGTTACGTTCCATTGGCTACTGCTTCAATACGTTTGTTTCCTCCTTCCACGTCGTCTCACCCTAATTGGTGAATTTTGAATACTTTTCTTTTCTGGTAGCATTTCTTTGGAATTTAAGCTTTTTTTAAGTAATTTAAATGCATCGTAATCTGGGTCACAAATTATTCTTCCGAAAGAAACGCGATGCACATAAATTCAAATTTTGGAAAATTTATATTAATAAATATATTTAAAATGCTCAGTTCGAATGTTTGAATAGAAAATTTTAAAACAATTATTTGAAGAGGCAATGCAACACAAAAAAGTTAAATAAAAGTCTAAAAATTCAAAAATTACCTAAAATAACAACGACTAAAAAATATAGTATAAAGAAAACTATTTGAAAAAAAAAAATAATAATAAACGATGCACCTTTTATTTAAACTATGCAGTTCAAATGAGTAAATAGAAATTTTTAAAACAGTTATTTGAAAGAAACCATGCAACTTAAACAATTAAAACGAAATTTGAAAAAGAAAAAGTATTTAAAATAATAACATAAAAATATAAAAGAACATTATTTAAAAGAAAGAATGTTGCGATTTTTTTTCCTCTCACAGGAAAGGAAAATAGGTTGCCATATATTAAGAAGTTCGCCAAGTGAACTATTCTTGGCGCAAACTGAAAAAAAAAAAAAAAAAACCAATATAAATTTTTGAATTTCTCCGTAAATTTCGCACTTAATTTCACAAAATTTAATATTTAGGCATAATTTGAGTCGTAGAATCGAAATATGCAAAAAAAATTGGTATGTTATTTAAGAAAAAGTCCAATTTTGTGTCAAAATACTTATGTTAAAATAGTGCTATATATAAATCTAATATATATCCTAAGTCGCGCTTTCGAGACATGAAAACCACAATTTGAATTTTATCAATCGACCCAGTAGAACGAAAGATATAGAACTTTTTTTTTTGTGTGTGTGTGTAGAGTGTACTTGCGAATGAAGCTTTATTACATTCACATGACACTCCACCTCATTAGCTTCCTTTTTATGTATAGCAGCCTCATTGCTTACATAAAATTCGATACGCAACAACCTTGAGTTTGGTGTAGATTTAGTCAAGATCTAAATCAATTTCAAAGGCAAACAGGTACAGCTCCCTCTTCGTCAGAAGAAAAGAAATCTGTAAGACTGAAAAGCAGCAGGTGCAATTGTCGTATTTATACTCCACAGTAAAGCAAGCAAGAAGGTAGTACCATCTATCAGCAAAAATAGTTAACAAAATTGAAAAATTAAGTTTATAGAATTTTAAAAGCGTTAGGAAGGACTAGATTGGATTTAAAGCTATTAACAAGATATTGAATGTGAAAAGCTTCAAGAAAATCCAATTCACCAATTGAAGAAGCTTTTTGCCGCCCAGACATATAATGGTTAGGGAAACCTACTGCAGTACCGAAGGGCCCCGGGTTTGAATCCCGGAGAAAGCACGGATGTTTGTAAATGTACAGTGTCTTTGCGGCATGCGGCCACTCTAAATATATAGCAATCCGAAAGTTCTCTCGTGAGGTTTAGTAGCAGGAAAGATCCTGGACCTCCCCCAGGTGCTCTTCCTCAAAATTGGGGAGGAAGTAGACGTCCAGTCTTCTTGAGGCTCAGGCAACCAATCTTCATTAAATAAATGCCAACAAGCTTCTTGAATAATTTTTGCACACCCAACGTCAAAATTATGATTCAACTTCCAACAATGATTAGCTATCGAAGACTTATTAATTTCGCCTCCTTGGGCATAAGATTTGGGTTCCTTGATATGAAAATTTAATGCTCTTTTAGTTTGGCCAATGTATCTCAAACCACACTGACACCCCAAGTAAAGCCAAAAATGGAATCTTTAAGAATCGAACCATGGATTTTATTGATAGGCAAGAAAACGACTTGAAAATTCTGGAGAATCCGCGGAATTTTATAACTGACAAAAGGATGAAATGGAAAGAAAGTTTATTAATGTTATTTCAAATAGCAAAATGTCTTCTTTGATAATAAGCTGAAAAATTTTTAATGGCTTTATCAATGACCACGGGAGAAAATCCTCAGTCAATGACAACTGATCTCAAATAATTGAGTTCATTAGCAAGCAAAGGTCCTGGGGAACAAACTTTGAAAGCATGAAAAACATAACAGTAAAAAGAAACCATTTTTTGCTTAGCCAGGTGACATGACTTAGCATTGGGCAGTAAACAAACAGAAAGGGTTTACGGTAAACAGTAGTGCTGAAAACAGATTCATTGCGAATTATAAGAACATCAAGGAAGAGAATTGTCAGATTCAGTCTCCAAAATGAAATGGCTAGTTGGATCAATCAAATTCATAACAGATAAAATCTAGGAAAATCTTCCTGATTACTATCAAAAGTGTAAAAGTGTCGTCTAGGTACAGAATATAGAAATGGAAAGATATTTTCTCAAATAATTTGACCTTAAAATAATGCATGTAAATGTTAGCAAGCACAAGCATAAGAGGATTACTTATAGTTAATGCCTCAATTTGTCGATAATATTAATTTTGGAAAACAAAATTTGTTTGACTCAAAGAGATTTTAGTAAAAGGAATTAACTCTTCAATATGTGAAAAATGGAATTCTCAAAGCCTAATTTCAACACAATTTAGTGGTCCTTCGACTGAAACATTAGTAAACAGTAATTTAACATAAAAAAAAATCATAACAGAACAGAAGATTCAAGACTTCATTTGGCTTATGTAAATTGTAAATTCATTTGGCCTGTGTGGCCACCCTGAACAGCTGATCCTTCTCAGCTTACATTCATCTCATTCAAGTTATATTTTATATTTTCTTCATATACAGGTATTCTTATTAAATTACAATTTAATTACCCTGCTTTGTATTCACCTTGACTAGAGTTGTTGATGTGCACAGCGTAGCGTGTTGCAACTTTATGATCTTTTTTCTTATTCTTATTATTTACATTTAACAACATCGATAAGTGAAATTTTGCTTACCTTTCTTAATGAATATCCACAGGAACGCTTGGAATTCCTTTTCATTTTTATCACACAGAAGCTTTATTTACAGCTATGTACAAGAATGGTATGCTTACATTAGAAGATTCATCATGTTTTTCTGGTTGCCACTACATCTATCTCAAAAATCCGCAATGCGGTAAGAAAAATATAACAAGCTAAAAGTAAAAAACACTGCGTGTGTAAAAAACCCTCTCGTGGTAAAAGTAAAAAACCCTCTCGTGGCCAGCTACATAAACTGTAACATCCTCCCCCTCGATGAACTCTTGGTTCATCAAAGGATTGGATTCTGAAGTTATCTTAAACACTAAATGTTTTTAATGTTCTACAAGTTTAAATGTTCATAGATGCAGTGTTCGCAATTTAAGTTCATTGTATTCAGTTCAAAGAGTTCAAGTCATTTCTAATGGGTACAATAACTGCACAGGACGACGAAGATGAGTTCCATTAGCTAAACGGACAGTGCAAGCCCTTATTTTCCCATCTCATCCTGGATGACACTCCTGTACAACTCCCATCTTCCATAATAATCTTGGTAATTTTTCTTCATGTACTAGAACTACAGAGCCTTTCAAAAGATATGTTACGGCATTACCTCTCTGAATTTGTTTTACGTTTCTAATTTCAAGTAAGTATTCTCTTTTCAATCATTTCCAAAACTCTTCTAATAACCTTAGCCGGTATTTATATCGCCTTGTTAAATTTTCTTTAGTTGAATCAGGTTCAAGAATTTTGCCAGATGGTAAGGATGTCAGTCTTCGTCCAACTAGAAAATGAGCTGGCGTCAGCGGTTCTGGTTCTCCAACTTCACTATAAACATACATCAGTGGACGCGAATTCAATATCGCCTCAATTTCAATTAAAACTGTTTCCAGCTCTTCAAATTTAAGTGAAGCCTTCATGAGTATTTTCTTCAAACATGACTTGATAGATCTAATAAGCCTTTCCCAAAAACCGCCCCACCAAGCCGCCTTCTCCACATTGAATTTCCACTCAATACCTTTATTACCAAAATAATTTTGAACTTCTGTGTCCTTGATGGTATTCCATAGTCTTTGTAAATCCTTGTCTGCTCTTTTGAAGGTTTTTGCATTGTCTGAATATATTATTCGACATACTCCTCTTCTTGAAATAAATCTTCTAAAAGACAGAAGAAAATTGTTTGCTGTTTGGCTAGACACAAGTTCCAGATGCACTGCTCTGGTTACAGCGCATGTATACAGAGCAATATAAGCTTTCCCAGTTTCATCCTTTGTACTCATAGGACCAGCAAAATCAAGTCCTACAACTTCGAAGGGATTTGCCTCTGTTATTCTTTCGATTGGTAAAGGAGCGATATCCTGACTTAGTGGCTTAGCTTTAAATCTGTAGCAAATCACACACTTGTTAATATTACTCTTTACACGCTGTCGACCCTTAAGTATCCAAAATTTTTCCCTAATTTGAGTTAAAGTTTCAGCTACACCAGCGTGTGCTTGCATTTCGTGACAATCTTTAATGATATGATCTGTGAAATGAGACTTCTCAGGTAGTATTGCTGGGTATGTTTGATTATAGCTTAACCCAGCATTTTGAAGCCTTCTCCTACTCTGAGTATTCCATTTGAGTCTACAAATGGATTTAATGTAAATATTTTCGAACTATGTATGCTTTGTTTCATCTTTAATTTCCTTATTTCTTCTCTAAAAGTTTCTTCCTGAGTTTTCTTGATCCAGAAATTCTCTGCTTCATTCATCTCTTCAGCCTTAACAGGTCCAATTCTTCTTAGTTTTGGGTTTTTCAAATTATTGATAAATCTGAAAACATAAGATGTTATTCTATATACCTTTTTTATGTCACTAAAGTTCTCGATAGGAATGATATTTTCAGCAATACAGTTTGCTGTTAAAATTTCTTGCTTCTTTCCTTTTCGTTTCTCAGAATTTGTTATTTTATCATCTTCCTTAAAATTTCTCGAAGATCTGGTCCAAACGTTGTTATCTTTGACAAGCCAAGGTGGGCCATACCACCACAGCTCATTTTTTGAAAGGTTTTCTACCTTCTGTCCTCTCGTCAATAAGTCCGAAGGATTCTCATGGCTGGGACAATAATTCCACCAATCTGGATCAGTTTTCTCTTGGATTTCTAGACACCTATTTCGTACAAATTGTTTCCATTTTGTCGGATCAGCCTTGACCCAATGTAATACAATTTCTGAATCTGTCCACATATAAATCTTCATTTCTATGTTTTTCAACGAATGTCGGATGTATGTAATGAGTCGAGCTCCTATGACTGCTCCTAAAAGCTCCAATCGATGTAACGTAACCCTTTTTATGGGAGCAACTCTTGCTTTGGACATAACAAATGATGTTTTTGTTAACTCATTTTCATTGTATACAACGGCACCATATCCCTTTTGGCTACTCTCTGTAAAACAGTGCAATTGAATATTCGACAGATTTCCTTTTGACAAATTGTTGAAATAATGTCCTGGAATTTCAACATTTTTTAATTTAGAATTTCATTATACCAAGTTTTAAATCGATTCTGCAATTCTTGATCAGGTGGTGCATCCCATTGGTAACCTCTTTGCCAACATTCTTGCATCATCATTTTAGCTGCAACGACAAAGGGAGATATGAAACCGATAGGATCGTATAGTTCGCCCGCCAACTTGAAGAATCTTCCGCTTTGTTATTTTCTCAGCCGGATCTTTGAGTAATTCATCTTTGATTCGAAATTTCAGTTTATCTGCTTCATGATTCCAAATTTTATCCTAACAAAGTGCTATTCATTCCGTCTCCATTAAACTTCATATTTTCAGCTGCATTCGAAATCGCATGTAATTGGGCGTTATTGCTCCTCCATTTTCTCATATTGAAACTAGCAAGCATCATAATTCTTTTCACATCTTCATAAATGTCCGCAGCTTCTTCCTTATTATCTGTACCATGAATCAAATCATCTACGTAAAAATTTTCTTCAAGAAGCTGACAGATCTTCGAATATTGTGCTTTCAACTTTCTTTCTTTATAGTTGCTGCTAGTAAAAAAGGGCTACAGGTAGCTCCGAATATTACACGCGTCATTCTTAAAATCGTCGGTTGCTCCTTTTCCTTTGAAGTCCAAAGAAATCTTACTGCATTTCTGTCCTCAGGCTTCAACAGAATTTGTAGAAAAGCAGCTTCGATATCTGCAGCAAATGCTATTTTGTGTTGACAAAATTTAATTAGCAAATCTAATAATTCAGGGTTTAAATTTGGTCCTGAATGTAAGCAATCATTTAAAGATAGACTGTCATGAGTATTCGAGGAAGCATCAAATACGACCCTTAATTTCGTAGAATCGTGATCTTCTCTGATTACACAATGGTATGGCAAATAATAGATGTTTTCTTCAGAATTCTTCGGAGCCTTTTCAGCTATTCCTTTATTTAGATAATCTTCAATTACCCTTGAAACTTGTCATAAATTTTAGGATTTTTCTTAAACCTTCTAAGTAAACTGTTCCATCTGTTTAAGGCGATGTTATAATTACTACCCATTTTGTTCATATTGTCCTTCCAAGGTAATGAAGCTTCATAACGATTGGTTTTATATTCAATAGTTTCTTCAAATCTACGCATAACTTCAGTGTCATTTTCATTTGCTGAATAGTCATGTATTCCAATTGCATCTAAATCCCATATCCTTTTTAGAGCTGCACTAATTTCCAAATCATGTGCATGTGAAGTATTCTCAACAACATTCATTACCGTAATTCCGGAATGAAGGGTAGAAACATCACTTAATGCTTCAGTTCCGCTTATAGTGTAACCAAATAAGGTTTCAGAGGCAACAAGACCCTTTGATAATCTTTTAACTTTCCCAGTGACTATTTTCCAGTAATAATCATTACCAATTAATACTGATATTTGAGAGTTATGGACCTATATCTGCAGCATCAGCAAGTCTTATCGAATTTCCCTTACAATAATTAAGTATTTACTTTCCTGGCATACCAATAACATCTTGATTAATTTCTGGAGTTTCAAGAGCTTCAATTATTATTTCCCCAGGTCCACATATATCTTTAAGAATAACCTTAACCCTTTTTAGCCTTTTAACTGTAGGCTCAGTAGAGCCGAAGGTGTAAATCTGAAGTTCTTCTTCCCCCACAACACTTAATTTTAATTGTTTTGATACTTCTGTCAGGATGAAAGATTTATGAGAGGCAGAATCGAAAATGAGTCTTACATTTTTTCTTCTATTCTGACCTAAAGCTATTGCATTTGCAGTTTGTAAATATATCAGGTTCAATGTTCCGTCTTACTTTCTTCGGGAACATGCAAGGACCTGACTCGGAACAAAGAGCTTACTAAAGCTATGTTCAATAACTGTGGGAAGTAGACAGGATACACAAGAAGGGTATACAAAACCCTTTATTATTCTCTATTTACAATAACTTCCGTACTTCGGAATACAAAGACCCACTACTTGTGGTCTAAACGTAAAAATATAAAAAATAAAACTAAACTCTAATTTAACTTTAAAATAATAAACGTGGAAGATTGGCCTTATATTAACAGGAAGCCGTATGTAGTACAGAGAACTGTGAACACTACAATACGTTTAAAGTTATCAAGAGGATTAAACCTCTGGCCTGGAAGGCAACCAGCAACTGAGTAAAACTTCTAAGGTAAGCGGCCTGCTTCGACTAACTGCTTCCTCTCTCTCGCTTGGCAAAAAGCCACAACTTAAATACTTGGCGTTCGCCAGACATACTTTGCATAATTACGTTAACGCTTATAATTCTGGCCGGAAGTAGAAAAAAAGAAGTGATAGTAAAGATTTAAAATAAAATAAACGTTAGTAAAACTTAAGATCCTTACATACTTCCCGCCAGAGTTAATTAGTTTGAAACTGAGGTCTAAAACGACCTTGTTGAAAACTTTTAGCTCTAGAATCTAACGCGAGGCCAATCTTTTACAAACATTTTTCGCTAGAAACTAGAAATTTAAAAGAAAGAAATTTGTTTTTACAATAGCAGCTCCCAGGATACGCAATTTTTTCATCTGTACTGCATCTAAACAGGAGCTTTTATTCAAATCTGGTTCCTCTAGTTTAATGAAATGTTACACAATGAAATGGCAAATAACATGTATAATTATATTTCTCTTAACATTCTTATTTCATTCATGACTATTTTAATTATCTCTCCCCGTGCTCTCTGACATGTGTTGTAAAAGAACACCAAACACGAATGTGTTTATGTCTATGTGTTCAACATTTCCTCCTACAATCAAAGCACTAACGTGTTAAAAATTCAACATACCAAGACCTCGTAACACACCCTAACTTCAACTCTAAAGCCTGAGGTACTATTCTGAAAGTGGCTAACTCTGAAGTGTAGCGTCAGAGAGCCTAACTACATTCATTCAACCTTTAACACATATTCACCATGATTTAGTCTTTTTACAGTCACACGAATAACAAATTTTTAACATTACTTTCACTTTTACCATATCACGGTATTTCTTAACATTTGAAATAACAGTTCACATTGTATATAAGAACATATTAACATGCCGTTAATTTTACGCATTTGACAACATACATTAGTAGTACATTGTTAACTTCTATTCTTTTCAAAGCAAGTGCCAATTCTTTCTACATTGAAATACTACATTTCAAAAAGTCTTTCAGACTAAAACTTCTTTCTTGCCAGAAAGTTTTAAATAAAATTTATACAACTTATCGCTATTATACATCAACTTTAGTTTTACACGCGAGTAATTGAAAAACATAATACCAAAATCATTAACAACTCATTTCTCGCCCTTTTGGCGATAAAGGTAGACCTCGCATGAGGTAAAACTTCTTGAAATCTGCCACTTGCAGTAAGAATGAAAGATTAACTTAAGTTTGCAAAGTAACATAAAATTTTACTTATCTTTGTGATATTCGGACATTCTTTTCTGGGCCCAGTCCTGAAAGGTAGTGCGGATTGTTGTTTGATTTATCCTCCTTCTTGTACGGGCTCGCCCTTCAGTGCCTTCCTCTAGATGCTTTCTTTTTTCTCCAGTTCGGTCACCCTTGAATACCTTCTTTTTCGCCTCTGCCTGTGGTCTTGGCCGTTTGATGGCAGCTGGTCTTGGCGGAACCGGGAAATTTCTTTCGTGTTCCTGCTTGGACCTCGTTGCTGGCCGTTCAAATTTTCCTTGTAACTTTTCCTCCGCCGCTGGTGGCCCTTCCGCAGTTCGGCGACATTTGCTGCGGTTATAGTTGCCGTCATTTCTCCTGGTTCTCTTTGCATACGTCGTCCTTCTCCCTTCTTCATTCTGGGGGTGTTCGTGAGCTCTCTTTTCTGGACGGTGGAACGGCTTCTTTTTCTTGTTACCTTTAATTTTCCCGCGGGGAAACTTTCTTTTCAATTGCTCCTGCCTCTTAATGGCTTGCCCTTGTACTTGTAGTTGTTCCACCTCTGGAGTTTGTGCCTGCGGTGTCTGCCGTGCCGGATCCTGCAAAAGATCTGAAAATATTTGCATTTTATTACGATCATAGTAGGGTTTGATTTGATCAATGTTTGCGGAGCAGGTTTCACCATTTCTGGCTTTTAACACTACTACAGCGTGAGTTATTTTTTCTATGACATATGGTCCTTCAAATCGTGGAAAAAATTTGGCAGTTTTATCTTCTGGTGCTGAAGAAAGTGAATGCTTAATTTTTAAAACTTCATCCCCTACTTTATAAGTTACTCCCCGTCGTTTCAAGTCATAATACAGTTTTTGTTTTCTCTGTGCTACTTCAGTATTTTTCTTTGCTTCCTTAATTAGTTTTTCTATATCACCCATTTTAAATTCTAGGGCTCTTTGTTGCACATAAAATAATTTATCTAACGGCGTTATAATCTTTCTGCCTAAAAATAACTCAGCAGGAGTTTTGCCCGTTGTATCATGTTTTGCGGTCCTAAGGGCGAAAGCAAATTCATTGACATAGTTATCCCAGCTTTTATGAAAATTTTTAACATAACTACGGATAATTTTCACTATATTTCTATTGACCCGTTCCGCTATATTTGATTGCGGCCGATACGGGACCATTTTTAAATGACGTATGCCCAGTTTTTGGCACATGTCTTCAAATACATTACTTACAAATTGAGGACCATTATCCGATATAACTTTTAGGGGCGCCCCGTATTTTAAAATATATTTATTTAAAATAGAGTCAGTAACTAATTTCGCGGAGGCTCGTTTTAAGGGAACAATTTCGGTCCACTTACTAAAATGATCATCCATAACAAGGAGATAGCGACTTTTATTTAACTGACTTTTTGGGAAAGGGCCCAATAAATCGATGCGAATTATTTCATTTAGAAATTCGGATTTAATACTATTTAGAAACCCGGCCGGGCGGAAATTAATATAATTAACTGCTTGACATGTTGGGCAGGACTCGACATACGCCCTTGTTAACTTTTGCAGTTCAGGAAAATAAACTGCCTCGCGTACGCGTTGGATAGTTTTTCGAATACCAGCATGAGAAGCTAAAGGGCTGTCATGGAGCTCCTGCAGGATATTTAATCTAAGACTAGCTGGGATAACATGTCGAAATTCGTTGTTGGACTTCGTAGTTTTTGTATAGAATAATAGACCATCTATTAGTTCGTAATGGGCCGCCCTATTTCTTATCGCCACAATATCTTGGTGGCTAAAATTTTCAGGATCCTTTAAATACTCATAAATGCTTCCAAACTCAGGATCCTTACCCAGTTCGGTTATTACAATTTCTCGGGAATTTATTGTACATGCTGTGAGCATTGCCACCTTTACAGTATTACCTTCTTCATTTAGTTTAATTCTGGATAGGGCATCTGCTACGATATTTTCCTTTCCGGGGGTATGCTTGATTACCAGATTATATTCTTGTAGCTTGAGTGCCCATCTTATTAACCTTGGGGATAAGTTTTTCCCTGAGTACAATCTAGTTACCGCCGCATGATCAGAGTACACTGTTATTGGCGCCTTTCCAAAATAGACCGGAACTTTTGCACTGCTAACAGAACTGCAAGTGCCTCTCTCTCGGTCGCGAAATAGTTTCTTTGTGTTTGATTTAAAGTTCGGCTAAAAAATGCCACGGGCTGCTGATTTTGCGAAAGTACCGCTCCTACCGCATAATCCGAAGCATCCGCTGAAATTTCTAAATTCTCATCCTTTTCAGGAAATTTCAACACAGGGGCTTGCGTTAATGCTTGTTTTAATTTTTCGAAAGCACTATTGGCTTCGGCCGTCCACGAGAATCTTGCCTTTTTCCTTTTTAATTTTAACAATGGTTCAGGAATAGCTGCAAAATTTTTTATAAAGGACCTATGATATGAACAAAGTCCTAGAAAAGAAGAGAGCTTCTTCGCCGTGTTTGGAGTCGGAAATTTTTGTACAGCGATTATTTTTGATTCGTCTGTCTCTATTCCTTTCTGAGATATTTTGTAACCTAAATATTTTAATTCAGGGGCTGCAAATTTGCACTTTTCGACATTAACTTTTAGACCGGCCTCATTTAATAAAGAAAACACCTGTTTTAAATCCTGTACATGTTGGTCGAGATTATCACTAGTAATAATGATATCGTCTAAATAGATAAATGTGGACTTTCCAAGAACAGGTCTTAACACAATGTCCATACATCGCTGAAATGTTGCCGGCGCCCCTCAAAGGCCAAACGGCATACGCAAAAATGCATAAGATGGTTATAAAAGCAGTCTTAGGCACGTCCTCATGCCTAACCCCTTTTTGAAAATAACCAGTCGTTAAGTCTAAATTCATCATATATTTGGTGGATGTTATGTTCCTTAGAATTTCTTCAATTATAGGTAACGGATATACCGGATATTTAGTTATGGAGTTTAATTTACGGTAATCAATTGCGAATCTCCACCTTTTTGGATGTGTCAAAGGATAGTCATTATTTTTCTTACATAAAACCACCGGGCTAGCATAACTACTTGAGATGAGCGTTATGATCTTTTTACGTAGCATATCGGTGATATGCCATTCTATAATTTTTTCCTTATTCTTATCATACCGGTATGCTTTGTGGCGAACTAGCATTGAATCTCCGGTGTCAATACTATGGTTAGTAACCTGAGTAAATCCTGGAATATCACTAAATAACGAAGCAAATTCACTTACCACTTGTCGGATTCTTCCTTGCTCGTCATTAGGCAGGTGGTCAAGATTTAACATCGGCGGTTCAGCCTTTTCTGCACGAACTGGTTTCATTGTCAGCTTAAGGGACGCTTCATTAAAATCCAGCGTTGCTTGTGCCTCTGAAAGAAAATCTATTTCTAAGATTATATGTGCTTGCAGATTCTTTACTATAAAAAACATCACCTTTACTTGTTCGTCCTTGATACGGACATACAGCGGTACTTTACCTATACACTTACATAGTTCTCCTTGCGCCGCTAACACTGTCGTATTATCCGAATTATATATGCGGTATTTCCCAAAATACTTCCTAAAAAAATCTTCTGCCACACAGGAACACTGCGCGCCTGTATACAGGAGTGCGGTTGCTGGAATATTATTCACCAACACTTCAATCTTCGGAAGAGTCAAATTTTTCACCATTACTGTATTTAACTTGAAGGAAGAGGGGTTTTCTTGGCCTTCGGATTTCCGCACCCTCCCGTCAGCAGAAATCCGTTTTAGTTTAAATTATTTTTCATTTCCGTGCTTTCCTTCTTTTTCCCCTGGCCTTGAGACTTTTTTCCTGGATTGCTATTGAACTGTCGACGTTCGCCGGCTGTTTTTGAATGCTCGGGTTTCCTTGCCCACTGATTCGCTTTGCTTCCGTAGCCGTGTGCTTGAGTTTGCTGTAGTCTTGGCGCACCAAATTGGTTTCGCTGTTGATATTGGCGTCTTCTTTCGACGTCCGCCGTTCTTCTACTTTCAAACTGGATTGCTAGCTCAAATAACTTTTCCAGTGTAGTCGGATTTCTTAATTCAATAAAGTCTTGCACTTGGGGCAGTAACCTCGGCAAAATCACTTGAATTATCTCAGGATCCGGACGGTTTCCATACAAGAGTTTGAAGACGTGAATTTTTCTTAAAATAAAGCTTGAGAGATTTTCGATTGTTTGCTGATATATACTAAAAAGTTCCGTTTCTAATTTCGCACGATCCCTTACAACAGGGAAGGCTTTTAGTAGGGCAGTCTTGAAATTTTCGTAAGTATAGGTGGGACTTCCTGCTTGACCCAAGAGACTTCTGCCTATACATTTGAACCAATTAAGCGCTTGGCCCCTCAAAGCGCTGGTAGCTAAGGTAACATTTTGAAATTCGTGCGCGGGGTAGAGCATGAAGTGGTCATCCAATTTTTCCAAGAAACTGGTTACCGGTGAGTTTCCATTAAATGTTGCTTCTGGTTTCATCGAAGCGCGCATGGTCTGGACGATGTAACCAAATCCTTCCAGGGCGGCAGCTGGCATTTCTGGATTCTGAACCGCTTCTGCAGGCAGCACAGGTTCTTCTTGAAACTCGGCCATGGTTATTCTTCTTCGTTGGGCGCCACTATCAGGTTCAATGTTCCGTCTTACTTTCTTCGGGAACATGCAAGGACCTGACTCGGAACAAAGAGCTTACTAAAGCTATGTTCAATAACTGTGGGAAGTAGACAGGATACACAAGAAGGGTATACAAAACCCTTTATTATTCTCTATTTACAATAACTTCCGTACTTCGGAATACAAAGACCCACTACTTGTGGTCTAAACGTAAAAATATAAAAAATAAAACTAAACTCTAATTTAACTTTAAAATAATAAACGTGGAAGATTGGCCTTATATTAACAGGAAGCCGTATGTAGTACAGAGAACTGTGAACACTACAATACGTTTAAAGTTATCAAGAGGATTAAACCTCTGGCCTGGAAGGCAACCAGCAACTGAGTAAAACTTCTAAGGTAAGCGGCCTGCTTCGACTAACTGCTTCCTCTCTCTCGCTTGGCAAAAAGCCACAACTTAAATACTTGGCGTTCGCGAGACAAACTTTGCATAATTACGTTAACGCTTATAATTCTGGCCGGAAGTAGAAAATAAGAAGTGATAGTAAAGATTTAAATTAAAATAAACGTTAGTAAAACTTAAGATCCTTACAAATAAACCCTATTTTTGTTATCTCTTTCCGAAATTGACGCCACCACTGTGTCTGTTTTAAGCTCACCTTTATTTTCCCGTTTATTTTCAAATTTATTATCATGTAAAATAGTATTATGCCTTAATGAACATAAATCACAGCGTATATCCGAGCTGCAACGGGCAGATGTATGAGACTTACGAAAGCATAAATAGCATCTGTTAGCCAATTTTATTTTTTTTCTTTTTTCCTCAATTGGAATTGCGCAATTTGAAGTAGAATGTTTCAAAGATTCATTTTCTATCTTCCCACAAAATATACAATCGGCTGTTGATGTATTCGTATTCAACGACGCAACTGCTGGAACAAAATGTTTGTTTTTGAAGGCAGTATGATATTTCTCACTTTTAATAAGGTCTCGCGATTGATGTTTATGTTGTTCGGTTCTAATGTTAAACTTGGAATAGTTTGGCGATGTTTGGAAAAACGTACGCTCTCTGCTTTCAACTTCCTTCTTCAGAAATTCCAAAATGTTAGTCACTGTGGTTTCTGTGTCAGGGGTTAAAGATCGATTAAACTCTAAAACCAATTCGCTAGGAAGTATCCTCATTAACAGTGGGCATAACAAATAGCTGTAAGAATTTGAAGTAACGTTAAGGGAATCAAGGCTTCTAATTTCAATTTCTAAAGCTATCATATAAGTTACGTAATGTTTTAATATCATCCATTTTTTTAACTGGCTTTAAATTCAGCAGACGATTCATATGTGCATTTATTAAAATGTCCTTTCCACCAAACCTTTCTTTCAGAATATTTATTGCCTTAGCATAATTTTCGGCAACTAACGGTAATCCCTTTATTGACATTAAAGCTGTGTCCGTTAGTAAAGATGTGAGGTAATTAAATTTGTCTACATCCTTTAAAGCAGAGTTATTATGTATAGCAGATTCGTATTGAGCCCAAAAACTTTGAAATTCACATATTTCGCCTTTAAATTTACTTATGGTTAGTTTCGGAAGTTTAGCGCCATTTGTATTTGTGTTCTCTACTGTATCTATAGTAGCAGAATTAGATGGCAACTCATTTAATTTAACACATTTTCTATTTCTAAAAATTCTACTGATCTTCGATTTACACAAGGTAATTTTATTTTTATATTCCAAGCTATCCTGTATTTCAGTTTCATACTCTTTTTCATCTGTTAGGATAGATTCGATTTCAGTGTTCAATATTAGTATATCGTTTTCATTTTCATTTAAGATGGATAAATCATCTTCTAATAAATCAAATTTAATATTATCCGATTCTATTTCCTTTTCCATTTTAGCTATCAGTCTTGTTACTGATGCTCTTAACATTCCTCGCTTCTTTTTTAGTGCTTTTAACTTATCCATCTTAATAATCAATATTCAATCACTAATCGAACAATAATAAATACTTAAATCACAATATATCTAAAGATCACTGTTATCTCAATTTCGGCACCATGTTGCTACTTATGATCTTTTTTCTTATTCTTATTATTTACATTTAACAACATCGATAAGTGAAATTTTGCTTACCTTTCTTAATGAATATCCACAGGAACGCTTGGAATTCCTTTTCATTTTTATCACACAGAAGTTTTATTTACAACTATGTACAAGAATTGTATGCTTACATTTAGAAGATTCATCATGTTTTTCTGGTTGCCACTACATCTATCTAAAAAATCCGCAATGCGGTAAGAAAAATATAACAAGCTAAAAGTAAAAAAACTCTGCGCCCTCTCGTGGCCAGCTACATAAACTGTAACATAGCGTAGCATCTCTCCCAGCTGCGAAATACTTACTTGCATATTCGGACATTAACATCTGATTGGCCATTCTACACCTCGTGATTATGCATTACTCCTGATTTGTCTTTTCTAGACATGTGTGACTGATTACACTTTGAACTTGCTTCTGCTGCAATCTTTACGTTGCTGAGACTAGGGTGTCTATTTTGTCAGTTGGTAAGACCTATGTAAGTTCATATATAGGTTTTACCAACTGTAAATTTCCTGAGGTTCACGGGATTATCTGAGCTGCCGGAAAAAGCAAGAAACATTTCTAGCTAATGCCGGCAAAGCCAAAAGTATCAAAGTTGCTTTCAGGTCTTGCAGATTTCTTTGCTCCTGTTGAAGAGGAAGCTGTACCTGTTTGCCCTCGAAATTGATTGAGATCTTGACTAAATCTACGTCAGGCTTAAGGTTGTTGCGTTATTAATTTTATTTCACTTGGCATGTTTCCTTTCTGCTTTCAACCTCACTAGCAAAAGTCAGCCATGTGAGAGTTGATGTTCCATATTTTTGAATAAATTTGTTTGATTAAAAGAAGGATTCATCTAATTAACTACAAATTTAAACAGGTAAGAATACAATGACTTTGTTAAATCAAAGGTGTGACAAGATGTTGTGTGATACTGCATCAGCAATAAATACATACACTTGGAAGAAAGAGCATACAGCCCTATCTTTTGAGTGCCCATCCCGATGTTGGTATTTTAATAAGAAAATTAATTCTGCAATAGATACAACTGATCTATGGTTAAAAATAAAAGGTCTGATTTCATAACTCGGGAAGGCATGACCTTTTTCAAACGTCTTTACAGCGTTGCGAGGACGCAAAATATTTGCTGTTGCATCTTGGCAATTTGTCGACGTCTCTGAAACGTCATGATATGACCGCTTTTAGACGTGGTCGTTTTAGCATCTTTTTCAGTTCATCAGCGTTACTTTTAAAATGAAGAGAGACTAAATCTGCCCTTTCAAGAATCTGAAGTCCGCATAAGATTTATTTTGCAATGTTTCATTACTTTATTTCATATAAATATATTAATCTAAGGTAGATTCATCTAATGAAATATAAATTTAATATAAATACTTGAATTATTAAATTAAATTAGTACTAAAAATACGTGCTAAATTATTGTTAAAATTCTGTTAAAATAACTAATGCTTAAAATATTTTTTTATAAATATTATAGCAAAATATTTTAAAATGAAACTAATCAATAAAGCAAGTTATTAAGTTATGCATTTTATATATTTTAAAAAATCATATTTCCGAAATCAATGCAAATCACATGTTAGCAATTATTTTACTGCTGAAATATTACTTTACTTATTATTTTTGAAGTAAGGACGAATTTATTTGAATTAATACGCTGACATAATATGATACATTTTTACCGTATACAGAGCAAAAAGTACAACTTTCGCGAAGATATGATTGTGCGTGAAGATGTATTCACGATTATAAATGGGGCGATTTTAAGAATTCCGAGAAAACGTCCAATATTAAAAGACGTTGCATATCCATGCCTATTTAACGTCTGTCCAATATATATGACTGAAACCGACAGTCAGGAGAAGCAGAACGGAAAAATTAATGGAAAAGGAGAAAGAAATATTAAAACTTTTAACGGAAAACGACAAAATTAATGGCTTTGATAAACTACTAATAAATGTTGACCTCAAACAGAAACTGTGAACAAAAATACCTATAAAAGTTCTGATGAACTGTTTGTGACATTTTTGTCCATCTCTACGCATTTAAAAATGCTTGGTTTAATCCTAGTATACGGTACACTCGGGATTTGGCGATATTGACATTACAAATGTTTCAGCGAGCCCGATAAATATATTTTTGTAAATATAATTTTGTGAACATTGTTCGTAATTCCTTTCAGTTGAAATAATTCTTTTATGCCATTTAAAAAAAAATTCTATTAAATTATCAGAAGAACCGTCGAAAGGTTTAATGCCATTGTAGTATAAACCGCTGAAAAGTTTAGACTGAACTGCTGTTAGAGAGATTGGCATTCCATGTATATTATTTACTGGATGATTATATAAACGAACATCTGAACTCGAGGCTTGCGCACTTTGGCTAGCTGCCAAATTCGAACAAGTTAGTTAATGGCGCAATAATTTCAGACTTCATCTTATTTTCAGAAATATTTTCTTCACGGTTTTATAATTCACCGTCGGAATTAAATACTGGAGAGTTTCAATACAGCAAGAGAACGATGGAAAAGAATATAATGATGGCAGTTTTTTTTTTTAATTGAGGAGAAATCATGGTGGCAATGCCGAATTTCTGCTTATTTTGTTTGTGAATATTTGCTCTACGATGCAACGTGCTAAAATCGTCCATCCAGTGAAATAGTATTCTGCTTTGGTGTTTCACGTTTCTGGTGATTAAACTTACATGGTGGTGTTTTCCAATCTTCAGTGATCTAGCGGTACAATATTTGGATACACGGATTCAGTTATAACATCCTAAGTGCTATATCGTATATCACTCATATTAAACGAACAGATTTGTACTCAGACTTTCCGCATATGATCGAAAAAATAGTGTTAAGGAAACATTAGGATGAAATATTGTAATCTATAATTATGCGATATTTAAGTATGTAATATTAAAAAACACTAAATATTTTTTTATTGATTTCAAATTGCAGTTTTATTACTTGTCGTTTGGTAGCTATTCTTCCAAACATTGTGTAATTCGCGTTGTTTTTTAAATATTACTATTATGTATGTCTATTAGACTATCTCAATAAATAAATGTTGGAAATTAGGTTTTATTCTTTATTAAATTTCAGTATATTCTATTTTCTTCGCTTGCATTTTATGTGCATGTGATAACAAAGAAGTTCATAATAAAACAAAAAGTTTCATCGTGTGCTATTTAACGAAGAGCTTACTTTAACGTACTTAGCTTACTATCGTATACTGTATTATTTAAATTATTTCTGTACAGTATCAATAGAAAAGTTTTTAATTATAAAAAGTGCATGAAATGATCATTGTAATCTACCACTATTCTAGAAATTAATAGTAAGTAAATACATTTACATATGATCGAAAGAAATGGTGTTAAGAAACATCAGCATTACTAGTAAATACTTGGCTAGCCTACATTTGACGGTGCCCTCGCCAAGTTGTTGTTTCATTTATGGGAACCTGAGTAAAGGGTGTCCATTGGATTATCGCCAAGTTGTTGTTTCATTTATTGTAACCTGAGTATTAGAATGTTATGAAAACCCTATTATGACGTAATTGGTTGCGTGAATTTGACTGATGGGTGTGTGTGTAATTACAGCAAACCCGCGAGGGCTATCTGCCTAAGGAGAGGGATGCCTTCGTGGAGGACTTTCCAAGGGAAACTGGCTCATATACACGTTACACATGGGGAAAACCACGAAAACGCCCATGCAGCCAGCCCGTTCGCGGGATTCGAACCTCGCACCGAACTACCAGTGTTCAGCGACTTTACCGCTCGGCCGCTGGTGGGCCCTTTAACTGACGGGAAAAGATTTGTAAGGGCTTGTTTGTGTTTTGCATGTTGGTTAGGAAGTTGCTTATTTTGTGGTTTACACTATAAAACGGCTGAATGTGCTAAGATTAGTTTTAAATTTCTATAGGATTTGGAACGAAGGGGGGAGGAGCATTAATTGACTGGTGTGTAAATACTTAGTAGCAATTATAAGTGTCCTGTTTGTACAAAGGAAATGCATATGGTCGAACGTAAAGATCGTTCAGATGGCTTTGAATGGGTTTGTCGCAAGAAAGGTTCAAATGGTCACCACATAAAGCGTTCCATTAGAAAGGGAACATGGTTTGAGGAAAGCTTTTGGATGCTGTTTAGGAATTTTGTGTGCCACAGACTGAAGACAGAGAAATTTCTAAATAAGGTAGGTAAGGTAGGTAAAGAAAGGTAAAATAACAGATCAAAGAATTGTATAAACTCTGTGTCCATGTACCGCCAAAAATCGCAAAGTTCGCCAAGGGGGCACCGTCAAATATAGTTTTACCAAATACTGCAATCCATAATTATTGCACTTTTAGCTGCTTTCTATTTAAAAAGCGCAAATATTTTTTTACTAATTGGAAATTTTAGTTCTGTTACCTTCCTTCTGCTATTTATACTTTCAAACACTGCTAATTCATGTTTTTCCTTAAAAAGTGCTGTCATATATGTTGTTTGTTAGATTATTATTTCATTTTAGATATGAATATGGGAAATGTTTTAGTTATTAGATTTAGGTATATTTTTATATGAAATATTTTTGATCACATTTATTAACTACTTTATACAGTCTTTCATTTGCATATCTCGGAGATATAGAAGTTAATGGCTATATTTTTTACTATGGAACGCGAACAAATTTATACTTGAGTTCATAATAAATACGCGAAAAAATTTATACTTGAGTTATTTTCAGGAAAAATACTGATTATGTTACCTTACGCTTCCTAATTTATCATGACAAGGGCAATTTTTATTGTCTCTGAGATTTAGAAGAAGTAAATGTGATAATGCTGTTATAATCAGAAACACTCTTTTCTTTACCCACATATATAGCTTTACTTTTATTTATGTCTGATTGAGTTTTATTTACTTAAAACCAACTATTATTGCTATATATTTATAATAACCACTTTCACTTACATTATTAAAGGATTAAGGAATTTATTAAAGGATTAAGGAAAAAAAATGATGACATCTAAACTAATCATAACTTAGAATTTAAGTTATTTAAAAAATATAGTTTAAAGTACTGAAAATAATTAAAGCTATTATTAATTATGCATATTTAGTCTAAAGAGAAAAAATTGTATTATCTTCTGGTTTTCAGGTAATGATAAAATATTTTAGAAAATACAAGGAATACAATAAATAAATAAATAAATAAATAAATAAAAATAAACATTAATTATTAAGCTTCTTTTTCTGCATAAATCAATATGTAAAACCAGAAGGACGTCATAACGAAGTTTTCACAACTGTTGCAAAAAGGTTGAATTCTGCGAACATTTAGGCGTCGTTAAGACGTCGTGATACGATGCTTTCACAACTAAAATATAGCCTGAGAAAGACGAAATAACGACGTCTATTCAATATAAACCTTATCTTCAAAGACGTAATAAACACGTCTTTGCAGCGGTTGCAAAACAGTGGAGTTTCGCGGACATCTGGGCATCTTAAAGACGACATATTGCAACGACATCCGCGACCAGTTTGCGACGTCGTTACGACGTTGCCGTGCTACTTGGGAAGGCTTTCAACATTAGCAAATGCAAAAACTAATCTTTGGAAACTGTATGTACCAAAGTTTTAACATATGAAGTAGCTGCAAATATATTAAGAAAAGCATATACACTAGTCAAAAAGAATAAATTGTTTCATGATTCCGAGGCAGAAATTGATACGCAATAGCTGAATAGAATTGATATAGGCCATATATTACATTTGATTAATGCATGCATTTATGTTGTGAACCATAATGCAGCAGAAATGAAATGCATTGTTGCTGAAAACACAGCAGTTGTTTAATTTCTTAGAATTAAAAAAAAAAAAAAAAAAGATGAAGAGCCAACTTTTATCAAGAAACAATGCTGAATTTCATAATGGGCCATGCTGTTGGATTGTAAAACTTAGCCAAATAATTTTATTTGACATTTGGTGAAACAGAAATAATGAATTACAGTGAAAGACTTGGACTTTCCACTAGGCAAACCCTGGGGAATTTTTTGCAAATCTTTGAGAAAAAAAAAAAAAAAAAAAAAAAAATAGAGAGAGAGAGAGAGGATTCCGATATCAATTACATATCTTTTAAATGCAATCAAAAATATTGTAGTTTCAGCATCTAAGAACTGCTTCATTACATTTAAGCATAAATTGAAAAGTGCTTGAGTGCAAAATGGAAAGCCGTCCTTCGAATTTATACTATTTACTCAAGCTTTTAGTTAGTAGTACATGTAAATTCAGGTTTTTAAAAGACAACATTCGGTTAGAACACCAGAAGTAAGGAAAGGAATTGTGAAAATATCAGCGAACAAACTTATGCCATCCAGATATTATTATGAGTTGTGTAATATGAGGGATAATGCATGTTCTTGGTAAAAAGTTTTCTTAACACTGAATTTATTACTTCCTTGTACGAAGTAAAAAGGAAGTATTGTAATCGCGAAAAGTTTCAGGCAGCATATTTCAACAAAAATATCCCATTTTGACCTCTTTCAAATGCTATTTAACGATGTATTTCCGTGATATCTGTACGTAAGGACAGAATAAAACACTCTTTTTTCCTGAAAAAAAATTATAAAACTGCTTTAAAATGAATTCTGAAGAGAATTTTTCGTGGCGTCTGTACGAACGTATGTACGTACGTATCTCGCAAAACTCAAAAACGAGTAGCCTCAGAACGTTGAAATTTTGTGTATAAGACTGCTATAACATGTAGATGTGCACCTCGTATTTTGGTTGCAATCGGCCGCACCAAACGTATATAAATATATTTATATAATTTAAAGTAAAGTAGAAAGAACGAACGATTAAAGACCTATGAGCTCAAAAATTTTTGCGCATTGTGCTGCAAAATTAAGGAAATTAAAAGAAAAATTCTAATACGCACACTAAAAAGCTGATTAAATACTGTGGTTCCGTGAAAACTTTAACATAGGCAAAATTAGTTGCAGTGAGATGTGTTAAAAGAGAAAAATACAACATTTGATATTTACTAGTAAAAATCAACAATAATAGTAAGCTATATGCTAAACTAATTAAGTATATTTAAAACATAGTAAAAGTATTAACTAATTAATAGAGTTAAAAATAAAATTAAGAAGCGGTAAATGGTCGATTAGCCCAATTCGAAGTTCACTATGGCACGTCAGAGGAAATATTTTTTAATGAACCTCGAACTGAGCTAACTCCATCACGCGCTTCGCTGAAACAGACAATTGAAACTGTGCGCGACACATTTTTCAATTAATTAAATAAACTATGTTAAAAACTTTAGTCTCAATTCTCTGTTCCAATTTACCGACGCATCCGCTTGAATTAACACATTAAGGTGTAATAAAGATAATATATTTATATATATATATCCACTCTGTTGCCCGACTCAGTAATCTCAGTTTCTTTACTCTTATATGTTTGTAAATTGTACATTTTTTGTTTTAAAAATGATTAAATTATGTTGTTCTTATCTTCCGGTTAAGGTTTTTATGCCTTTAGTAAATCTGTATGCGATATTTTTAGAATTATCAACAATTTTAAAATTGTTTAAGTGCCGCTAAGCCTAATAATGTTTTTGATGGCGGCCATTGCTCTTGTTTACATTTGAAACAGCAGGATAGTGGATTTGTTGCCAATCTAGAGAAACTTAGCTTCGAAATAACAAAGATAACGCCTTCATTTATTATTTAAATCATGCTTAATCCTTTCTGGAATTTTTTCGAGGAAATAAGCGTTTAAGATTTACTTCGTAATTTTTAATACTGATATTTTGAGTTTTTATGTATTTTTGCCTTGTCGCGAAGTGAAAAATGAATTAACTGAATGAGAAATACTCAATCGTCTGTGAAAACTGTTCCTTTTTTGTTTTGTTTGCTTAATTTCTTTTATACATAGTTCTAGCTTTATTATAGTATTTGAATAGAACATGTGGCAACGATTAGATAATTCTTTAAATGATATAAATTTTGTGCATTCTGAGTTATAATATGAACGAAATATAATACTGTTAAGTGAACCTAGCGCCAGAGTGTCGCTATGGTAAACAAAGTGAATTTTAAAGAATGCATTTATTCTATTGTGGTTTATGCGGTGTTCGGCGAAGTAGGTTTAACTCAATCTAATAAGTTTAAATGAAATGCAAGAAAAAATGCGTATAATTTAATATTCCGTACAAGGAAGTCATGTGGTGTACACATCAGATTTTTTTATATGAATTATAAAAGGAGATTTCATTCAGTCAGACTGAGAGTACCTCTAAACAATGTTTCAGAAAAAAGTAGTGCATATATATATCATTCAACTTTATACAAACTTGAAAAATAAATTTCCAAACTTTATTAGAAAGGAAACAAATCATCAATTTATAAATAAATTTTAAGTACCTGAAGCAGTTCTTCACAACGATTTATAAAAAGATTCACAGAAGAAGATACAGAATCTACAGACCACATCTTGGAAGCATATTTCTTATGTACTTTTTCAGACTGCAAATGAAAATAAAAAGTAACAGGAAAATATGCTGATTTCTTGACTAAATGCAATGTGAAATTATTATTGATCACTTTCCACTCAAAATATATTTTTGACAATTTATGATTAGAAATAAAAAATAAGTAACGTACATTGCATATGTTTGAATCGCAGGAATACTTTTAAAAATAATCTTATATATACATATATATAAACTTAAAGTATCTAAATTAATTAGTAAATTGAAATAAAAGCAAGGCAATTCTTCTATAATATAATAATTGCAACTGTGTATAAGAGTTGCAATTATTATATTATAGAGGAATTGCCTTGCTTTTATTCCAATTTACTAATAATTTAGATGCTTTAAGTTTATTCTACTTCAATTCTGCAGCTATAGCACAGGACGGGTTTAAAAAAAATTTACTCGAATTTTTAGCCTATTTATATATTTCTTTATATATGTGTGTGTGTGTGTTCATCTCCGGTAGAGCGGTGTTTGAGACACCAGGGTGCCTAGGCCAAAGGCCTTACCCCTTGTAGAATATTTTGATTGCTACGAAATATGATGGAAACTAACCATGAAATTAAGTATGTAATTTTTTTACTATTAATATAAATATTATTATTAATTATTAAAAAGTAAGCTGTTTAGCAGGATCAGTCACAGAAGCTGTCGAACTGATAACACATATGGATACATGGTAAGTGTACAATTTTTAATAACCTGAATCCGTAATGCAGTAAAAGATATACAAAGTAAGAATATACACATACAACACTACAAATAAACTAAAATAAAATGTAAATGTACAGACACATGATACCAGATAAAGATGAAGGATGAGGTTACAAAACAGCAGATGTCACATAATAGTTATGTTAAGCTGGGCAAGGAGCCTATCCATATTATTAAGGTCATTATAATTGTAACTACAGATTTTTATACTACTATTATAGATAAGATTCTGTTTTTCATGAAAACTTTTTGCTATAATAATGGGATCTCAATTGTTCCATGCCCAGTTCTTCCTGGATCTTATTATTTCTAATATACCAGGTGGCATTAGTTATCTGTTTGAGTACAGAATTTGGACAAGTTTGCAGTTTTTTCCTGTTGGTTTTGCGAGTATGTGCCCAAACTGGGCTTGCGTAACATAACAATGGTCTGAGAATGGACTTGTAAATAAGTAACTTATTGTCTATAGATAATACACTGTTTTGAGCAATTAAGGGATAGAGTTGAGACTTATGAACTCGGAACTTACTGATAATGGAAACGATGTGTGGGGATCATGTAACAGTATTATTGAGGATCACCCCAAGATAAATGACTTGCTTGGCCCATGGAATACTAGTATTGTAGAATTTCAGAGTGCCCTTAATTTTAGTCTTCTTCGTGAATAATACAGCCTTTGTTTTGTCAACATTGACCTCAATTTTCTATTTGGTAAGCCAAACCTCTAGTGCGTGTATGTAGTTTTGTAATCGTTGGATGACTGGA
This sequence comes from Stegodyphus dumicola, assembly GCF_044657685.1. Classification (NCBI taxonomy): domain Eukaryota; kingdom Metazoa; phylum Arthropoda; class Arachnida; order Araneae; family Eresidae; genus Stegodyphus; species Stegodyphus dumicola. The sequence goes on along the minus strand of NC_140775.1, from coordinate 109,463,009 downwards.
CTAATAAATTCACTTTATGCCAAGATCGCTGAGTCGTCAGCATACATAGCAAGTCATGGAGGTAGGAAAGGGAGGAGGGGCCAACCCGCGCTAAAAGTGAAGCACTGCTTTGAAGCTTGGGTCACCAGATGGGGTGTTGTTTGTTTACATTCAGAAGCTCGCTTTACAAGATTCTGATAGTATTTCGACACATGACAGTTCCATAAAAATCGGAAAAGGGACACTTTTGCATGAAAGAAACATTCATAGTGTGATGGATAATAGCAATTTGTATAGTTTAGTGACATTTACGCAAAAATCACATCTTGGTTATTTTTCGATAACTGACAACAGCGATTTTGATTATGAATTTGTTTTATAAAATTATAAGCTGTTGCATTACAAAAATATAGATTTTAAGAAAAATGTTATGCTTAAAGAATGAAAAATACCTTACGGTACATTTAAAATTGTATATGTCTTTCGATAACCTTGATAGAGTATTCGCTACTTTTATTTTATTTTCCAAACGTCAAAATGTTTTAAATAAAACAATTTTTTTTCACATATATATATTATTGTAACATGTACCTTTTAAAATTTTTTAGAAGAGAGACTTTACTGCTGCTCATTTTAAACCCATCGTTTTAATTTTATATATCTGAAAAATAATCACTTTGGGCTTACACGTTTTATAAATACAAAATTATGTATGTTAAAATATTTGTAATTAGGCACATGGGTCAGATTAAGTTTTTATTAAATAGAGTAACGCATGCAAGGGCTATCTGCCTAAAGAGAGAGAGATGCCATCGTGGAGGAATTTTGAAGAAAAACTGACCTTTGAGTGGGTATTAAAAATAATACTTATAATTTTCATTCAAATCATATTCATATATATTTTTTATGTAAAACTTTCGGGTGTATGCTAAATTAGTGTAAATTACTTTACACGAAAAATATAGTGAATGCACAGAAATTAAAGATTTGCACATGCCGAAAATGAAAAATAGGATGCAAAAGCTTGTGCAAAAAATGTGCTTGCCAAAAGCATGTATCTGCCTTTGACAAAATACTTAAATATTCCTTAAATTATTTATAAATGTATTTGAAATGAAGAATTTATTCACTTATAAACAACTGTGAAAGTACTCTGAAGAAATCTAATTATTAAATATATCTAATTTATAATGATTATAAATGTTATCTAAATATATAATAACCTTAATATTGAATTGTAAACATAAATTGAAATCCTGTTGACAAATACGTTATAAAACTATTTAAGGAAGAATTGTTCGTATTGGAAAGCAATCTGTTAAAAGGTATTGTAAAGCAAATTCTACGAGATGCGCACTTAAGAACATAATAAAGAGTTTTGGAATATGTATTGTTGAAATGAAGAGTAAAAAAAATCTGATAAGTATAATTAACAGAATTATTCCCTTTACATTTTATAACTCAGTTACAAGTTTTAAATAATACTTTAAAAAAAAAACTTATTTTATTCCCTTTCAGAAATGTTCAGAGAAAGTCAAGTACTATTTAATACCTATTTAATTATTAGGAATTAGCGAAATACTTATTTAAAGTATTTCGCTAATTCCTAATAATTCTCTAATTTAAAATGAACCGAATAGAGCATTAATTACAAAATTAAATTACATTTTTCGATTTAAAAGATGCCTCAGAAGCCAAAAAATCATGTCATATTTAAGAAAGTATTTTAGGAAGAAGCTCTATAAATAGAAAAGAAATAATGCATAATTTTAATATTAATAATACAATAAACTTTGATCTTAATTTTTGTACTTTAACCGAATAAAATCGAATTACCTTATTTTTTTTTTCTAACGTAATTAACGAAAACTTGTGAAAATATTTCATTCAAGTTAAACCATTCTGAGAAAACTGTCCTGTGAAAAGTATAGCATTTAATTCCGTTCAGAATGAAATGTTGTTTAAAAATATGTTGTTTTCACATACTTAGGACTCTGAAGTGTTGTAGAAAAAGAAAATATATACATTTATATGTATATTTAAGACGTAATTACAAAATATTTACATCCGAACGCGTCAAATCCCATAGAACTCAATGGTAAATGAACCAATGTTTTGGTCACCACGTAGGGATCGCCGGTGCTTCAGAGCAGGGTACGGGAGAAACTTGTTTAGGGCGACTCCATCTTACTTCCTACCTCCATGTAGCAAGTGTTGTGTTGTGCTTGGTGGGGATGTCGTTTACGTAAATATTAAAATAAGTAGGTCCCAGCAAGGACCCCTGCAAGGATTGGGTGTAGAGTAGAGCTTGTTCCTGATACGTGAACAACAAAGTGTCTACCAGTGAGGTAGGAATTAGTAATGTTTATGATGTACTCCGGGAATCCCAGAACGTGTAATTTATATGTGAGAGCATCCAGCCAGACTCTATCAAAAGCCTTAGCTATATCAATAAAGAGTCCTCCTGTAATCTTCTTAGTAGCAATACCTTCCGAGATGGTCTCAATCACTCTATAGAGTTGATTAGTCGTAGATAGCTGTTTCCTGAGGCCAAACTGATGTGGTATTATAATATTTCTATCGTCCAAGTGCATATTAATTCTTTTGTGTGTGTGCTATGTATGTATATATATATGTGTGTGTGTGTGTGTGTGTGTGTGTGTATTAAAAATCGTAATAACGTTTCTGGACTACGTCATTTTTAGATCAATCCATCTCGTATGGATTGCATAATGCTGACGATGTAGCTAATTTGCAATCTGAACTCAAAATTTCGAGAACTGATACCTTCTTCTGGTTAGCTTCCATACTGGATCAATGTCTACTTTAGCTTCTGCTTCTCTTTCTGCAATGACGCTATTCTGATCTGCTCTCTTCTTATCATAACACAATCAAAAATGTAAATGTTCTTGAATAAGTACAACCAAAATGCCAAGCAAATTGTGGCCACAGAAGTCAATTGAAATAAAAATGAATATTTAATCTTACTCGGCTGCCAAGTTACTAGTCATTACGGATTCAACATTTTAGCATTCTATACAGTCAGAATTCTTTCTCTTCAAAGTGGATCTACGTACTAAGATACCTAGGTGCTTCGCAATCAGTATTTCTGCGTTTCTACATCTAAGTGCTCCTCCACCAGTACTTTTAAATTTGTTTTTATTACATATATATATATATATATATTTGAAAAGTGAAATAATGTAGAACTTGTTAAAGAGCAAATGAAAATAGTAATGTACACTAAAAGCTATTACAGTACAAATTTCGTAATCCGGACGTCCATTATCCGGAATGATCTATAATCCGGACCTCAAAGCCACAAACTTTTTTTTGTATGCTTTACACATGCGTTTAATGTATAACGGAAGGTATAAGCTAAACTAAAATTATCTTTACTGATTCTAAAGCATTTCAGTTAATGATTGGATCCGGCTTATTATTTTTTGCAGACTGTTAGAGCAATTTTATAAAAATTAAGCTTGAACTTTCGATTATGTCAAAAAGAGTTTCCAATTCTGGAGCTTCCAAAGGATCCACAAAGTGAAAGCATGTTTCGATGTCCATCAAACAAAAAGTGGAATTGCTGCAAAAATTGGATAAAGGCATATCCGTCTCAAAATTATGCGAGGAATATGACACTGGAAAGTCAACTGTATGTGACATAAGCAAAAAGAAAAAGGAACTTTTTGAATTTTTTGTGGGTTCCGACACCCCAATTGCAATGAATAACAGAAAAAGGGTTCGTTATGCTAAAAGTGACGATCATGACAAAGTGATGATCGAATGGGTTTAGACAGCGTCGCAGCGGCGTACCATTGACGGGTCCAATGCTAATGGCTCAAGCCGAACTATTTCATGAAGAAATGAACTTAAACACTAAGTGCACATATTCGACAGGTTGATTAACCAAATTTAAAAATCGGCATGTATAAGACAATTAAAAATTTCAGGTGAAAAAGCTTCAGCTGATGCTGAACAATTTGCAGATGAATTCATTGAACTCATTACTAGTGAACAATTATCTCCAGAACAAATTTACAACGCTGATGAAACTGGTCTTTTTCTGGCAATATGTACCGCGAAATACCTTGGCAACCTCTACAGAAAAGGCTCCAACTGGTGTCAAAGATTCCAAAGCGAGACTAACAATTGTAGCGCGCGCAAATGCTGCAGGAACGCACAAGTGCAAACTTTTCGTAATCGGAAAACATGCACGACCTCGAGCATTTAAAGGAGTAACGATTTTTCCCGTTATATATCGCGCAAATAAAAAGAGCATGGATGACACAAGCGTTGATGAATGATTGATTTGAAAATCATTTTATACCCGAGGCTCGGCGACATTTGAATTCGGTTAGTTTACCCGATGACTCAAAAATAGTCCTGATTGTTGACAACTGTTCGGCGCATACTTCACTTAAAGTTTTAGTGAAGGATAATGTATCCGTATTATTCTTCCCTCCAAATTGTACGTCTATCATTCAGCCTATGGATATGGGAATAGTGCACGAGGTGAAATGCAAATATAAAGTAGCATTTTTAAAATATGTTTTAAATTTCTTGAACAATGGCAAGACTATTCAGGACTTTTTGAAATTTTTTAGCATAAAATGTGTTGTGTGGAGCATCGCAAGATCGTGGGAGGATGTGTCTCCAGATACGTTAAAAATGCTTGGCATAATTTATGGCCTGTTACCATATTTCATGGTGAGGACGGTGAAGATGATAGCCGCGAATTTGAAGGTTTGCGAACATCGCAAACTAAAAGTGAAATTTTCCAGTTATTCAATTTTGTAAAGAAATGTGGAGAAGCGGTAATAAATGAAGATGATATAACAGTTTTTCATTGCGACGACAATGCCCCAATCATGAATCAATTAACGGATGGCGAAATCTTCTGTATGGTTCTAGATCCAGAAAATACCGCTCCCGATAGTGACGAAAGTGACAGAGAGGTTATTGAAAACGAAAGAATTTCAAATGACAAGTTAGTCGGTATTCTCGACACAGCAATTACAGGATTTGAATAGTGGAACTTTGTAACTGAACAAGAAATTATGTCTGCTTATAGAATTAAAGAGAAAGTCTTGGCACAAAAAACGAAGCAACTTAAACAACTTACATTGAAAGAAATGTTTAATACAGTAAACAAATAAATATTAAGCTTTTTTTTTAATTTATTTTGATACCCTTTAAATCATAATTGCGCTTTATTTTATAAATTACGGTTTCCTATTTTAATTGCATAATTTCTACATGCCATCTTACCAGATTTAAATTGATAATCTATAATCCGGAAAAACCCTTAATCCGGAATCGCCGCAAATTGAATGAGCACTGATTGTCTTCACTCAAGATACAGCATGTTCAAGAATGTAAGTTTTATAAGGCTTAAACATACTTGTGATTTTTATAGCAACTTATGATGTTACTCATTGGGTTGAGATTTCAGGTTTGTTTCATACAATTTGGCCTCATACCTCATCTAATTCAATAACAAAGCATATAAAAGCTTCTCTATTGTGCTCGGAATACTTCAATCGGATACAGGTGATAGGTGATGGAAGATGGGGATATCTGATGTCTAACAGCAGTAAGCAAGTATTTATTCCACGTCTTCCACTATCTGGAGATACTAACACCTCCTGTGAGGACCCTAAGGACACTGTATCGGAAGTATATTAACAACAGATTCATATATAAAAATGAAACTGGCACAAACTCTGCTCAATACAATAGTTTTTATATTTACAAAGTAAGTAATATCCAATAGTATACATATAACAATAAGACGTACATACAGTGTACAAAGTACATAACATATATATATATATAAATGCAATATACTTAAAACATAATAAATATAATGTAATTAAATAAAATGCTTAGAACATAACTAAATTAAACATGAAAAGTATACACATATTATAAATTTAAGATCACTTTTAATTAAATAACAACCTGTTTAAACTATATACAAATCCATTTAAGTTTTAAGTGCAAATGGGTCTTTCACTTATAAGTAAAATTATATCTAATCCAATCGGATACAAGCAACAGACTCACTTGCATTATACACTGATTCACTTTCACTTTTGCTAAATAATGTAAAAACCATAATGATGCAATTTTTATGTGCTCAGGTGTTCATTCAGAATGTGAAGCAAAAACATGCATGCTGTAGGTTTAACTGATAAATTAAATGCCATTGAACTGTTTCCAACTTCCAGCTCACACACAGGCCACATTTCTTTATTTATATTAAAACAGCCTATATGTTGCATATATCTCAAATTTTAGTCTCCTTTGTTCAAGCTTTAATTTGTTTCGTGGTTGTACTAGAACAGTCTACATTTACATAACAATTTAGTTGCAGTATATATGCCATATTTTAGTGTCCTTTATTGAAGCTTTTATTTGTTTTGCTGATGTTTTGTAAAGTAATGCAGATTCACTACAATCTTCTTGAAGACTTTGATGTTGCTTTTATGATATATAGCATCTGACACATTCAAAATTTATCCATTTCTGTTATTCCTGTTTTGAAAAGGTCATGACTCTACAAAATCAAGCTGCCAGAAAATGTGAACTTCATTACTATGGAAATCTATAAAATTGGAAGCAAAAGTACATTTGCTCTGTTTGAAATTAGGTATCTAATTAACGTGCATTATAAGAAGCTTTGTTTAGCTTCATTGTATGGCATCTTCTCAATAAATATTATTAAAATTCCAAGTCATGTATAAATAGAATAAAAAAATAAATACACAATATGGTATTAGGATGAATATTAATGAACCTGAATAATTTTGTAATACAATAGGGCTTTGTATGCCTTTTTTTTCCCTTAACTTTTATAATTTTTAGAATAAGGATACCACAGATTTACTTGAAGTAATATAAAAGTATTTTTTAAATCTTTTTATTAAATAAATAAAATGAGTTCATTGTAAAGCATTAACCTTTCATTCCATACTCATTAAACCTGCAGCAGAATTTCCCTCTCCCTTTCTTTTTCACTATTGTTAGTATTAAATTGCAACTATCTTTTTACACTTTTTAATAAATCTCTTTAATAAATCTCTATCAGTTTTGAAGGTGATCAGCCATAGATCGCTCTTTTTCAGAAAAAAAAAATTAAAGGCATTTTTACTCTCGAAGAAGTAGTGCCTGTGTCCTCAAAACTGATATAATTTTATTCAAAATCTATGCCAAACTAAGGTTGCTTTTTGCTAAATTTAAATACAAAAATTATTTTTGCTATTAAATATCAAAACTAAATCTTTAAAACTCGATAACTTCAGTTCACAGAAGACCAATCTAAGATTATATAAGGCATATTATGGCCTGTCTAAGGCTAAATTGTGTTATATTAGACATTTTAGTATTTTAAAACAGTTCAATATATCTGCCTTTTACTTGTAGAAGAAAGGTGATAGATTTCGGAACTTTTTTCAACAAATTTATAACATTTGCAATTGCTAATAAAATTATGTTTAAACTTTCATGATAAATCAAAGTTTAAATCATCAAAATTCATAATAAAATTCTTTTAATTTAGTTACTTCCGAAGTTTGGCTATTAAGTGCCCTTTTTTTTTTCCAATTTATATTTAAACTTATCATGACAAAGATAATTATATTTTGAAATTAGAAAAACAATAATGCCATAAAAAGTTAAAATAAGGGAAAGAAATTTACAAATGTTTAAATATTATTTAAAACAATATTTTTATAGCTATACTTATATGTTTCTAACTGGAAAGTATACACATGATGTTAATTAAATAGGAAAATTCTTGTTGTATATATGTTAAGTATATTGATAATAAATATAGCAAAAACTTTAGAATGACTTACAAATTCAAATATCTTAATCCATGACCGACAGCACTGAATTACATCAATAATTGTTGTTTTTACTGCTATATTTTCAGAGCTAAATATGTCATTCAGAGGCATAAACTTTGAACACAAATTTAAAACAAAGTTGTTGACCTGAAAATAAATGAGTAAACAAATGTCTCAGAAGATATATAGTCACAAATTAAAAAAAAAAAAAAAAAAAAAATCTTTAAAGTACTTCTCCATTATTGCCGGCTGCTGAAATTGATTTACCAATCAACTGAGATACCTCGCCAAAATCTGGCTGCATATTCTTATACCTCACTAAGTGATCGTATATTAACTAAGTGATCGTAGTTACGTGTTCTTATATCATGGCACATTATTACATATTAGCACCATATTGCATTTTTGCCCTCAATGCATGTTCTTGTACTATCCATTTTTGATGAGTTTTTTTTATTTGATTTGTTTATTTAAAAATATATTCATTGCATTTTGTGTGAATATGATGTTAACAATCTTTACTAAGACAACCTTAATAATTTACCAAGTAATGAGGGAAATTTCGTATAATGTTTCCCCCCCCCCCAAGAAAGAGGTCTTTACCTGACAAAATAGTACGTGAAAATGGCCACAACATGAAACTTTATGTTAACAACAAAACCATTTGGAGCTGCAGTGTTAAAAACTGCAAAAAGAAGAAAGGTCTCGATGTTGGAAATTGGTTCAGTAGTACCAGAATATCATTCATCACTGCTCTATTAGATTTATGTATTCTGGGGCAGAGGAGTTGAGGTCCATGAAATGGTGTAACAAACAGCTTAATATGTGTGAAGGTGCTGCAGATGATTTGTCTGCAAGCATGTAATTGAACAATTACATGCTTGCAGACAAATCATCTGCAGCAATTAAATGCAATTAAATAATAATAATAAGGTTAAGAGTTCTTGAAAATATTCATAACATGTGAGTATGATTATTATTATTATATATTGTGTTGTTTACTTTTCCATTCATGCTTCATGAGCTTGGTGAAATTATAGTTGTGATCTCGGTGTAAATTTAAAATGTCTAAATATGGTTGGAGACCACTATAATAAAGAAGTACCAAAAAAAATAAAATTTAAAATGAACACTCATAATAACAATCTTATCTTTAACACTTCCATTCTAAAAAAAAGTATTCTTACTTTACCAAATATCCTATATCTTATAAAGAACCATAACTTCAATCACTTAAATAGATAATAAATCATGAAAATAATCAACAAAATGTCCTTGATTATAACACTGCACATAAAACCAATTCATCACAGCCCTATTTGATAAATCATCATTTCCGAATTAATCTACGAGGGTAAGTTGAAAAATAAGTTTCCCCTGTCGACTGTGGTCAGAGTTGTGTATGAAAGTCAAAAAATAGAATGAGACATTAAAGATATGACATACCTTTATTTTTCCACATAGGTACCAAGTACATTGAGACATTTGTCATATCGCTTGATAAGCTTCAAAAAGCCCTCCAGGAAAAAATCAGGGCTTTGCATATGGAAGAAGCGTTGAACGGCTTGTTTCACTTCAGTATTGTTTCCAAAGCGCCTTCCCCCGAGATTTTTCTTCAAAGCCGGAAACAGATGGAAGTCGCTTGGTGCGAGATCAGGACTGTATGGCGGATGGTGTAGGCGCTCCCAACCAAGAGTTGGAATATGGTTTTGCGTTGCCGTCGCCGAATGTGGTCTGGCATTGTCATCCAACAGCAGAACGCCAAATGTGAGAAGGCCAGGCCGCTTTTTCCGAGTCGCCTCTTTCAATTTCGACAGGGTGTCACAGTAGCGCGTAGCATTGATGGTTCCAACCTCCAAAACGTCCAGCAACAAAACTCCTTGGGCGTCCCAGAAAACCGTGAGGAGCACTTTACCTTGCAGAGGGAGTTGTCTTGAACTTCTTTCGGACAGGTGATGACGGATGTTTCCACTCCATAGATGCGGCCTTCGATTCTGGTGTGAAATGGTGGACCCACGTTTCATCCTCCGTCACAATCCGAAACAGAAAGTCATTGCCATCTTCATGGTAACGCACGAGATGTTCCAGGCTGACCCTCATGCGTTGTTCCTTGTGTGTCGAGGTCAATTGTCGGGGTACCCATCGTGCTGACACTTTTCTGTATCGAAGAATGTCGTGGATGATGTTTTGAGCTCGCTCATGTGAGATTCCAAGTTCTTCCGTTACTTCATCGATGGTGATACGCCAGTTCGCTCTAATCATGTCATCCACCTTCCTGACATTTGCATCTGTAGTGGACGTGCGCGTCCGTCCAGCTCTCGGTATGTCCTCCACTTGCTGACGTCCATCACTGAATGTGCGACACTATTTGCTTCGACATCACACCTGGCCCATAGACTTCCACGAGGCGGTTATGAATTTCTGTTCCTGATACTCCACTTGCCCATTCATAGCGGATAACCCGCTCTCACTTCCTCCTTTGACCACGAATTCAAAACGCACCTTCTCTCCATACCTACCGGGGCTCAAATGAGAGGCTGGTCTCCGCTTTGCGCAGTCACTGCAACAGCGCCATCTGCTTGATTTGCAGCGACCTCTACCCAATGGTGTATCGGTGACTTGCGCGTTTTCTTGCTGTGTCGCCTTTCGCTCATAGCCGTTCAACGCTTCTTCCATATGCAAAGTGTGAATTTTTCTTGGAGGACTTTTTGAAGCTTATCAAGCAATATGACAAATGTCTCAACGTACTCGTACGAGAATAATAAAATAAAGGTATGTCATATCTTTAATGTCTCATTCTATTTTTTGACTTTCATACACAACTCTGACCACAGTCGACAGGGGAAACTTATTTTTCAACTTACCCTCGGATAACTAGGTTAATAAAATCAGAATTTACTAATTTTAGAATCTTAACTAAAATTTCAAAACTCTGAAATCAATGATTATTATGTATTATATTCCGTGCCAATTAAAATTTTGATAATGAAGAGATATAGTAATTGTCTAGTCACCTGTATCAAATGATTTCAACAATTAATATATTGTAAAATGATATTTAAAAGCATTTCATTACATACAAAAATAAGGTAATCAAATGATCAGAAATGAGCAAATGCCAAAGTTATCTAGTTTTAGAAACTAAGGGGAAAATAATATTATCAGCAATTATAAGCTCAACTATCTAAAATTAGACAAAAAAGCAACCTTAAAATGCCTGCTGGATTTGAGAGCAAGCAATCTGATATATGTCGCTCTTTTTCAAGAGCAAACATTCTAAAAGAGGTGTTAAATTATTTCGGTTGTAACATATCTTGAAATCAACAGAATTTTATTCAAAATTTATGCCAATTTAAGTATTTTGAGGGGGGGGGCTAATTTAAATTTTAAATTAGTATGTTTCTTCTCTAATTAAATATAAAAACAAACTTTTTTGCCCCAAACTTAACATGTGGCCATAATTACAGAAACAATAAATGAATTTAAAGCAAAAAACACCAATACTAACAGAAATGTTGAAAGCAAGACCTTACATTATGAATATTATACCTTCATATCATAAACTGCCTCATGAATAGAAACAAACTATACAGTTTCATTACAAAAATAAATGAATAAATAACAATAAAAAATATAAAATATAAAATGAAAAAAGCCAAAAAAAAAATATTTTAAATGTGTTTATATGATTACTTTGTAGGGTTTATTTTAACTAACATTTATTTTAAGTTTAAACTATCTTTCCTGTCAAGCCTTACTTTCCCCTGGAATTGCCAATGCCAGAGTATGTAAATTTTAGAAGAACGCGCAAAGTATTCAAATTGTCAGCGGAAGTAATCTGAATTAAATAGAAGGGAAACGAGTTCGATAGTGTGCTTTCTTGCTTCACGAGCGTGGAGGTGGCTAGGTAGAAATTGAAGAACCACGCGTTTCGGCCTGTATGCTTGCCTCGGCAGATAGCTGAATCTTTCAACTTAATATTCAGAAGTTTGCCGAAATATCAGCGGTATCTTAGAACGCGGTTAGGTTAGTTACGTTTAGAGAGCCTCGTAGGTAGTAACTTGTTATTATTCATTTTTAGTTTCTTATTTTTGTTTTACCGCCGGGTCAGCGTAGTTTGTGAGCGTCAAGAGCACGCATCTGTAATTTCTAAAGTTGAATAAAAAGGGATTTAAACCCTTCTCAAGACTTTGTGTACTTTCCAGTTCATAGCAGTCACCACTATTGTTGCGTGTAGGTTGGGGCCGCGCAACATTACAACTTAATACAAAATATAAAACAGAATTAAGGTAAATATTATTTCTCAGTACTTGTGCATTATCCTGTCAACCCACAAAAGTTGGCTACCTCTGAACCATGAAAAGTGGCCCAAATCCTGCCAAAGATGCGTTAATCATTTCAGTGGAATTCTGAAGGAATTAATGCTTCTTTATATGATAAATAATCAGTATTTGACCCACTTCTTTTTTGTGCTTCATTAAAAGGCTTTTGCTGGTTTCTACTATTTTGTTAGGCCCAATTTTACTAAAAGCTCTGTTTAAAATGCTATAAGTACAGACCTCACGCAGGTAATAGTCCCAATCTCTTACTGTTTTGTTATCCATATTCAGTTGGCCATCTCATGTCCATTACTATCTGTTTTTGATGGTAAGATTCCAGAACTTTAAAAATAATCAACTGCTTTCTGTTCTGTAGGAAGCAGGTCCTAAATTTTAATAAATGTTTTCCAAGTGCAAGAAAAATACAGCAATAACAACCAACTTATATCCTAGTTTCATAAAAACAAAAGACGGCTTATCAAGAATCGAATTGGTTACATCAAAGGAAAGCACAGATGTTATAAGTCTGTTGTAACGTACTGCTTATCTATTACTGGAAGTATTTTGTGCTACTTGCCAACAATTTCACTGCTAATGAGATAATAATATGTTACCAAGATAATATTATGTAAGTTACAGATTTTTTCACAGTACTTTCTAATCTAAGGAATTAAACACAAATTAAGATTCTCACTTTCCTGTTAGTTTTGTAAATTTTAATTCAAACTATAATAATCATTATAATTTAATTTCAGTTAGGTTCAACACGCATAAATCCCAATTTTTGACACGATTATGTTTAGGTAATATTTTAAATGCTAATTGCATTCTAAAACTACTAATTTCATAATTCTTAAAATTTAAGGTTTTGTGTCTTATGCTTCTCTGTGTAACTTACAATGTAGAATTAAGAATAATATTTAAAAAATTTGATGTGGACACCACCTGATTTCTTTGTATGGCCTATTAAATAATACACATTTTTTTTCTGCACTTCATTTAAACTTATTTCCTCAAATCATTCTAACTTAATTAAATGATCCCTCAAGACAAGTTGAAAATGACTTGAAAAATAGCAAATTTTGAAATTAAATATCCCTGTCAATTTTTGTCTTTCTTGTATTTTTATTTTTAAGTCAAACTTCTTTTGTTTTTATTTTTTCACGAGTATAAAATTTTCCCAAATACAAGCACAGGAACCAGTAGACTATATTAAAAGTTAGATTTTTATCAAGAACACGAGCATTTTTATCATTTAAAACACGAACACGAACATTTTTATCATTTAAAACAACTCTGTAAATGGAAATATATGTCTATGATGAACGTTTGCGAAAATAAAAGCTAGGTAAGGGGGGGTAGGTGCATATATATATATATCTATCTGTACTGGCTGATTTACTGTAATCAGCAGTACCAAAAGTATAGATATATACTATATACACTTTTGATACTGCTGATTGCAATAAAAAACAGAGGTGCATAACTAGATGTTATAGCAGTCTTATATACAGAATTCCACCTTTCAACATTCTACGGCTAATCACTTTTGAGTTATGCAAGATACATACATATGGACAGGCATCACAAAAAATCCATTTTTAATACATTTCAAATTTATTTTAGAATTTATTTTGGAAAATTCTCCTTTATTCTGTCCCTACGTACCTATGCCACACAAAAAATACAGAGAAAGTGGATTCGGGAACCATCAAAATGGATATTTCCATTGAAATTTATGATGTCCAAAATTGTTTGCGATTACAGTTCTTTCTTTACTTCATACAGGGAAGTAAATGTTCAATTTGTTAAAATCAGAATCAAATCTTTTATTATTTTTGTACTGCTTTTTAATTTAAGAATATTGTATATATTGTACAGTTATCATTTCAAAATTTTCACTGACTAGCAAAATCAGAAATTATGTGAAACTATTAGGGAACAGGCAAAATGGCGGAGCTAAATTAAGTGAATAATTCAAGAATTTTTAATCAAATTTCAGTTACAATTTAATTTTCATCTTAAATAAAAACTATACATTTGGTTCAGAGAAAAAAATTTCTTACCTTTCCTAATAAACTGGCAATTTGATCATTTCTATTAAAATATGATGAGTTTTTCCAAATTATTCTTACTAAATCCAACAATTTATTCAAGTGAAGAGGTATGTCAGCAAGTGATGATTCTTCTAATATTTGACAAGACTTTTTTAAAATTGAAAGAAATGTAACATTATTTCTTGCTATATCCCATTTACTCTTAAAAAAGAAAAAGAATATTTTTATATATTTTATTCATATAATGAAATGTAACACAATTTCATATGTACAAAATAGTAAATCATCATCATAACATAATCTTAAAATTTCACTGCATGTAAAAATTAGTTTGAATTATTATTTTGAAACATGCTTAGTATTCATTTTATAACACAATAATATGTAATTATATAAGTTTTAAGGCATAAGTTCTTTCATGATTGCCCTTATGTTTTACATAAGTATGATTCAGTTTCTCTTAGAAAGACCTCTATGGTTGCATCCCTTCTCTTAGACAGTTTGCGTCTCTTAGACAGTTATCCAAAGTCTAAAACTGAGGATAAAAAAAAAAATCAGTTAACGTTTACCTACCAATATCCCCAACTGCAAATGTTTATTTAAAAGAAAGAGAAGAAAGAAAAGGGTAAAAAAAACCGCTTTGATTATTTATCTTTCCTATTTTGCATAATTACTCATTTATTTTACTTACCTTTTAGTTGATCAAAGATAGTTTTTTAAAACAACTTCTGTTTTTAATTGTTTTAGAAAATAATAATAATAATATGTTGTCACTGTTTTTTTACTGTATAGACATTTTTGTGTGTATACATGTATGTAAAAATAAGGTAAAAGATATATATAAAAATGGCAAGCAACCTAAATATTGTTACGAAATGTCCAGCTGCGGTAACATAGCTTCCCCACAAAGCAGGTTTAGGGTTGCCATAAAACAGCATGGGAAGACAGCGTTGCCATATTTGGCTCAAAATCGTCCGTTCGGCGACAAAATTGATGATATGCCATAGACAGATGGAGAACATTCTGGAATGAAATCTCACCGGTTTGGCCCAGAATAATCTCAAAGGCAGGCCAAGAGCTATATAAACCCTGCCTGTATGTGGAGTCCTGATATTGGACTTTGTAGTGTATTTTAAACTATACCTACTATATACATATGATTTACAAAATAAAGATTAAAATTATTGAGAATATTTTTTGCTTTTAAATCACTCATTTTTGTTAAGAAATTACAAACAGATTAAAGTTGAAAGAAATTTAAAATCGTATGCTTTGCTGAATGACAGCACTCTGAAAAATGGCTGTGGGCATAGGACAGATAAATTAAGGCCTTACATTGGTCTGAAATAACAATGTAGGATCACATGGATGATGAATGCATGACAATATAATGCAGTAAAAATGGATGTAACAATATAAAAATTTTAAGAAAGGCTTTGCTACCAAATCAAAGATAAATAAATAAAACTAAATACTTATAAAACTGATATATGTCATATTCTGAATGTTATGATTGTCAACTTCGTGACTCTTGCATTTTAATTACTTAGATCCTATTTAGGGAACTATGATAGAAGATGAAGATGAATACGGAATATAGATGTAGAGGAGGGGGTAAGAATGATAAAAAAATTAAACATTACAAGTAACTACATATATGGAAGAACCACTGTATTTCTTATCAATGCTGCATTCACATTTATGAACATGCATGTCAGTACTTGGCTGATATTGCTTACAACTCTTGAATAGTGATGCTGTAGATAGTGTTTGGAATACTTTCCTTGAGTTCATCCAGGGTTTATGAATTGCTCAAGCAGACATTTTGCTTTGAACTTCCCCACAGATAAGATTTCCAAATGAACAAATGTAGGAAAATGGTAATCATAATCCCTTTTCCATAGCTTTTATAAACATTTCATCACTCTGCACCAGTAAGTCACATGATATGTGGCATATCACCCCATCTTGTTAAAAAAGCATTGCATTTTTTTCTTCTTCTGTTAAATGGTTGCAATTGGTTCACTGATATTTCATTAAACCACAGTATTAACACTTGATTCAAAGAACTATCGGCTCACTAATCATGTTCCTGATAATGCACATCATATATAAAATGTATGGTTGTGAAGTGGTATATTGCAAGTCAAATTGGGATTTTGTAAATCAATACTTTTTACTGAGGGAATTCATATATTCTAATAAATGAAGCCAAACTTCTTCCATCATGAAATATGGCAATGGGTCTAAACGACCATCAACAGTCATATTCAGGAATCATGTACAGTAATAACGCATTTAGATTTAATTGAGCTCTTTTTATTCTTGCACGCATTATTTATTATTATTAGGGGTGCAGAGATATCTGCACAGGCTGACACACAGTGATACACCATGCTGATACAGTCCCCAAATTGATCTTCAGAGGCTATTTGTAATCTGCTAATGAATGTCATCGACAACCTTGGCCATCAATGGAGACCTCAGTTTCTCTAAGTTCAAAATAAAGCTAAATAGACATCATTTCTAAATGAAACTCCGCTCCCGTTTTATTCCTGGAAACATGTTACTGAAAGCTCTTTTATTTCGTCAATCAACTAACTTTGCACATAACTCTGCGCAATTAGCAATTACAATTAAGTGTTTCAAGGAAAAGATTATTAAAGATTAATCGATTTTATGATTTAATTACAAAAAGACTTTGAAAGAAATTTAAGATACTGAAATTTAAATAAGGGATGATGGTTAACTGCAAACATCTGAAAAAATATTAAGCATATTTATTTTATTTACGCAAATTTACTTTTGCTAATGCTGCACAGTTAGAATGTAATTAATATCATTATTAAAGCAAAAATTCTTCCAAATTTAGGAAACAAAATTTTACTCTTTTACATAATATATACTCTTTTACATAACAAATGCATAATATATGACTTCTAAAAACAGTAACATCAAAAGATTACTTGCAACTGTTGACTTATTTCATCAATTTTATACACAGATCCTAATTTTGCAAGTTTCAAGGCGTCAATACATTTCTGCACATCTTTTCTCTTCAACTGCAATAGAGCTCTATCAAGATCACAAGCCCTTTGTTCCCAAAAGGTTATTTCTTCATAGGGGCCAGCGTACTCCTTGGATTCTAAATCTGCCTTATGAGTTACAACATCTACCAGCAAAACTAGCCAAGTCATTACTGCTCCTGAAAAGCAATTACAGGAGTAACTTTTCAAATCAGAGTTAAGGGATCAACGAATTAAAGACGAACTAACAAAGATACAATTTTAATTTCGAAGCTTTTGTTACTTCTTAGATTTTTGCTTCATCTAAAACTAATGGATATGTCTACAGAAGAGAATGCATTATTATTTTCTTTAGTATTGTTCTTAATGTGGCTTCTGTTTTGGTTCCATATTTCCATCTCATATCGTAATTTATAAAATTATAATATCAGTTGCCTTAATAAATATTTATTTAAACTGTTTAAATGTGATACTATTATTATTATTAAAGAAGAATCGCAATGATCTGAGTCTTGATGTTTACCAGAGGTGACATCAAATTGGAATTACAGTTATTTCTTAAATTACAAAGAACAATATGTTAAATAAACAGAAAATTCATGAAGAATTTCTCATACATATGTTCATACAGATGTCAGCAAAAATGAACTTTCATATACTGAATTGCAGAAAAATTATGTATTTATCAATATTTTGAAATTTAAATCAAACAAGCATTAGGAAAAGGAGCAAAATAGAACAAAAATATCCTAAAAAATACTTTTAAGAAAATTGAAGTAATAAAATATGCTATAAAATTACTTTTGTTAAAGATGACTATTCTAATTCAATAGGGAGAACCTTCTGGAACGAATTCTTACCGGTTTAGCCCAGAATGTTCTCGAACACAGGACGAAAGCTATATAAACCCTGCTGGTACGTCGAGTTGACAGCCGGGCAGCGAGTGCCGAGTGGGTCGCCGAGTACATCCAAAGAGTCTCTTCGTGTATCGCGGTTAGTGCATCGTCGAGAGAGTGTGTTGAGCTCCGGGAACGACTGCACCGAAGAGTCGGAATCTGTACTCTGGTGCTTTGCAGTGAAGCTGTCTCCACCGTTATAGCTTGATAACCTGAAGGCTGTGTCGCTGATTGTTCCAGCGTGTTTATTGTAGTTCTTCGACGACTGTGTAAACGAAATCACCCTATATGCGGTCAGGTCGTAAATTTAGAACCCCTTTTTCACGGGGGGGGGCTGAAAAGGAGGGGATAATCTTGCTCGGGTCTTGAGAAAATGTGGGGGGTCGTTTAAACATCTAACTTCTTCTACGTTCAGTTTTTATACGGAGAAAAATACAAATTGAATTCTTCGAATGAATGCAATTTTGTACAATGAAAATGTATTATTGAACGATAAACTGTAAGGCAAATAACATCTTTTTTTAAAGCCATAGGAGTATTTGTTACATCAATGAATTTATAGTAAATATTGAATTTTTCATTTTGAATGCTATGTTCCATGCCAATGGCCTTCAACCTTTTCACGTCTAAGGACTGTTTTTCAATTACATTGTGGTCGCTGCTTTTTGGTTAATTTTCTAATGACATATAAACATTAATTGTTTTTAATTTGAGACTTATGAATAAAATAACGCAAACTAGACTGCAGAAAATTCCTCAGAATGAAGTTAATACTGAAAAATACATTTATCCTATTATCCAATTTTATCCTACAATAAATCTTTTTTTAAAAGAGTCTTTATTTTTAAATCATATAGTTACTTTCACTTAGGTGAAAATAACTATGATTTTAGCAACAGTGATGACGAGTTTCTGGGATTCTAAGAAACACTGATGTATTTGCTAATTTTTTAATGCAACAGTTCCGTTTTCGTTGTATAAAGTGTTATCATTAAAATAAGTACTTAATCCTTTTCTGTCTAAGTATTTTTCCCAAGTTTTAACCTGATAAATCACTGCGCGTCTTAAAGGCCAGGAAATTGAGGTATAGTATAAATCGCCCTTCATTTCGTATCAGTGCCGACGATTTCGATGAAAAAAGGGTACCTTTTTAAAAACGAACTTCTTAACGAAGAAAAGCCGTTTTATGTACAGCATAATGTCTAAAAATACCGTCAAAATAAACAGTAATCTTTACTTCAATGCTTTTGTATGCATTTCTTGAATTGATTAATAAATGTAAATTTGTAATTAAAAAAAATTAATATTTTATTTAGTTACATGCTAGTTATCTGTGTTATTGCTTCGTTTCTGGTATAGCGTTTTTCTCCTCGATCCCAAAAATTTCTCGATATTCCATTACTTAACCAGTGGAATTTCCTACTCCCCTCCCAATAAAATTAAAGCTCTGCGACAACAACTGAGTGAAATATTTGCAGCTATCTACACATAAATTGAATGTTTATTTAAAAATAAAATATTTCCTAATTTTTATATCCCTTTTCCAGTTTATATGATATTTCAAAATTTAACGATATCAGTTAATGAAATATTTGCAAGTAATATAATGGTTCTGTCTTGATTCCAAACCCTTACTGCTAGGCATCAGCCCATCGCTCGTAGAATACATTATTAGTCCAAAGGCGCAATTTGCTCAGAAGGATTATTAATTTCATTTTGGCATTTTGCGTTGAAAACATTAAACGGCGAATCACTTTTCAAATTGTTGCCACCAAATATTATCGCTTTGTATTATATTTAAAAAAATTAAATAATGAAGAGTCTGCATGAATGTATATGTATGTTTCTCGCTTATGATAAAACGACGGTATTTAGAGAACTCAAAATTTGAATAACGTAATCTTCCATAGAATATCGGCGTGTGGAAGCCCTAATTTGAATTTAAAATTTGTTTTATTATCGATTTCATATTTTATAACACTTCAACGAATTTTTGATTAACAAACTCAGCGATTTCAAAGCGAGCAATGGCAACACTGCACGAAAAAAAAAAAAATTATCTCTAGCGCGCGATATATATTCCTGATATACTGATACTAAACGAGACCTAAAAACACTTTTTTTTAAATATATCTCCCCTTATGATCCCTGACACAGCCGTTTACTTTCCCCTTCCGTAATTAGCGTCAGTCTCTTGCTCTTGACCGCATTTGCAAAGCCATCGTGTAGACGTTTTATTGGAGCTGTCCTGATTAATATTGGCTAAATAAAGTGTGTTTCGATATTCTCTCAAGTGCCGTCGTTATTCACTCCAAATCTACGAACGCCGTACGAACGTGAAGGAAGAAAATAACGCAACAATCGCAAAAATGTTTATTTAGTGAATTATGGTTGGCGCTTTTAGCAAGTTTAGCTGATACTTTTGGATAGTTAAATGAGTTAAATTTACGAGTACAAGGACAAAGTATAAATTTGCTTGCCATTAGAGAGAAAATAAATGCAGTGATAAAAAAATTCCAGCTTATCATCAAAGAATTGGATAATAATATTTTAAGCTTTTTACCACTTTTAGAAAGTTTTCTAGCCAAAAATAATTTGAAAATAAAAGGAGAATCAGCATTCGACATTAAAAATCTTTGTTTCTCAATAATAAATAATTTCAATATGTATTTTCCCGAGTCTTATGCAAAATAAAATTGAATTAGAAATCCATTTTGTTCAAATGCACCTAAAATTTTATCTCGTGAAGTAAAAAAAAAAAAAAAAAGTAGAGATAGAAACTTCCTGTAATTAACTCTAATTGAAGATTTCCAATATGTTAACTTTGTCTGAACCAAAAAAAAAAAAAAAAAAAAAATCTGAAAAGTTTCAGATTTTAAATTAAGTCCAAAGGGGCGTTTTGTGTATTACCTTTATTTATTAAATATCATGTTCTATGTATTCAAACTATAAAATTTAGTTCAAGAGCAATATCGCAAAATAATTTTAAGCTGAGCATATCTTTAGAATTTCCGTTACACAGTCTCACGCACTGGAGATAAATATGTTTTTTCTGTACAACGTTGCCATCGCTCACTTTGAAATTCTTGAGTTTATTAATCAAAAAAGTTTTACAAAATATGAAATCTCTACATATAATAAAATAAAGAGTCTGTCTGTGTATGTGTGTGTGTCTTTCGTTCGCGTTGCGCGTAAGCTAATAGACCCACGGCTACGAAATTTGGTACATAGGTACATCTAGACAAGAGCCAGTGCACCTCGAAGCGATTTTTTCGAAATTCTTATTAGAATTTTTTTTTATTTTATGTTTTGTGACGAAATCGCGTCATTTTGAGACATAATGGGCTATAGGAAAGCGAGATTTTACTCTACACACTCCATTTTCTCATCGTCATGAAACGTAGGCACTTAGCTATTTTATGAACTTAAAATAAATTTCGAGTTTCAATAAATCGATTAAATACGAATTTATTTAACAAAGGGAGCTTAATACCTTTTCAACGGGACTTTTTCTAAAATTGTTTATTTTAAAAAATGTACATTTTATTTTTCTTTGATTTTTGGACACGTTAAACTTTCATCCTTGCGACTGCTTTTACAAAAAGAATTTTGGAAAAATGATAATATTTTGTATTTTTAAAAGATTTTTTAAATGAGTACACTTCCGAGTACACTTCTCACATCTTTAAAAATGTGATTTTGGCAACAATTTTCCCGTCTTATTGTTGTTGACAGATTTTTGATGAAATCGCATCATTTTGAATAGTTTCATTCTTTTAGACATATGGGTTTGGCAACAATTTTTCATCGTATTTCTTATGTCACTGTTTTTAAGAGATTGACATATTTCATTGTCATTTATATATATATATATATATATATAATACATTTTTATTTATTTTTTTGATAAAGTTGTCCTGCAGAGTAAAATTCTGCGCGGAATTTTTGGGTTGCTTTCATGTTATATTTTGCTTATTTCACTGTTTATAAGATATTGAAAAGTTCTGCAAGATTTTTTTTCTTCCATGGAAAGTTGGTTAATTTTTTTATTAGGATAATTAATATTTGTATTAAGGGATATAGCTTATTTCATTGTAATTTTTTTCTCTTGAAAGTATAAGATAAAACATCATACTTTGCTTTTCAGAATTTTTTGTTTTTTGTATTCTTTTATATTATTTATTTCTCATTTCACTTTTTTAAGATACTGAAAAGTTTTGAGTGATTTTTTTAGGAAACAAATTTCTTAACCTCCTTTATACCATTTGAGTTCTTACGATTTTGCAAAGGAAAGTTGGTTAATTTATTTATTAGGATAATTAATATTTGTATTAAGGCATATTGCTTATTTCATTGTAATTTTGTTATACGTAATAACTTTTTTTTATGAAGTTGTTCTGCAGAGTAAAATTCTACGCAGTTTTTAAATTTAACGTTTGGTGTTCCCTTCAGCCATTTTCCCGGTACATTTAAAAGCCAGACGAGGGCTGGCAGCGAAGCTGCTAGTCGATAATAAAAGAAATTTCAAATTCAAATTATATGGATGATTACGTTATTCAAATTTTATGGCTCTAGGTACCGTTGTTTTATCACAATGCGAGAAGCATACATACAGCATTTATGCAGATTCTTCATTATTTAATTTCTTTAAATATAAGACACAGCAATAATATATGGTGGCAACGATTTGAAAACAGATACAGCCTTTTAAAGTTTTCGACGCAAAATGCCAAAACGAAATTAATAGTCCTTCAGGGCAAATTGCCCCATTGGGCTTTAAAGAAATTTAAAAAAAAAAAAAAAAAAGTAAAGTCAATTCAAGTAAAGCTATGGCCTGTTGCACAACTTATTTGTGTGAACTAGGATTTTTCTTCCATGATATATTTGAAAAATAAATACAGAACAAAACTGAAAGTGAATCCTAGTGTACGGTTTAAACTAAGTGAAACAGGACCAGATATAAAGACACTGATCTCACTTAAACACGCTCAAATTTCGCACTAAATTTTAGAATTAAAGTACTTTAATTTAAATTTTAGTAATTTTAAAACTGTGTTGAACTTTTTCTTGGAGCCACAGCTCATGGTAACTTTTTGGCGAGCTAACTACAATTAATCTTCTTCTCATTTCCTTAATTTTGCAGCATATTGCGCAAAAAATATTTAGACCAAATTGGTCTTTTTATATAGTACTTACTACCTAGCTTTTTAATTATATATATATATATATATATATATATATTTCTACTGAGAAATTGAAAAATAATCATAATTCGTAATTGTAAAATGTAATAGTTGTACTAAAGTTTTTGAATTTTAGTTAGATGGTACGCGTTAGTCAAAACGTTGAGAACCGCTTAGATGATATAATCGTCGCGAGGGACACCATTGAAGATCACGTAAAAGATCTCCACGAAGTTTTTTCATTATTAAAGGAAGCGGGCTTATTTGTTAATGCATCAAAATGTCAATTCGCAACTAAAGAAATGAGATATCTTGGTTATAAAATTTCAGCTAAAGATATCGAGCCTGAGGATTCTAAAATAAAAGCAATAAAAAATTACCCTCCGCCAAAACACGGGGAAGAAACTTTCATCTTTTCTTGGAATGAGCTCGTATTACCATTCGTTCATTAAAAATTTCACCAATATCGTTGAACATTTGTAAAGCAAAACACGGCTTTTGAACAATTGAAAACAGCTATAATTAATGCCCAAGTTTTGAAATTCCCGGAAGGGGAGACGAACTTAGCAATCGCGGCTAATGCTTCAGATTCCGCCGTGGATGCAGTTTCAACGCAAAAAGGGCATCCCGTGGCATTTTTTATACGCAACGAAACTATACAACTAATGAACGAGAAACGTTAGCCGTGTTAATGGCAGTTCAGAAGCAAAATGTACACTGCTAGGACAACGGCTCGAGTTTGGCCAATGACAATCCAGATAAGGGTCACCATTAACTCCGCCCACATGAGTGATGTCACATTTCTGACGTTTGTTTACATTCTACTGTTCGGCGTTACGAAGTGCGTTCTTTGAATGAAAAACATTTTTAATCTGCAATGTAAATTTGCTGTAGTGATGCTATTTTTAAAATTTTTCTTTAGAGTATTA
The DNA here is from genome assembly GCF_044657685.1 of Stegodyphus dumicola. NCBI lineage: Eukaryota > Metazoa > Arthropoda > Arachnida > Araneae > Eresidae > Stegodyphus > Stegodyphus dumicola. The sequence continues at coordinate 109,438,767 of NC_140775.1, read as the reverse complement.
TTTCCTTACTGTTCCAGAAGGAATATAAATTTATGTCTCAAACTTTACAAAATTTCTTTCTGTATGCGTGTGTATATATATATATATATATATATATATATATATATATATATATGTTTCATAAGAAAAATTAAATTTAATTTAAATAAATTAATTAAATTTAAATATAAATTTAATTAAATAATTCTTCGCGCCATTGCTGCAAGGAATGAAATTTAAATTTAAACAAATTAAATTTAAATTTTAACAAACACGTATAAAAGTAAAAAAGCAAATTTAAAGCAAAAAAAAAAAAAAATTTAATGTGTAAACATATAAAAGATTTAATTCTCGAACTAATCTACAATATCATTTAAATTCAGAAGCATAAGCAATTCAAGTGCAAAACCAATCCATGAAAATAAATTCACTAATTAAGCAAATTAAAATTAATCCAAACAATTTTTTTAAAAATGCATAAGTGAATGACTGTTGAGCAGGCAGGAGACAGACTTATCAAGGGGAAATTGCCTCCAAACCTAACTCTTCAATCATTCAATTCGTGTTTCGTCATTCATGCAGGCAAGAGTAAAAGTCAAAACCAAAAGTAAAAAGTGAAGAATGTCCAAAAAGAAATACCAATAAAGTGGTACCCTTAGAAATTAGCATTTAAGAATTAAAGTTTTAAAAGGAAAATACTAATGTAGTCTTTTGAGAAACAAGTAAAGTCAAGTATTAAATTAAACTTTTTAAAAAAATTAAATTAAAAAAATGATTTTTTATAAAAAATAATCTAGAAACTAATATATTTTAAAAACCCTTGTCTACAGAAACCTCCCCGACACGAATATGCATATCAATAAAAGGAATTAAAAAAGAACTAGGCATAATCCATATAAACCAATAAGAAACATAAAGAACTAATTCACAATTTTTAAGAAAGAAATATATACTTAAAAATAAAATTTCATATCTAGAAAATACTTAAATACTACATAAAAAATTTTAAAAAATACTTAAAGCAAGTAAATAGTAAGTTTTAATTCTAACTTACCTACTAAATGAGCGTTGGGGTCTGCAAAAGTGTTTTAAAAGAGAAGTAAGTGTGTTCTTCATATTAATTATATAGATACTAATTCAGAAGTCAAACAACAAAAATCAGCGTTAATTTACAAAATTTTCACAGAACTAGTTTCGATGGTTTTACCGAACCATCATCTTCAGCTGCAAAACCGCAAATGAACAAGATAGGAAATAATGTTTAGATAAGATAAGAAAGCCTGGACAAGAATAAGCAAGTGGCGCCATCTGTTGGCGAAACCAGAACTAAAACATAATTTCTCTAAAAGCCGAAGGCAAATTTGGATTGGAATTAGGATCGTTAACTAGAACAGAAAGATTTTTATGAATGTGAAATGCCTCTAGAAAATCCAGTTCTCCAATGGAAGATGTTTTTTGAATAATTTTGGCAGCAGAAAAATTGAAAGTGTGATTTTCGGACCAACAATGTTGAGCAACAGAAGACTTCTGTGTTTCCTTTTTTCTAACATATGCCTCATGTTCTTTGACGCGAAATTTTAAGGCTCTCTTAGTTTGGCCAATGTAAATTAAACCGCACTGGCAAGGAATCCTATAAATACCCCAGGAATTCATATCCGGAATGGGGTCCTTGAGTATAGAAGTTGGAATTTTATTGATGGGAGAGTAAACAACCCGAAAGTGAAATTTCTGCAAAATATGTGCAACTTTATAGCTAATTGATGGAAAGAAGGGAATGACAACAGAATTTTTATAATCTCCTAAAATAAGAGTGTGGCTTTTAGTGTGTTGAGATGAGAATTTTTTAACTGCTTGTTTAATAATGTTGGGTGAAAAGCCCCTGTCAATAGCTATTGCTTTTAAATAATTTAGTTCTTCATCAAGGGCTAGTTTGGAGGAGCAAACTTGAAGAGCACGGAAAACATAGGAATAAAATGAAACTAACTTTTGTTTAGTCGGATGACATGATTTAAAGTGTGGTGGAAGGCAAACCGATGAAGGTTTACGGTAAACTGTAGTACTGAAGTTGGATGTGTTACGTGTGACCAGAATGTCGAGAAACGGAAGAGAATTGCAAGTCTCAAGTTCAAAAGTGAACTGAATAGCAGGATCAATAGAATTCATTGTTGAAAGAACTCTATTTAAATCATCTTTATTACCTTCAAACAGGGTAAAAGTATCGTCTACGTAGCGGAACCATGCCGGGAAGTTTAAAGTTTCAAATAATTTTGATTCATAATAATGCATGTAGATATCAGCCCCCTCAAATTTTGGGAGAGCATATAGATTTGCTAATCTATTGTAGCTAGATGGTTGTGAAATTTGCAGTTTCTTATGAAATGCTTTTAGTTTTTCTGCAATAACATTTTCTTGTACATTGGTGAGTTTGTAAGTAATGGCATTATTTAGTTCAGTATTAATTAATGAGACATAAAAAAATTTTCATATTATGCTAAAATTATTATTGGCTTTGTCAATTTTGGTGATTATGAACTGCCTGCTCAACAGTCATTCACTTATGCATCTTTAAAAAAATTGTTTGGATTAATTTTAATTTTCTAAATTAGTGAATTTATTTTCATGGATTGGTTTTGCACTTGAATTGCTTATGCTTCTGAATTTAAATGATATTGTAGATTAGTTCGAGAATTAAATCTTTTAAATCTTTTATATGTTTACAATTTTTTTTTTTAATATTTTTTTTTCTTTAAATTTGCTTTTTTAATTTTGGCTTTCATGTGTATACACACACATGCATATATTTTCAATATATAAACATATGTGAAGTATATGTATCAATATATGTGTGTATATGCATATAAATATGAGTGAGTGTGTGTATTCATTTTTCAGGATGTCAGATTTCTAGTGAATAATCTAGAAAGCTTTCTCTGAATTTTTCACATCATCACATTCAATTTTTTTAAATAATTAAGGTGAATGTATTCTGTATTCATATTTAATATTTCTGCACAACTTGATTTAACACTTAAAAATGCATTTATTTAATTTTGGATAAGGTGGGATGTGAATTCCAGCAGTATATTATTTTTAATAGTAGAATAATTTCCCTAAAGAAGCTTTTGTTTGTTTTTACTTTTTAATTCCTTTAAAAGAAAATTACTTAATAATATTAGAAATAATTAATCTATTACTCCTTACACATGTCTTAAATATGTTAATGGAAATTTTCATTCAATAGCTTTATAAATTTATTTTATGCAGTATTTTAATTTAATAAGAACTAGTATTGATAAATGAATTTCTATTGCTTTCCTTATACATTTAGTTTAGAATTCAGTTTTCAGTGCATGTAATTATTCTCCTTCATGGCCCTCCACGCACAGCCCAAAAGCGGCTGACTGGAACGCTGATAGTTCGATTTGAGTTTGATTCCAGGTGGATAGGCTGGCTGCATGAGCACTTACCTGGTTTTCCACATGTGTAAACAGGGTTCGTACACATTTCTGCACAAGGAAATTAAGTACTTTTAAGGACCATTAATGAAAAAAATTAAGGACCTATGAGGAAATGGGAACTGAATAAATTGAACTAAAAATATTATATCTATGCCTGAACGTGAGTAGGATGCATTATTATTAAACATAACTTAATTAACATAATCATTAATATTTTGAGAATAAAATTAATTTTATGAAATTTATCAAGTAGCATTAAATATTTTACACTCATAATAACTGGACATATCTGAAAGAAGATAAGTGACATTTTAGTTACGTTTTACTAACAGTTAGCTTTTTTTTTTTTTTTTTTTAATGTCTCATTTTGTCACATACTTGCTCAGTCTAGAGGTTTAGTAAATAATAAATAGATTTTAATGTCAAGCAGCATAGGTTAAAATGAGCATTAAAATCAGAATCAGCATAATTCATAACAAAAGACTGGCTGTTGTCACCGCTCCTGCTCGCCTATAGAGAGACCTGCTGATTAGAACAAACCTGAAAGGCCTGATGTAGGCACAGTTAGCAAGTTTTGAAAGTTAGCTGACCTCTGTCTGACGCTGTTAGTGTTGTAGCTTTGTGTAGAGTTCCATAGGTTGTATGGCTCACCAGCGGCCGAGCGGTAAAGTCGCTGAACACTGGTAGTTCGGTCCGAGGTTCGAATCCCGCAAACGGGCTGGCTGCATGGGCGTTTTCGTGGTTTTCCCCATGTGTAACGTGTATACGAGTCAGTTTCCCTTAGAAAGTCCTCCACGAAGGCATCCCTCCCCTTAGGCAGATAGCCCTCGTGTGCTTTGCCATAATTAAATACACCAAATACACACCAGAGGTTGTAACTCAGTTAATATACTTTAAGGTTCTATTAAGCCACTAAATCATTAGCGGTGATAAGTTGTTTTGCATTAAGTCTCACGAGATGCAAAGAATAAGTTTCACATGAATTTTTATATTTTTGTGTTTTACCTTGTGACCACGGTAAAGGTTTAACACGTAATTTACATAATAATAACTGTACATATCTTTGAAGAATAATTTTCTTTCTCTTTACATATTGAGTTTTTTTTTTTTTTTTTTTCCAATACGTTTCCCTTTCCTATAACTTTTAGTAATACGAACATTCAGAAGAAATATGAAATACATATGGTAAAGTCTGGTCACAGAGCTGGTGTGGCATAATTTTTAGAATTTAGGGACACACTGAGCAACAAAATCTAGAAATGGCAAAACTTTTAGAATTTAGAGCACGCATTGGAAGCAGAATTTAGAAAGGCACCAGGCAGCAGAATTTAGGATCCACAGAGATTGCGTCAGGTGACAAAATGCCTAGCGCCAGCTCTGCGTATGATGCATTAAGACATATTAGATGAATCTTTTGAATTGTCAGCTTTCAATTTCATTATTGATAAAAAAAAATTATTTTTATAATGCTTGTATCTAGTGAAAAGTAGAGAAAATAAAGGGAAGATAAAAATGCTAAGAAAGCGATTCTAGAATCAGAAGTAAAACATTCAACTATTTATTATGTTTTCAGTGTTCTTCCAGATGTTCTTCAAAATGTAAGAAACTACGTGTTATTACCATGGAGACATTTTTCATTTTGTCACATTTTCTGGAATCTTTTAAAATCGTTGGTCTATAAATATGCCTTAAAATCTTTTTAAACTTTCCAAGCTTCAATTTCTAAAATCCTACAGAAAAATTACCCCTGCCAATTCTGTAACAGCAAAAAGCCAGAAATGTTTTTTTAAAAAATCGGAGGAAAAAAGTGTGAAATTAATTTTATAGAGAAAACTGATGCGTTTTCTGAGAATTCTGATCATTCTGAGAAATGGGAAAAATTCTTAACATGAAAAAAATTAAAAAGACATTTTTAATTAATTACATAGCTATTTTGCTTTTGCTAAAAAATGTTTTGTAAACTGTGCTGAATAGCATTATTCCTTGCTTATTTTTCATATTCAAAAAATTGTATAATATGTGGCCAAAATGAAACTTTATACTATGACAGTGAAAAATAAAAATGCTTTATTTTAATGTTATTTCTTAAGTATAATTCCAATATTTACCATTATTTTAATGAAATTTATCAACCTTAGAATGTTTTAAAAAATCGTCGAAAAATTCCCAGATTTCGGAATTAAAAATTTTCTATAGAAACCAATTTTAAAATCGCCAAAATGTTCATAATCGCAAAATTTAGAATAATAGAATAAAAGAAAAATAAAAGAATTCACATCCCCAAAAGCGGCAAGTTGTTTGAGAGCTCTTCATTACAAAAAATGAAATAATTTTGAAATTCTTATGTTTCACTTCTTGCTCAGAAACTCGAGAATCTTTTGAATTGTCAGCTTTCAATTTCATTATTGATAATTGATTGAGTATCCCACCATTATTTATATTACAAATAGAAACAAATTATAATTCATGAACCCATTCAAAAATTAGCCATATTTGTCAGTGAATGGCCAAAAATATTCCTGCAAAATGCTAATTCACACCCAAAACTGCAGTCGTAAAAACAGACAGAAATTTCAGATGATTAAAATTAAGGACCTTCTGTCAATTTTGGCCAAAATTAAGGACTTTTAAGGAACAAAAATCAATTCCGAAAATCTTAAGGACTTTTAAGGACTCTTAAGGATCGTACGAACCCTGGTAAACATGGATATGAGGTTTTTTTTTTTTTTTTTTTTTTTTTTTTTTTTGCTTAGAAAACACTATTTTCCACAAGGACATCCCTCCCACATAGACCTGGCATGCTTACCATAATCAAATAAACCAAACCATCCCTCCAAGCAAAACAGCTCCTCAATAGAAATTCTTCATATCTGTCAAGCAAATGACATTCACTAATGTAATATATTGTCATCATACACACTATATCAAACTCGGAAGTTCTTATTAATTATGCTTACAGGAACAAAGTACTTAATACCAGATATTTTGTTGATTAATTTGCATTTTTAGAAATAGTTAAATAAATTTCTTACGTTTAATAAATAGAGTGAAACCTCTCTAAAATGACCACCAGCAGTTCTACATGATTTTAATTTTGTGTAATACACATTACACATGGGGCAATCTTGTTTGTATACACATTACACATGGGGAAAACCATGAAAACGTCCATGCAGCCAGCCTGTTCGCGGGATTTAATCCTCAGACCGAACTACCAGTGTTCAGCGACTTTACTGCTCGTCGCTGGTGGGCATTTTTTTTGCACGGAAGGAAGTGTTTCCTAAGTGTAAGACATAACATATTAGTCTAAATAGTCCATGTTAAGATTTGATCTAGGAAATGAATAATGTTGAAGCTGAAATTAAAATTATATAAATTTGAATGTCATGCATGTAATGTGAATCTCAAATATAGTTCCGTGCGATGTGATCTTTTTAATGCTCTGGTATATTGATATATATATATATATAAATTTTAAATACAGCATGAAATCTTATATTTGAGTGAAAAATGTTAGACATACGAGAAAATAAATATATGTTTTCTTCACATATTATGGAATATTCCTTCCTGACTTAAGGGAACATGAAGTTACAGAATTTCAAATCCACTAGAAAAATGTATGATAGTCTCAAGTTTGACAAAAGATCCTTTGCTCAAATTATAATCGGCTTTGGGGCTTTGGAGAATATAGATGCTAATTAGAAATGCGTGCTAAATACGAGGCCATTGCCATCCACATAAATGCACTGTATTAATTTTAATACTGTTTAGATTCTTACGTATTATTATACGTACTTAATATGTCAAAATGTAAAATTTAAAATGTTACTTTAAGCTAAATTTTTTTTAATCCATTCAGTTTTGGCTTATGTAAGTTTTACTGTATTTAACTAGATGTAAAGAACAATAAACACACATTCAAGGTATGTTTCCTGGAAATAAAAGTATACTTATTGGATTCAATTCAGCGTTACACCTTAGAACAGGTAATGATACCTCATTGTTAGGCATTTTCGATAGTCTTGAAATATCATAACTGGTAACATATCTTACTAAATTCAGTTCTGCTAAATTACGTTCAGCATCATTTAGCATTTGCAGTTTTATAGCTAAATTAGATTTCAGTAGGTCTATTACACTAAGCACTTACAGTTATTCAGTATTATTTTCTTTGCATTTTAGAAAAATAATGAACTTCCTTTCTAAGAATGCATACTGAGCAATGAAAATTCCAAATATGATATATGCTTTACCAGAACCATAACCGTCAGTTAATAGTGATTTAATCTTCATAGATAAGCATATACAATAGTCTTGAAATATCAGAGCTGGTAGCATATCTTAAATATATTCAGTCCTTATTAAATAACGTGTTCTTCATTTAACTTGAGTAGTTTCACAGCTAAATTACACTTCAATATGTTCATTAGACTGAACCCACTTCTTCATCTTTATACTCTTTACGTTCTAATAATAAAATGAAGTTTATTTCTAAGAAAGGATATTGAATGCAGTAAAGAAATCAAAACACAGTTAATAATTCTGTAAATATTCAAATAGATATATTATCAGGTTCAATGTTCCGTCTAACCTTCTTCGGGAACATGCAAGGACCTGACTCGGAACAGAGAGCTTACTAAAGCTATGTTCAACAATTGTGGGAAGTAGACAGGATACACAAGAAGGGTATACAAAACCCTTTATTTTTCTCTATTTACAATAACTTCCGTACTTCGGAAATACACAGACCCGCTACTTGGGGTCAAAACGTAAAAGTATAAAAATAAAACTAAACTCTAATTTAACTTTAAAATAATAAACGTGGAAGATTGGCCTTATATTAACAGGAAGCCGTATGTAGTACAGAGAACTGTGAACACTACAATACGTTTAAAAATTATAAAGAGGATTAAAACCTCTAGCCTGGAAGGCAACCAGCAACTGAGTAAACTTCTAAGGTAAGCGGCCTGCTTCGACTAATTGCTTCCTCTCTCTCGCTTGGCAAAAAGCCACAACTTAAATACTTGGCGTTCGCCAGACAAACTTTGCATAAATACTTTAACGCCTATAATTCTGGCCGGAAGTAGAAAATAAGAAGTGATAGTAAAGATTTAAAATAAAATAAACGTTAGTAAAACTTAAGATCCTTACAATATATGAAATGTATTTTAAGGATTTCTTGACACACACTATGTTAATTCATTGCAATGGTAACTGGTGGCATTTTGATTCAAAATATTTACTGCATTAATTACTGACACAAATTAGCACTTGGTTTCACTAACTTAACATTAATTTCACTTGGTTTAATTCTCGCAGGTACATTTTATATAGTAGATGATTTAAGTCATTATCACTTAAAAGTTTCTGATTATCAATATGCAGAATAATTTGTAAACCACACTTTACATGCATCTTCCAGTCATCAATAACTTCCATCCGATTAGATCTAATTTTGTATTTGGAACAGTAGAGTAATCCTTAATATTCCGAAACAAACATTAAATCATTATATACAGATATATACGCATATATATAAACACTTTCATTTCGAAAAACTAAATGTACATTCAAAGAACGCACTTCGTAACTCCGAACAGCGGAATGTAAACAAACGTCAGAAATGTGACATCGCTCATGTGGGCGGAGTTAATGGTGACCCTCATCTGGACTGTCATGGGCCAAATTCAAGCCGTTGTCCTAGCAGTGTACATTTTGCTTATATGCTTCCAGTTTTATTAATGGGAAAGAACGGGTTACAATCTATTCATACAGTCGGGCCTGAGACTCGGAGCGTGACGGTGCGTAGTTCCCCTCGCTCTCTGCTACGTTCTGATTGCATTTCTGTTCAGTACCAGTGTTATCACATAGAAAGTTTTCACATATGTCTTCAGTGACCGACGTGTTGTAAAAAAAGGCCTTAGTACCTTTGTACTGATTTAATTTTATTTTTCGCGACTTCGATAATTTACAAGTGTGAACCAAGATGGCTTTTCTGCTGCAAATGTTTAAAGAATTCGCCAGGCTCGGAGAACTCAAGAAAACTTCTACCCTAAACCCTGATGAAGCGCTTACGCTAAAGTTCCTGGCCAAGATTATGTTCTTCCTGAGGGATGAGGGGACCGACTTTCAATCCATGTGTTCAGGCTTCAATCCTCAGGATTTCCCGAAGCTGCATTCAGAGGAACAAGGACAGGAAGATATGGAGTTTCAAGAAGTCAGAAACAAAAGGCCGCGCAGCCCCATCAACGGCGATACGGAATCTAAAGCCGAATTTCAGAACAGCAGATATTCTGTCCTCCACGACGAAAGCGACGATAATCACGAACTGGAAGATGAATCCTCTTCAGTGATTCCTCAACCTAATAAAAAGCAGAAGAAGAAAAAACAAATTAAGCATAAACTTTCGGAATCGGCTAAAGAGGTAATTTCATTTGGAGGGCAAGCCAAGTGTAATTTACAGGAAAGCATCCCTGCTCCCAAGCCCGTAACGACGGAGAACGCCACGACCGCGCCAGCCAGTCAGGAGAGCCCCAGCGAAGTCACCGTTCAACCGACCAATACAGAAGCTTCACAGGATGATGTTACAGATGGATTCCAATAATCGCAACGTAAAGCTAAAATCCCGCCGATTACGGTGAAAGATGCTGATATTACATGGAAGCAGCTAATTAAGCTGTTAGACTACCATAAATGCCAGGATTATAATGCAAGCATGAAGGGGAATTATCAGTTTGACATAAAAGTCTCGACGACTGATTCCCACAGGCAAATTACTGCTCTCTTCAACAGGAAAGGAATAAAATACTACACGCATGTCTTACCAGACGAGAAAAAGATTAAAGTGGTAGTAAGAAGCATACCTTCCTCTCTGCCGGTTGATGTAAGAGAAGCTCTTATTGAACTTAGATATCAAGTTGAGAACGTGATGCAACTCACACGACGCAGAGGCCCGGACATAGTTAAAATGCCCTTGTACTTGGTCTTTCTCCCTCGTAACGACAAAAGCAGGACAATTCATCAGCTTGAATATTTAATGCGTCTCAGAGTGAGTGTTGAGACATATAAAGGAAGAAGAGGCCCTATCGCTGCCAGGGTTTTTATCATGCACAAAGTACATGCAAACTCCCGCCTCGCTGTGTGAAATGCGGTGCCGATCATGAATCCAGGGAATGCACAAAACCCAGAGACGCATCCCCCACTTGCACAAATTGTGGACTGCAAAATAAGAGACTTTTCTCAGAGCGGGTTATAACTAACAGCTCCCAGATGCAAAGTGCCAGAAATTCCGCGGATATTTCAAAACTTAATAAAAAACTCACAGAAGCCAAAGAGGGGATTGCTAAGCTCACTGCTGCTCTAAATATGCTTAAGGACTTACAACCAACTAAATTGGTTGAAAATGTAGTCAGGCCTCAATCCAGCCAAAATGAATAATTTTTCTCGCAACTCGAATACACCGGTCAAAATCATGCTGTGGGATGCACAAAATTTAACTATGAAACTTCATGAATTCCAGGACTTTGTCAGAAGAGAGGATGTGGATATATGTTTAATCACGGAAACTCATGCTACTCAGAGTAAAAAAATCTTCGTATGGGCAAACTTTTCCTTTAGATGCGATAGATGGCGCCACCAGGCCGGTGGCGTTATCATTTACGTGAAAAGATCGTATGAGGTTTGTTTGATTAAAACAGACAACTCTAAGGCGTTTAAGGTTCAAGTAAAGTTTCCCAGGCTTGGAAAAATTAACTTTTGTGCAATATATAACCCTCCAGACAATCAATTGACGGATTCCTTAATGAATTGCTTCTCAGCGAAGAACCCTGTATAATTGGGGGTGATTGGAACTCAAAACACGTGGATTGGAGCTGTCACTGTACAAACAGGAATGGCAAGATAATTCATAGTTATGTGTATAATCACCCAGTTTATTTATTCATCCCTGAAGAAGCCACCTACTGCCCGAGCATCCCAGGCCGGCGTCACGATATTCTATACTTTTTCCTCTCAACGGATAACATACCTATTATCGTTGAGGTGCTTGCTGATCTTTCATCAGATCACGTTCCTGTTACAGCTAGAATAGGTGGAGCTCCTGTAACGTCAGTACACCCGTGTCGGGTGAAAGAAAGAGAGGTTGTCTTTTAAATTATTTATTTGATAAACTAAAATAGATTTCTTGATTAAAACATAAAAATAAACTGATCATTACAGCTCTAAATCATACAATATCCGCTAACGCAGATTGGACGCAAAAAAGCGTCCTTTTTTACTGCAGTTACAGCATAAAAAAAAAAAACTATTGTTCCACGGAAACCACTGGCGTGGTTCAGAACGTAAAAGATGCGTCCTGTCACCTCAAAATCACATGAAGATCTCTTACACAAAGATTTCACTCGTTTTGTTATCTGCGAAGAGAAACATAATTAGTTCCTTGTGTCCGGAAACTCCCAGGCGGTTTTTTATGCAGTCCTGCTTTTTGCAGGTATGGTCCATTTCGTTCGCGAACAAACAGGAAGTTATAATTCAGCACCTGTGTCCGCGGGGGTGCTAGTATCTGTATCGTCACAACCTCTTTTCTCCCCGGGGGGCGGGGGTTTTCAGAACTCCAATTCCTGGTAGCTACCACAGCAAGTTTTCAAAGTAAACTAATTAGCAGTTATTAGGATTAATACATTTTACAACAACACTGGGCTAAGTACCAAGGATAAACATAACAAGAACTATATTGAGGCCAGTAAAAAAACAAACATATAATTAACATAATACTGAGAAATAAACTTAATTATACACATACAAATAAAGAACGTATAATTTTCTGAAAAATGGAACATACAATATACAGTCCTAAGTTTAATATTAATTATATACGAGTATCTAGCCAGGCTGAAAAGGGGAACCTTGCAGATTTTTAATTTTCCGTTTGTGATAAACTCTCAATGGTAACCCAACACCTGGATGAGAACTACTACATTTGACCTCAAAATAAACATGTACATTTAATTGGGCTTTAACATCAGAAAAAACCACTTCATTACAAGTTGGATTTACATCATTCATGAAGTAGCTATATTTAATCCCCTTTTACCGTTCAGTATCAGGCACTAGTATAGATAAATGATAAACTGGGGATTCTTCTACTTTCCTTTGTAAATTTACACTATTAGGTGTCTTGGGCAATTCTCCTACGGAATTTCTAGGCATTCGCAAACCTCCCGAGTCTGGTTGGTACGAAACGTCATTTAGCTTATCTACAGTTTCTTGTTCGTGCCGAACCGAAAAGGTAATTCTTAACTTGTACACCTTTCCCAAAGAATTACTGTGATCGTTTAACGCGACTAAGTCACAAGATGGCTTTACAACGTCACTTTTCTTTTGTAGGTCCGCTATAAAAGAATATTTTATTGTAGGCAGTGATAGTTCATTCACTTTCGTTTCAGGCAGAAAGAAATTTGTTTTCTCTATCCTTTGTGTTTGAGACAAGACTTTACCCCTTTCTATAATGAGGGGAGAAACTTCGCTTGAGGGTTCGAGTTCCCCTCGTTCAGACTCCAGTGGACAACTTTTCCCCATTTCATTCTTTGATTGACTCGGAGCTCGAATACCTGTTTTCACCTGAAAGAAAAGTTTATCGTGTTGATCAACGGCTAATTTTTCGGCGGTTCTGTTTCTTAACAGATAATGTTCCAATTCATTTCGAGTGACCGCTGCTTTTGTTGTTACTTGGCCAAAAGTTCCTTCTATTGTAACGTTTGCTAAGGGTACACAAATCGGGGCCTCATCAAACGGGTGTTTTACCCAAACAGTCTCGCCCGTCAGCATCGAAGGAGTGAGATATTTATTGCAAATTACGTCAATGCATGACCCGGTATCTCTCAAAACTGGAAGATCAAAACCGTTCACTTTAGCCATCGTTAGATACCGGGATAAACAATCTTCTTCAATCTCCTGGACTCTATTTACAATAAACGGAGTTTTGAGATCCTTTTTAATTTCCGGACATTGAGGCCTTAAGTGTTGGGTTGAACCACAAGAATAACACTTAATTGGTCTTCTCATATCAAATTTACGCTCATCCTGATTCCGGAGATGTTCCTTTCTGTCAGAGGCATATCTATCTTCCCCTCCAGACTGGTGATACTTTTTCGGATCCCTCTAATTTAAATTATTTGTATTTCTCCTTTGTGACTCCGAACTATGAACAGGAGAGATCTTCTTCCGGGGTTCACGCACATTTTCATATTCTTCAGTATTTCCGCTAATTTCTCTGGAGTCGTTATCTTCGACCATTCGTCAATAACATGTTGCCGCACTTCGGCATTTACACGACGCTTCATTTGGTCCGTTATCATGAGCTCCTTTAAAAGTTCAAAATCCGTAACTTCCAAACCTGCAATCCATTCTTCAAAGTAATTCCTTAATTCAAAGGCAAAATCTCTCCAAGTGGTTTGGGGGTGTTTCTGAGATTGCACAAATGTGATGCGAAATTTTTCTGGACTAAGTTTGAACCTTTTAAGCAGTATCCCTTTTATATAAGCGTAATCATAAGCCTGCGGTTCTGGTTCTCGCATAATCAGCTGAACTATGTCAGTTGGCAAAATTGTCAATAAAACCGAAACCCATTCTGATTGGTGAAGATTCGCACGCTTTGCTTGGCGCTCAAACATGACTAGATACAAACTGATATCGTTCTCTTCAGGATCAAATTTTGGCATCATTTTTTTTAGATCGTATCGGCTTTTTTTTTAGTCCATTTTCTTCATTCACACCATTTCCAGAGTCATTTCCGTTAGCGGCTAGTAAACGTAACTTGGATAATTCAAATTCCATTTCTTCTCTTCTAATTCTATCCTGCCTCTCTTCTTCTTCCTTCCTAATTCTCTCCTGCTCCTTTTTTTCTCTCTCAAGCCTCGTTGAAGTGATATTTTCTAACAGGCCTTTCACTAGTTCCTCCTCATAGGATTCATTTCCCATAATCAGCTGCCTTAAATCCAATATCCTAAGTTCAGGGCTACCTTTTTCCCCTAACTCTTCAGCCAAGGATTTAAGATCCTCTTTCCTAACTTTTGCTAAGAATGCCATGATATAACCAAAATTATGATCCTAACAATTTTAGCTCCCTCACACTACAGATACATACAATTGATTTAAACAGATATCATTTTCACAAGAGAGAGTAAAAATTAAACTTTTATAATTTTTTTTCACAACCTATTTTACAGATGTTAGACAAAAACAAGACAGTTTACACTATAATATGCACATTATGCATTCAAAATTAAAAACAAAAATTGTCTACTTGAGGATGTATGAAACTACAAATAATATTATCCTCTGAAAAGCTTTAAATTCAGTTGCGTAAAACACACTTGCTTATGATAATACAATATACTTTCCTCAAAATTTGGGATATATTTAAATATGCATTCAGAAATACAATAAATTACACAATACCTATCCATATGCTAGTAATTAACATTAATATGACAACAGTTAAAAGGAAAGATACTGGGGCTTTACTGGGGGTTTAATTTTAAGTTTAATTCTTGTTAGTTGAGTTATCGCTCGAGCCAGGCGTAGTTTGGTAGCGTCAAGTTGACGCGCTGTGAATTTTTATAGAATCTTAATAAAGGGTTCTTTTAACCCTTCTCCTGTCTGGTTCCTGCATTTACTTCAGCTGCTTTACTAAAAGCTCAACAAATAGATATTACAAGATAACAGATCATCTTAATAAAAATTAACACAGATTTGTGTTCTTTGTTTTAGTTTTTATTATATCATATTAAATTCATTTAAATATATATGGCCATCTGTTTTTTTAGAGATAGCTGAGTCAACATACCTCATAATTCAGATTTCATTGCATCTACTTTTGATATAATGCAGTTTTTATACTTGATAAAATCTAAATGTAGTGTATGATGCTGTTCTCTGAATGCTGCGTTTATGTGAGCTCTTGGTTTGGTTTATCTGTTTTGCGTACGGGCTGTTTTTTACAAGAATTTTATATCCCTGAAAAGCGCTTCGCTTTAGGAATCGATAGAAACATATTTCAAAATGATCGGATGCGTCGTTCTCAGGATGTCTGATTTTTAAGTTCTTCAAAATTGTAGGATTATCGTTTAAACAACCTCAATAGTACTTTGTATTATCATTAAGATAACATTTTAACGCTTCTTTTGAAATAGTATAATAGATATTTATAATTCAAAATTGCAATATTATATATTGATTTTTATATAGCTGAAAAGCTTGAATTTTTATCTTTCATTTTATATAAGTTTTGTCATAAAATATTTTATATTATGTAAGATATCAAATTTTAATCAATATGTATTTATAAATTATAATAGAAAAGCCATTGTTGTTCAAATTTCAAACTTCAGTCCGATTTCATATAGCACATGCAGGAAGGATTTTATCATAGTTAGCACATGAAGGATTTTATCATAGTTTTGTTAATTTTTTTATCATTTTTAATACTGATATTTATTTTAAAATAATAATATTTAAAAAGATTCAAACACCTCAACTTTTAACAGTTCATCTGTAATAATATATTATAATAATAAATAATCAGATGTTTTATTAACTCTAGTCTGAGTACTGTTAAGCACGAATTACTAAATTAAAAATATTAAAATAATATATTTAGCAACTGTACTTTATTATATGATTAATATAATGATTAATATTGAGTGATATAAGAGAATATTCATATAAGAGATAATGATATAAGATATATTGACATAGGATTGATATTGAGATTGAGGCTAAATCGCAGAATAGGCTGCATCAGTCGATGCTGTGTTTACTTCTCTTATGCTTGGACACGCCTTTTTATGACGTAATAGTGGTTACACCTCTTCTTCAAAACAAGTTATAAGTATGCTATAGCTTCGTATTTAAAGAAAACTTAAATTATATTTTAACTGAGTTGAAATGGTAGGTTTATAATGTCCTGCGCGAGATTTTTTAAATTATAAATCTACTTTTGTGTGTTGTGTGGTATTGTTAGCATTTAACGCAACGAATTATCTCTCAGAAATGTATTATTAAGATACCAAACGATTGAAAACGATCATTAGCAAACGATTGAAAATATTGAATGCATGAATTAAAAATTATAACCGTAACTTCTGAAAATACAGAAAAGAATTCTAAAGAATGTTTTGATTATTCATGAGTGTGTCTAATTCGGTGCTTACTGCAAAACGGAAGAGTATCTGAATCTGGATTTCTTTTATCAGTTGGAGCGAAGAGATAAAAAACGCGTTATTGAGTGGTGTATGGAGAGAGGTTTGATTGCAATATCGTATAAGTGCCCGATTTGTGGAACAAATATGAAACTAGTAGAGCCAAAAAAACGGATAGACGGTTTTGAGTGGATGTGCAGAGTTACTAGAGGCGAATGTAGGCATCGAATTTCAAGGTCAGTTCGAAAGAACTCCTGGTTTGCGAAGAGTAAATTGAGCATGTGTGATGTTTTGCGAGTTACCTATATGTGGTTGGGTAAGTGCGGGAATGATTTTATACGAACGGAATTACGTATTGCTAAAAATACGGTGACAGATTGGAAAAGTTTTTGTAGAGAAGTATGCATGGAGTTATGTTTGAAGGAGAATGTTAAGTTGGGTGGGGAAGGTGTCATTGTCGAAATCGACGAAAGCAAGTTTGGCAAGCAAAAGTATCATAGAGGGAAAAGAGTCGAAGGAAAATGGGTTTCTGGTTTGGTTCAGAGAGGAACAGATAAATGCGTCTTTAGAGTTGTTGAAAACAGAGGTGCCGAAACATTGCTAGAAATCATTAAAGAGAATGTTCTACCAGGATCGATTATTACATCCGATTGTTGGAAAGCGTACGACTGTCTCGAGTTCGAAGGGTATGCGCACTTGAAAGTCAATCATAGCTTGAGTTTTAAAGATCCAGAAACAGGTGCGCATACCAATAGTATTGAAGGAACTTGGGCGGCAATCAAAAGAAGTTTCCGTGGCTCTAGTAAGGCAAAAGGACAATTTGATTCCTATCTTGCGGAATATATTTGGAGAAGGAAACACAAGAAATCCGACGCCAGCCAACTGATGCGTACATTTCTCAGTGAGATCACAGCCATATATTCTGCAAAAGGAGAGGACTGAAGGTAAGTTTCATTTATTATTATTGGCTTAAGTAAAATATTGGGTCCTTTTCTTAATATGGCAGTTTGGATGTTTGGTAGTTGCTTTATTCTGGCAGCTTTATTTTTGTTTTGTATCATTTTTCTGGACATATTTTTTTCAACTCGAATCAATGGAGTTGGTTCCGAGCGTGTTTCTGCAATTCTCTGATTTCTTTAAGTGAAAGCAAATTTCTGACTATATGAGCAATGGAAAATTTGTTTAATGTCTGATTTTTTTAAGTAAAATAGATCGATGTTCACATGGGCAAAGCCAATGTGGTGCGCAATGCCGAGGTTGTGCGCGATGCCGAGTTTGTGCAATTCTGGCATGTTTTTTTAAGTGAAAATAGATTGATGTGCACATGGGCAAAGCCAATGTGGTGCGCAATTCTGGGATGTTTTTTTAAGTGAAAATAGATCGATGTGCACATGGGCAAAGCCAATGTGGTGCGCAATGCCGAGTTTGTACGCGATGCCGAGTTTGTGCAATTCTGGGATTTTTTTTAAGTGAAAATAGGTCGATGTGCAAATCAGCAAAGCCAATGTGGTGCGCAATGCCGAGTTTGTGCGCGATGCCGAGTTTGTGCAATTATGGGATGTTTTCTTAAGTGAAAATAGATCGATGTGCACATAGGCAAACCGAATGTGGTGCGCAATGCCGAGTTTGTGCAATTCTGGGATGTTTTTTTAAGTGAAAATAGATCGATGTGCACATGGGCAAAGCCAATGTGGTGCGCAATGCCGAGTTTGTGCAACTCTGGGATGTTTTTTTAAGTGCAAATAGATCGATGTGCACATGGGCAAAGCCAATGTGGTGCGCAATGCCGAGTTTGTGCGCGATGCCGAGTTTGTGCAATTCTGAGATGTTTTTTTTTAAGTGAAAATAGGTCGATGTGCAAATCAGGAAAGCCAATGTGGTGCTCAATGCCGAGTTTGTGCAACTCTAGGATGTTTTTTAAGTGAAAATAGATCGATGTGCACATGGGCAAAGGCCAATGTGGTGCGCAATGCCGACTTTGCACGCGATGCCGAGTTTGTGCAATTATGTGATATTTTTTTAAGTGAAAATAGATCGATGTGCACATGGGCAAAGCCAATGTGGTACGCAGTGCCGAGTTTGTGCGCGATGCCGAGTTTGTGCAATTCTGGGATGTTTTTTTAAGTGAAAATAGATCGATGTGCACATGGGCGAAGCCAATGTGGTGCGCAATGCCGAGTTTGAGCAATTCTCTGATTTTTCTTTAAGTGAAAATAGATAAATGAGCACATGAACACCGAGTTTGTGGAATTCTTTGATGTTTTTCGAGCGAATACTGATCGTCGTGTAAAAGGGAAAACGAGGTTGTGCGTGATGTCGAAGAGTAATGTAACTTTATTTATGTGCAATGTTTAACATATCGTTTGTGTATTTTAAATTTGTATTGTTGTTTTAATTGTGAATTATATTTAAGACATAATTTTTCATTTAAATTGTATTTTTAATTTTTTGTTTTTTGATATGTTTATAACGCTTTACGACTTACAATATATATGGATAGTCCGAAGATCGACTCAACAGTAGCAAAACTGTAAACTTTAACCCTTGAAGTAACGTTTACCTTATATTTTAATACGTAGTATTTGGTATCGTAATTGCACTTGATAATATGAGTTCATTGATAATATGTGTGTGTGTGCGTATGTGAAGCATTGCTTAGTGTTCCAAGTTTGTAGTATTTATTTTATTATATTATTTTCTTTCATTCTGAGAAATTAGAATTTTTTATTTATTAATGCGTAGAATTCTAGCATGCCTATACAGAATATGAAGTGATTTAGGAATTTTAGAAACTGATATGAAAGCTGTGTAATGATGTTCATATGCAATAAAAAATATTCTTCTTTTTTTATTAATTATTTAAGTTTAAAATTTTTAGAAATAATGAAAATTGTCTAATTATTGGTATGTAAGGAATTACGTCGTTACGTAGCAAGAAGGTAATTTGTCAAAATGACAAAATTGAAATGTTCCACAATATGAATTTAAATTTAAAAAAAAATAGTTTATTTGTATAAATAAAAAAATTAATAAAAAAAATAATAATAATTTAATAAAAATATTTGAAAACATTGAAGCTCTACAACTATTAGAGACTGCGACGTTGTTTATCATTTTAATAATTGGTAGAATTCGCTCACTGTATCATGGTAATTTTAAATATAAACAATTTATTATACTTATTATCAGTGACGCCTAAGCTTAAATGTTATAAATGTAAATTAAAAGTAAAGAATTTGATATTAATTGACAATAATAAACAATTTATTATTGTTATTTTTAAGAGAAAATAGAAAGTACACCTAGTGCAAATGCGAGACTACATTGTGACGTCATAAGCTTAGTCCCACCCATTTAATGACGTCACGCAGCTCCTCCTACTGAACTTTGTTGATGCAGCCTATTCTGCGCTTTTACCTGAGATTGATATAAGAGATACTGTTTTGCAAAATAACTTATCTGAGAAGTCAGTATTGTTAATATGGCTATGACAATACCTACAGATACGAGCACATGCTCAATCAGAACTCTTATGTTAGATCAGGATATCACAAAAGATCCTGATTCTTTATTGCCGGAATCTTCAATTCCTCTGACTTTTGACTCAATTTTGGACAAAATAAAATCATCTACCATCGATAATAAACATTCAGTTACTCAAATAAACTTGATATATGAAAACTTAATGGAACTCTTTATGTCTGAAAGATGTAAAACTAAAAGATGAAATAAAAGATGAAATACAAAACTTCTCCCGAAAGAAGAGCTCACGGTAGTTTCGGAACAAATGCAACTACTCAAAGATATTGCAATTAATCAATGCAAAATTAACCAAGATATTCTAAATGCACCTACATATGAAGTAAATAGTTGTAATGTAACATCACAAATGCATGGCAATTTAGGTCATCATGCTTGCTGTCATAATGGAGTCTTCCTAGGGCACAACCAAACACATGGATTTCTGCAAAACGTTGACAACTTAAATACTCGTTTGCATTCCCATTCGCCAAGAAAACAAGACTCTCCAACAATCTTGATCTCTCCAAAAAATAAAAACTGCAATAACTTAACGGGACAACTAGACGAGATTCTTCCCCTACGCCAAATTAATGTTGCAGTGAAAAGAATTACCCGAAGAAGGACAGGTGGCATAGCTGTTTCCTGTCATTCACAGGATGACATTTTAAAGATTTCAAACGCCATTGCTAATAATGAAGAGGCATCTAATTTAGTGGACTACCGAATAGCTCAAAAAAGGACTCCAAATATAGTTATCGACAATATTCCCAGCAATACCTCCACTGATATCTTAATTAGCCAACTTTCAATGACAACAGGTTGTGACAGTCAAGATCTCAAACCACTATTTAAACTTTCTGACAAATCCAGGGATCTAGTGAGATGGGTTGTCAGTTGCACCCCAAACGCCTTCAAATCTTGCCTGAAGCATTCACAAATTCTATTGGGATGGATAAGTTGTAAAATAAGAGAATTTTACGGCATAAAACGTTGTTACAATTGTCAGGACTTCGGTCATACAAACAGAGACTGTAAAGTAAGACCCTACTGTTTCTTTTGTGGTCAAAACCACTACGCAAAAGATTGTTTAGCAGAAACGCCAACTTGCATTAACTGTAAACTTAACAACAAAACAAATTACACTAAATTTGATATCAACCACACAGCTGCTTCTCCAAATTGTCCCTCTTATTTGCACCAAGTTAACAAAATCAAAAGGAGAACTGAATACGAAGAAACAACTGTTTATACTGCTCGATCCTTAAATTACCACCAAGAAAAAAATGTGTAGTTTATCAGCATGTATGCCACAAAATATTGAACAGAATATACAGAACTTCAAGACTATAAACATAGCTCACCAACAACAAAATAAGCAAATACGATGTCTGCAAATCAATCTACAAAAGGCACAATCAGCATCAGCACAAAGTGTTGAATTTGCACTCAATTACACAGCCGACATGGTACTATTACAAGAACCATACACCAAAAACGGAAAATTATCTGGTTTTTCACGTACATGGAATATTACACACAAAAAAAGAAGACGTAATACAAACACCCCGAGCTGCAATAATATGCTGTAATCAAAATTAGACAACGTACATAATAGCTGCAGAACGAGATCAAGTGGCAATTCTTCTCGAAATATAAAATATTTCAATAATTTTCATTTCTATTTATTCAAGCCCTACAGACGACCTCACAGCAACATTTGCTTTTCTAGAAAAGATTTTCAATTCAACAAATACTCATCATCAAATTATATGCGCAGATTTTAATGCACATAATATTACCTGGGGATATGCATCAACAAATTCAAAAGGTCGAAATTTAGAAGATTTTATCTCATCTAAAAATCTATTCATACACAATACAATAGATGCTCCACCTACCTTTGATAGTAGTTATGCAATAGGATGGCCGGACCTCACTCTCACTACACCACAAATGGCCCCTCTCATCCAAAACTGGGCAGTAGAAGAAGAACACAAATTCTATTGGGCTTATCTGATCATAAATTTATTACATTTCAACTTGAAGTTTCATTTCAACCAGTAACAAAACGATACACTCTGCCAAAAAATAAAATTCCAATACTCTCTAATAAAATAAAAAATATCCTTTCAATTCGCGAGCAACAACTACAAAACATAGAGTCACCTGAAGAACTTGAAAATCTTAGCGAACTTCTGCTAAATAATTTACAACATATATGCAATGAAATCCTCCCAAAGCGCCAATCTAAAAAATTGCAATCATTAAAATGGTGGACAAAAGAGTTAAGAATTCAGCAAAAGAAGTGCAGAGCCTTACGTAGAAAACTAAAATCCGAAAGGCGCCAAATGATACAATCAAATGTATTACAAATTTATCAGCGAGAAAAAGCTACTTATAAAAGGATGATATTGCAAGCCAAAATTAACTCTTGGCATAAGTACTGCACCGAAAATAAAGAAATATATGGGTTTCACCATAAAATAGCCACAGATAAACTCTTCAAACCAATCAAATTATATCTTTCACCGACAAATTCTCAAGGATTTAATCTTCCAGATGCTACTATTAACCATATTTTAGAAACGGTTTTTCCAGAAGACGACATAACTCAAGACACACCTGTACATACTATAGTCAGAAATACAACGACTTTACCTTCATCTAATGAAGACGTTGAAATTACCACCACAGAGATTAAAAATATCATCAACTTTCTACCTAAAAAACGAGCACCCGACCCCGATGGAATTGACTATAACATTATTAGGGTTCTAATAAATTCAAAGCTGCATTTTTTCAAAATTTACTTCAATAAGCTTTTAAATGCAGGTCTATTTCCCAAAGCCTTCAAAATTGGACAAGTAATATTATTTCTAAAGAAAAACAAAGACCCACAACTAGCCAGCTCTTATCGTCCAATCTGTCTACTGTCGGCACTAGGTAAAGTATTTGAAAAACTTTTAATAAATAGACTTAAACATCATCTTTTCAAGATAAAGTATCTTAGTGAACAACAATATGGTTTTCGACCAGGTAAATCTTCGGTACATGCTCTTACAAATATTACAGATGATATTCTTACTAACCGCACTAATGGCCTTCATACAGCTTTTATTAGCATAGACTTAAAAAATGCTTTTGATACTTTGTGGTGGCCGGCCATCCATCAAGCACTACGAGAGGCTAAATGCCCTGTTAATTTATTCAAAATATTTAATAACTATCTCTCGGATCG
This sequence comes from Stegodyphus dumicola, assembly GCF_044657685.1. Taxonomy (NCBI): domain Eukaryota; kingdom Metazoa; phylum Arthropoda; class Arachnida; order Araneae; family Eresidae; genus Stegodyphus; species Stegodyphus dumicola. Next base: position 109,415,368 of record NC_140775.1, on the reverse strand, counting down.
TCACCTGATAATCATAAAAAATAATGGGATTATAACAAAACGTCAAACTAGAGGTTGCCCGCAGGGCTCATGTGCGGGCCCTGATATGTGGAATTTAACATTTGACAAAATACTAAAAACTAATTGGCTATGCCACACTAAGGTATACGCTTATGCCGATGATGCCGCATTTATTGTTAAAGGACGCACAAGAAGAGATTTACAAAATAATTCCAATGAAACTTGCAATATTTTTAGTAACCTCTGCCAAGATCTTAAACTGAAAATAGCAGAAAATAAATCTCAGGTTCTTCTTATACCTAAAAAAAATGGATCTTTATCACGTCGTCCTACCATCCGTCTACAAGATATTCGTCTTAAAATAGTAAATCAACTTAAATATCTAGGGATCACATTTGACCAAAAATTGAATTGGATCCCCCATATTATAGTGTAGGGTTTATATTTATTTTAACTAACATTTATTTTAAGTTTAAACTATCTTTCCTGTCAAGCCTTACTTTCCCCTGGAACTGCCAATGCCAGAGTATGTAAATTTTAGTAGAACGCGCAAGGATTCAAATTATCAGCGGAAGTATTCTGATTTAAATAGAAAGGAAACGAGTTCGAGGTGTGGTATTCTTACTTCACGAGCGCGGAGGTAGTCGGCCAGAAATTGAAGAACCCCGCGTTTCGGCCTGTGTGCTTGCCTGGAAGTAGTGTTAATCGTTCAAGTGATCTTCAAGTTTGCTGAATTAGCAGCGGTATTGTAAAACGCGGTGAGTTGGTTACTTTTAGAGAGCCTCGCAGTTAGAGTCTTGTCTTTAGTTTCTTTTTAGGTTATTATTTTTATTTGACCGCCGAGTTGGCGCAGTTTGTGAGCGCCAAGAGCACGCACTTGTAATTTATTACGTTAAATATAAAGGGACTTAAACCCTTAACAAGACTCTGTCTTTTATCCAGTTTTCACAGTCACCTCTTGGTTGCGTGCAAGTTGGAGGCGCGCAACGCTACATTGGCGCCCGAACACTTATCGAACTGAAATGGCCGAAAATTGGATGGAAGCCGCTGGACAACACCAAGAAATGACAAGCCAATTGGAAGCATTTGGATACCTGGTCCAGACTTTGAGAGCGTCAATCAAGCCAAACGTCCATTTCGACGGAAAAAATTCGGTGGCGGTATTTCTAGAAGGTCTAGAAAACCACTTTCAGCTCTACCCTGTTCCTGAAAGACAAAAAGTTGCCATCGCCACATCCGCACTAAGAGGACAGGCCGCGCTATGGTGGAAAATATAGGCAAATTTTTATTAGGGGAATTTGGAAGCCAGACATATACATTCCAAAATTTCAAAAAATCGTTAGTAAAGGCCTTCCCCATAGTGAAAGATCGAGCAAGGCTGGAAGCCGAACTATATAGTTTCTATCAACGGGATATAGCAGAATTGACGGACTTTATTCTACGAAAAATTAAGCTGACGGATATGCTGTATGGGAAGAAACCCGATGCGGAGATTATTGAAATAATCTTACCAAGATTGTTACCCGCTGTTCAAGACTACTTTGAAATTAGAAACCCAAGCACATTGCAGGAGCTCTTCGAATTGGCGGTGAAGTTTCAAAATCGCAGAATAGCGGAAAAAACTAGAGGGGCAACGTATTCTCAAAGTACCCGAAGGAAATCTTCAAATGAGGAAACCAGAAATGGAAATCGCTCTTATGGGGGAAAGAGCTATCAAGCTAACTCATCGAAACTCGAAGGTCAAGGCCCAAAAATAAAATTCGAAAATAAACATCCGCGTACCCAGAAGGCACAGATTGAAAGCAAAGCTTTAAACGAGTAGAGGGGCCTGTGAAAGGGAGGGTCCAGACCCCGGAACTTTAAAAAAAACCCTCAAATATACATTTCAATACGGTCATCGTAAAAAACTCACAGCTACCAATTATACAAGTCCTGGTTGGCGATGTACCAGTAGAAGCCCTCATCGATACAGGAGCAGAAGGAAATTTTATGAGTGAAAATTTCTTCAAAAAGAATTTTTATAGGGTACGATTATTTAAAACCAAAAATACGGAAATTATAGCGGCGCAAGGAAAAACATGTCACTGCATCGGGAAATTATCATTAAACTTACAAGTAAAAGAGGAAAGCCTCAAAGTATTAATTTTTGTAGTGAAAAATCTGCAAAATTCTCTTATTTTAGGTATGGAGTTTTTAAGGGCCGCGAGGGCCAAATTGAATTTTCAAGATAGTTCCGTGGTGCTGGAGATGGACCAGAGGGTGATGGAACCTGTGGAGACACCGCAAGTGGACCTTAGCCATCTGAATGACCATGAAAGGCAAGCAATACAGCAAGTGGTGAGTAATTTTTCTAACTTGTTTTCAGAAAAACCAGGAAATTGTCAAATAGTCACGCATAAGATTCAATTAAATGCCGAAAAACCTTGTAGGACTAAACCTTATCGGTACGACAAACAAAAAGACGTAATCATCGAAGAACATATTCAGGAGATGTTAAAGAATAAAATAATAACGCCCATAAATAGTGAGTACGCGAGTCCAGTCGTACTATGTAGGAAAAAGAACGAGTTTCCTCCTTCGGATAAAAGGGCTTGGAGGTTTGCTATTGATTACAGAAAACTAAATAGTATTACTAAATTTTCAGTTTACCCTTTGCCGGTTATAGACGAGATCATTAGACAGATCAAATCGACAAGATACATGTCTACTTTGGACTTAACGTCTGGCTACTATTAAATAGCTATGAGACCCGAAGACATACATAAAACCGCGTTTATAACAAAATCGGGCACTTATGCATTTTTACGCATGCCCTTTGGGTCGTGTGGGGCCCCATCAACATTCCAGAGAGCTATGGACATTGTTCTAAAGCCTGTCCTAGGAAAATCAACTTTAATTTATCTAGATGATATAATTATAACGAGTAGTACGTTGGAACAACACATTAATGATCTAGAACAAGTTTTTAAATTATTAAAAGAGGCCGGTCTTACATATAACGCCTCAAAATGCAAGTTCGCAACTAAAGAACTTAAATATCTCGGTTATAAAATTTCGCAAAAGGGTATAGAAACGCAAGATTCAAAAATAAAAGCCATCAAGAATTTTCCACCACCCAACACCGCCAAGAAACTTTCTTCTTTCCTTGGGTTATGTTCTTACTATCGGTCTTTCATAAAAGATTTCGCTAATATTGTTGAACCACTCTTAGTAATCAAAAGAAAAAGGGGTAAATTTACGTGGACAGCGGAAGCAAACACAGCATTTGAAAGATTAAAAGAAGCGCTCATTAATGCCCCTGTTTTAAAATTCCCGGAGGGGGACGAAAACCTGGAAATTGCAGCAGATGCGTCAGACTATGCGGTGGGTGCGGTTCTTATGCAAAATAACCATCCTGTGGCATTTTTTAGTAAAACATTGAATCAGACACAAAGGAATTATACAGCTACAGAAAGAGAAACATTAACCGTATTAATGGCTGTACACAAATTTCGAGTTTATTTCGGCAAAGCGCCAGTAACAGTCTTTTCGGATCATGCGGCTGTTGGTAGACTTTACTCGGGGAAAAACCTAACGCCCAGGTTAATAAGATGGGCTTTAAAACTCCAAGAATATAATATCAGCATAAAATATAAACCGGGTAAGGAAAACAATGTAGCTGACGCACTTTCTCGTATAAAACTGGACGATGAAGGAAATGAACTTAAATGCGCTGTGTTGACTTCAAAAATTTTAGATTCTAGAGATACGATTATTACTGAACTGAACGCTGATCCTGAATTTGGAAATATCTATGCATATTTGAAAGACCCCGAAAGCTTTGAGCATACAGACATCGATGCGATAAGAAATAGAGCAGAAAACTATGAAATAATAGATAATTTATTATTTTATACGAAAACAACAAACGAAAATCTTGAGTACAAACCAGTCATCCCAGCCTCGCTTCGATTAAGGATTTTGAAGGAATTACACGACGCGAAAACAGCGGTCCATTTAGGGGTCAGAAAGACTTTAAAAAGGGTACGCGAGGCGGTATATTTCCCGCAATTATACAAAATAGTAACGGCGTATGTCAGGTCCTGCAATCAATGTCAGTTAATAAATGATATTAATTACAGCCCGGCCGGGTACTTAAATAGCATTCGCGCTACATTTCCGAATGAAATTTTAGGCATAGATCTTCTTGGTCCCTTCCCCCAGAGCGAGTTAAATAAAAATCGTTTTCTTTTAGTAATAGTAGATCATTTTTCAAAATGGACAGAAATTGTTCCACTTAAACGCGCGTCAGCCAAAACAGTCGCAGATGCATTCTTACACAGATACATTTTAAAATACGGTGCACCGATAAAAGTCATTAGCGATAACGGAAAACAATTCATTAGTCAAATATTTGAAAACATATACAATGGACTTCGCATACGCCATATCAAAATGGTTCCGTATAGACCACAGGCAAACATAGCAGAAAGAGTGAATAAAAACATAGTAAAAATAATTCGCAGTTACGTGAGCACACATCACAAGCGCTGGGATGGCTACATAAATGAATTAGCTTATGCTTTAAGAACAGCAAATCACGATACTACGGGAAAAACCCCAGCAGAATTATTTTTAGGCAGAAAGTTAATTACGCCTTTAGATAAATTATTCTTTGTGCAACAAAGAGAGCAAGAGTTTAAACACAAAGATGTGCAAAAACTGATTGATCAGGCGCTTAAAAGCTCGGATACGGCAAGAAATAGGCAGAAAGTATATTATGATAGAAAACGCCGTGAAGCAGATTTTAAAGTTGGGGATAAAGTATTGAAGCGGAAATTTTCTTTATCAAGTGCCCCAGACAATTTTACGGCAAAGCTAGCTCCAAAATTTGAAGGTCCCTATGTAATTCAGGAAATAAAAGGAGTAGTATTATATCTTAAGAACGAGAGAGGGGAAATCTGTAAAGCAAGTCCCGACCAGGTGAAAAAATACTATAATCCAAATGATTTTGAAATCCTTAAAAGTTTCTTGCAGGACTCAAGTCTAAACGAAGTAAAAAGTCCAGAAATAACAACAACTATTCCACCACCCAAGAAGCAGAGAACTGAAGAGAGACCTAGCCCTTCTACAACCCGGACGTCGGTATCAAAAAGAAAAAATAACTTTCAAACTCCAGCGTTTAAGAAAAACAAGAATACAGATGCACCGGGTAAAGAAACCGTGGTAAAGAGCAAAACACCACCTACAACGGATCGCAGGAGAAATTATACATCAAGGAGAACGCGCACACGGCCACAGAGTCAGGTGCCAGCAAGGCCGCCGTTCCGGAAACTGAAACGGCAACAGGAGGAACAAAAATATCAGGAACAGAAGAAATTCAAGGAGGACTCCAGACCGGAGGACGTCAAGACCAGCCGTCCCAGGGAAAAACGGAAATGCCAACAACCAGACGATTACTCCGCCAAAAGGCCAGCATGCAGAGGACGCAAAAGAAAAACTCATGTGGACGACACTCGGAGGTCAGTAAGGAGAAGATTGACGTCCATGAAACCTCTAACTTGGGACCAATATTGCCAAAAAAGAATGACGGAGTTTCAAGCATCGAAAACTCAAAGATAAGTTAAAACCTTCTATAATTTTTTTTTCTCTTTTGTTCCGAAATGTTATGCATAAGTACGAAGTTCTATGTTTTGACGAAAGTCAATATGTCTCGGTTGAGACTTAGTTTTGTTTTACTTTATTTAGCTAAGGCAAAAGTATTATTTTCTTTAAGTATAAAAGCTAAGAACAAGCATTTTCTGTTGGTCGAAAGACTAATTCTGTTATGTTAAAGCCAAAATTTGGCCGAAGATAAAAATAACTTCGTATTCTTGTATTAATAAGAATTTTAGTTTCAGTGCCGCCAGCTTGGCGAAGAATGAGTAAAGTAAAAATTTATTTTCTCTTATTCCTTGTATGGTAAATTGTAAAAATTATATGTATTAAAATTTTGTAAATGTACGTAAATACTTGAATGTTATGTAAAAGTAGAATTTAGAAGCATAAAATTTCAGATGCTAAAAGTAAATGCTCAAAAGCAATGAATTCAAAATTTAAGTATTAAATTGTAGATAAAGTCATGCTTTAGAGCGAAAGCCTGCATGTTTAAAGATGAATGAGGGGGAAGTTAGAATGAACGTGTTTTGTAGGGTTCTCCACCTACACTTGAATTTTTAAGAATATTAAAGTAGCTCATTGAGTTGTAGAATGTCGAGTAAGGTGTGTCTATTTGGTTGTTGAATTCTAACAAATCATGGTGGTTAGGGGAAGTGTTGTAAGACTAAAACACGAATATTCCCGTTTGACACCACACATGGTGGAGAGCCAGGGTAAAGTTAAATTAATGCTTGAAAAATTGAATGAATGTGAAGTAAGCAATAACTAAGAAAAACGAATCCTGTAAAAACAAAAATTTATTGTGTCAAGAAAGTGTAAATTATAATGTACTTAGAAAGATACTGATACTTATTCCTTCCAGATGCTGGAAGGAAAGACCAAGATTGATTGATGAAGTCCAGGAAAAGTTGCTGTAAGAAGAGAGAGTTATAACTATCAACAGAATTTTAGTATACAATTTGTTACATAAGATTTTTTTGTGTAAACGAGGTTCTCGACAGTTAGTTCAGAATTAGAGAAACTTACAACAGGTCGTTTGTAGGACCTGCTTCCAAGTTTTCCCAATTCTGGCAGCGGCAAATGTAGGGTTTATATCTATTTTAACTAACATTTATTTTAAGTTTAAACTATCTTTCCTGTCAAGCCTTACTTTCCCCTGGAACTGCCAATGCCAGAACTAAATTTTAGTAGAACGCGCAAGGATTCAAATTATCAGCGGAAGTATTCTGATTTAAATAGAAAGGAAACGAGTTCGAGGTGTGATATTCTTACTTCACGAGCGCGGAGGTAGTTGGCCAGAAATTGAAGAACCCCGCGTTTCGGCCTGTGTGCTTGCCTGGAAGTAGTGTTAATCGTTCAAGTGATCTTCAAGTTTGCTGAATTAGCAGCGGTATTGTAAAACGCGGTGAGTTAGTTACTTTTAGAGAGCCTCGTAGTTAGAGTCTTGTCTTTAGTTTCTTTTCAGGTTATTATTTTTATTTGACCACCGAGTTGGCGCAGTTTGTGAGCGTCAAGAGCACGCACTTGTAATTTATTACGTTGAATAAAAAGGGACTTAAACCCTTAACAAGACTCTGTCTTTTATCCAGTTTTCACAGTCACCTCTTGGTTGCGTGCAAGTTGGAGGCGCGCAACGCTACAATAGAACTCAAAAAACGCACCAATATCATAGCAACAAAGCTACGTCAAATGCAAAGACATCAGTGGGGATTAAATCCCCATATTCAAAAAATTCTCTACTCTACAGTCGTAGAAAAAATTGTCACATACTGTACAGCCATTTGGGCAAATCCTATGTAGGGACGCAAAGTAAAACATCTTTTAAGTATACAAAGGCCATTTGCACTGAACATAACTAAAGCCTACCGCACAACATCATCCAATGCCATAAATATCTTGGCAGGCTTATTACCACTTCATATTAGCACAGAATTAGAAGCTACTATGCAACAAGTTAAACTTCTAAGAAAACCAGCCATTTTTAATCAACAACAATTTTCACCTCTATATTATGAAGAAAAACTAAACTATCTTGAAATTCATCCATCTAAAAAAGGACAATGTATCAAAGTTGTAATCAATAACAAACATGCACTCTCACATACTGATTTCGAAATCTATACAGACGGATCTAAAATAGAGGACAATGTTGGTTCTCCGTTTGCAATATTTTCCAACGAATCTTTAATTCACCAATGGAAGAGATAGCTTCATAGAAACAATAGCGTATTCCAAGCCGAAGAAACAGCAATAAAATATGCAATTATTTATATTCAAGAACATCATTTATATAATACTATAATCCATTCTGACAGCCTCTCCACACTTTATGCACTCAAAGATCCGAAAACTACGTCTCCAATTATTGCAGCAATACAAAGTGATTTACAAAATAATGCTTCACTTAACACAACCCTTACATGGATAAAAGGTCATTCTGGTATACATGAAAACGAAACTGCAGATCAATTGGCTAAAGAGGCTGCTATAGATCGAAATGCAATTACTGTAGATATTCCATGGCCTATATCACACTTGAAAAATGTTCTCAAATCAACAGCAATTTTAAAATGGCAGAATGAGTGGAACAATAGTGATACTGGTACAAGAACTTTCCTACATTTTACAAATATTGATGTACAACGGCTCATCACAAACCCTCAATTAGTCCGTTATGTCTCAGGCCACGGACCATTTCCAACCTATTTCGAAAGATTTGGTATTTCACACACCAATACATGCAGTTGCCCCCAAACAGGAACACCTGAACACTATATCACGAACTGTCCATTAACCAAAGATTTTCATATAAACATGCCTTCTACAAATATTGAAGCGTTTAAAAAATTCTTAGTTAAACAAAAATATATAGTACAAAAATTCACGAAAACAATGCAAATACTAGAAAGACTAGGAACAGACCTATGTCAAGTCATTTAATTTATTCAAATACTAAAAAATAGATATCATTTAAAGGATGCTACTTTCAAAATTACCTCTAGATATATATATGGAACGTATGTAATAAATCGTGATATTAAGATATGTCAAATAAAAATAATAATAATAAATAAATTTATTTATTCAGGGAAATACCATACATTCATAATGGCATTGAATTTTAAAATATGCATTTACTATGCACAAGAAGAAATTTATAAAGAAGCAATACGATTTAAGGGTAAAAGTAAATCTAAAGCGCAGATCTTTCAACTGTTCCCTTAAAGAATATGGAGGCTACCTATGAAAATGAAGCATTTAATTCTTACAGGGAGATTCTACAAAGAAGAAAGAGAAATTTATTTTACTTTAAAAGAAGTTAAAAGGTAAAAGGACAAGTAATTTATGAAGAAGGAATGTTTTTCTTAAGAAACAAGGACTAACAAAAATGTTTTTCTAAACTGTCCAATAAAGGAAGAAGGGGACGGCTCTACATGATTCAGCCATAGAAAGGAAAAAGAAAAGGAACTAATGTCACATTACAATTAGAATAAATGTACCTTTGTATTTGCTAACCAGTAAAATCTACTGTCTATTTACTAGTTGAGACATTTTTCATTAAATAAGAATAATTCATTAAAAGAAGAAGGGGAAAATTTTACAGGAAGATGTTTTATTAAAAAATAGAGATTAAGATATCAAGTTTTTTATGAAGAAACCAAGAGCACGAAAAGAAGATGAAATTAATGAAAAGGGAAGTAAGAATTTAAGAAGAAATAATTCATAATGATGGATTTCATATTTGTCCTTTATATGAAGACTGAAGGGAACATAATGGAAGTTACAGGAAGAGAAGAAGAAGCTGCTGAGTAGAAGGAGTTTAAGGAATTGAGATATAAATGAAGATACTCCTTAGCGTAAGGATAACTTAAGATTTAGGATCTAAGGAGTAGTATTCAAGATGATATAGCTAATGAAGGACTACTTAATCGTTTATGGAAAGGCAGAAGAAGGAGGCTTCAAAGGGAAAAGATTTTAAAGGGAAAAGCTATAAAATTACAAATAAAGGTTTCAGAGGAAATGAAAAGAAGAAGGCGGCTCCAAAGGAAGAAGATTTAAATGGAAAAGGTATAAAATTACATATAAAGGTTTTAAAATGAAAAAGGAAATTTTTCTGTTAGAAGATGGAATGAATATGTTAACAAGTAATTCATAAAGATGGATTTCTTATTCACTATATCAAGTAAAAAGAAAAAGGATATATATAGGAAGAAAATAAATGTAAAATGGAGGAAAGAAATTAAGATAGACGAAAGGAAGATTTAACGAAGATTAAATGAAAGGAAGATTAAAGGAAAGAGAAGAACGAAGAAAAGAAGAAGAACAAAAGAGAACTTCTTGAAGAAGAACGAGGGAATAAGTTTCGAAGTTTTTTACTAAGGACAAATTTCAACATTTTATAGAGAATTACTTAAAAAGATACACTTCATGAAGGACTATAAAGTACTACTTTAAAATTTTTATTTTTATTTATTTATTTTATATGGCACTATATGGCACACTATATGGCAATGTAAAAACCTTTGATTTATTAATAAATTCTAGATAAGGGCGGACGTGGGCAGAACCGATTAACCGTAATGGTAGAGGGATGGTGCCCACGTCCTCCGCTACTACTACTACTACTACTACTACTTGATAAAATCTACTTCTAAACTAGACTAAAACCAAGTAGCTAGTGTACAAAGAATAAAGCACAAAATAATAGTTTTATTCCGTCTACTATAAGTCTAATATTTAATATTATTTGATAAATTTCTTATTTAATTTTAAATTAATAAAATATAGTAGCATGAAAGATTTTCTTTCATTTTGTACTTCATCGCTACTCCACAAAAATAACACATTTCTGTATAAAATTATCTTTTATCAATTAATGAAATTTATGTATTTATTAGTTTTATCAATATCTGTCATAAATCAAACATCAGGAACACATTTAGTAGTTTAATTCACTAGTTTTCAGTTAGTAGATTCAATCTTTTGATTTAACTATTTCATTCATTAAAGAAGAACACCAGTTATTTGGATTGCTTGTTTTCTTTTGAAGCATCTAAAATTAAGCTGTTAATTTAATATGCGTTTTTACTTTTCTATTGATTTAATCAATAATGCAAAATAATGAAATAATTTAATTACACAATTAGATTTAAAAAATACAACATAACATTCTTTTCATAACATGCTTTTAGGTCAATATTTAGTTTCATTATAAAACACAACATGCTTTTAGGTTAATATTTAGTTTCATTATAAAGTCAACAAATTTGTCAATTTATTAATATGAAATGGCATATTCAATAAATATGTAGCTTGCAAATACTTGCAGAAAAACAATTAAATATTATATGCAGGTCTGTTTTTCTTTGTTTACTTCACAAATTACAGCTAACTCATAATATGTGCTGTTTTTATGTAAACTGGTTACATGATCACGTTGGTGTTTTGCCAACATGCAAGGAATATTTGTTTAACCATCTAACTGTACCCCTATTAAATACAGTGAGTACTTTTTTGGGCTTTAACAGAATACTGCTTTATGTGTATGTGTGTGCCTGCATGCAGGTGTGTTGTATGTGCACTATGAAACTTTTTGAGGCTGCAATTTTTTCCTCTCATTCTAAAATATGATATTTTTTAAACTGTATAATTTTCATCAAATATAGGATGTAAATTAAAAAACAAAACCATTTTACTCATGTAACAGTAAGTACACATTCTGGTCATACAAATAAATAAATAAAAGGTCCAATCTTGGTATAATCATATATATACGTATATATATAATGTTGTATGATTTTAAATTCACTTAGTTCGAAATCAAGTTATTCTAATACTTGCACAATAGCTGCAAAGTAAGAAAATAATAATTTATTTACTAAAGAAATATTGATTATATTATCTCCTAATATTAATTTTAGTAGAAGCATCTAAAAAGAGTGAACCCATAGGTAGTAAGTTTAATTCCGAAAATTGTTTTAAAGTAACTTGAATGTAAATTGTTAAAAATGTTTTATGGGGACTTGAATTAAATCATGAATAACAAAATTTCAATTGGAAAAAGGAATTAAATTAAAAGCAAGTAATCATTGCCATTGATCGGAAATTAGTTGACTTTTCAAGGGAAACAAACTAACTCCCGTTCAATGAACAATAATTAATAAATAAACACGAAGGTGTTTCGTCCTTTACTCAAGTAATAAGGTGATGCCAAACTGGCAAATTAAGTTAGGCCAAATATTTCCGTGAAGTGAAGGGATCCAGAACCAATGCAGAGCACCAAAGAACTCATTCTGATTAAGCATTTTCGCTAATACAATTTTGAGTGAAAAGAAATTTATGCAGTAAAATTGATAAATTACTTGAGTAATTGTCCCCCGACACCCTAGTGTTTATGCATTTTAATTCAAATCTATTTGTAAAAAATTAAACATTGGAAATGATTACTCAAAAGAAGAAACTGGTATCTTTATGAAGGCTGCTTTTTTCCAAGTTTTATAAAGATGTCAGTACTTTTATGCTGGGGTACCAGTGACTATGAAGGTGTTTACTTTGATTAATGCTGGTTGACATGTGTAAAGATTAGCTAATGATGCAATATTGTTATGGCCCTGGCGGTATGTAACAGATTTGGATAACTTTAACCATTTTTTCCCCTGGACTGCCAATGCAGTTAACACTAACACTATTACAGCAGAAAAAAAAAGGATTTAGGGGACATAACTATGAGGTTCTTTCTTGATTCATGAGAATCTTACTCTTGCTACTTATTTCAGTTCCCAACTTTTAATAACAATTTTTTATGCAATGTATCTGCAAATCCATTGAAAAATCTACTTTATCATTTTTAAGTATTTTCAATACCATCCAATTAGAGGCAATCTTTGTTATATAAAGAAGTTAATTAATATAAAAAATATTAATTAAATTATTTAAACAATTCACAGCATGCTCCTGGTGAATAAGCAATATTAAAGAAAACCGATTTATGATTGAAAAATTCATTTATACAATTTGTAACAATATATGAGATGACAATTTGTATATTAAAGCATTACTCTAAATAGCTTGAGTTCTAAAAGTCTGTAAGATATTATTTTAATTCTTGCTTACCTTGTTTGAAGTGAATTACTTTATATTTAGTCTTAGAATAAATATTCAGTTAGATTGAACACATTTTAATTAATTAATTTCAAAGTAAGGTTGCTGTCTATTGCTTATAAAATAACTCTGCATGTTGATTCTGCATATTTTTTAAATAAAACAATTTAGAAACCAAATTGGCATTATAAATAATTTTATACTATTTCTTAGCTCTTAACAATAGTATCAAAATTATACCTTCAAAATCTTAACCTGTGTGATTAAATAGTAATAAACAATAATAAAACATTATACAGCTCATGTCCTAAAGCTCTCACAAATAATACCATATAATCCCCTCTCCCAAAAAAGTGTGTTAATGAAAAGCGAATGTATGATTACACATACATGAGGTTTTCTGCTTAAATAAGAAAAATGTATCATAAGAAACATCAAAATTTCTGTAAAAATATAAGGACACAAAAATTTAATAATTACTTTCAACATCATCTAAAAGTTGCTTCTGTTCAATTATGGTTTCAGTATCTTGATTTTCAATCTCTCTGGGCACATATAGTACCAGTTCACCTTGGAGTTTACTTCTTAAATTCGAAAGTTCCCTTATATATTTTGATATCTGAGGTAAGTACTCTGACTTAATATCTTCAAAAGTTAAGTTTAAGAACAAATAATTATCAGAAATAATTTTAAAAGTGTTTTCTCCATTTCTAGCATTGGTAATGTTCTTATACAGTTATACATATATTAACAAATATGTTACTTATTAATACTAAGTAATAAGATTTATTTTAAAAGGAACTGTAACAAATTAATAAACAGAGTATTCAAAAAGTAAATTACTGCTAATTACATTAAAAAACAAATCACTATCACAATAACTGGAAGAACTATAGAACAAGAATACTGCATAACACAGAACGGAATTCATGTCCAAATTTTCGAATGAAAATGATACTGTTTTAGTAGCAGTAAGAGGAGATATTGTTACAAGGTACTACTTCTACTACAACAAAATGGTGAGCCAGTCAGAAATTTATTTTAAGGTTATAATATGATGAACAGTAGAATTTTTTAGGGTAAACTATTTTAATTATATTAAAATTCTTTGTGAACTTAGGGCAATGCATGAGGAAAATATAATGCCACATTCAGTCATCATATGGTGTCAAACAGTTGCATGCATTTTCCTGATGCTGATTAGCAAGGAAAGTCATCACCATTAATGCAAAAGACATTATGCAACAGACTCTTAAAATGCTTTGCAATAATCACTGCGTTATCGTCTAATAAAATGTGCAATGAACAATAATAAAACCTTACAAACCTGTTATTCTACAATCTCTTATAAATAATAATCACATCATAAAAAATGTTTAAATAATAAAATATACAACAAATTCAATGAATAATTGGATATTACAAAAGGAAGTGCTTATAAATGAAAGGAGCATCTATGAAATGGAGACACTATCAGCATCTGTAAAAATATTTGAAGTAGCAACAACAGCAAAAATGGTTATAAACACCATCTTCTTGAATTGTGAAGGAACTGTTCACATCAAGTTTAATGCAAAAGGGCACATCCATTAGTACTTACTTTTACTACCAATCAATGAGGCCTCTGCAGGAAGCCATGAAAATTAAAAGACACAAAAAGTTTAACAAAGCTCACCTTCATAACAGTGCAACATTACACAACATAACACGAGCTTTGCCTTAAAATTTCAGATAATTTGTCTGTGATAAACAGGTAAAAACAGAAATTTCAATATGATGCCATGGCCAATGAAAAGATTTCAATCATCAAGGAATCAAATGTTCAGTTGTATAATATTCAGATAATTTTTTTACAAACTATTTGTTATGTGATTATCACCTAATAACTTGTGCAATGAACAATAATAAAACCTTACAAACTTGTTATTCTACAACTTATAAATAATAATCACATCATAAAAAATGCTTAAATAATAAAATATATAACAAATGCAATGAGGAATTGAGTATTAGAAAAGGTAATGCTTATAAATGAAAGGAATACTATGAAATGGAGACAATATCAGCATCTGTAAAAAAACTTGAAGTTGCTACAACAGCAAAAAGGTTATAAGCACCATCTTCTTGAACTGTGAAGGAACTGTTCACATCAAGTTTAATGCAAAAGGGTACATCCATTAGTACTAATTTTCAGGCCTGCACCAAACCTAATCGGCGCCATCATGCAAATGTCTAGGAAGCGCCTTTATGTAGTAACGATATTAAAAAAAAAAATTAATTAAAAAACCAAAACCAAAAATAAAAAAAATAAAGATTAGCTTTTGTCTAAATATGCAAACATTTTGTGCTTTGTTTAAAACCCACACTTAAACATATTTATTGAACATTTATAACATTTATGTTATTAAAAGCTGCCGAACCAGTATAATGATTAGCGCTTCTGACTGCCACGCCAAAAAGCTAGGGTTCGACTTCGGAAGAAAACATGGATGTTTGTAAATGTATAATGTCCTTGCAGCATGTGGACACTCTAAATATGCGAGGTGAAAGTCTTCTCGAAAGATTAGTGGTAGAAGAAGAGGGGTGGGAGACGCTTGGACCCGTCCCCCTCCAGAGCATTCTCCATCAAAATTGGGGGCGAAACTGAGCTAAATCAAGGTAAAGTGATGAAGGATGTTGCCGACGACAGGCGTAACTTGCACTCCTTGCCACGAGGAATTTCATAGTGTGGTGTAGTGGCCGAAACAGCTATGCAAACCCTGGGTTGTGGCACAGGGTTAAATGAGCTTCAAACACAAGCTTTAACAATAACATGAATTTTAATAAGATGAAAAGCTTAACAGTTGCTTAACAGCTTGACAGTATGGGACTTTGATATACTTAGCACTGTAATTTCAGATTTTTGTTACAGAAAAAATTTTCTATCGCATTATACAAGAGGAATGATCATTCTTAGCAGGCCAACATGCCTATAGCTCTAAACAGGAAAAAGTCATTTCTCTTCTCAGAAAACCACATTATATATCTCCCTGTGTTTACTTGTGCTGAACTCCCAGAGGGGGGAGAATGATTCTTTCACTCATATGTAACAAAGTGTCTATCTCCTGACCCTGCTGAAAAGACTTCTTTTACCCCTTTGTCCACGGGAGTGATCCACGAGGCTGCAACCGGAATCATTAACAAAGGCACAGGATTTCACCACTAATGAAAATTATTGAACTCTGAAATCCTTCATCCTAGACAAAGAACCTTTATGCCACAGTGGGCTTGGGCTGACTATAGGTCAGACAAGTGAGCATTAGTCAACAGCAACATGTTATAAAAAAGTATCACTGCAAGTGAAGTGAAATAATATACTAAATGCACTGGATACCAAATACATTGCTGAACGCTACTTATTATTTTAAAATTCAAAATGAAGTAATATACATATCTAATAAGTTTGCACTGAATAAATTGTTGTTCTCAGCGTAGTTTACGACAAGGTTCAAATTGTGATTACAAAAATGCTCCAGGGCTGATATCTAGGGATATATCCAAAATTGTTTTCTGAACACCGCTATGTTGTTGACAATGATATAGCATAGAGTTTCAAGCGGCGATGCTATATTTCCTCTAAAAGTTTGCAAAACTGCAGTTCATGCATAAGTACTATGTAATGTACTAAGTATATTGCTTTGATTTTTATCAATTAATGCTTTTGCAGTTTTTGACATAAGTTGGGCTGATCTTCTAAATATATGTGAACAAAAATACGTGATGCCGATGCGTATGCAAGGGTACAGGGAGAACCGTAGACGTGTTCAACAAATTGCTTAGTCCTTATTTAGTGTCTACTGTTGCAATCATAGTAATTTGTGCAACATTTATCTTTTCTGTAATTTTTTTTTTTTTTTTTTTTTTTTTTTTTTTTGTGATTGCTTGATGTTATATTTATTCTACATAAGAAAGGTAAGGGCAGTTACATATTATGTTAAACTTGGGTTAGTTTTTTAATTCAGAAAAGTGACAATTTGAGCATAATTATTCGTAATTTTTTTTTGCATGAACCATTTGTTTATTAAACTAAAAATTATTATCTTCCGAGAACAAAGGATTGACATACTTACGGAGTACCACTGAATTTAAAATATACCTATTTGAGATTTGAAGTGAAATAAAAATATACAAGGTATTCTGAAATCAAAATTGCCCATTTTCCGATTTTTAGCTATACGGGAAACCAAAGGAAAATGCTTAGTTATTTCATTATGTCTTTAATACATACTTTAAATTTTATTTATTTGATTTATTTACTTTAATAAACAAACGAGAACCACAACCTTCTTGAATTATTTAGTATCGATCTAATAGTTCATATATTTTCCATGATTTAAGATATACTCATTTTTTCAGAAGTAAGGTAAAATATTTCAGTGACCTTTCCGAGTGTTTTGAAGAAGCATTTTATGCAATAGTTCTTATAATAGTTATTTTCTACTTTTATGTTTACTTCTACTTTTTTCATTTTTCCTCAGATGTCGGAAGAAAAATAGAAAAAAAAAACTGTCTGAGTGTTAGAATGTAATGAAAAGCAGGAAGGTGAGAGGAAGACGTAATAAATCAGAACTTTAAAACTACTCAGTTTTTCCAAAACCCAAAGAATACCCAACCTGACGCTACTCGTTCTAGTTGTCCATTAATGTCTCAGCTAAAACTGAAATTACCAAAAGGACCTAATAATCAGAAAGAGTTAGAAAATGTTTTCACCTGGGAATTATCTTCAATGCGAGTCTGCCGAAAGAAACAGAGAAAATACTATTGAAATCTACAATTTCTGCAGTAAATACGCATTTTCCTGTGCCTGATGATTCCGGATTATGCCCAAGTCCCTTATTGCAATCTCAAGTTCAAGCCTTAATAGAAAATTGTTCTGGATGTTACCAGAACCTGGTTTCGAGTTTCAGTTTCCCAAAAGACAAAAATAGACATAATTTCTTTTAGATGTAATTTAGTCTAATCATGCCAAGCAACAAAAGAGTTAATCCGATTTCTTAGAACGATTACGAAAGAATAAACCTGTTAATTCGGAATTTCAAATTTAATTAAAAAAGAGACTAAGCATTGGGACGATGTTATTGAAAGAATAATCTATGCCATTCAGTTTTTAGCGAAATAAAAATTAGCAATCTGTGGTTCCAGTAAAAAAGTATTCAAAAGATATCTAGAAATGATCACAAAATTTGACACTATCAATGTCTGTATATATTAATAAAATTAAAACTAAAAAAATATGTTTCATTACCTTGGAAATAAAATTCAAAATAAAACAATAAGCTTATTAGGGGATAATATAAAAGCAAATTATTTAAAATATAAATAAATATAATATAAAGCAAATTATTTTATATAAAGTCAAACAGACAAGTAATTTTTCTATTTAACTTGATTGCACCCCTAATGCTAGCCATCAAGAGCAGAGATCAATTTGTATGAAGTATCTTAATTTAGAAAATACAGACATGAGTATTGAAGAAAGGTTTTTAGTATTTTGTATTACAACAGATACGACCATTGAAGGATGAACTACATTTTATTAAAAACCTTAGAGAAAAATGGTTTAGATATTAGTAATTTATGCGGCCAAGAATATGACAATGGTTCAAACATGAGAAGTAAACAGTTTTCAAGTAATTATGCTCAAATCGTTGCTTTTCCGAATTAAAAAGTTAAACTAAGTTTAACATAATATGTAACTGCACTTACCTTTTTTTATGTAGAAAAACAATAACAACAGGTAATCACAAAAAAGATCAATGTTGCACAAATTACTACTATTGCAACAGTAGACACAAAATAATGATTAAGCAATTTGTCGAATACGTCTACCCTTACATACGCATCGGCATCAAGTATTTCCACGTTCAAATAAGACAGAAGAGAACACCAAAGACGAACTCCTGTCTTGGCTATAACTTTCGATCAAATAAAACAGTGTGCTAGGAAGAAGGGACACTCAGATCTGGCAATGTTGAGGCTACCTTAACACAGTTAAATGCTCCAACCCCTAGAGGTGATCCAAGAAGTCGCTAACCTATCGGTCGAGCCGACGAGCTAAGACTAAGCTGAGTGGACAGCAATACTCAGAAACTCCCATTCCACGTGCCTGTTCTGGAGGGATGGTAAAAACATCTGCCATAAACAAGGGCCTGAACCCCGGACAGCAGAACGAAGTCATTTAAATACTGTCAAAAAGATCGGGCCACTAATCTAGCCTGCTACCACTACCTCATGCTATACAGATCTCGGCTTTAGGTGACCCCAGTGAAAACCAAGGAAGGAAATGAATATGCAGTTTTGGGGCTCCAGGCATCCACTGGAAACCTCAAGCAGTTTAAAGGCTAGCTGAATTCGCCAATTCCATCGACGGGGACTGTTTCGTCCTGAACAACCATGAATATCTGACTATATAGCTACACCACAACCAACGGAATGGACAAGACAGTACCATGCGTTCTCTGACGAACCTGAAAAAAACAACGCCAGCAATGACTTCCGTCCTGTGCAGACTGTTTTGAAACACTCGTGGCCAAGACTGCCTAGGTACAGATCCTAATCAGCAGCTTCCCAGGTTTTACCTGAGTCGACCCCCGGAGAAGAGTTCAAATATGACAAGAATTTTCCTGTTTAGGCTGGCAGCGAGACGAACTGCTTGTTTTAATGATTGAACGGCACCCTTTTGATTCGGCGCCATCGTGTGCCACACGACCTTGCACCTATTGTTGGTGCGGGTCTGCTGATTTTTACTGCCAATCAATGAGGCCTCTGCAGGAAGCCATGAAAAATAAGACACAAAAAGTTTTAAAAAGGCTCAGCTCTCCTTCATAATAATGCAAGATTACACAACATAACACAAGCTTTGCCTAAAAGTTTCAGATAATGTGTCTATGATAAACAAGTAAAAACAGAAATTCCATTATGATCCCACAGCCAATAAGCAGATTTCAGTCATCAAGGAATGTTAGGTTGCACATTCAGATATTTTTTTTACAAATTATTTGCTATGTGATTATCTTTAATGCAGTGTTTTTGTTATAAATTGTATTGCTGTGCATCTCTAAATAACATTTTCTAGACCTGTGAATTTAATCAAGTGTAACTTAAATTTTTAATCCTTCTCATATTTAAATTTACAGAATTTACTTAATTTGTTTGTTTCATTTAACCAAAATAAAATACATTTTATGTAGTGCTGACATAAAAAATGATATTTCAGAATTTATGAAATATTACACAAAAATATTAAATTATAACTAAATTTAATTAAGAAATCTTAATGCTAATTTAGAAAACCAAACACAGCAATACCTCGCATATTTCATCTTCAATCAGTCTGGATTCACTATAGTACAATTTAAAAAGTTCAAAACAAATTAAATTTTAATTATAATAATACAAAATGTTGTAGTTATAAAAATTAGAAAAGTTAAAATGCAAAAAGAAAACTACAGAGAAACTCACAAAGCCAAAAAGTTTAACAAATAAGGTTGTTAGATTGGAAAACAAAGGAAAGGAATATGATTCTGCTACATGTTTACATGAAATATCTATAAAAATAGAAGAAATTCTCTTTTAACCAAGACAAAAATGAAGCAAATAAATGAAAGAGAAGAATTAGCCAATTAAGAAAAATTGTATTTATATTCAGGAGCCACATATCACATGGCAAGAAATAAGGAAATATTTACCAGTTTTTTAAAGATGCAGAACAAATAATAACAGCTGAAAGAGAAGCTATGATCAAGTCAGCTAGAACTGGTGATATTAAAAAGCAAACTGATAGAAATACAATAATTTTTAATGTTCTGGAAGTACCTTAATTTAACTGAAAATTTACTGTCAGTACTAAAAATACTTAATCACAAATTAAAAGCAATATTACTATAATTAAAGCTAATAGAATACATGCTAATAGCTAGCAGACTTTATCTAACAGAAGTAGAAATAAATGTGAATTGGAAGGAAATGTAATAAAGCTAAAATTAGTAATTTAATGGTATACTATGGCATATGAGGTG
Source organism: Stegodyphus dumicola (assembly GCF_044657685.1). Classification (NCBI taxonomy): domain Eukaryota; kingdom Metazoa; phylum Arthropoda; class Arachnida; order Araneae; family Eresidae; genus Stegodyphus; species Stegodyphus dumicola. Next base: position 109,394,573 of record NC_140775.1, on the reverse strand, counting down.
ATAGAAATGAAGAAAAACTTATTGGTAACTGGATTAGAATACATAAAATTTTCCAAAAACAATTGTAAAGCTCATGCATTAGGAAAAATGAAAAAAATTCTTATAAAAGTGTGAAATTCAAACAATCTGATGGTATTTTAAAATTACAACATAAAATTTTAGATGGACTGATTGATAAATCAATACTTGGAAGTTATCATCTAACAGTGAGAGATGATTACAGTAACTTCAGGTTTGTGATTGCAATTGAAAAAAAAAGAGTGAAACTTCAGAACCCTTGGTAAAACATATCATTTAAGAACCATGAAAGAAAAGGTAAATAATTTGTAGTGATAATAGCAGCAAATGCTTAGCTAAGAGCATAAAAGAATTTCTTGAAAAAAATAGGAATTTATTGAATTTACAATGCCTTACACTCCAAAGAATAATCAGAATGCTGAATATTTTAATTGTACTATCATTGAAACTGTTAGAACTATGTAGGATGATTGAAAATTATTGATAAATTTTTGGGAGTGAAAATGTTAAAGCAGTTGTTCATGTGAATAACAGGAGCCACATAAAAAACTAAAATGAAATATACAGAGGATACAGAATATGAAACATACAGAGGATGTAAGTCCATTATTTATCATAAAAGATTTGGACGTGAAGCATATATTCATATAAGAGAAGAAAAATGTCGAAAGATGGATCTAAAAGCACAAAAGAGAATTATGGCTAGATACAGTAATGAAGAGAAAAGCAAACAAAATTTATAATTCTGAACTAAGGGAAATTCAGGGATTGAGAGGTGTAAAATTTAATCAGCAGAATATCAAAATAATTTTACTGAAGAGAAACAAACTGGAAATTCAATAAAAATCAAATATTAAAAAAACTAATTATTTTTTACAAGGAACAAAACATGATAATGAAAAAAATTCAAGAATAAAGAATAAGAATCAGAGAAAATAAGATTACTCTTTAGAATATAATCATATAACATATCAATAATCTGAAAAATGCTATTGCTAAACACAGATGATGAAAATGGCAGAAACTCATCATTTGAAATACCAATAACTGAGTCCCTTCAAATAACACTTTCGCTGGTAAAACATCCCCACAGCAAAGAAAAGTAAGAGCCATAAATTCACCAGAAAAAAAAACATTATATATTAGCTAGATGTAGTATATAATACATATGAAGAATTAATTAAGACTTAAAATGAAACTGTGAAATTTGCTGAAAGTTTTGTGTATACATAATGATAAAGAATTGAGTTCAGTGAAGGCTAATGAAGTTTGGAGTTAACTAAATGACCTATGGATAAAAAGTTAGTATAGATAGTCACTAACAAGCAGATAAAGGATAATTTAGAAACAACTTACACATAGGACTAGTAGCAAATGAGTTTAACCTAAGAAAAGGAATAGATTATGAAGACAGATTTAGTCCGTCCATAAAACCTGCAACTTTTAAAACAGTGTTATCAGTTGTAGTTTATGAACACTATAAAATAAGTTTTTTGGATGTAAAAATTATACATTTAAATGGACACTTAGATAAACTAATTTAGGTACTTAAGTATTAACGCAGCTGCAGATTTGGCGGTTTTTAAGTGCCGCCAACCTACACCTAAAATTTTTGCGGCAATGCTTTATTTAAAATCAAAGTAATCAATTGGATTTCGGTGGAAAATGGGCTGATATAGAGTTTAACATAGATTCAAAATGGTCTCTATTTTTTTTTTTTTTTTTTTTAACCTGATGCTGCCGCCATACAAAATCTGCTAAATAAGATTCTAAATTATGTCTCGCTGTCCCCTTATGTCTCTTGTTCCTCCATTTAGCACTGCCCCACATTCTCTCAACTGTTTGTGTATGAATTTCTGTATCAGGATCAATAAAATTGTATTGATTAACTTTAGCACATAGGAATCCTTCTTTTTCTTTTCTATTCTATTTGTTTGGTAACCTTTCCAACTGTCAGAAAAAATTGTGCTACTATCTGCAATGTTTTCAATAATTTTATTAAGAAGGGTCCAGCCAGTTCTATTAGGAACAGTGACAACAAATGAATCTTTTGTTTCTTTACATATACCACCAAACACCCACTGTTCGGGTAATACTCGACCACAATTATTTTTATGCTTAGTAATCAAACTTTCATCAATTTCCACAATGCAATCTGGTCTACCACATTCTTGTTTGGTTTATTCTCCATGTCCACATGTAATTGTTCCAATCTATAACAGTTTTATCCAATAAATCAAGTTGCTTTTCAGAAAATTTAATCAACATCAACTCCTTACACCAGCAGTATATGAATCTCAAAGCTGAACAAAATTGAATTCTACTTCCTTCAAACCAGTTGTCTTTTCTAAGTCCCACTTGCTGATCCCACTGTCTTAAATTACATTTCCAAAACGGACGTTTACCAAAAAAAAAAGTTTCATAGCATGCGAATTGGTACATTTTCATTGTTTTGGTAAAATATTTCGCTCCTGAAAAAATAAAATTGCATCTTCTGTGTTTGGCAAATCCCAAAGATGCCTTTTCGTAGCACTAAAAAATGACGTCAAAAACCAGCAAACAACAAGGCAAAAAGGAATACAAAAGATAACTGCATGCGAACAACAAGATTGCTTTTTATTGGCACATCAGCGCAACTTATGCTGTGGTGGCGTTAATACGTAAGTACCCTAAATTTCATGGAACTATTGCCTATTTTTATCTCAAATTCCGAAAAAGTATATATTGTGAATAAAAGTATCTATTTACTACTATAGTCAAGAAGATGTAGATGAAGAATTATGTTAAGTCCTAATAAAAAGAATTTAAGAAGATTAAATCAGAAAATGCCAACTAAGATAATTTACTTAAAAACATTTTAAATTGATAATAAAAAAGCATTGGTACCTGTCTACTGCACCAGCCTTTGTGAGCTAAAGCACTTGTGTAATTAGGGCTTAAGAAAATACAATTTGTTCCTAAAAGTTAAAAACATCGGTACTTACGTATTATCGCAACCAGGTTGGAGCTATTTGTAAGTTTGAGTAAAAAAGTATGAATAGAAAGAAAATGTACATTTATTAATTACAGATAATTTTTAATACAGTTTTTTATATTATTTTGTTTTAAAATATAAAATAGCAATTAAACCCTTCCGGTTTCGAATTTGAATAAGTTGCAGAATTATTTTTTCGGCGGAAATCTTTTGGCTATTGCTTTAGCACTAATTGAAAACCGTATTCGCCATAACCATGTACACGTCAACTTATTTTTACTTAAGAAAACATCCCAGAATTGCACAAAAATGGCATTGCGCACACTCTTAACTGTATCCATGTACACTGCTATTTTCTCATAAATTACAAAAATTTGCACAAAAATGCAGGAAAATTTTGTGAATCTCCACATGCTCTTTTTACAAAACTACGTATAACACGTAGGGTTGCCGTAAGTAGGGTCACCAAATTTGGCAATTTATGCGAATTTTGGCCTGGTTGCGATAATACGTAAGTACCAAAACATCTACAAAATCAAAATTAACTACAGTAAACCATAAATTGAAAATTCATTCAACATCTCTCCAGCACAAGTTATTTAATATCTATATATAACAGAGAGGAAGAAAGAATTTAATATCAATTTGTATTATTATAGTGTTTAATGCAGTATTGTCTGCAATTTATTTATAATAATATAATTCAACAAAATTCGATACATACATTAATTATTGTATTTACAGAATTTTGTAAGCAGTTTATTTAAAGTAATATGTGCACATAAAAATACCAAAATACTTTGTTTTTAATTTATTTCATATGCTTTTATTTGAAAAAATATACAAAAACATACCAGAAAATTCATTTTTTATGGACTTTTTCTGGTGAACACAGTTTGGCAGTTACTGATAACAATGCCTTGAATATCAATGATACTTTTTTTTCCATTAATGGCAGACTGAAAATAGTAAGCATAATGAGCATTTTATGATGATATGACATACAGTGTTTTGTAAGGTGAAACAGTGTGAAAATTTACTTGACCTAAGATGATCAAAACAAAACAAAAAAAATTTTAAAGCATAATTTATCCTGAAATTAAGTTTGCTCTGGTGACTGAAAACTGCTTTACAGTTTGCTTATTTTTTATCTGTAAGACTTAAGTAGATCCTTTTAACTTAATAGCTTTCTTTCGAGTGTGTAGAGTGAACAATATCCTGTTCCAAATCAGGTTTAAAGTTCAAGTTAGTGTAGATTGCAGTATTGCTGAAAAAGTTAAAGAGGCATTTTTAATAAAATACTAAAATTATTAGAAATAAAGGAATACACAAAAACTGTAAAAGCTTTTGCTCATTTAGAAATAAATAATTTTAAACAAAGTAACTGCTAAATTGATGTAAATAGAAAACTTAAAATGTACAAATCTTTTTACATTTAGCAACGCAGTACAATTTTTTAGATCTTACAAAATCTTAAAATTCTGGCAAATTTTATCAGAAAATTTATCATTGGTGTCAGATAATCAATTTTTTGATTGTCTATAGAATATTAGCAGTTATTTTTTTTTTTTTTTACTGTTATGAATTTCTAAATGAGTAAATTGGAATATATTTTTCTGAGAAGAGCTAAGAGTTCAGATTTGGAATATTTGTCCTTGCATGTTTTAAAGCAAGTTGATTTAATTAATATGATTTTCCATCTTTGACAAGTATAATCAAATATAGCAGATCGTGCATATATACATTATATCTGATAAACACAGATGGGTACTATCCGGTTTTGAGGGCCGTAAAAAATCGCCAAACTATTGTTGATGCCAGTGCTGCCAAAAATAATTGCGACAACCCTAATGCAAGAAAGGAAGTATAATAGTAAATAACTATCTAAGATTGATGTTTTAATTTAGATGAAAGGTTAATTTCATATAATATTTTATTAGTAGTAGTTATATAAAAAAGGCTAAACATGACTGAATGTAAGCATAAGAGTAAATAACTACTTCAGATCATTATTATAATTTATATAGAAATTGCTAAACATAACTGAATAGATGCCCGCATTGCTATTTCGCTACCGAGTTATTGCTAAAGCATAATTTCATCTCGTTGATTGGTCAAACATAATTTTCTATAATGAATGATGCTTTTCCTTTGAAAATATTCTCGGTTTGAAAAAATTCTCGGCAGAATCGCCCACTTATTTGTTTGCCTCTTTTTACAAGGATAAAAACAATTGGATTTTTGTCAATTTTCTTTTACTTTTTAAGTGGAATATATTTTTAAATATATGTTGATGTGTACATAGATAAAGTCAAGGGTGTGCGCAGTGCCATTTTTGTGCAATTCAGGGAATTTTTTTAAGTGAAAATAGGTTGATGTGTACATGGATACCGAGTATGTACAATTCTTAAAAACGTGTCAAGCAGCGGGTGATTCTGCACTTTACCCAAAATTCTATTGCAGACTTTTCTTCATGGGCAATTCCCAAATTGTTAAATCCATAGGATATCAAAAAAGGATTTAAAAATTAAAGTAGTATTTCAATGCCGTCTTAAGAAATATAGAACTACAGTCAAAAGTCGTTAATCCGGACTCGTCGGGACTTCGGCGATTCCGAATTATCGATTTTTCCGGATTATAGATCATCAGTTTAAATCGCGTAAGATGGCATGCAGAAATTCTAAAATTAAAAATATGAAACCGTAATTTATGAAATAAAGAACAATTATGATGTAAAGGGTATCAAAATTTACAAAAAAAAAGCTTAATATTTATTTGTTTACTTTATTAAACATTTCTTTCAATGTAAGTTGTTTAAGTTGCTTCGTTTTATGTGATAATACTTTCTCTTTAATTCTATAAACAGACATAATTTTTTGTTCACTTACAAAGTTCCGCTGTTCAAGTCCCGTTAATTGCTGTGCCGAGAATACCGACTAACTTGCCAATCGAAATTTTTTCGTTTTCACTAACCTCTCTGTCACATTCTTCATGTCTTTATCCATTTTTTGCAGCAATTCCACTTTTTGTTTGATGGACATTGAAACATACTTTCGTTTTGTACGATCCTTTGGGAGCTCCAGAATCAAAAATTCTATTTGACATAATCAAAAGTTCAAGTTTACTTTTATAGTATTGCTCTTACAAGCTGCAAAAAATAATAAGCCGGATCCAATTTCAAAATTAAGGGACAACGCAATCATCAACATTAACTGAAATAGATAATTAGATAATTTTAGCTTACACCGTCCGTTATACATAAAACGCGCACGCGAAAACGTATTCTGCACTTGCGCACACGCAAATGCGCAGTCGTAAGAGGTCTTAACGCGCACGCATAAACGCCTATGCGCATGTGTCAACGCGCCGCATGCGCAGAACATTTTAGCTTTGAGGTCCGGATTATAGATCATTCCGAATTATGGGTGTTCGAATTAACGACTTTTGACTGTATATAAACTTACGCAATCTGAAATCATTAAACTGGTATTTCAATGGCGTCTTAAGAAATATAGAACTATGTAAACTTATGCAATCTGAAATCAGTGCGTACGCTATATTTGGCGTGCTGTTAAATGGGCGCATTTGCTAGATTTGGTGCTTTTGCGCATACATTTTCAATGCAATTTTTTTACCGTCCTCAAAACGGAATAGTATCCACAGATGGCTTCATTTGGTACTTCCTTATTAAAGCAGCCATAGGCACCTGGCAACATTTAAAAGTTGCATGTTACGAGTTTGATAATTCAACTGGCTAGTTTTGGCAACTCACAATTCTGACTGCTTTAATACGAACTTGTCAATTTAGTTTTGAACTCTTAAGAAAAAGTAGGGGCAATAAAAGAAAACATTTTCTAATACAGAGTAAAAAACTGAGTTAATGAATGATAGTTTATGTACTGGCTGAAAACTACATTCATGTATGCCAACCTTAAAGGATACATTTTGGCAGCTCTAAGTGTTTTGAAATTATTGGTAGATACATGATGCAAAGTAACTCATAAAGACTTTCAAAATAAGGTGATTCAGCTCTTCCACATATTATTTTAATGCTATAATTTTCTGAGGTGAGTTTTTCAGTGGAAATTTTGATGAAGTAAAATAATTCTAAAACAGGAACGTCTGGAATAGAGCATTTTACAACTAAACATGCCTCAAAAAAATAACATACAAGGAGATTTGATTCAGGATCAATGACATACTGCCACAAAAGTTGCTCATGTTCCTCATTCCAAAATGTTTCCACATTTTGTCCCAAGGTTATCATGCTTTTCAAATTTTCTACCTGAAATTATATTTAAAAACTGTACTACATGATTTAATATTTTCAGAATAAAATGAATGATTTTAAAAAAAAACTTTACAATATATATATAAAATAATCATGACTTAGCTTGTTTAAAAGAGATGAAAAACATATAAAATTCAAGAAATAGGATAATTTTATAAGTAACTAAATACTGGTTCTAAAACTAATTTTTGTTAAAAAACTTTTTAACTAAAGATGTATGCAGAAAATATATCTTACAACAATAGCATAGTCATCAGATGTTGAAAAATCAATAGTATCCAAATCTGCAAGTGAATACCGTCGTACAAAACCTAAATAAACAAACTATTATAAAAGTACAACTACAAAGACTTTCATGATTAATTTAAATTCAGCAGTTTAAAAAATAAGAAAATAATTAATTTTCAGTTGGGAATATAAAGTTACATTTAGTAAATGTTGCTAATACTTGGGCATTTAAAAGCTTTCCTATCTTAATATTGATACAGGCTACTATATTTCACTGATTATTTATCAGTTTTACAATTGTCATCAACTGAAAATTAACTGTGAAAACAGCGCATACAATTTTGAATGCAATAAATACAAAATATAACAGAGAAAGTCAAATTTGATGTTTACATTTAAATATCTGCTATTCTTCATTTTGATTTTAATATTAAAATTAATTTTGATACATGAATACAATGGATAATCAGAGATTTCTTTGTCAATAAAAAAACACAGAAAATACTTCTGAGTTTCTGAGTAAGCGAATATTTATCTTATTGAAACAATGTTATATTTGTCGAAAATTTGACATATTTTGGATCAAATGGATGAATTAGCATGTGGTGAAAGTCGAATGAAGACCTGAATCTGAAAAACCTAATGCCTGCTTTTAAGCCTGAGGGTAGAGGCATAATGTTTTGGAGATGTTTAGCTGCCTCTAGAATGGGAAATTTTGTGATTCTAGGAAATAAAATGGATCAGTAAAAATACATAAATATTCTTAATAAAAATTAAACATCTAGAAGAAAACTTAGAATTGAAAATACATTCAGATTCTAGATAAGGATCCTTAAATATGCAGCCGTAATTTTTTGCTTATGGTTATTATGCAACTGTCCTGAAGTTATCAAAACATTTCTCCATATTATCCAAACTTAAATTCTATCGAACATGTATAAAGTGAATTGCAGAAAAAAATAAGAAGCATGATATTTCTTCGATAGCTGTACTAAAAGCAATTCTTGAATAGAGGAATGTTACAAAGTTTAGCTTTCTCCCCCCCCCGCCCCAAGTTAATTAAATTGTGCTAAAGTGCAAGAAACGTTAAACTTTAGCTAAAGGATATCAAATTCCCATTAAGATTAAATATCCCATTATTTCATGCTTTTATTAAATACTAACTACTTGTTTAAAGTTTCCAAGTACATATGTGAGTTCATTTTCAGAACTTTTTGAATAAATAATTCTGTTTAACAAAAACGTTTTGAATAAATTTTTCAGAACAAGCAGTTTTTAAAAACGATGATCAGTTGTACAAGTGAAAGAAAAATAAATCGCTAATATTTAGTAAATAATATTGCCAAATAAACTTGAAAAAAAAAAGCGTCCAAAAACAAATGTGAGCCACTGTTATTATAAGGAACCTTAAGCCCATATTCCTTAAAATATTTTTCCCGTAATAATCTTTATTTGAACTCAATTTATAATAATTTAAAGCTGTAAAAATATAATTTGATATACATTTAGTAGAAAAAAAAAATATTTTAAATACTTCATTTTGATTAGGATTATGTTTCACAGTAAATGCTTAGAATTCTATTCTGAGGAAAAAAAAAAAAAAAACACTCACTTATATCGAAGTCAGGAATATCCATAACTCAAATATAGAATCAAGTGTGAAGTATTTTACGCATTAAAAATACCGAAAATGTTTCAGGCGGAAACAATTTCTTTACTTATAGTTTTTCAAATAGAGCAATTTTTATGTTTTCAACGAAGTTCTTTAATGCATTTTTTTCAATTACGCTCTGCTCAAAGCCGTCGCGTGTTACCATGGAAACCGATTGGTAATGTTTAAGATATGTAAGCTTCTGAATTCTTAAATAAAATTTTTTCTTTAATTTTTCATATACATAGTTACTTAAAACTATCTCATAATATTCAAATAATTTTGTATGAATAAAAATTTCTTTCTTTCTTATTTAATTATTATTACAGAAATAACTAAATTCAATGTACTACATCTGAATCTGGCAACATAACTAGCTTAAGGGAATGAATGTATAATATCGCTATAGTGATTTTTTTCAACCAAAGAACCTAAATTGTATGGGAATTACGTAATGTTTAAGTAATTTAATCTTTTCAGCAAAATACGGAAAATTTATAACTCAAAATGTCGAGCATTACCCGTCGTATTATGAAGGAAACTCAACGACTCTTGTCAGATCCAGTGCCAGGCATCAGTGCAGTTCCTGATGACAGTAATCCAAGATATTTTCATGTGCTTGTAGCTGGCCCTGAAGGTTCCCCATTCGAAGGAGGTATCTTCAAATTGGAACTATTTTTGCCAGAAGAGTATCCCATGACTCCACCCAAAGTACGCTTTATTACAAAAATATATCATCCTAATATTGATAAGCTTGGTCGCATATGTTTGGATATTTTAAAAGATAACTGGAGCCCGGCTTTGCAGATTAGAACAGTACTCCTTTCTGTTCAAGCATTACTTAGCGCACCTAATCCAGATGACCCTCTTGCCAATGATGTGGCGGAACAGTGGAAATTTAACGAGCAAGATGCGATCGAGATAGCAAGAGAGTGGACCATGATATATGCTAAAAAGTAGAATAAATTTTACTTCATTCATTACTTTACCATTGATGAAGTGAAAGAACTGATAAATAATTTATTTTCATGTATTCTAAAAGTTAAAGCAATATGTATTTTACTTAATACTTACAATATTTCGCAACTTATATCTTTTTCTTAGAGTTTTAAAGTTTCGGGTACTAAGCACAGAATGTGCTTTTTTATTATAAGTTGTTAATAGATTTATTTCATCATAAAGCAATACTATTGAAAATAAATTAAGTTGGTGAGACCAAAGTTATGTTGTTTCTCTTTCTGATAAAAGATAATGTTGAGATTTTCTTTATCTTAAATGTGTTATATTCTCTTTAAACAGTATGTGTATAGAATCAGTTGTATGATAATTACTGAAGTAGATAATACTAGAATTTGAACTTTTTCCTAATTTTCTGTAGTTACATATCTCAGATAATAATATTGATATAATATCTAGTTGCATTCATTCTTTTGAATAGGATATTAGGTTAAAAAGTATTTCTTTATTGTAATAAAGGCTTTATGACTATGTAAGTTTACTTTTTATGCAATTTCTTTCATAAGTGTTAAATATATGCATTAATTACATTAAGCTGCAAGTGTGAAACAGGTTAATGTACTTGCGTTATTTATATGTGGTAAATACATATATATATTTCTCTGCCCTTAAAATGTTAATGCGATAATATCTAAAATTGTTTGATAGTTACTAAAAAAAATGCAAATATTAAATCATGTAATATACCAAAATTTACATATAATTCCATTAAGTAGATTTATCTACATGTTGCTCAAATGCATTTGTAATTCTGTTTTCATTCCATAATAGTTTTTGACAATACATCAGCCTCCTTGGTAAAATTACCATGATAAAAAAAGTATATATGTACCTGTGTTTCATTGGTTCAGGTTAAAATCAATCAATATTTTTATTTCATTGAGCTTTAGATTTGTATTTTTTCTTTTTCTTTCAAATTTACTTTCTCTAAATGCTGTGTGTTTTCTTATGGTATATAAAAATTTGAAAAGCATTAAACTATTTTTCTGTAACATTGTTATTTTGTTAAAATAAATCTGTTTTAACACATAGGGTACTGTGGTTTTAATTGAATTTAAAATATGTTTCCACTGTTAAAAATCATATGAAATAAAATATACCATAAATAGCCATTCATGACAATTTTTCATGCATCATGAACTACTACATCCATGATGCATTTAAAATATATTGCTATTACTCGAACTAGTATATTTTGAATGAATCATGAATGCTAATAGTAGTCGATTTTAGTGTACCAACAGAATCACAAAATGAGTATGTATTTGTAAGTTTAGCTGTGCTGGAAGGCAGAGGAATGGTATAATTTTGCTGTTTAATCACCTCAAATATATTTTTGGGTAAATGTATTTTAGAGTAGGTATCTATAAGTTGAGAGATCTTAAAGGTGAGACATAATGTACCAATTTTAAAATCTGGAAACAATGTTTTTCAAAGTAATTCTTAATTAGTGTAGATCTCTAAATGCATTAAGCAGATAAATTCATTGATTAGAGATAGTATCTGAGTAATCTGCATGAAAAAACACATTAGAGTAGTTACAGTATGAGTAGATAGAGGACTTTCATTTGTATACTCTATGTTCAACGTTTGAATCCTGCCAACGGGCTGTCTGCGTGGACATTTTCATGTTTTTCCTGATGTGTATACGAGCCTGTTTTCCTTAAAAAGTCCTCCACAAAGGAATCCTTTTCCTTAGACAGATAGTCCTCAAGGCTTTGTCATTAAATAACCAAACCAAAACATATATATATATATATATATATTCCTTGTACTTGTTAGTCATACATACAGAAGCCACAGTTAACTTGCATTTAAAACAACCATTTTCTTTTTATGGCAATTTATTATGTAATTACTTCCACATTGTATACATACATACAATACATACAATGTTTTTCATTTACCTTAAACATGTACCCTATAACTTTCTTTTTAAAGGAAATTATACACTTTGAAAGAAACATGAAATGGAAGCATTTAGTGAAAATGGCCCATATTATTGTAAAAAAGTGAAAGTTGCAATCTAATCATTTTAGATCTAACCTTGTGCTTCATCATACACTTAATTATTTTATCATGAGGATGCTGACGTTGTATTTAGGTATCTACTGATTCAGAATTTTATTTGTGAGGGCAATATCATTGAAAACTTGCAATTAATGATATGTGGTAAAATTGGGTAATTATGTATTTAATTATCATGTGCTGGCAGAAATGAAATATTCTTTGAATGCTTACAAGCAATATAGGTGATACGGTAAAAACTGTTTGAAGTGACCAATATTTCAGAGAACATTAATAAATGTTAGTACTGATGTCATTTATATAGAAAAGCGAAATTATCTGAAACCACCATTTGTCATCTTAGAAGGAGTTCACTTTAGTTATATGAAACAATTTTTTTTTTTAAATATTGTAAAAGGTATCATTGAACTGAAGCTCATAATTGTTTAGGTTAATAAGCATTGCACAGTTGTTTGTTTTAAATCAATTATGCACTGATTTTTTATTTATTTTTAAAATCTGCAAAACAAATTATTATTCCATTGTACACTAGCAAATTTATCAAAAATTTTATCTTTAACATGGATCTCAACAAATTCAAAATTATTCATTCTTGTAATAAATTAAATAGCTATTCTGTTTGTAACCTTTGAACTCATTTTATTTAAATAAGTAATATTATATTCTGTTTGTAAACTTTGAACTCATTTAAATAAGGTAAAATTTTGCTTTTCATTTATGCATATTCAGGAATTATTAAAAAAGGAAAAAACTACTACTTTTCTCCCAGACAGTTTATATTTATAAACTTTGAATTATATTTAAGTGTCATATAATATAATATATTAATTTTTAAGTTTGGTAAGCAAAATAATTATGGAGAATTTATATTGCCATTATTCATGTCAGTAGTTCTCAAAGTGAGAGTTGTAATCCATCAACGAGTCAGAGATGATTTTTGGTCGATAACAAAAAATTTTGAAGTATACTCATTCACTAACTGTGTAATTATATATAATTATTTGTGATCTGTTTATAGTTACCAATTAATTGTTCATAAATGTATAAGTTTATTTATTACTCTGAAATTATTACATTATTTTCTAGAAATCTCTTTCCCCTTCCCAGTTTTGTTTCAGAACAACTTTATTGCATTTCCTTAACCGTTTGCGACACGCATATTTAAAATATATTTTAATCTTTAAAAAAATGCCTTAGACTAAGTCAGATGGACTTACTTAAGTGCCTTTAAAGCTTGAAAAAAATTCTGCGCTTTTATTTTTTATGGGGTAAGGTGGGATACCATTTGTCCCACCATGCAACTAGCACATGTCTTATAGCATATTGGTGTATAGCAGGAAAAAAAAATCATATGTGGAATGAATAAACAAAATAAAGCGTGCATTCTAAAATATTCGTAATAAACACACTAAAATGCATTTTGTACTTATTGCATATATGCATGACTTGTAAAATTTTGCATCTGCACATTTTGTATATATATATTTAATATTTTTAAATTTTAGGAACAAAAGAAAATATTTTCTTGAATATTATTTTAAGATTAAAATTTGATACTCGTACATATGATACTAAATAAAATATTAAAATTGGCACTTGATTCAAAAACATTTATATATGATTAAAATTGAAAAAAAGTCATTTTTTCATGAAACTTTAAAAAACATGTTGTTTCATTCTTTTGTAAGCATAGAGGCACTTCACATGTTCCACACATCCAAAATATTCATCGTTCTTCTTTCGATGTGCTGCAATATGCACATCTTCTTCTGCTAGTTCTCTTTGGAGTATGACTTACATTTTTTAGTCTCTTTTTCTGGTTGTACGAACAGGTTTTTAGTTTTTATTTGAACTAGGGATTTCAGTTTTCTTTTCAGCTCTTTCTTGCCTGCAAGTGCCATTAGACTTTATAACTGAGAGAAGAAAATCTTTCATTGTTTCTACATCATGATCGGGTTCGCGAACAAACTTAAATAGAATAAATGCGTTTACTATACTCGCTTCTAAGAAGTAAAAAAAAAAAATCATGTGCCACCATTTCTTGCTTTTGCGGTCTATTTCATATAGTCCTTTCAGTTGATCAATCAGTCGACATATCCCATATTCTTATTGTATGAAATAATGCTGTTTGGGCACAGTACTTTTTTTGTCTTTCCACCTCGTTCTTTTCTATTAATTTCTTTCATTTCAGTTGCCTTTTCCAAGCAAGACAGGATAGAAATGGATCTTTTATCCTTTCATTTTATGCAATAAATTGAATCATTGCTAACTGAAAAGTCTATATATTCTCTTGACATAAATTTGTCTTTTAAATTTTTGGGTAGATACTTCCGATTTATATTTACAGTGCCACATGCATAGATGGGTCTGTGTCTTTAAATAGCGAAACAAATTATTACTTCCCTTTCTTCTTCAGCAATAACTTCAACCTCAGTTATTCTCTCTTGGATTTCAATTTCACATGAATCAGAACTGACATCTGAAGCATTTGAGTAGCAATCGGATGGCAATTCAGCAAAAAGATCCAAAGCTTCCTGAGTTGTTAACTTTTTTCTAGACATTTTAGCACATCAGAGCATACAACGGATGTAAAAGCACGCGCAATCACGAAAAAAGTAGATGCAAAAAAGAAAAGAAAAAATAATCGTGAGTGCTGCCATCTATTAAGCGGAAATTCAAGTGTGTGGTGGGACAATTTTTAACCCACTTATTTCAACTGCAAAATTAATGTTATAAAATATTGAATTCAATTAAGATTTTTGAAAATAAAATACCTTTGAATATTAAAAAGAATCATACATATCATAAATTGTATACCAAAATTTTTAAAATATTGAAAAATGCGAGATACATGGATATCACTCTTGTGATCCTATTTTGAATATTTTTTGCTCATAAACTTAAGCCCTGGTATAGTAGTAACATCTACTGAGAAAAATAATAACTAAAATAGATTATTTTTAAAAGATTAGAAAATTTCTAACGGAAATTGCTAACTGAGAAAATAAATATTAATTAGGTGGGACATATATTGACCCACCATGCCGCAAAGGGTTTTAAACCACAACTATATGCGTATGGGTTGTGTGAATAAAAGTCTGAGAAACACTTCATATATATATATATATATATATCATTTTATTGCTGTATGTATGCAGAATATTCAGGAATGGGGTCTACTGTTTTATTTCCTATACTTATTGATCCTGTTCATATTTTCTATTTTTTAGAGATTCTTTAAATACTATAAAAAATTCAGAATATAGTTTAGCATTGAGGAAATTGAAGTAACATTTCTATTCTTAGAATTTTATCTGAGCAAAATTATTTAGAAAACTCTGCTATTGTAAGTACATGCCTAGGCTCCGTAGTTAAGAAAATAAGACTATAGCTACCATTTGCAAATATCCGGTATAGTCATTAAAAGGAATTATTGCATTCCTCATGCATACCGTGATGGTGTAAATGCATTAAATATATCCAGCCAGCACTGGAAGATCAGTGGTTTGAGTCCTAGCGATAGCATAATTGATTCCTAACCTCTCCTGCTGAAAAACCCTAAAAGACTGTCCAATGGTATTTGACTAAAATGTGCTAGTTGAGAATTTATGACCACCTGAAATTAGCTGTCTGGATCTCATTCCAATGTCCACTCTTCCTTTAAGTGGGAAAGAATGTAAGGAATTGTTTGCCTTTGCCTGGCTTTCTCTCAAAGTGTAAGTGCTCACAGTTAGAAAATCTATGGTTAGAATCTCAGTCAGAGCATAATTAATTTTCACATTTCTTGCACCAAAAAAAAAAAAAAAATGTAACATTTCTACATTATAGTTGATCATTATTGACTGAAATCAAATAATATTATTTATAATTCAGCTATAGGAAGATTTAAAATGATGTAGTCTATTTCAACAGACTTTTTATTTCTGAAATTTACAAATGCAGGTAGAGAAGTAATTCATGAAATGAAGGGAAAACTCCCTAATTTCATTTATAGGTGTTATATGTGATTTCTTTTAGTTACATAACAATAAAAAGGATATTTCGTTGCCATACTTATTCTCTCATATCCTTTATCGTTTCTACTGTACTAGCAGATATTAATTATAGTTAAAAAAAACATGATCAACGTTTTTATGGTATTTTAAAACATTGGTAAGATTTTCTTGTTCATTTGATATGTGTTGTATTAAGAAATATCGAATGAAACTTATTTGAAATATCGTGTGGCAAGAAAAAAATTTTGTTTTTTTAGAATGAAATGAAACTCAATTTTTTCTCTATAAAAAATTAACTTCAGTCAAATATATTTCATTCTTTTCGATTATCTTTAGCCATTTTTCTGGTAACTTCATGAATCCATGCTCGCAGAATTTCCGGCCTTTATCAGCAAAAATTTCAACCAAGTGTGATTTGAAGTCAGCATTATTGCTGAAATTTTTACCATTTAAGAAGTTTTGTAATTTTTGAAGTAAATGATAATCCTTTCATACAACATCTGAGTTATGTGGGAAATACAACAGCACTTCCCAATCAAGCTCTGCTGATTTCATACACGTTGCTAAAGATGTGTGAGGCTTTGCATTATTGTGGGGGAATATGATTGATTTCTTTGCGATTTGCCAATTCTGGCCTTTTCTCTTTGATTGCTTTTTCCAGTTTCATATGTTGTAGGCAGTAAACATTTGAGTTGATCATTTGATGTTTGGAAGCAGCTCAAAATATACAGCATCTTTGTAATCCCACCCAATTGACAGCATGATCTTTTTCTGATGCAGTTAAGCTTTCAGTATGATTTGTGCCGATTCATTCATGCTTGAACCATGATTTTATTTTATTGATATTATTGTAAACAATTCATTTTTCATTACCAGTGACAATCCATTTAAAAAAAGGGTCAGTTGAAATGCATATTGCAAATATTGATATGTGTGTTTATTTTCTTTTAACTTATGTAGAACCCAAACAGCGAGCATCTTAACGAGTCCAAGACATCACATGATTTTCAGTTGTATATGATACATTTAACCTTTTTACAGTCTCTTGCACAGTTATATGATGATTCGATTCAGTTATGGCTTTGTCATCATCAACTTCAGAAAATCTGCCAGAATGTTGGTCATCCATAAGTGAAAAATCTTCAGAACAGAATTTTTTAAATCATTTCTGACACATGCATTCTGTTAGGCAATCAACACCATAGACTTCATGTATCTCTATGTGAACCTGAGCCACTTTCTTGCCTTTATGAAAAAAGTAAAATATGTCAAAAATACTTATCTTATTGAAATTCTTTATTTGTTTTATCTTGCTAAAATTGACCACAAACTAACAGTCGTGCGTAAAAATACACAGAATTTGTTTCTATAGCAATCTAAAAGAGTCAGCTGCCAAATCTAAAAAAAAAAAAAAAAAAAAAAAAAAAAAAAAAAAAAAAAAAAACTCTAAGCAGATTGACAGAAGAATAACAAAACAAACATAATGCTATTTATTTATGCAAATTTACTTTCTTGCCAACCTAGAGATATTAGCCATTTTGAATAGCTCTATATTTTACTTTTGTTGGAGGGAGTGGTTAGGTATTGTGTCCTGACATTATACTACAGTTAAAGTTTTAATTCTCAATAAAAACCTGAAATTTCTTTAAAATATCATTTTTAAGACTTTATCAAATATGTTTAAAACAAAAGTTAATAATAATAATAGATGCAAAGTACAAGGTGATGGCAGCATTGTATATAATCAGCAGCAGAATTAACATCAGACCTTATATATACTTTTCAAACAATGCACAAAGAAATTCCACGAAAAGCATAAAAATTTCAGCTAAAAAGCACTGTATGATAAAATACATTTGAAAAAATAAAAAACTATTTTAAATAAATATATTGTCGTGTTTCAAACATTTAACATACCACGACAAGTACTGCAGATAAGATCAGAAGAAAAGTTGCTTCAAGAGTTTACAATTTCAGCTAAAAAGCACTGTATGATAAAATACATTTGAAAAAATAAAAAACTATTTTAAATAAATATATTGTCATGTTTCAAACATTTAACATACCAGGACAAGTACTGCAGATAAGATCAGAAGAAAAGTTGCTTCAAGAGTTTACAACAATATTTGCTTACATATTTCAAAACAGAACACATCATTAATTACTAGTTGCCTATCATCTAGCCTCCATGTTTGCTGGGCGGTTTCCACCGAAATTTGCTGGATATCAAAGCTATAATCAATGCTTACCGTCCTGTGTGCTTATCAATACAGGAAACAAATCTGAAAACAGAACAACAAGCAAAACTTCGGAGGTTTTCCTTCGTTAGGAAGGATAATTTTGCAGTTGAGCGTTCCAGTGGGGGTATAGGCCTCCTGACCTCACTGCACTATCCATAGAATGCACTTTCTTTGACAACATCTCTCCAAGTTGTCGCTACTCGAGCAAAGTTTTATACTGTTGTCTCAGTCGTTTCTCTGTATTTGCCTCCAAATGAGCACATTGATCATCAAGATTTAAATGGTCTCATATAGCAGCTGCCTCACTCCTTTATCATAATGGGGGATTTTAATGGGCATAGTCCGCTCTGGGGAAGTGAAGACAAATTGAGCAGATGATTGAAGATTTCATAGCCTTTGTCTCCTGAATAATGGGCAGGCTACATACTTCCATGAGCCTTCAAGGACATTCCACGCTCTCGACCTTGCCATCTGTTCACCATATCTGTTGCCATTTTGCACTTTTAGTGTTGGAAATGATCTTTACAACAGCGATCATTATCCCATTTTTTGTGTCTCTTGCACGAAGAGGAGCAAACCCCATGACGAGATCCCCTCAGTTTATACTTGATAGGGCAGACTGGGAACTCTTATCTTCCACTGCAGAGCTCACAGAGAACATGATAGAAGATGTGCATATCGATGATGTAGTTGAAGCAATTAGTAAAACTATTATTCAGGCAGCTATGCTCTCCATCCCTAGGACATCAGGAAAAATGCTGAAGCATTCGAAACCATGGTGGAATCGTGAGTGTCATGAAGCACTAAAAAAACGGAAAAAAGCATGGGGATTGTTTCGCAGATACCCTACTTTGCGAAACCTTATAGCATTTAAAAGAGCCAAAGCAAGTGCGCGAAAAGTAAGAAGGAAGAGTCAGAGGGATTCCTGGATTACATATATGTCATCAATAACATCCTCTACGCGTAGTAAGCAGGTTTGGCAAAGAGTTAGAAAAGCATGCGGAATATATAAAGACCACTCACTTTCTTTTTTGGAAAAAGATGGCCGAGTGATTAGCTCTATAGAAGAAATTGCGAATACTATTGGTGAGACATTTGCTGCCGTTTCTTCCAGTAGAAATTACTCACCTGCATTTCTTTCTATCAAGTTGAGCTCTGAGAGAAATCCCATCGCTTTCAACTCTTCCAATTTTGAGCCTTATAATAGAGATTTTACTGTGCTAGAGTTAAAAAGAGTTTTGTTACAGACTTATAGGTCTCCTCCGGGTCTGGATGGCGTGTATTATGAAATGCTGAAGCATCTGTCCTATAAGTCACTGACAGCCCTTCTCACTCTTTACAATAGGGTGTGGAAGGAGCGAACTTTTCCCAATGCATGGAGGAGAGCTGTTGTGATTCCTATTGCTAAGCCAGGAAAAGACCCGAGGAATCCCTCGAACTATTGCCAATTGCCCTTACAAGTTGCGTATGCAAACTGTTTAAAAAATGGTAAACAGCCGTTTAGTCTATTTCTTGGAGAAGAGTAATATAATTTCGCCTTATCAAAGCGGTTTTCGAAAGTGAAGAACAACAACAGATAACATGTTCCTTTTGGAGACCTTTTGTAAGAAGAAATCGCCTTGTCTCAATTTTCTTTGATATAGAGAAAGCTCATGATAAGGCATGGAGATACGGTATACTTCGTGATCTTCATGATAGTACCTTGCGTGGCAACCTACCATTCTTCATTCAGAATTTTTTGGAATCTAGAACTTTTTAAGTAAGGACTTTTCTTTGTTTTGTCAGAAGTTTTCAAACAGGAAGAGAGTGTGCTTCAAGGCTGTGTGCTTAGTGTAATCCTGTTCAGCCTAAAAATAAACCCTGTATTAAAACAACTTCCTCCCACCATTTCAGGTTTTTTATATGTTGATGACCTTCAAATTAGCTGTCGAGGAGCAGATATGAGACATGTAGAGAGGCAGCTCCAGATCTCTTTAAACAGGGTACAGGAATGGGCAATCAGACAAGGATTTACGTTTTCGAAGCAGAAAACTGTGTGCGTGCATTTTTGTAGAAAGCGAGGTTTTCATCCTGAACCCGAATTATATCTCAATGGATCAATGATTCCAGTTGCACCTGAATTAAAATTTTTAGGAGTGATTTTGTTCGACTGAAAATTGACTTTTCTTTCTCATGTCTTGAAAGAAGTGTTTAAAAACACAAAATATTTTAAAAGTAGTTGGCGAACACCTTTTGGGGTGCAGAGCGTTGCTCCATGCTTCGCATTTAGAGAGCTCTTGTTCTCTCTAGACTGGACTACGGCTCAGTTGTGGATCTTCTCGGTCTTAACTGTTGTTAAAACTAGATCCTGTTCATCATCAAGCTCTGCGAATTTGTTCTGGTGCTTTCACGACATCTCCTGTCCAGAGCCTTTATGTTGACTATTACGAACCATCACTCCGTTTAAGGCGTGTGGAGTTATCTCTTTTACGGTATTTTAATATATTGTCTCAACCTGACCATCCTTATAAACTGTGTTTACTTGATAATATCTGTGACCTTGTATTTGAAGCACGTCCATCCTGTGCTCCTTTTCCCGTCAGAGTTCGTCCTCTCATTTAAGAATTCCCCCTTTCTGATTTGTCCCCACAAGCAGTACATCATTTTGAAACCCCACCTTTGGAAAATGCACAAATCCAGCTTCTTGATATTTTCCACAGTTATGTAAAAAAAAAAAAAAAAAAAAAAAAAAAAAAACTAATGAGACCATGTACAGACAAATTTTTGCTGAGCACAGGCATAGTTATAGCAGTGATCTTTCCATATATACGGATGGATCCAAGTCAACTTGTCATGCTGGGATGTCATTTATAATAGTTAACCACTTGGAGGGCAGACGTTTACACGACACCTCCTCAGTCTCTTAAACATTGAACTGACTGCTATGTATTATGCGCTTTTGTACATCTCAACGCTACGCCATAGAAAATTCATTATATATACAGACTTGAAAGCTTTAGAATCTTTTTCCAGCACTGAGAATCCTGTGTTAGTGGATGTATGCAAGTTGAGTATAAACTTAACGAGTCGTGGATATGAAATTCTGTACTGCTGGATTTCCGAACATACAGGAATAAAAGGTAATGAGCTGGCAGACATCACAGCAAAATTTGTTGAAATGTCCGGCCGCCTCATCCCTTTTAGAGATATCTGTTGTGTCATCAAAGAGAAGATCAGAAAAAAATGGCAGCAACTTTGGGACATTCAGGCTTTATAACAAGTTGAGAAGGGTGAAGCTAAAAATAGAGCATTGGGATACTACTAGAAATCGTAAAGTGGACGTTATTTTGATTCGGCTTAGAATTGGTCACACTAGAGTGACACATAACTATCTTCTGAAAGCTGAAAACGAGCCTGTTCTTTCAAATTGTTATGTTTGTCTCTCAGTCCATTTCATTTTAATTGAGTGTTCATATTTTAATGTCTTCGTGAGAAGTATTTTAATAGCTGAGACCTGCCTCTCGACCGTTTAATCGGAAGAGAGGTCAATACCAATTGTTTCACTACCTGAAAGAAACAGATCTCTATTATTTAATTTCATTTGGTCTTGAGATTTTACGTTATAATTTTAATGAATCAGATGTTTTAGGATTTTATATCTATACTGCGTATCTCATTGTCTGAATCATAATCAGCATTTTCATCCCACCATTTCAATATGTTTTTACTTGCCTCAATTTTATAAGTGCGCTGCTATCTTTAGACTTTTTTCTGTATCTAAAATTTGTACTGTAGTTTTGTTTGATGAAGAACGAATCCTGTGTTTGGCGCATATGGCCTTCAGAGCTTTGCGCCCCCCCCCAGAACTCCATTACCACCCCCACCATGTTTGCTGGTTGTCAATTACTATGCTTTAAGTAGCTCTGTGACATCAGTTGAATAATCCGGTTTACTCTAGAAGTAATTGCATGTTTGGTAGAATTGAAGTTTGTGTATTACTATATATATGAAGCATCATTTGCACTCAGTTACTGAACCCTTTGTTCAGTGATTTATTTAAATTTGGATTTTTAGATCATTTCTGTACAAATATAACAGGTTGTGTGAGTCGTTTGCATGATCCGCTGTAATCCATGCAACTAATAAGACTATGTTTTCTTTTGTTTTAATTCTAATGTTACGAAATTGCATAGTAAATAAATAAAAATGATTCTGATTTGTTTCATTTATTTAATAGGCTCATTTTATTGTAAAGTACTTCTTAGCAGATAATTTGTGACTACTTTGTCCTTTGAAGAGTGTATGCATAAATCTTGGCATCAATAATTCACTTATTAATTGAAGCTACAAGGTGATCTGAGTGGCTAACTTTAATTAGGATCAACCTTTATACATGAGGAAATTGTATGTGCTTTTAATAAATTTCAAATTTGGATTCAAGTGACTGAAGCGAAGAATAGTAAAACACTAAGTTAAAGGTAAATTTTGTTTGATATGAATATAAATATTTAAAATATATTCCGAAACTGCTCCGATTCAAAATATTTTGCAATTTATGTTTTTTATGTTACATAACTGTATTTGTAAAATTGTGGTAGAATGGATAAAATTACAATATAGGGATTTTGTTTATGTATATATTAAAAATATAACCTAAAAATTATAATTTTTATTTTTATTACTACAATATGGAATTTTCAAATGAGTTGCATAAGAATGGACAGTAGCTGTTGCTACACATTAATGTACTTGCAAATTGAGCAATCTCTGTGCACCGATTCAACAAAAAAGTTGAAAATGTTACTGAAAAAATTAATGGATCGATGTTTATTTTTTCTCATCAACTGAGAGTGCCACTAATGCTCATTCTAGCGTCCCACTAACCAAAAAAAGCCAAATATTATTATCATGTGTTCTTATTCACTCTCAAGTGGATTTATCAAGACTGGCAGCCATTTGAAGATTACTTTCGATTTACTATTCCACATTTTAAAAAAATTACCTCCTTGAAAAAGATTATAAGGTATTTTTGCCCTCATTTCCACATACCTTCGCGGTAAGCATACTCGACGCGTATTCAGGAGGCCCAGAATTCGATTCCCGGCGAGGACATTTTTCACATTTCTGCATCGATAGGACCTAATTGCTGTACAAGACCATAGAATCATCAGCTTATTTTATTTTTATTTTTACTATGAACTAACTGTCTCTAAATTTGCATTTACTTACAATTAGTATTTTCATTATGCTGCAATTTTTCTTCATGTTAGCTATAATTTTTAGATCAAATATTTATTTGTTCTATTTCATATTCGCCGCATTTTTTGCACTAATATTTTTACCCATTATTGTTTCTAAACTATATATATACATACACACTACAGAGCTCCTGCCTTTGCTTGCTGCCAACTCTGATTTATACAGTGGTTAGTGATATTGACAACAGTATCGTTGGATGCAGGTTCAAATCCCAGATAAGGCATGAATGTTTGTAAATATATTGTAATTGTGCGACAAACGGACACTTTAAATACTAGCAAGCCCAAAGTCATTTCCTTTGGTTTGGTAGTGGGGGAAATAGGATAGGAGACCGTCGGATCCGTCCTTCTAGGTACTCTCTATCAAAATTAATTGGACTAATAAATCAAGATTTAATTGGGACTTTTCATGTACTATACATCGACTACCTCAAACTCAACCTTGGCTAGCATTCCTCCAAAACCGATAGAATCGTTCAAAAAGAGTGTTAATTACGCTAAGTGAGAGGTCAGGTCTGTGGAAAGAGGGAAGTGATATGACCGAAGGAGGGCAAGCCCCCGTGTCATCGGATGATCCTGTCGTCAGTTGTTTTTCGCACCTTTCGTTCAAATTCGCATTAATAAATACTAAAATTAGCATTCGTAATACTAAAATTAGCATTGGTCGGAAAAGAAGAAAGTTGAATTTTTCTTTTTCTTTCAGAATTAAGGACTTTTATGTGAACATTGTGCTTTATATGTTATCGCTTAGTTTTAAGGATACGGTCACTAAAAATCATGGAACTATATTCTTAGCGGAAGCTGGTCAATGGGTTTCTACTCCATTTGTGTGGGATTTGCCTATATCGTAATGGATTTTCATGTGGCATTTGCAAATAAAGTAGTCTTTTGTGTAAGTATTAGGAGTAGCTTGTTTTTATTTTCAAAATGAGTTTAATTGGTAAAAAGAAGGCGTTTCTCAGTGTATAAAGTATTTCTTCCGCCTTCTTCGCATGCCTTTGTGGTGTTATTTCTGCACGCTGGGCCGGTATTCCAGAGGGCCGTGGTTCGATTCCCGGCGAAGGCGATTGCTCATTTTTCATCTTGCTTGCTTCCAAAAATCCTAATGTCTCTACAGTGGCGCCCGAACTAAAAGAGTGTTGGATAAGGATTCTCCACACCCGGGATCTGGCGATTGGGTCCCCTAAAAAAAAACGCAGTTGCCCTTTAAAATGGGAGTATATAAGGTATTTCTCCCGCCTTCTTCGCATGCCTTCGTGTTGTAGTGGTTCTGCACGCGGGGCTGGTATTACAGAGGGCCGTGGTTCGATTCCTGGCGAAGGCGATTGCTCATTTTTCATCTTGCCTGCTTCCAAAAATCCTAATGTCTCTACAAGTGGTGCTAAGGAATTGCTACATAATGTCATTGCAGTTTGTGATATGGAAACTGAGAATGGAGAACTTAGCATTCCCATCTCGCAGCCTACGAAAATAGCCATATTGCAGGAGCATCGCTGACAGCAACAAAGAAAATTCGTCTGCGAAGGTGAACAGGCAGAAAGGGAGGAAGAGCCAGTTTTCCACTCCCTGAAAAAAACCGTCCCCAAAAAAAGTATTAGGATTGATTTAGATGGTTTTGAATATGATGTAATAAAAGTATTAGGATTGATTTAGATGGTTTTGAATGTGATGTAATACGAAGAACTTTCCAGTAATTTTATATTAAGAAGAAAAAATTTCCACCTTTTTCAAAATTATTCTGTGTTGCAAGCAAAGATTGATTTTAAATGGAAACGAGAAATGTTAAGAAGTGTATTGCATAATATTGGATTTGTGCGGAGAAAAAGCGAAAATAAGAGAAAAGTTTTAATTGAAAAAAAGTGATATTGTGATAAGAGGAACTCCGTATCCAGAAAAGGGAGAAAATTTCGTCGTGAGGAAAGGTCCTCTCATTTACTTGACGAAACCTGATGGACAGCAATACTGACATTCTTAAAAGTGATAGTATCGGAAACAGTTTTTGGTGTCCCGAAAAGCGGAAGTACGTCTGAAAGACTTACTGCTTTATGTGAAGGCGATATGGGATTTTTACCTCATACTTAGCACATTTTAGTATGCAAAGCAAATGTGATGGAGTTTGTGAAACAAATTGCTCCTAAAGAAAAGTCTCATCAATTTGATTCAGTGCTCGAGGAACATGGTTTTACGGCTCTACATCTGCTTCCGTACCACTACCATATTAATGCAAGTGAAATCATTTGGCTTGAAATAAAGCGATCTGCAGAGAACTGCAACACTGTTGCAGACATGGCAATGGATAAATTAATAAAGTTTGCAAAAGTTCTTGAAAGTGAAGTGACAAAAAAAACTGGAAAAAGTATTGCACCCATGTAAGAAACAGAAAATGATTGTTGGGGAAGAAAAGAGGGTTTGATGGAAGATTTATGTGAGTCCTTAATTATTTCTTCAGTTGAAAAGAATGACAACTTGGACATGTATAGTGACTCTGATACATTATTTTGTATCAGGTAAGAAATTTCATTTTAATCCCCCCCCCACGTATAATATTGTACGTAGCTTTTAAAGCAAAAATCAAAGAAATATAATAATTATTTATCATATTAAAGTTATTATAATTACTTAAATAACTATCTATTTATATATATAAAGAAGAAAGTCTGTTTGTTTGTTCCCTAATAACTCAGTCACTACTATAGCTTTCATCGCGAAACTTTCTACGATTCTTTTCTGGGTTCTGGAAAAGGTCGACTCTCACTTTTTTACGAAAAAAAAAGTAGCTAAAATCGGAGATGTTAATAAAATATGTTAAAAACTCGGAAAAACGATAATTTTCGCCCTCATTTTTCTGAGAGGCATAAGTCTTGCAAGCTGGAGATGAAAATCTGCTTTATTTCGAAAGTTGTTGCCACTGCTGTCTTTCAAATAAAAAATTTCGAAGTTTTACGACGAAATAAAAATAACATTGCCAAACATTAAATACATTATTCACGATTCCAAAAATTCGTGGGAAGCCATTTCGGCTATTCCCATTTTCGTATGACTCTAATGAGCCATACGACTTTAATCAGCTGTCCTATTAAACAAGAACAGTCTGTATATGTATTTTTATGTCTTGTATTAAATCCAAAGCCAAATTTTGAGTTTTCTGTAGTGCAATTATTAAGTTTAGGTTCACTCGCTGGACATTCTGCCTGTGTATGTCTCTCAAAATTACATTTGCTAAATATAGACGCACCCGAGCAAAATCTTTTAGTATGGCCAAAACATAACATTGAAAGTACCTCGTGACTCTTTTACACTCTCTGATTTCCTATCTATCCTGTTTTAAATATATCCTTTTTTCTTTCATAGCTCCTTTATACGTAGTTGGGTTTAAAGACACAACCCACTCACTGTATTGCTATATTTGTTTGAATATTGAGTCTTGGTTCAATATTTGCATATTACATACGCATATTTTCTGATTTCATAAGATCTTTAATCTCGTTGCACATTAGAGGGGTGTCGACTTTATATATCATAATATTTGGGTTGATTTCTTCGGTCTTTCGACCTTCAACTGTTCTTTCAAATTTTTATTTTGGCTTATTGCAATTTCAATTATCATCAGGTCATTTTTTGAAACCTTAGTTAAGACTTCTCCTTTTTTAAATTTTTTGTGCTCCAGTCTTGTGTTAGAGATATGAATTTTATCAATTTCTTTTTATCTTGCCGAAGGTAAGACTGAATTCACCTAAGCAACCGTTAGTGGCTTAACAGGACTTAGTAGAGCTGTAAACGGGACAAGCCCATCAAAATTCCAAAACAGGACCATCCAGGCCCACAAAAAGCAGAACAGGCGCCTTATTGCTTTTGAAATAACTCAATAATGTTAACTTACTAGAAAATTTAATCTTCTTTGCTAAAGACTGGAGATATTTACCGGCAGCGATAACAAATAATACTTTTTTCACAAATTTTGTAACGCATAACAAAACACATGTTGCTTATATTTACAGAAAAATAAAATAACAATAAAAATATAAGCATTTTAACTATAAAGGAAACAGACAAAAACATGTATTCATTCAGCATACAGTTCCATTTCGTTTACAGATACATATTTTACGAAATTTGACAAACTTGATCTAGTCCCAACATTTTTACATAAATCACTTAAAGTATCGAATTTAACAATATTAGTAATAAATCTCTGTACAACGCTTTTCATAGAGGAACAAGAAAATAACAGGTGCTCTAAATTGGCGTTTTTTGTACCGCAAGGACAAGCACAGTTTTTAATCGAGTATCTTTCATAATAAGAGGGAAAATGTCCGTGATGCGTCAAAGCTTGATTAATATGTTTGTTGTTGATACATATTTTGTAACTTACTGTTGAAATTAGGTTATAAGTGAACTTTCCTTTAGAATCAGGATCATCCCACCTTGCCTGCCAGAAAGCCCCACTCCTTTTCACTTCCTTGTACGAAGTAAAAAGGAAGTATTGTAACCGCGAAAAGTTTCAGGTAGCATATTTCAACGAAAATATCCATTTTGACCGCTATCGAATGCAATTTAACAATGTTTTTGCGTGATATCTGTACGTAAGGACAGAATAAAAGACTCGTTTCCTCCAAAAAAAATATAAAACTTCTTTAAAATTAATTCTGAAGAGAATTTTTCGTGTCGTCTGTAAGTACGTACGTACGTTTCTCGCATAACTCAAAAACGAGTAGCCTCAGAACGTTGAAATTTTGTATATAGGACTGCTATAACATGTAGATGTGCACCTCGTATTTTGGTTGCAATCGGCCGCATCAAAAATATATATCCACTCTGTTACCCGGCTCAGTGATCTTAGTTTCTTTACTCTTATATGTTTGTAAATTCGGCTCAGTGATCTTAGTTTCTTTACTCTTATATGTTTGTAAATTATACATTTTTTGCTTTAAAAATGATTTAATTATGTTGTTTTTATCCTCCGGTTAAGGTTTTTATGCCTTTAGTAAATCTGTATGCAATATTTTTAGAATTATCAACAATTTTAAAGTTACTTAAGTGCCGCTAAGCCTTTTTTTTTTATGGCGGCCATTGATTGTTTACGTTTGAAACAGCAGACTAGTGAATTTGTTGCCAATCTAGAGAAACTTAGCTTGGCAACAACAAAGATAACGCCTTCATTTATTATTGCCAATTAAATCATGCTTAATCCTTTCTGTAATTTTTTCGAGGAAATAAGTGTTTTAGATTTACTTCGTAATTTTTAATGTAGATATTTTGAGTTTTTATGTATTTTTGCCTTCTCGCGAAGTGAGAACTGAATTAATTGAAGGAGAATTACTCAATCGTCTGTGAAAAACTGTTTCTTTTTTGTTTTGTTTTCTTAATTTCTTTTATACATCATTCTAGCTTTATTATATTATTTGAATAGAACATGTGGCAACGATTAGATAATTCTGTTCTTTAAATGATATAAATTCTGTGCATTATGAGTTATAATATGAACGAAATATAATACTGTTAAGTGAATCTAGCGCCCAAGTGTCGCTATGGTAAACAAATACTAGAGTGAATTTTAAAGAATACATATATTCTATTGTGGTTTATGCGCTGTCGGCAAAGTAGATTTAATTCAATCCAATAAGTTTAAATGAAATGCAAGAAAAAATGCGTATAATTTAGTATTCCGTACAATGAAGTCATGTGGTGTACACATCAGATTTTTTAAATTATATTCAAGAGATGTATTAATTGTAGCTATGCGTCGTTCGGTTGTGTGTCTCGAGATGGGAATTTGCGAAACAACTTTGTGCAATGCTGCATTATTTGGATCTAAAACTTTTTACATCTTCCAAGTTTTTTTTTTTTTTTTTAATAAACTATCCTTCTCCATA
Organism: Stegodyphus dumicola; assembly: GCF_044657685.1. Taxonomy (NCBI): domain Eukaryota; kingdom Metazoa; phylum Arthropoda; class Arachnida; order Araneae; family Eresidae; genus Stegodyphus; species Stegodyphus dumicola. The sequence continues at coordinate 109,365,021 of NC_140775.1, read as the reverse complement.
CGGGCGTTTTGCACGAGCAATATTCCAAGCAGTAACAAAACTGGCTTCAGCCTCATTATTAGCTTGATTGCTAAAGGTCCTTTAAATTGACTGTTGTTTATTTAAATTTCATTTTAAAGAAGCAAGTTTATCTGATCTTAATTTGGAATTTGGTGGATACTGATTATAAAACTGAGAATGATTGGTTTCATAATGTCGACTTAAATTGCTAGCTTTATAATTTTTGATCGCAGAACTATAAATAACACATAATGCTTTTCCGTTATTGTCAATAATAAAGAAATTCTCCTCCGACTCATTATTAAAACTTCTATTTCCTTGCTCGTAATTTCTTTTTTTTTTTTTTTTTTATTTTCGTTCTCTGTCGTCATATTTTTAAAAGAACTGGAAATAAATGAAGAAATTTAAAAAATACAAGTTTTGAGTTATTAAAACAATAACAACACGTGTTACATACTACGAAACAAATTATAGTTAACTTACCAAAAATTCCAGATTACAAATTCTATCCGTAGCAAGAGTGATACAAACTGTTTTCTCCAGAGCACAATGTCAACTGTCCTTTGCAATGGAAGTTTACAAGTTCAAAATCGGTCTGGAGTCGGTCGATTGCGTAGATCGTCATTCGTCGAGAAGCAATCGGCCAGACAAGGCCTGTGAGTCTGACGCGCTCCCGCCAACGCAGCCGATTTCTGGGGATTTTAGCGATAATAATGAGAATAATATCATGGATATATCGAATATTGAGAGTAATGTGAATGTGAACAGTATGGATACTTGTGCGGAGACTTCACCTGTGCAATTGGATAATAATACAAAGCTGATTGTGACTTTCTACGAGCTGAAGCAGCAATATGAAGAAATTCAACGGCAAAAGAGATTCATGAAGCGATCTTGAACGCCGCTGGACTCTAATGGATACGAGCAACTTGACCGATCGAGTAAAACATTATTTTTCAAAATTAATGAAATTGCTAATAGCCTTGACGTACAAATTTCCCACCTCTCCCCGACCAGGGATGACTTTATGAAAATGATCAAGCAGAAGAAGCTAGATAAAATCAACGAAGCTAAAGACAAAGAAGCTCTCCGTAAGGAGAAATGAAATAAAGCTATTAGCGTTGGCAAGCCCAAATTAGCGCGTAAGCGTAAAGGGCAAAGTATTGATGAGGACGGATTCATTATCCCCGCTTCTCGTAAGCAAGGTAAACTCGTCGTAAATTCTGAAAGTGACTATTCTGATGTTGAAATTGTATGTATTGAATCTAATGTGAAGTCTAATGTTAAAGTCAATAAGAGTAGTGAATCAAGTGCAAATGCTAGTGAAAATGTAATATTAAAAGAAAATAGCAATGAAAGTAATTCTGATAATGATTCAAAATTCAATATGGCCGCCAAAATGGCGCGCAGTAGCCAAAGAAAACAATACATATTCTTTGCAGTAGCAACATTTCGACCGAAAGGTCAGAGATTACGATGGTCACCAAGAAAATGTCAAAGGTGAACCTTACAAAAAACAAGTATGAAGCTATAAAAGAGTCTTTGCTAGGCTCGAAGAAAGAGCAGCGTACTCCATCCCCCTGTTTCTACCACTCCTGGCAGCCAGGAGGTAGAAAGCGGAGAAACAAGTTCTAAGAGCACGTGAGGAGCGCCCCCCTCCCCCTCCGCAGCAACTTTCAATTCCGGCGATTCACGTTAAATCGAGCAAGCAGTGGAAGACGCAATTAAACTTTCTGCGTGAGATTGCCCCCAATAATCAGAGCAAGCTCACTGGACCTTATCTAAAATTGTTCGTTCAAACCGAACTTGAGTTCCGGGAGGTTACCCGCTGGATGAAAAAGGCTGGCATCCAGTATAAGACTTTAGACCTGCAGCAGGGCCGGCCGATCAAAATTGTTATTAGAAGCCTCCCGGTTGAAACCGAAAAAAATTGAAGATGTGAAAGATGAAGTCGAGGCGATGGGCTTTAAAGTGCATCGGTGCGTTCGGCTTACTCAGCCACGTTCCAAACATGGAGGTAGGAAGTAAGATGGAGTAGCCCTAAACAAGTTTCTCCGTACCCTCCTCTGAAGCACCGGCGATCCCTACGTGGTGACCAAAACATTGGGTCATTTACCATTGAGTTCTATGGGATTTGACGCGTTCGGGTGTAAATATTTTGTAATTACGTCGCAAATATACATATAAATGTATATATTTTCTTTTTCCACAACACTTCACAGTCCTATGTATGTGAAAACAACATATTTTTAAACAACATTTCATTCTGAACGGAATTAAATGCTATACTTTTCACAGGACAGTTTTCTCAGAATGGTTTAATTTGAATGAAATATTTTCACAAGTTTTCGTTAATTACATTAGAAAAAAAAAATTAAGGTAATTCGATTTTATTCGGTTAAGGTACAAAAATTAAGATCAAAGTTTATTGTATTATTAATATTAAAATTATGCATTATTTCTTTTCTATTTATAGAGCTTCTTCCTAAAATACTTTCTTAAATATGACATGATTTTTTGGCATCTTTTAAATCGAAAAATGTAAGTCAATTTATAATTAATGCTCTTTTCGGTTCATTTTAAATTAGATAATTATTAGGTATTAGCGAAATACTTTAAATAAGTATTTCGCTAATTCCTAATAATTAAATAGGTATTAAATAGTATTTGACTCTGAACATTTCTGAAAGGGAATAAAATAAGTTTTTTTTTTTAAGTATTATTTAAAACTTGTAACTGAGTTATTATAAAATGTAAAGGGAATAATTCTTTTAAGTATACTTATCATTATTATTATTTATTTTATTTTTTTTTTTACCCTTCATTTCAACAATACATATTCCAAAACTCTTTATTACGTTCTTAAGTGCGCATCTCATAGCATTTGCTTTACAATACCTTTTAACAGATTGCTTTCCAATACGAACAATTCTTGCTTAAATAGTTTTATAACGTATTTGTCAACAGGATTTCAATTTATGTTTACAATTCAATATTAAGGTTATTATATATTTAGATAACATTTATAATCATTATAAATTAGATACATTTAATCATTAGATTTCTTCACAGTACTTTCACAGTTGTTTATAAGTGAATAAATTCTTCATTTCAAATACATTTATAAATAATTTAATGAATATTTAAGTATTTTGTCAAAGGCAGATACATGCTTTTTGCAAGCACATGCATAAATACCCACACATATTTCCTATTTATGATTTCCGGCATGTGCAAATCTTTAATTTCTGTGCATTCACTATATTTTTCGTGTAAAGTAATTTACACTAATTTAGCATACACCCGAAAGTTTTACATAAAAAATATATATCAATATAATTTGAATGAAAATTATAAGTATTATTTTTAATACCCACTCAAAGGTCAGTTTTTCTTCAAAATTCCTCCACGATGGCATCTCTCTCTTTAGGCAGATAGCCCTTGCATGCGTTACTCTATTTAATAAAAACTTAATCTGACCTATGTGCCTAATTACAAATATTTTAACATACATAATTTTATATTTACATTTAGCCATCAAGTTTCAAACTTTTCAAATCTTCTAGAAAAAAAAATTTTGGCAAATCTCTTTTAGCAATTTTCTTAAAATCTATATTTCTGTAGTGCAACAGCTTAGAATTTTATAAAATCAATTCATAATCAAAATCGCTGTTGTTAGTTATCGAAAAATAACCAAGATGTGATTTTTGCGTAAATGTCACTAAACTATACAAATTGCTATTATCCATTACACTATGAATGTTTCTTTCATGCGACAGTGTCCTTTTTTTGATTTCTATGGAATTGTCGTGTGTCGAAATACTAACAGAATCTTGTCAAGCGAGCTTCTAAACAAAGAACACCCCGTCTGGTGACCCAAGCTTCAAAGCAGTGCTTCACTTCTAGCGCGGAATGGCCCCTTCTCCCTTTCCTACCTGCATGGTTCCAAACATCCAATGCCACTTGTTTATTTACAAGTACTCCCACACCCCTTCATCGACCATCTGTTTGCTGTCCATGGAGGTAGGAAGTAAGGGGAAGAAAAAAAATGTTCCTTGAATGCTTACACAGGCATGGAGGTAGGAAGTAAGATGGAGTAGCCCTAAACAAGTTTCTCCCGTACCCTGCTCTGAAGCACCGGCGATCCCTACGTGGTGACCAAAATATTGGGTCATTTACCATTGAGTTCAACGGGATTTGACGTGTTCGGATGTAAATATTTTGTAATTATGTCGTAAATATACATATAAATGTATATATTTTCTTTTTCTACAACACTTCAGAGTACTAAGTATATGAAAACAACATATTTTTAAACAACATTTCATTCTGAACGGAATTAAATGCTATACTTTTCACAGGACAGTTTTCTCAGAGTGGTTTAAATTGAATGATATATTTTCACAAGTTTTCGTTAATTACATTAGAAAAAAAAATTAAGGTAATTCGATTTTATTCGGTTAAGGTACAAAAATTAAGATCAAAGTTTATTGTATTATTAATATTAAAATTATGCATTATTTCTTTTCTATTTATAGAGCTATTTCCTAAAATACTTTCTTAAATATGACATGATTTTTTGGCTTCTTTTAAATCGAAAAATGTAAGTCAATTTATAATTAATGCTCTATTCGGTTCATTTTAAATTAGAGAACTATTAGGAAAATAGTATTTGACTTTCTCTGAACATTTCTGAAAGGAAATAAAATAAGTTTTTTTTTTTTCTTTAAGTATTATTTAAAACTTGTAACTGAGTTATTATAAAATGTAAAGGGAATAATTCTTTTAATTATACTTATCAGTTTTTTTTTTTTTTTACCCTTCATTTCAACAATACATATTCCAAAACTCTTTATTACGTTCTTAAGTGCGCATCTCATAGCATTTGCTTTACAATACCTTTTAACAGATTGCTTTCCAATACGAACAATTCTTGCTTAAATAGTTTTATAACGTATTTGTCAACAGGATTTCAATTTATGTTTACAATTCAATATTAAGGTTATTATATATTTAGATAACATTTATAATCATTATAAATTAGATACATTTAATCATTAGATTTCTTCACAGAACTTTCACAGTTGTTTATAAGTGAATAAATTCTTCATTTCAAATACATTTATAAATAATTTAATGAATATTTAAGTATTTTGTCAAAGGCTGATACATGCTTTTTGCAAGCACATGCATAAATACCCATACATATTTCCTATTTATCATTTCCGGCATGTGCAAATCTTTAATTCCTGTGCATTCACTATATTTTTCGTGTAAAGTAATTTACACTAATTTAGCATACACCCGAAAGTTTTACTTAAAAAATATATATGAATATAATTTGAATGAAAATTATAAGTATTATTTTTAATACCCACTCAAAGGTCAGTTTTTCTTCAAAATTCCTCCACGATGGCATCTCTCTCTTTAGGCAGATAGTCCTTGCATGCGTTACTCTATTTAATAAAAACTTAATCTGACCTATGTGCCTAATTACAAATATTTTAACATACATAATTTTGTATTTACATTTAGCCATCAAGTTTCAAACTTTTCAAATCTTCTAGAAAAAAAATTTTGGCAAATCTCTTTTAGCAATTTTCTTAAAATCTATATTTCTGTAGTGCAACAGCTTAGAATTTTATAAAATCAATTCATAATCAAAATCGCTGTTGTTAGTTATCGAAAAATAACCAAGATGTGATTTTTGCGTAAATGTCACTAAACTATACAAATTGCTATGATCCATCCCACTATGAATGTTTCTTTCATGCGATAGTGTCCCTTTATCGATTTGTATGGAACTGTCGTGTGTCGAAATACTATCAGAACCGTGTCAAGCGAGCTTCTGAATGTAAAGAAAGAACACCCCATCTGGTGACCCAAACTTCAAAGTAGTGCTTTATTTCTAGTGCCGACTGGCCCCTCCTTCCTTTCCTACCTCCATGTTGCTGTCCATGACATGTGGGGCACAGAGGTCAGCATTGAGCGTTATCGCGGCCGCAAGGGCCCTACTCAGTGCTTTCGTTGTCAGGGTTTCTTCCACTCCTCCGAAGTCTGCACCTTACAATTCCGTTGTGTGAGATGTTCTGGGCCACACTGGGCTTCTGAGTGTACCAGACCCATTGATATTCCTGCTACTTGCTGCAACTGCGGAGGAGATCACCCGGCCAATTTTTGATCTTGTGCTCGTTTCTCAGGCAATCAATGGACTCGTTGTAACAAATCCACGCATAGGAATAGGACCGCTGCCTCGGCAGCTCCATCTCAGGGCACTACAACCACCACGGCAAACGTCGAACCACCAAGACTTCCCGCACATGCTCGCCCCAGTAGTGTTAACCCGCTGAGTTATGCAGCGGGAATAGGGAATGCTACCATAGAGCCAGGATGTGATTCCAGACATCCAATACTGCCAGTTACTGCAAAAACTAAAGCTGTAACTCCAGCAGTCACTTCAGCAGAGAGTGCCGACTCGGACGATATTTTCGCCTCCACTCTAAAATGCTTGATTGACATGTCCCGCGACCCAGCGGTAGACAAGCATATTCTGCTTCTTGCTTTCAAAAAGGCTATGCCAAAGCTTAGGCAGGCTGACGCCTTAGTGAGAGCATTCTATATATATGAAAGTTATATTGCACTTTCAGACTGATTCGGCTAAACTTTCGGCCTATGTCTCCTGTTATATTTGCAGAATCTACAATTTACGGCCTAAAATTCAACTCCCAACCTGTATAAGACCTGTCACAAAAAGCTCACTCTCCATTTGCCCTTGGAATGCAAAGGGTATCTATAATAAGATCCATGAAGTGAGAGATTTCATTGCAGAGCAAGATCTTGATGTACTGTTGGCCCAAGACACCCATTTCATCCCAGGGCGAATTCCCAAAATTGGGAAATACGACATATACTCGACTGACAGGGTGTCATATGGCAGACATGCAAGTGGTGGCACCTGTATCTATGTGAAATATTCGATTAAACATCAATGATACCCCCTCCAAATCTGGAACATATGGAAGTGACTATTATCAAAATTTTTATACAAAATTCTCCCTCCCTTACAATTGTTTCGGCATACCTTTCCCCCAAAAGGAGCTGCTCGTGGGGGGGGGTGTTTTTCCTGTCAGTGATTTTGATAAACTTCTCACAATCTCAAATCACCTATTAAAATTATTGCTGGTGATCTAAATTCACGCCATACCGCTTGGTTCTGTCCTAATAAGAACAGATTTGGCATTACTCTAAATTCATGGGTTCAGAGCTCTCGTGTACAGATCATAGCTCCTACTGCCCCGACTTACTACCCTGCAAGAGGGTCCCCCGCAGTTCTTGATCTGGCTGCTTTTTATAATGTTTACTTTCGGCATGAAATTAAAGTAATTCAAGAGTTAGATTCTGATCACTACCCTGTTTTGATTACCCTATATATTCAAAATCGATACTCAAAATTAGAGGAGCAAGTCTCAACAAATTGGGACGATTTTCGGTTTATTTTGGAACGTACAGCTACCGCCCTACCAAAATTTCCAGCAATGTGGACTTTGACAGGTGTATCAAAAACATGGAGTCTTTACTGAAAGAAGCGAGAGCCGCGGCTTCGAAACCTATCACACATCCGGGCGCTAGTCTCCCGCCGGATACTAAATCCAAAATTAAGCGGCGCAACTACCTGCGAAAACTTTTGCAGAGAATACGTGATCCCGGTATCCGTGCTCAATTTCGCAGACTACAGAACGAGATTAGGTCTGAAACCCGCCTGCAAAAACAAGCGGAGTGGAAACACTACATCGAGTCCCTAACGACTGACGACGGGTCGGTTTGGCGCGCTGCCGCCTGAATACGCAAACAATATAAACACATTCCGCCCCTTGAAACGGCCAATGCTAACCAGATGGCTTTTACAGACACAGAAAAGGCTGAAGTTATTGCTGACAGCCTTGCTACACAATTCAGTCCAAATAACGACGCCTACTGTAACCGTCCGGTTACACAGGGGCGCATACACTCACGTGTAGAACATTTCTTAACACAACCCATCACGCCTGATCTCAGGCCGACTGATCCAACTGTGCTGGAGTTCATCGATAAAATGAAGCTGAAGAAGGCCTCTGGTATAGATCAAATTTCGAATCGCATGATTAAAAACTTCCCCATTATGTATATTGTATGGATAACGGTCTTGATTAACCTTATGCTTAAAAGGAGTTACTTCCCTGACTGTCGGAAAATTGCCGCAATCATTCCTATTCCAAAACCGGTTCAAAATTTAAATCTCCCCGTCAACTGCAGTCCTATTAGTCTCTTATCATCTCTCTCAAAACTATATGAATTTGTTTAACTTAAACGCCTGAATGAATTCTGCCGTGATCGAAATTTAATAATCCCGGAACAATTTGGCTTCCGGCCTGAACACTCCACGGTACACCAGTTACTCCGTGTAGTGGAATTCATTCACGAGGGCTTTCGTAAACGAGAGAAAACTGGAATTGTCTATCTTGACATTTCCAAGGGCTTTGACAGGACTTGGCATGATGGGCTTATTTACAAGTTCATGCGGCTTAGTTTTTCGGCACAACTCATTAAAACTATCAACTCGTACCTGACGGGTAGATCCTTTCAGGTGCGAGTTCGCCATGAATACTCAACTCCCCGCCCGATCTGTGCTGGGATCCACAAGGAAGTTTGCTCGGACCTCAAATGTTCAACATCTACGTAAATGACATACCTAAGTCACCTAATGTCGATTTAGCTTTGCATGCGGACGATACAGCCATCATGAACCAACATTCCAACACCTCCACGGTAATTTCTGCACTGCAGAATTATCTTTCAAGCCTAGAGCTCTGGCTGGAACTGTGAAGATCAAAATTAGTGTCGCTAAATGTACTGCCACTTTATTTATCCGAAGTACTTTCCCAAATTTACCTAACTTGCAGTTTTTCGGAGAACCAATTCCCTGGGTTCCTACCTATAAGTATCTAGGAGTGATACTTGATTCAAAATTAACTTGGCAACCTCACTTTCAAAACACAATTTCCAATGCGAAGGTTGTCAAAACCCAATTACTGCCTTTTTTCGCTAGAAATAGCGACCTGTCCACAAAAAACAGGATTTTGCTCTATAAATCAATGATAAGGCCAATTCTGACATATGCTAGCCCAGTTTGGGGCGCAGCAGCAATTACTAACAGGAAACATATCCAAATTTTTCAGAACATTATGCTGCGGCAAATTTATAAAGCTCCTTGGTTTGTTACGAACGAGGACATTCATGATGCAGCCAAAATTCTTCCCATAAATCGCTTTATACAGCGACTTTCAGTAATTTTTTCCAAAAGATTCCTTCGATCGGAAACCCCGTACTCCACAGCCTCCCTTTTTATCATCCGGGAATTGCATCGGCAAAAAAGAGACCCAGAGCTGTTCTGGAGAATGCATATAATGCGCTTCCTTTTCCCAAGAGGCGTTGCTATGGAGACGAGGCGCCTCGAAGGTTTCAATACGCTCGTTCGCTTCTCCCCCCCCCCGCCTGAGTGAATTCGCTGATCTTTCAGCGTCTCTCAGGATCATTCTCTCTTTGTCCCGTAATCGAGCATTCTTACTTCTTTCAACCGTAAGCGGTTGTTATCAGGCTCTAAGCACATCTTTGTTCCCATCTTAAAAGGGCTCTAGTGCAAGGATTACTTAATTTAAATTTAATTTCTGTAAGAGAACTTAATGCTTTTTCATTACTTATCATAACACTTAAAGTTAATGCAATCTTATTATATTTATAAAAGTTTCTCCTCAGAGGCATTGCTGGCCGTGTCTCTTTAATTCAAACTCGCCTAACGAGTTCCCCTTTTTCCCCTCCCCCAGACCCGAAGCACTTGCGACATGAAGCTTTTCGCGAGTATTTCCGCTCTCGTGTTGTTAACACCACATGACCATTGATCAAGGAAACATAGATGCTTTTCAAAATTCATGATGTAACCCCTCCATATTGATTTTGGCCCTTATTCGACACCAAAATTACTAAATTAAGTCCTTCAGTGTTTTTACCTTTTTTCACTGTGGAAGGCAGTTACTCTTTTTGTTAAATTAACATTTTGGCACTAAATTTACCTCCTTGCGGAACCCTTTTTTTATCGATAAAGATAATTCTTTGCGATGTGGGGATAAAGGCTACATGCCTAAAAGAGCCCCGTAATAGAACCCTTCCTTGGTCCTTGGTCCTTGGACAAGGCCTTGGCTCATATATGTTTCATATAATTCGCAAGGCAGTCAAAGGGGAAGAAAATCCGACGAACGGGAACTGTTACGCCACTGTTTATGTTCGTTCCCGCAGTTTTCGATGAGTCATACTATTCTTAACTTAGACGGAAAAGAAATTTGTTACAACGTTGTTGTTGTTAGTCTTTCATATTTGTTGTCAGTAATTTAAAAGACATTTTGAAACACAAACGGAACGATAATTTTTGAAATGAAAAGGGAACTCGGGTACATTTATCGAGAGCTACAAATAATCCTTCAAAGAGCCGAAGGTTGGCCACCCCTGCTATATACGTTATAAGGTATTTCTCCCGCCTTCTTGGTGTAGTGGTCAGTACGCTCGAAGCATATTCGTGAGGTCCATGGTCCAAGTCCCGGCGAGAGTATTGTTCATTTTTCACGTCTCCAGCTTCGAAATAGCCTAATGTCTCTACAGTGGCGCCCAAACTATAAACGATGGTGGATGATGATTCTCCACCACCAGCATTTGGCGATTGGGTCCTCAATTCCCAGTCGCCCTTTAAAAGGGGGAGTATATAAGGTATTTCTCCCGCCTTCTTAGCCTGCCTTCGTAGTGTAGTGGTCAGCACGCTCGACGCGAATTCGAGAGGTCTGTGGTTCGAGTCCCGGCGAGAGCATTTCTCATTTTTTATCTCTCCTGCTTCCAAATAACCTAATGATTTTACAATATAAACAGTATATATCCAATTGGTTACACTGTACAATGAGCTATAATTATTTTTTTGATTTGATTTAGATGACTAAATATGAGTATGTTGCCAAATAGCAACTACATACATTAAGGATTTATGCATGTAGTGGCATTAATACAACTGCATGCATGCATAAGTAATATTTTAATCTTTGTGTCATAAGTTTATCCAGCGTCCTGCCCCAAGAAAGCAGTAAGCAAATGGTAAGAAAGGAAGAAGGGTCCTATTTATCCTTTTTTTCTTTATTATATAAAACTAAAACAACTTCTTTCCAACATTCGGGAAAGATCTTCCTTTGAAAGCACTCATTCAAGATAGCTACGAAAAACTTTTTATTCAATATAAAACATTCACAAATTTCTAAAATGATACCTATTGAAAGGCCGTCTTTCTGGGGACTTTATCGTTATTCAGTATCTTAAGGGTAAACTCTATTTCATCCAGAGTAAAATCATAATCCTTCATTTTTTCTGGAAACGTCCTACAATCTAGTATTATCTGATGATGATTTGATAAATCACCCTGAGTATTATCACAGAGAAAGCAATATTGTCGAAGGTAACTTACAATCTCTTCTAAGTTTTTTATAAGGTCAATCTTGGAATTTCAAAGAAGCGATCTGTAAAGATGGTTTGTACTTATTAGCAGCTATATGATAAGGTATGTCAAAAAGTTTGATTAATATTCAGTTTATCACATAAATGATCCCATAAGCGTTTTTTGCTCATGTTAATCTCTCGGTTAAATTCAACTAGTTTCTTTTTATATTGAATCTTTAGCACATTCCTTTCAATTTCATTATGAGTACATCTCTCTAGTTTTCTTCTGTAGAGTTGAGCTTAACTCCGTAATACAGCTAATTTTTAAGACCACCAATGCACTTGTCCCCCTGAAAATATTCACTATTGAATTTGTTAAGTTCTTTACCATAAAGAATTAAATCAGGTATATTTTCCAGTTCTGTTCAGAGACTTGCTCAGTAAAACTATATATTTCTGTACGGAAATGTAACCAGTTCAAATTCCCCATGTAATAACGATCACACGTCTTCTATCTTAAAGAATCATATGAAAGATCAATCTGAATATAGCGATGATCGCTACATGAGATATCAGTGGAAACAGACCAATTCAGAACAAATGATGATTTCACAATAAGTCAGACCTATCCAGTTTTCGCCTCTTAGCACCATAAAACGTAGCTGGATTATCAGGGCTGTTGAGCTCATGCAGATTATTCATAGAACAAAATTCAATGAGAGGTTCACCTCTTGGATTCGCAGAGAGCTCATAAGGTCCTCACAAAGATTTCTTAAGATTAAAATTTCCACAAATAACTATTTCAGGATCATTATTTGAATCAATAACACTATTAGTACTAAACAGATAATCATTTAAATCATCACTTGGAGAACGATACACCGAAATAAGAACGGTGTTTTTATTATTATCATTTTAATTGCTATAATTGCTACAATATTTGGAGATGCGGACAAAAACATTGCTGGAGTTTTATCGAACAGAATGACTGCCACTTGAAAGAAATTTTTATCATCGCAGAAAATGCGACATGTCATTGAGATTCTTCGAACATTATTATCAACAACATAAGGTTCCTCTAGCAGGCTATTTTAGAACCTCTTTCAGTAACTTCAAGGTATAAAGGAGTTGCTGCAGCTTTAGCGTGATATAAGTTTATTTGAATAATTATTATAACTTCTTGACTTGTACTAGCCATAGTTCTTTCGACTACTCAACAGGTCCATTTGTCGTTCTGAAAAGGACAGTTTTTATCTACACTCGAATTATCAACGCGAAGCTTGAACTTGTGGCAATCTAATGTTCGACTGCGTGCGCAGCCAATCCACGTCATGTGGTTTATGTAAAAACTGCTAGCGCGGTAGTGAACTCAGTCACTTCGCCCTTATTTAATTTTTACAGACGTTTTGTCCCAAGAGCTTCACATGTTTTAGCTCCCTTGAATAGGTTACTGGAAGGCCGCATTAATAAAAGGAAACCTTCACGGCCAAGCAAAACAAAAGAATATCCTCTCGAATGGGACGACGAAGCCGAGAAAGCATTCGAAAATGCAAAAAAGGCAATTGCTGAGGCAACCCTTCTCAAACACCCAATTTCTGGTGCAACTTTGAAACTTTGTACTGATGCATCGGACGTTGCGGTTGGTAGCTCATTAATGTAACTGCATAATTCAGTTTGGGAACCCATTGCGTTTCTATCTGTAAAACTCAGCTAAAGTCAAAGGAAATGGTCAACTTATGATCGAGAACTATTGGCAATTTATTTGTCTATTAGGAAGTTTCGGCACATGCTTGAAGGCAGGGTCTTTGCAATCTACACTGACCAAAAGCCCTTAATATATGCTTTTAAGCAGAAGCCCGAAAAGTGTTCTCCACGACAACTTCGTTATCTTGATTTTATTGGCCAATTTTCCACTGATATACGATACATCAAAGGTCGTGACAATATCGTTGCTGATGCCTTATCTAGGGTAGAAATAGATGCAGTATCTGATAATCAAGACAGTGATTATAAAAAGTTATCCGAAGCACTAATTCAGGACTCTGAAATTCAAAATTCCTTATCTCAATCTTCACCAGGTTTTAAACTTGAGAAACATTACTTTTCTTTAGAATATGTTACTCTTTACTGTAATATGGACACAGGTATACCTCGACCGTTCATACCTGAATCTCTTCGCTCCAAAATATTTCAGAAGATTCACTGTCTTTCTCATGCTGGTATTTCAACTTCAACAAAATTAATTACTAAGCGCTATTTTTGGCCTAATATGAAGAAATTTATTAAAACTGCAGTTCAATCATGTCTACAGTGCCAACGTTCTAAAATTCATAGGCATACGAAATCACCGTTGGGTACCTTTTCCTTGCCTGATGCAAGATTTGCACATATCCATATTGATTTCATAGGTCCTTTTCCACAGTCTGAAGGTAACCGTTATTGCATGACAATTATTGACAGGTTTACCAGATGGCCAGAAGTCATACCTATTGTCGACATGTCAGCTCAGACGACTTGTAAAGTGCTAGTGCATAACTGGATAGCAAGATTTGGCTGCCCGGTATCAATAACAACTGATTAAGGCCGAAATTTTGAATCTCACTTATTTAAGGATTTAATGAAATTTTTGGGTACACATCGCATTAGAACTACTGCTTATCATCCTCAGTCCAATGGACTGATTGAGAGATTTCACAGGCAACTTAAAAGTTCAATAATGGCTCATAACAACCCAAAATGGACTGAAATTCTGCCTATTGTTCTGTTGGGTATTAGATCTGCCATTAAGAAAGATATAAATGCTGAATTTGCCTACGGTACTACACTTAGATTACCGTCAGATATGCTGAATGCTACAAATATTGTATCGCCTACTGAATCTTATGTGTCACAACTTCGATCAGTCATGCATTTAGTTAGACCTATTCCAACCTCTAGGCATATTCAATCAACAATTTATGTACATCCAGCACTTCAAACATGTTCTCATGTAATTCTGCGCATCTATTCTGTTAAACCACTTCTAACTCCACCTTATACTGGTTCTCATACCGTGGTTAAACGAATGGATAAAAATTTTATTATTGAGGTAACTAGCAAAAAGATTACAGTTACAATCGATCGTTTGAAACCAGCATATATGTTATCAGAATGTATAAATTCACCTGTAATTCCTCAGTTTCCACAGGAAGTCTGCAAAGACTCAAAAATTGTTCCAAAACAAGTAGTTACTCGCAGTGGACGTTGTGTTCATTTTCCTAAAAAACTAATTACTCTAATAGGATTAAAGTTTTTTCTTATGGTTTTCTGCAAATGTTACAGTGTATAGATTATTTGATTAATTTTTTTTTCCATACGTATTGAGAGTTATATAAAATGCTTATTAACTCTTCATTATTTCTGTTTAACTAAGTTATGCATTGTATGGGTATATATTCCAAACAGAATTGTAAATGTATTATTACTATTCATATATTTGTATTTCTTTTTGTACGTACAATTTTAAAGTATAACTGTTATTTGAATGTGCATATCTTAAATTGGAAATTTACAACCAACCCTTTTGTGTCGTGACTGTGTCACTGGGGGGATACTCTGTGGCAATCTAATGTTCAACTGCGTGCGCAGCCAATCCACGTCATGTGGCTTATGTAAAAATTGCTAGCGCGGTAGTGAACTCACTCACTTCGCCCTTAGCTGCAGCATAGGATGTTTGAATTTTAGTTTAGTTGCTTTTGTTATTCGTTCTGTTATTTCAGTTGTGTTTAAAGTTATGGTGTGTGTAAATAAAGGTTATGTTTAAGGAAACGGAGTCATGTCAATTCAAGGATATACACCAAGCACATAACCACCACGCCACCATAAGCTTAAACACCCAACTCTTTTTTTTTTTTTTTTTTTTTTTTTTTTTTTTTTTTTTACACGGTGGATACGTTCCATAGAAAACCGTAGAAAACAAATCGTGTAAAAAAATACATGCGACATATGGTAAATTTAGGGATATGTTCCACAACTTTAAAAATCGTGTAAGAGGAAAAAACTATAAATATTTTCCCAAAAAACCGTGCCAAAAAGTAATAATGAAATCCATATTACATATTTACAAAACAAAATAATTAATTTTTATTATAAAAAAAATTCAAACTAGTGTACAATTAAAATTCAGTCCATAAGTACATATAAAAATTGAAATTGAAATTAGGAATAAACATAAATTTCGCAACTATTCATCTCTACTTCATAACAAGCATGCACGTTTATTACGAACTTTATTAAAATATGCTATCATCAGTAAATATGTCAGATATGTCTAGCACAACTGTTGGGTTTGATTCAAATGAAGAGTTTCGTTTGTTATTAACAACCTATGTTGGTTTTTTGCTACAAAGTCTGTTATTAGCGACACTTTTTTTTAATGAATTTTTTTTAAAGCTTTCTCAAGTTGCTTGTATAATTCTTGTAGTCCAGCTACACAAAACTTAAGATTGCGTTGAAATTTTAATGCAGGATCATGAGTAAAAAAATGTTATTCCATACTTGTAGCAAATTTGAAGCCCTCGCGAATTAATAGCTGAACTTAAACTTCGTCATTATCGACTTCTTTATTATCATAAACTTTCATAAATTTGATTAAATTGTCCTCATCCAAAGGGCTCTCTCGCGCCCATTCTTCGATGTCAGCCGTTTGCTTGCTGTTGAAACCTTCGCCACCAATTGCATTTGATAATTTCAAAACGCACAGCTGATTTTTGTACTACGAAATTTCCACTTTTGAGTCATACTGGCAAAATGTTTTGCCATCAAGAATTTAAGGTCGATTGGCGTAACAGTTTGATTGCAAAAGAAGCATGTGTAATACAATCCATAATCTCTAACTTTCTCCATGCTTCCACAACAGTCAAATTTCTTTCTTTCACTGAATCAAAATACAATCTTTTGGGAAAAAAAAAAAAAAAAAAAAAAATAGAATCACCATGAAGGAATTGGGTGTTTTTGATGAAATTGAATATGTGTAACTCAAACATAGATAATAAAATGAATAAAAAATCACGGCGACAATACCTGTTCACGGCTCACAATCATTCATTGAGTGTTCAAATTTGTAGTTATTCGAACCGCCCCTGGCGGCATTCCATGCTTGAATTCATCGAGGGAAGGAGTAGTAGAGGTTCTAAATGTCTCCTGCGACACATTCTGCCACACATTCATCAGTTATCGCTCCAGATCTGCGCTATTTTGTGATGCCCCAGACATGCTCGATTGATGAAAGGTCTGGTGACCTTGCTGGCCAAGGAAGAGTATCAACCGCATGGAAACAATCCAAGAGATGTGCGAGCGGTATGTGGTCTGGCATTATCTTGTTGGAAAATGGTCCCAGGATGACATGCCATGAAGGGTAATGCAACCGGCCGCAGGATGGTATCAACATATCGTTTAGCTGTTAATATGTACGGAGGATGACTAAAGATGACCTGCTGTCATAAGAAATAGCGCCCCACACCATCACACTTGGGGTTATGGCTGTATGCCTTTGTAAAACAAAGGCTGATTGGTACCGCTGGCCCCGTCCTCTCCAGACACGAACACGGCGGTCATCTACTTCAAGAGTGAAGCGGGATTCATCGCTGAACACTATACAACTGAAGAGGGATTCATACTGAACAATAGCTGTCATACAGATATTATAAACTTAAAAATCAAGAGAGCATACCCATGTTGATTCGGTGTGATCAAAGACAGATAGGATTCAGTGACATGCAAAAGGAAGAGATTAAAAACTTTCGAAATGAAACGTACTATTCTGGAAGTCATTAGCACAATATATAAGGTATAGTATGAGGAATACAATAGAAAACTTGATACTGAGAAACTCATGAAAGAACTGCAGCAAAATGAAAGAAATTTTGCAAGAGGACTTAGACAGCATTCTAGTTGAAATGATACAAATAACAAAAGAGAAACTTCATGATAACGAAATAATATATAGACTGTTTAAAATAAAGAGAAATTACAAAAGAAAGAAATTCATTAGGAAAAATTCTCCAATCAGAATTTATGTAATAAGTTATGTTAATAATGTGAATACAATTATTGTATAAACTTTATTTGTAAATCAGCCACGATATATGGCAATGTAAAAATTTTAGACTTTTTAATAAATACTAGACAAGAGCGGACGTGAGCAGAACCGATTAACCGTAATGGTAGAGGGATGGTACCTACGTCCTCCGTTACTACTACTACTACTACTATGTTCTCCTTTTTCTATATAACACACATATACATCTAAGTTTTTGTGCTTTTGCTCTCACCATATACACAGTAATCTGTTTTCAGGTAAGGAAACATCTGAGAATATTATAAACTTGGTATTAAAATTCCAAAATCAGAAAGAAGAAAGAGGCGCATGATGTCTTTAAAGCAAGCCACATTGTTGCATCAGGTTCTTCTATTTACAATAAAATTAATGTAAAATTCCTTACCTGCTGCATCTTCAGTGTTCTCGACGCCAGGCTTCTAATAATCACGTTTTCCAGTAAGAGTTTCTATTACAATTAGCAGGCCATCTTGTCTTTTAATTATTTATTGGAATAAAAAGCTAATATACACTATTTACAAGGTAGGTGATAATTATTTTAAAACAGTACATTTTTAACTCTGAGTCTTTACGCTCCTCAAAGCGGTTCCAATCTCGACTGGTTCTCGAAACTTAATTACAGCAAAAGTAAAGGAAGAGATGCCCGCCATCTAGTGGCAAGAATGTGACATCCTCCCACCTTTTGATTTTACCTCGATAAAATGGGAAAATCAAAACAAAATTTATCAATAATCAAACAAAAATTCAAGTACAACTTTCACAAATATGAAAAGTAACTAATGCTCTAAAATTAATACTTACAAAGAAGGATTACACATCTAAACATTTTCTGCATTACATTCATACCATATCCAGATAACATGTTCCAATTGACTACTGTTAGGACAATTAAATTTCTAAAATACTGAAAAGAAACAAAAATTAGTATAGCAATTTAAAAATATGTAACAGGGTTTACAGTTTTACGTCCATATCTAGTTTGATAGTTCATATCACTGTCACACTTATCGGCAGAGTTTTTTCTGTTCATGGTGAAGTCACTAAACAAGTTAGGTCTATCAAGTTCGAGAGGATAAATACGTTTCACAGGTCTTAGGAGTTCACCCGTTGCAGTTTTCACTTTGACAACACGTACTTCGTTGTCTTTCCCAGGATATAGTTCTACAACACGACCTATTGGCCAATCTATTCTCTTCTTGTTGTCGCTGCCGACAAACACCAAGTCATTTTTGTTGATAGTCCGAGTAGATCGTTTACATGGTTTTTGCACTAGGATAGCTAAATATTCATCACGAAATCTTTTGCGAAAATGTTCTCTTAAGTTCTGCAAGAACTTGTATCTTTTTGTCAGATTGATGGTATCCAGGTAGTCTAAGTCTGGTACTTCGACGTCGTGCACATCTTGTAGAAACATTGAAGGAGTTAGTGCCGTAAGATCATTTGGATCTTCTGAAAGGTACGTAAGGGGTCTTGAGTTAATCACTGATTCGATATCACAAAGTATAGTCAACATTTCCTCGTAAGAGACACAGGACTTTCCGAGAACATTTCTCAACATCTTCTTCACTGTTTGTACCAACCTCTCCCACCAACTGCCCCACCATGAAGCAGTTGGGGGATTAAACTTCCACTGTATTCTCATACTAGTTGAATTACATTCTATTTCTTTCCAATCTATCGATCTTAAAAGATTTTCAGTTCCAACGAAATTAGTGCCATTGTCGCTGTAAATAATACTTGGACGACCTCTTCTGGCAATAAATCTCCTTAATCCCAAGATGAACGCATTTGTTGATAAACTTTCTATCAGTTCAAGATGTAACGCGCGATAGACCGCGCAAGTAAAGAGCAAGATCCATGCCTTTTTTCCTTTTCTTAAATAAAGAGGACCGGCTACATCGACTCCGGTCACTTCAAACACCAGAGCATCTCGAACTCGATCTTCAGGAAGAGGTGCTGGAACAGTCTCTATATTCTTTGCGCTATATCTTCTACAGCGAACACACTTCATAAGAACTTTACGTACTGTTTTTCTTCCTCTCAGGACCCAGAATTTCTGTCGAATATTGGCTAGTACGAACTGCACACCAGCGTGGGATAGTCGCAAATGGTAATCTAAAATTAACCTATGAACTAAGTCATGATTTGAGGGCAATACAATTGGACAGAGAAAATTTTCTTCTTCCTCTCTTCTAGTAATCTTGGTCTTTCACCGAATAAGGCCATCTGAGTCAAGAAAGGTACAAAGGTTGCTAACTTTAAGTTCTTTGCCAAATGCTTCTATTTGTATTATCTTGCATATTTTCTTTTCTACAGTTTCTATTTCAGGGACCGTGAGTTCTCCTGATTGTTTAGAATCTGGTCTTCTGCAGTTGTTGATAAATCTGCATATCCAAGCAGTTATTCTTAACATTTTATGGTAAGATGAATATTTCTCAAAAAAATGTTCTACCCTTTGCGTATTTAGTGCAGAAATGACTGATTTCCTTTTTTCTGAATTTACTATCTCCATATCCGGTATTTCCCTTTGTCTAGGCCATTCTTCCTGATTTTTCTTCAGCCAGTCGGGGCCCTCCCACCATCTAACTACTAAAAGTTGTTTAGCGGTGCAACCTCTTGATGGGAGGTCAGCTGGATTTTTTGTTCCAGCAATATGTTTCCACGTTTTTGGATCCGTCAGTTTCCTAATCTCCCTGACTCTGTTTTCCACAAAGACAGCCCAGACAATCTCTTCCCTTTGAATCCATGTCAAAACTGTTGTAGAATCCGTCCAAAAATGCGTTTCCATATTTTGCCATTGCAAACCATTTAAAACAGAAGAGCATAGTCTGGCACCTATCGTGGCAGCTATCAATTCCAGACGAGGGATCGTAATAGATTTTACGGGAGCTACTGTAGACTTCGATGCCAACAGATGAACTTCAACTCCAGAATTCGTCACAGTTCTCAAGAAAACTGCAGCAGCATACGCATTACTACTGGCATCACAGAATGTGTGAATGCTGCAGAACTTCCTATTGTCCTTGCTGGAATGTATCCAACGTAGGAGGGATATTTCTTTTAAGAGAAAAAGGCTTTTATACCAATTCACAAAATTTTGTTTTGTACTCTCGTCAACTTCAGTATCCCAAGAAATTCCTGTTTTCCATAGGTTCTGCAACAATATTTTAGGATACAAGAGAACAGGACTCACAATACCAATAGGATCAAATATTTTGTGTGTTACAGCGAGAATTGTTCTCTTCGTTATTATACCCATTTCAAAATCTTCTAGCCAATTCAGATTCAAAGTTAAATTATCTTTCTGACAGTTCCATAACAGACCCAATACGGGTGAAATAGTTTCCTGTTTCAGGTTATCTCCATTATGTAACCAACCTCGAAGATTAAACTTTCCTTCATTCATTATTTCTCGAGATTTTTCGATGAACTGAATCATCTCGGATTCTTTGTCAAAACTGGCAACAACGTTATCTACGTAGAAGCTACGCAAGAGTTTAGCTATTATCTCCGTATCATATGAAGAATTTTTCATGTACTTTTGTAGATGGAATTCTATAACAGCTGCCAAAAGGAAAGGACTACTCTTAACCCCAAATACTACCCTAGTATGACGAAATATTTTCGTTTTGCTTTCTTCCACATCATTCCACCAGAAAAACCGAAGCCAGTCTCTATCTTGAGGCCTTACACTGATCTGTAAGAAAGCCTTTTCAATGTCTGCTATAGCAGCAAACTTGCCTTCCCGAAATCTCAACAAAAGAGATGGAATTAGTTCTATCAAATTTGGTCCACACTCCAAACACTGATTTAGAGAAGGAGACGATTGTTTCCTCGCAGACGCATCAAACACTGGTCGAAATGGTGTTGAGCTATTTTCTTTGATCACCGGTCTATGCGGTAAATAATGTCCATAGTCAACCGCAATATTTTCTTTAACTTCTTCGATCACTCCTAAGTTACACCAGTCATTAAAAACTGCATTGTATGAAGAAAATAAATTTTGAGATAAAAGTTTCTGGGTGGTAGATTGTAGACGTTTCAACGCTAAATCCTTGTGGGTGGAAAGTGGTACATGATTCTCCGCCCACGGAAGTGCGACTTCATAACGCCCCTCTTCGTTTAGAGATACAGAATTTTCGAATTGCAATTTTGCTTGCAAATCCCTTTCCTCTCTAGCCTTTTTTGTAACTGGATCTGTTATTCCGATAACATCAAGCCTCCACAGTTCTGACAAACCGGGCATCAGAAATATGTAAAGATGCGTGGAAAAGGAATTTTCTATTACAAAATTGTCAGTGTTCGCTTTCCCCATGACTGTCCACCCAAGTCTTGTACTTACAGCAACTAATCTTCCCCAAGGGAGAACTTCGATTTTACCTGTAAATAAATTTGCAGCAACATCTGCCCCTAACAACAAATGAATCTCTTGGGGGTTCTCCTGAAATAGTCTGGAATTTTCAAAAACATCACTGACGTAAATTCCTCTTCTTCTAAGTTCCCTAATCCAGTGTATATTTTTGATTTTAGGGACCGAAGAACATATTTTTCTTTCATCCAATACATTGATTTCGCAATTATACCGTTTATCTACGCTACCCAATTTTATTCTATAACGTTTATGTTTTTCCGAAACTTCTATGCCACCGAAAAGTCCGTGGGTTACACTTTGTTCACCTAAGCTTCTTAATTGTAACCTTTCTGCTGCATACCTGCTTATGTATGAGTTTTGACTTCCGGTGTCTATTATCGCTCGAACAAATTGGTTATTCCCTCTTCCATATATGCGAACAATTAAAGTTTGCAAATATACTTCTGAACATCCTGCTTGATTTGAAAGTACTTTATTTTTATCTGTTCGTCTTTTTTAATTTCCGAAACTTCGACAGAAGGATTTTGTTTATTACACATAATAGTTGCATGTTGTTTTTTACAAATAGAACAAGTTATTTTTGTTCTGCAGTTTTGAGCCAAATGGTGTAATTTTAGGCATTTATAGCAAGCACATTTTCTTTTTAAAATGTCCCTTTTTTCTTGTAATGATAAGCCGGAAACGAAACTACAGTCATGAATCTTGTGGAATTGATTACAGAATACGCAGTTCATATCTTCCTCCCTGCATTCAGATTTTGTAAACAAATCTGTAGCGGTCGGAATCTTTGGTTTATTAGTCTATTTGAGAAACCATATGCGCTTTTCGTTGCAGGGGGGAAAGAAGACTGTCGCCGATCGGATACTTTTTGCTGTTGCGAAACCGTTGACCTTGTGCGTTCGCGGGATGAAAGTTCTGCGTGTAAAAATGACATTAAATCTTTTATGTTATAATCTGTGCCAACATTTTGTGTTCTATGAAATTCAAGCATTAATTCTGAAGGCAATAACTTCAAAATCATCGGACACAGCAAAGCGCTGTAAGATTCCGATACAACATCTAACGTTTCGAGACATCTAATCTGTGTTTGTACTTTATCATACAGGTTACGAAATGTTTTTATGTCATTCGCATTTTTTAATGATTCAATATTCAGCAAATTATTCATGTGCGCATTAATAAGAGTGTCTCTCCTTCCAAAACGGTCGTGTAAGATTTGAATTGCTGAATCATAATGTTTTGGCGATAACGGAAATCCTTGAACGCAGCTAGCAGCTGTTCCTCCTAAATATGCTTTCAGGTAATTAAATTTGTCTACTTTGTTCAATGATTCGTTATTATGTATTGAGGACTCAAAACTATTCCAAAAAGTAAGCCATTGACTACTGTTCCCATAAAATACGGGAATCGAAAGTTTTGGTAATTTAACATTAGGTGTATCTTTTATATTTTGCTGTGTGTTCGGTGCATTTAAGTCATGATTAAGTTCCTTAATCCGTTTCTTAAGCCTGAATTTCCATAACGTTATCTTCTCGCGATATTGTTCTGTAATTTCGAATTCATTTTCGAATTCATCTACACTCAGAATTGGTTCAACTTCCACATCGGCATTAGATAGCGTTTCGGTTTTAGCATTAAGCTGTTCTAACAATTCTTCGAGCTCATTAATACTACATTCAGATTTATTTAATTCACTTTCGATTTTCTTAAATAGTTTTGTAACGGCAGTTCTTAAGATACTTCTTTTCTTTTTTAATTTATCTACTTCAGCCATTATCTTTCTTAGATTCAAACACTTACACAAAAAATATACGTCTCATGAAAAACAAATATTTAACTCTTACTTAGAAAACAAAATTATTCTTCTGCTGAATACTTCAAGAACAAGTATTAAAATCTTCAATTTTAATATTCAGCTTTTGAATTCACTTTATTAGAACTTTTCAAAAAACCTGGGGTCCCTGTTCGGGCGCCATAAAAATGTTGCATCAGGTTCTTCTATTTACAATAAAATTAATGTAAAATTCCTTACCTGCTGCATCTTCAGTGTTCTCGACGCCAGGCTTCTAATAATCACGTTTTCCAGTAAGAGTTTCTATTACAATTAGCAGGCCATCTTGTCTTTTAATTATTTATTGGAATAAAAAGCTAATATACACTATTTACAAGGTAGGTGATAATTATTTTAAAACAGTACATTTTTAACTCTGAGTCTTTACGCTCCTCAAAGCGGTTCCAATCTCGACTGGTTCTCGAAACTTAATTACAGCAAAAGTAAAGGAAGAGATGCCCGCCACCTAGTGGCAAGAATGTGACACACATTATAGTTTATGCGTGCAGAAGGCTAAATGTGAGATTTTGATGAAAACAATCAAAACTGCACTAAGCTGTCCACCCACTAGGCTAAAGCATTAATATTCCCGTTGGAGAGATCATAATCTGCAGTCATGCTATTGAAAAACCATCTGGGAGAATGCTATAAATATGTCTAGGTTGAACAATAAATATTTTTGGTGACAACATGGGTTGCCACGTAAATGCTTTTTGGCGACATGGTACATTGCTTCATCAATATATTCTCACGCCTTATTGGTTGAAGTGTACCAAAAAAAAAAAAATAAATAAACTGGCAAAATATTAGGTACTGTTCTATTATCGCGACCGGATTAACAAATGTATGCATGTAGGCCCGTATATACATATATGTGTATGTATATACACATACATTCCTACTTACATATATGAACACATATATTCATATATACATGCATACGTATCTACATTTTTGAATGAGGTCCTGATAAAAGCCAGTGCCAAATATTATACAGAAATAGATAAATTATGTGTTTAGTAGACAATACAGTGGCTATTAAAATAACGCCCTCACCAACCAGTTAAAAACCCTTTACCTACTTCAAAACAGCCTTTTTCTGCTCAGACATTTATAGATTTAGAAATTTCCTGTGAGAAGACATCAGTAAATTTTCAAGTCCTTGCTACATAATGTAGAGGTTTGTGAAATTAACTAAAACATACGTAATACAGAGTAATGACACATTTCTATATTTTAAAAAGAAATTAAAAGACATTCATAACTGGAGGGACATCAAAATCAAAACATATTGATATGGCAACAAAATGAACTCAAATATACACAGAACCTTAGTTTTAAAAATGTTATGATACTTCTTTAGCATTGCAGCTTCCATTTTTTAAACATCAAGCTGGCATCATAATTATTGCCAAGTTCATGTCTCATGTACACTTTGTTGCTGCCCTGCTTCCTCAATTGCTTTTAACATGGCATAAGAAGCATTTCAAGATCTCAAAGAATTTTGCTATATTAACTCTGCAAAATAAGATTCATGATGATAGTGAAACGTGCCTCTTCAATTTTTATTCCACCACTTAGCGGAGCTCTACATTCTTTCTATATTTTATATATGAGCAGCTGTTGTTAGATCAAGAAAATGAAATTTATGGTCCACGGAAAAATCTCTGTTTAAGCTGGTATTTACCAGTTCCTGTCTTTTATATTCTCACCAGAAATTTGAATAAATTGTCACTTTCTCTTGTAGACGGGTGACAACTTTTGGTATGAGTGTTGATGCAGCAGGATAACGCCCAACAACACAGTGCTCGCATCTGCCAACATGATCTGCAAGGTATGCAGATGCTTCCCTGGCCACCGTACTCTCCTGACCTGTCATCAATCGAACATGAGTGGGATGAGATTGGACACCGTTTGCAGACTCTGCCCCTGCTTCGTTCAGAAGACGAACTAACTGTGGCAAATGGTTGAAAGGGAATGGAGAGCCATTCCTCAGGACACCATCCGCACTCTTATTGACTCTATGCCTAGACGTGTTTCTTCGTGCATCGCTGTTCACGGTAGTTCTACATCCTACTGAGCCGACGCCGTTCTCACTCTGTATTTTGACTATCATTTTGAAATAAAGATTATTGCTGCTTTCTGTCTCTGTCTTTTTTCCAAATTTCATCACTTTCTGAATACTCCTTCTTGGTGTTGCATTTTCAATGTCGAGCAGTGTATATACATTATTGTGGAATCATGCCAGTTTTGGTTTTGTTGCTGTATGAACAGATTTTTCGCTGTGTTCAAAATTTTTTTAGGGCCACCCATTCACACATTTGGTTGGCAGGTCATATGCAGAGAATACCTCTCTCTAGCAAAAATGTTTCAGTGAATAGTCACATTTTTGTAGTGTTTCTTATAAATAGTATTCTGAAACCACTAAAGCAGTTGTTAAAACATATACTTTTCTTTCATTTCCAAATTTTCAAGCTGCACCTTTATATGCTTTTACTGATGTGAAATTTTATTTAATGTCCATTTTTGCATATTCGAATTTGATGTAAAATGTGTGCATTTCTTGAAAGAAAGATATAACAAGCATCTTCCTTACTTCTCAATAAATTAAGAACTTTAAGATTAAAATATAAATAAAATTCATTAACATGTAGAATACTGAGAGCTCTTCTTGTGATGAGAAAATTCTGAGTGATTATGAATTATTAGCATTTGCATGGTAAGAAATATAACATGGTTTCCTCGAAGCTCTTCTCATTAGAAGCAAACTGTATCATTGTTGGGGCTGCTCGATATTTCAGAATAGTTTACATTGGCGATTTATCAAATATCTTGACACCTTTAAAAAACAAGATCCACAATAAGGAAGAAACAATATCACATCCTAACCCAAGCTTGGTTTAATTTATTTGATTATAGCACGTAAGGGCTATCAACCCTTACGTTGATAGCCCTTACGTGCTATAATCAAATAAAGTCTTTGTCGATGGAATCAAATAAAATCTTTGTCGATGGAATCAAATAATGTCTTCGTCTTTCGATGGATGTCTTTGTGAAGGACTTTCTGGGGAAAGCTGGCTCGTATCTACACTAGAAAAGCCTGGAATCCATTTTTGAAGTCATTTTTAAGTCTTAAACTGATATTAGCTTTCTATGATAACTATGATAATATAATAATGTGGTCGGGAGTTATCCTGCTATTTCTATGATATTTTCTTTCTTGTCTACCTTGGCAGCTTTACAAGGGCTCATTCGTATTAAAACGAATGTATTTCGCAGGATAAAAGTTTGTTATTTAAATTTAGTGTGGGTACAATATATTTTTCAAAACTATTCAGAACAAACTTATATACACATTAAAAATTCTGAACATGGAAAACCTATAAAAAAATCTTCCAGTAGGTCTTTTGTTTAAATATAGTACTTATGATAATTTTTCCATCCAAAGATTATGTAAATAATTTATATTTAAACCAGATTCCTTTCAGATATACAATAAAATAATATAAGTTGTCACATTTATTACAAAATGTTCGTAATTTTAAATTAATTAATTATTCATTTGAATAATATATAGAGAAACAAATATTGATTTTTTTTCTAATACAATAATGAAATTAAAACACAAAACATTAATTATTAGATGAAATGTATTGCAAATATTAACACAATTATTTTAAAACTGAAATCTCATATATTTCTCAGTGATTTAAAATAAACACAAGAGTATATTGAAAAGCTATACATGCTAAAATGTTAATATTTAGTATGTATTTAGTTAGCATCTGTAGTATTTTCAGAAAAATTTTCTCTACTTCTGAAACTCATATTGCACAAGCGTGTTTCGATTTATGCGCAGAAATTTACGGAGCGAAAGGGGCGTATCTTTGACGCGACATCATCTT
Organism: Stegodyphus dumicola; assembly: GCF_044657685.1. Taxonomy (NCBI): domain Eukaryota; kingdom Metazoa; phylum Arthropoda; class Arachnida; order Araneae; family Eresidae; genus Stegodyphus; species Stegodyphus dumicola. The sequence goes on along the minus strand of NC_140775.1, from coordinate 109,337,311 downwards.
ACACTTAGTTCGGATGTCACGTGACCTTTCTGCGCGTTTGGGGATTTAGCGCTGACCAATAAAGGCCTTCTATTATTAAACTTACCATATTATTTTATTAGAACATTTTAGAGCTTACTGAAATTGAATTAAAATGAAAGCGCTTATATTTATGAAATGGAATAATAATAGTATCATTCGACTGTAGTGCGAAATAATGAATCATGTGATGAAAATTCCTTATATAAACTAACAGGATCCATTCGAAATTTTGGGCTTCGCATATTTTTTCCCCCATATGCTAAGGTAGAGTGTATTTTCTGCTCACATTGATTTAATCAAGTGAAAAATAAGAAATGCCATGGAAGCAAATTCTTTCAGTAACATCCTAAATGTGAAATATGGATTTAAAGGTGTTAAAAAATGTTCCGGAATAACAAATTTCTATAAGCTATTCTTAATAAAATTGTAGCAATATCCTGTCGAAAGCTTAAACATTAAAAATAAGGATATTAATTTTCAGTTAATTGAAAATGAAATATCATTTGTTTGTTTCATGCACTAGTTGAGTTAATAAGCTACATATTATTTATGTAAATTACAGCATGTTTAATTTTTATCGATATATATTACGTTTAGTAAATTCATATTGAATATGTTAATAAAAAATTATCTGTACTTAAATTGGCATGTTGTATGCACGATTTTTAAAGCAGTTGAAAGCATGTACGATAAATAACGAACATTTTAAAATTTAGTTTATTATTTGAATTTGGCTTTTATCTTTAAATCTTGTAAACATTTCCTGCATAAAAACTGCTGGATTTTATGGTTTAATTCTGGTAATTATCTCAGTGCTTAAATTGCGCCGGAGCTCAACGGAGCCCGGCTCCAGTACTTCTCAATTTTTAAGATAAATTACAATTTTAGCCGGAGCGCACCAGAGCCCTAAATATGAGCTCCGGTACTTCTTTTTATAAAACTTAACCACAATTTAAAGGGAAAAAAATTTAGAATTCCTAACGTTTTAGTTTAACAATAAGCAATAACAATAATAATAATTTCCTTATAAATACGAACTCATGAGAACATGAGACGTTCAAGTAAAGTCCCCTCGCTCACATGCGGAAACCTTTCCTTTTAAGAAGGGCAATAAATTTGGGGGAGTTTGTTTAGGAACGCGTAAATTTCTCGCCCTGCCATCGTATCTAATGTGTTGTTATCGATGCTTACAGTTAGTTATCCTCGCAGGATGTAAAAATTGTGTTCTTAAATGTGTGTTAAGTGACAGCGAGTACAACAAGAGTGAAATACTGAGATAAACTGCTCAAGCACATCCTATACATCGTCTTCCCACAGTATCCACTAATAGAGGGGAAGCCTAACCAGCAACTTTACATTCATCCTTTAGGAGTCAGATTCAGGACTCATTTTACCCCTGACACACATTTGCTTGATGGCTATAATTATATCAGCAGAGAGCCGCGGTCAAAGAGAACGATCTCTCTCACCAAAGTTCCCCTCATTTTTTGTTTCCATCCATTCATACCCTCATTCTATTTCGCCCTGGAATTTTCATCAGCTATACTTTAAGTATATTTAATTTTTCTGATGATAAAAGAACTTCCCCCCCTCTACGATCAGAGCTTAAATTGGGCCAATGCTTCTTAGTTTTTGTAATAAATCATAATTCTAGCCGGAACGCACCGCAGCCCTGAATAAGAAGGCTGCAGCACTTCTTTCATGCAACTGAATAACAATTTCAGTAGAAATTTTATCTCAAAAATGTATTTTAACAGTAAAATTATATTAAAAATCGCTTATTAAATTTCAATTTATCTCTTCACATTTTATTTAATCTTAATTATTTATTTACTTCAATCTTTAATTATTTCAATAAATAATAATTAATTATCTAATAATTATTAATTAAATTATAATTAATTATTTAATAATTATTGAGTGAATAACAATGTATAAACATTAATTAAATAGCTATTAATTAATTTGATAATAATTAAATATTTAATTTTAAAATTATTAATGAGTTTTATAGTCATTTTTTTTTATTTATTTACTGTTGTTCCTCTTTGCTGACGGTCTTCCATAGGGCTCCGGCACTTCTAATCTTAGAAATTAAGCCCTGAATTATCTAGGAAATTAACGTTGTTGAAAGTGAGACTTGGATTAGTGTGAGCAGATTCTTCTCCGCACAAGTGGGCGCTGCGATGCTTACAATTCTTTTTTGTATTGTGATTCCTAATTTGGGAGTAGCAACGAAGCTTGGAATTTGCGATTTGAACCGTATGTGCGATAAGAAATGTTTGATTTAAATAATTATGTTGGATATATAATTTTCTTTAGATTTGAATATTAAGTGATCTGCAGTGACATGCACGGATTTACATAATTGTATGTGTGTCTGGGTTATTAAAAATTGTGTCTAGAATGTCTTGTTAGTTGCTTTCGTATTCCAACTTTGAAAAATATATTGAACCACAACAGTGTTTTCGAGTAAGTTGAATTTTACGGCACAGTCAACAAAAGTACTTATACATTGATATGTATAGTGGTGCCATCTGTTGATAGAGTTTTGACTGAATTGTCTATATAACCTTTTCGGTTTGGTGTTGCTGATGTATTTTCCTTTATGATATGGTCCATCCACAGCGAAAGGATGAAATTTATAAAAATATTTATGTATTTTAAAATTAATTTTAATAAAAATATTATAATTTATTATTGTACACGAGGAAAAAACACAATTTTATTGATCGAATTACTTTCTTCTTTACTGTGCTTGCTGTTTGGCTGAGTTTCAAAACTTCTTGTATTAATTAGAGTATAAAGTTCGTATTGAGTGCTATGACTTTTGAAAGAAAAATCTAAGAATACATCAGCACGTTTTTAATGCATTCATTTTTTAAATGGCGTCAAAAATTTTCGAATTTCATCTGCGAATTTCATGTATGAGAATGCAAGTAGAAAAAGTGCAAGTAGGGGACACTAAGATTTGGATAAATGTGCATTAAAACTCTAGTTATCTGAAATGTAGATACCTGAAATTCCAGTTATCTGGTTAATTAAACATATTTATATATTTTTAACCCTTTCGCAGATTTTTAACACATTTTTAAGATGCAGTAAATTGCAACAGCACACGGATGAGTTATCCTCTAACTTCTAAAGTTCCGAAATAAAACTTAAAGAGAGTACACAAATTTTTCTCGAATATTCATTTCCGCTTATTAAGTAATCTCATATGAGAAGTATAATCCCACGATACTGATGCAAAAAGGATATATGTTTATGAAATGTTACCGAATTAATGCAGTTTCAGGATATGTATACGAAGATTTCATTTTAAAAGCTTTTCTGTCTTCGAAGATGGGAGGAAGATTTAATCGAAAGGCCAATGATTTGCTGTCTGGTTATCGAGCTACCGATACATACTGAGATGAGAACACATGAGGAAGCTCACACGCCTCTAAAACGGAGAACGAAGACTTACATATTAAAATGTATTACAAATCCTCGAATAAATTTGGAAGTTATTTCCTCTGTTATTCTTGGTGATTTTTAAATTATTCGCTAACTATTCTATTTCTTTTAATAAACTTTTCCTCTTAGAATATCTTCGCGCTTCGAAGTTCTTAAATCTTTGGCTCTTTAAAGATCAAACGATTCTTTTCCCAGGTATATGGCATATAACAACGTCTTTTATTAATTAAAACAATGTACAAATGTCCCTACAATTATCAGTTCCATATATTATAAATTAAGTATATTTTGCATTCAGTACTCTTAAATCTAAAAAAAAGATTTAAGTTACTAAGAAAATCATACATTGATCGTTTTTCAGTAGTATAGTTAAAATTTCGAAGCCAAAAAGTAATATGTCTCATCCATTAGCAGCACTCTGTAAAAAATTATTTGGAAAAGAAAGAAGTTATGTCACCGTTTAAATGACGTTACGTCGCTAGAGCGAAATATACAAGCGGCCCAGCGGTAAAGTCGTTGAACACTGGTAGTTCTCTTCGCGTTTCGAACCGACTACATGGTCATTTTCGTGGTTTTCCCCATGTGTAATGTGTATACGAGCCAGTTTTCCTTAGAACGTGTTCCACGAAGGCATCCCATCCCTTCCCTTAGATAGCTAACCCTCAAGTACTTTACCATAATCAAATAAACCTAAGCCAGCGCGAAGGATTTCCTATGGTTGAGGTCACTTTTCTTACGAAGTGAGCAAGCACTGCAACCGAATATAAAGAATGCTAGTTTTATGGCTGAATTAACGTATAATATTTTAGTTCGACACGAAATCTCATGGCATGTCATAAGTAAAGAATGCAAAATGTGCAGCTGAATCTATGGAAAATAATCTACTCAACAGAACAGACAGACGTTAGAGGTGCATTACGTGGCTGGCAGGCTCCAACTTAGTTAATAGTAAGCAGCTATCAGTCTGGCTTGAATTCTGAAGAGATGAATACAGTACTGTACGAATAACTTACGAGATCTTAGTTTCCGAAATGGCCAAAAACATAACAAAAAAGTTGCTTGAGTCAACTTACGAATTTTTTTGATAATTCCGCTACACCAATTGCAGCTGACAGAAATTTTTCTAAGTTGCCTTTGATAAAAACTTATTTGAAATCATATTTTAATTACGAATAGTTGCATACTCTTGTTTTTGTCAGTAACAAAAAAAAAAAAAAAAAAAAAAAAAAAAAAAAACATTTTACTCTGGAATAATAGTACGACGACCTGATCTATATTGTCTTTTGGAAGTGATATAGATTAAAAATCGGTTGTATTTTCAGTAGATTGTAAATGTTAAAAGCGTTTTACTATTAATTAACCAAATAAGAATATTACGATTTTACATATCAATATATAAATTTATTCGGAGCATAAACTGTACTGATTGATTGCCTAGGATGAAGGAAATACTGAAGCTTTCCTTGACATCTTCGCTTGAAGTTCGGAACAGTGAAGTATCCTTCACGCCACAGCAATTTACTAATTTATTTAAAAAATAAACTAATGTAAAACAGCAGTTATGAGAGTAATCTGGAGCACTATTTTGTAGAGAACAATCATTGCAATTAGTTTGGTGTATTGTTATGTCGTCATGAGATTTCCCCCCCCCCCTTTTTTTTTTTTTGATGTAGAAAAGAAGAGGACCTTATAGGGCTACAAGTGCTAAACAGCTGAACAAATTCTATATCATTCGAGTCTTAAAAGCAATTATGAAATTATAAATCTTGCGTTGCGGCAAGTCGTTTCTTGAGCTGTCTAAAAAATATCGAACGTTTTTTAAGCAAACACTTGTGCAAATGCTAGCAGAGGCTTTATTAAAGCGCGCGTTCTTAAAATGCAAATTATTGCTGTGATGAGAAACGGATAAGAAAAGCCTTAAAATTTAAAGTAGCTGATGCTCGATAAATGAAACAAAACAGGAAAGATCATTTTAAAATCGGCAAAAAATCAGGTAATGTTTCCTCATTGAAAGCCCATAAATTGTGAAATTTTATACATTATTTTTGACTGTATATTAATCATATTCTAACTTTTAATATTATTTCACATTTTATATGCTATGTGGTACAATTAAATAGCGGTTATTCTGGAGGTCGGTGTGGCAATTCAGATATTCTTCCTTGCTTTACGTCAATTTGACTTGTGAAAAGCTTTTATTATTTCGCAAAAATGAGGAAACCTCATATATAAATTTGACCATTAACTATATCAAAATTAAAAGTAGAAAGCCTTGATGTACAAACTGATAAAATGTTTATTACAAAGCTTTAGATAAATATGCAATATGTGAACATATACCTAACTTTCAAATACCTATCTTGTTTGTTTTATACACTTATCTGTGCCTCGGTCTATATTTTTAATTTGCGTAATAGCTTTTTGGGCCAGCTAATTAAATCTTAAATAGCTTCCTATTTTTAAACTTTATAATTCTCTTGTGTTTAAACTGACTTTGTTTACCTTTTAAACATTAAATTTTACTAAAAAAATTTTTTTTCGGACAATTTAAATTTCTATTCTAGAAAGACTTTCATTTACTCTCAGCTAATGCGTGCAGATGTAAAACAGCAATATGTAACCAATTATACGTTGATAAAGAGCACTTTAGCCTGTGTCCTCGAAATGTTATCTCTTGTGAAAACAAATTACAACAAACATTGACAAACGAGAAATTTATTTTAACATCAAAACAAATATATATGTCACTGATCACTATAACAAAATAATGTGATATTTACAAAATGAGTGAATTTACCTACATATTATGAATTTAACAATTATAAGATAGATTATTACACATATACAAAGAAGACTAGATAGTTCTATAATTTAGTCACAGTATGACCAAAATGAAGGTATTGGTACATTATATGGTATTGTATAATACATCTGTCTCCAAAATTAATGGCAACAGATATATATGAACGTTTTAAAACCTTGCAATATTGATTTTCAAGAAACGCGTCGGAGGAGAGAAACAATTTTTTAAACGCGCATTTTGATATTTCTAGAAAACATCAGATATTAAGTTGTTATGTAAAATCATGTAAATACTAAAAAGCTGTTTTATTTAATACAACAAGGAACATTTCGATATTTATTCACATGGCTGAAAATTAATTTTACATTCTACAGGTTTTGAAAAATAGTGCAAAAACTTTTACAAGTAAAAACAGTACTTTTTTTTCACTATGAATTTACACATATTAGTTATTTATATTACATTTAGGTTTTTAGATGTTTGAATTATAATGAAAAAGTGCATATTGTCTTCGATATAATGATTTCGTAGAAGATTAATTAAAGAAAATAGGCAAGATAATCAGGTTAAGCATGGGAAAAAAACATGAAAACTACGTGTAGCTTCTTTCAAGCACAATAAAAACAAGTCCATGACGAATTGCTTGCGTTCAATGATCTTATCCGCTGAACATTCGATTGACAAATCTATATTCAGTTTAAGAGGAGGCGGAACTAGAATAAAATCGCTACTTTTTTTCTTTCTGTTATCCATCATTTTTTCTAGCACATAATCTTTTCCACCTTAAATTGCGTTTGCTTTCTAAAACTAGAAAACTCGTCAGGCAGCCGAGATGTGAAAGCCTGAAACATTGCTATTTCGGCCATGTTCCATTCCCAGGTACTGTTTTACTCCTTTCTAAAAGGAATACAGGCCAATTTTCGGTAAAATCTTCCACTACAGCCTTCCTCTCTATTAGCTAACAGCATTAATATGGTGCTAAGGTTAAATAATTCAGAAATAAAAAGCTGCAAATCTTTAAAATCAGCACTGTAAAGCACTAGTTTGTTGAAATTTACTAATCCAGATTGCTCTTCATTCTAGCCAAATAGAATTAAGCTTGCTGTTAATTTATTGATACGTTTTTAACATTGTCATCGAAAAAAAATATGAAAGATAATGCAGTATACAGTACAAAGTCCGAAATCCGGAGATGTCGGGACTTCGGCGATTCTCGATTTTTCAGGGTATTAAAACACCACTTTAAATGTAATAAGATGACACATAAAAATTATAAAATTAAAAATATGAAACAGTAGTGTATGAAGTAATGGAGCAGCTATGAACTTAAGGGAATAAATATTTGGGGGGGGAATCTATATTTTATTTGTTAACTTTAAAAATTTCTTTCAAGGTGCTAATACTTTCTCTTTAATTCTATATATAGACATAATTTCTTGTTCAATTACGAAGTCCCATTGGTCAAGTCCTGTAATTCCCGCGTTGAGAATTCCCACTAAATTTTCAATCGGAATTTATTCGTTCTCAACAACCTGTCTGTCACTTTCTTCGTTAACGGTATTTTCTTGATTTAGAACCATACCTTACTACACCTTTCGTTAGTTTATCGATCATTCCAATGAAAAACTTCTGTTATATCATCTTCACTTGTTACTTTCCCACGTGCCCTCCAGCGGTAAAGTCGCTGAACACTTGGTAGTTCGGTTCGAAGTTCGAATACTGCGAACGGCCTGGCTGTATGGGTTCGTGGTTTTCCTCATGTGTAACGTGTGTACGAGCCAGTTTCCCTTAGATAGTCCTCCACAAAGGCATCCCTCATCTTAGGCAAATAGCCCTCGAGGCTCTGTCGTAATTACAAAAACCTAATCCTACTTCCCCACATTTCTTCAATAATTCAATTAACTGGAAAATTTCGCTTTTTATTTGCGACATCTGAACACCTACTAAAGTTGAACACTTCTGTGTTGTTCTGCTAAACTTTGTCTTGCTTCGATCGCTGGCTGACGAAGTTAAGCCGGCATTTTATTAGTTATTATAATTATGCCTATTTCTCTCACATGCTCATGCACTTTGCTGAGTTCCGAATAAATAAATTCCCGGGTATACTCAAGTTTTATCCAGAGCCTGCACTAGATATTTTGCAGCCCGTTGTACTCTCTGCAGGTCCAAAATTCTGCTGCCAAGCACCTCCCCAAACTCTAAAGTTTTGCGTCCCAGTGCCTTAAAGATTCTGCTATCCCTTAATTTTATTACTCGATGCTTCTCCAAATTCGAAAAATTTTGCCTCCTCTAAGATCTGCCGCCCGATGCGGCTGCACCAAATCTGGTACCGTCTTGGGCTCATTTGAATAGCAAATCAGGTACTCTCAATTCAAACAGCACTAAATATAATCTTTTAGCCTACGAGTATAACTTACAGAATCCCCCCCCCCCATAGAAAGCAACTTCTGCTAAATTTCTCCTCGTTATCACACTCAACGCTTAACAGCTTAAAAGGTGAAATATCTTCAAGCGTACATGGCAACATAAAAGGTTGCCATGTTCTTTGGCATTCAGTTACTAATATTTAAAAAAAATGTTTGAACATTTCTCAAGCTGCAGTGTGTTGACGATCACGCGGTGGTAAAAGCAAAAAATAATAAATAATGATTCGGTAGGTTGGCCCCAGTGCCGAAGAGAAATTTAAAACTGGTACTCCACATGTTTTATTATGAAAACGTATGAAGTGCTTAAACGTAAAGCATAAAAAAAATGTGTTGCTGGTAAACCAGAGGTCTGGATTTTAGATCATTCCGGATACTGAACGTCTGGATTTCGGATACTGTACTGTAGAAATTTTCGATTAAGTTGCATTTAAATTTCTGCATCTCAATTGAATTTGCTTTTCCACAACTATTAGCTAGTGGCTGATAGACAAATTTTCTGTTTGGTTCTGTATTTCACTTAATTTTTCGTTTACAAAATTTTTCTTTTTTGTTTAAAAAAAAAATTAATTTTTTTCTATTTATTAATTACTTCAATTTTCTTATTTTGTACTATTTGGTACTATAATGACTTAATGTTGACTTCAAATTGTAATTCCTAGTTTTTACTTTATTAGCATTTTTGATAGGAGTATTCCCATTCCATTAATTTGATTGTATTGTTAATTTCATTATTTTGTATTTCAAATTAGTTTATAGAGTTCACTAGGATAACTCCTGTGTGAAAACTAGTGGCAGCAAGTAAATGCGATTAAGCCACGCGAACCAGCAATACTCAGGGAGCAGACGCTTAAGCAGCAGAGGTGAAGGCCAAATAGCCTAATTCTCCCTTTTATACTGAACCTCGGTTTTTAAACTATTCCTTCAAAGTGGAATTTGCCTTCCTTCACGCGCGCTACTAAATTTAAATATTCTGGCACTGACAATTAGGGGAATGGAGGCGTTTAGGAAAGAATAACAAATTACATGAAATTGGTTATTTAAAATAAATATAAATCCCTACAAGGTGTAAAAAATTAGCCAGAATAAACAAATTTACAAAACTGGTTTCATAGTTAAAGGACTGTCAATAAAAATCAATTAATTATATTGTTTTATTTTAGCAAGATAATAGTTTAGTTGAATATTGTTCATTTTAGTCGAAATGCGTTATGAGGTATTTAGGCAAAAAAGAAAATAATTCCACTAATTTTACCAATGGATGCTTTACATCTTGTTTTACAGAAATAAAAGTGCTTTATATTTTTTAAACTGAACAAAATAAAACAAAAATCATTTTCTTTTCTGCAGAATAATAAATAAGCATTTTGTATAAAGAGGAAATAAAATAATCCATTTATTATCATAATTGATTTTTTGGATACCCGAATAGAATATGGCCATAGATATTCTAGATATTTCAAATTTTGATATTAAAATTTTTTGAGCTAATTTATTTGCCAGCTTCCCAATTTTAACTGCACCATATCTGAATTTTCAACAACATATTCTGTAGCAAAACCAAATGATAACAGAAATGATGAATATGGGTCACAATACATGAAATGGAATGAATGAGGACTAAAAAATAAGCTCAAGTTTAGCCTGTTAGTATGCATAATTTCAAACTGCTAAAATAATTTTTACATTTAATATTAAAAAATATTTACTCCACAAGTTGGAAAAAAATAAGCCTAATAATACTATTCTTGTGGGTAAAATTTCACACACACACACACACAAAAAAAATAAAATAAAAATAAAAAAAATAAATAAGAAAAAAGAAAAAAGAAAAAAAAATAAATAAAAATAATAATAATAAAATAAAAAAAAATAAACACCTAATTCTCTATCAATCTTTTTTACAGAAGGCTTTTAGAAACAGGAATGTAAATTTTAAAGCTAAATACACCTAACTGTATTTTTGCAAGGCAGATAAGTAGTTAAAATAAATCGAGTAAAAAAAAGTTTTCCAAAATTGAAGCTTGGTTATACGTGTAAAAATGTAGAATTAAAAATACTGTTTTTAAAAAAAATCTTTAAATTTAAATTTGATTTTAACCATTTAATACTTTTTTAATTTCATAAACTTACAAAAAATCATTTTACTTGTATTTTATAATTACATTTAGCTACTTAATTTCAAAGCAATTCCAAATTTCGCTGTACCTATTTTTTCATAAATATATTCTTCTTATTGACTCAATCCTTTCTACAGCCTATTCTTATTCAACATTAACTTAAATTAGTTTTACTAAATGAACTTAAGATAGAAAATTAAAATAAAGTTTTGATTTTTTTTTTTTTTAACCTTTAATGTAACTTGGCTACTCAGTTCTTTCAGGATTTTAGTTCTCAGAATATACATTTTCAAAAGCAGAACTACAACTCTTCTCACAGACGACTACTTCTGAAATTATATTCCTAGAAACTACGATGAAGAATATGATTGATAGTCACATTCTAAAAAGATCAAGATCATATAGAACCAAGGGCAGTTATCTTAGGAAGATTTTACAAAAATTTTACCTTAAGTTTCATTATTATGAAAGTTAATTCTAAGAATATATCAACTTAGTCACAAAAATCCAACTTCAAACACTAAAATCACAAAAATCATATCATAAATAGCAAACACAATGACATTTTTAAGATATATAGAAACAGCATATTATATCAAGATTGATACATTATAAAACACATTACAAATAAAGCTACACATTATACTAAGCTGTGCATATCATAAAATAAATACTCCAAACAAAAAGTTTTTTTTTCTCTTTTTCTGTGCACTTTAAAAAAAAACTGGCCCTAACATGTTTTAAGTTTAATATTAAGCATTTCTTTATATGTTACCGTGAAAGACCGAAATTGGAGAATGTCGGAGAATGTCAACATTCACCAAATACGTCGGTGAAAGATCGAATATTTCTTTACATTCTTGTACATTCGGACCCTCCCAGGTGTATGTCGACAATCACAGATATGATCTGGTGTAGGTCGAAAAGAGAGGAGTATATGTACGCGCTGCCATTCCAAAAGGAAGTGTTCCACAAATAAATGCAGTTGTAAAATCAAGGGCCTCTTGTGCAATTCAAAGCGTCATAATAGTTTAAGTTGTTGCAATAAATAAGATTTGAATCACATAATTTCATAATAAAGTTTAATATAATCACATAATAAAGTTTATAACTTCTATTATTTTCCTTTCTGATTTTGAATGTACTGTGTGTTTTAAGTTCTTATACTGAGTCTCAAGTGCGTTTTTTCGTGAATGAATTACGGAGAAGGAAATATAATATTCTTATATGTTCAACATTCACCGGTGAAAGTCGACATTCTCCAGATTTCGGTCTTTCACCGTAACATATATATAAATTAATGCTATGAAATGAAAAATATTTTTCGTTATTTCATGATTGGTAAAAAACACCAAATTATGCTTCTATAAAAAGAAATACAAAAATAAGTTCTTGGCTGGGAATGTTTTGAAACACATATTAACCCCTTAACTGCCGCGGGCGTATATATATGCCTTGCTCAGCCGATGCGTTAACTGCCCCAGGCGTATATATATGCCTTGCTCAGCCGATGCGTTAACTGCCCCAGGCGTATATATACGTCCTTCCAAACTGCTATCATTTGCTTTGCGCTGCTACACCTAAAATTATTCGCAAAGTTAACGCATCGGCTGCGCATCTGGGGCAGTTAACGCATCGGCTGAGTTAAGGGGTTAATAACACTAATAAATATTAGATTCAAAAGAATTGATGAAAAACACACTATACAAAAGTACCACAAATCTGATATTAATGAACTTTATATTTCCTGTTATTTGAAGACTAATGTACTTCCAACAACAAAAAATATGCTATCGATGTGTGAAGACAGTACTAGGTACATTATATATTACACAGTCTAGTTCACCAGTAACAATAAAACAGTCAACACAGGTGATAAATAAGTCCTCGCTAATTAGATATTTACTGTACCACAGAAAATGAAACCGTAATGTTCCTATTCATTGAATGTTCTAATGCTGATTTTGAAATGTTGCTGTTCACAAATTCTTAGAGTCCTAAACTGCGTTTTGTCAGATGCATCATGCAACTTTATTTAAGAGAAACCTTCTGGCACAATCGGCATATTTGTCTTCTTCATAATCATGATAATCATGATGCCATCTAGTTCATTAAAATATTTACATGGAAAAATGCCAATACAATATGCTTTTTAAACTTAAGCTTCAGCAATCATTTCACTCATCATATGCGATCTGTAAACATGTCGATTGCAGTTCGATTTCGTGGTGAACTCTTGGTCACAGTTTTTACAGCTATATGGCTTATCACCAGTGTGTGTCAATAGATGACGCTGGAAAGAACTTTCCCACGGAAAAGTCTTATTACAAAAATTGCACTGAATGCTTTTCTTATGTCTGCTGTAAGAACTTTCCCTTTTCCCATTTTCATCAAGCGAAGAAAAATAGATTTTTTCGTCATAGTCATACTTTCTTTTGGATAACATTGAAGTATCTGAAGTGCGATTGATCAAATCACAGTTTTCTGCTTCTTTTAAATATTGCTGAACTTTTTTAGAATTGGCTGTGCTTATTACAGATGAAACGCTAGCAAGGTCAACATTCTCTGAACCATTTTCAACATCTACACCATACATGTTTCTCATTTCGTAATCTTTGGATTTGCCCGGATTTCCATTCATGATGCATTCTGCTTTTCTTAAAGCGAGATTCAATACATTATTGCTACCGCTGCCGTTAGCTTTAGTATTCAGGACACCACGCAAAGCATCCCTTGTTTCATCTGATACCATTGATGATGAATTTGACTTTACAGAGTCATTTGAGAGAGATGGAATGTAATTTCTACTTCTGGCTGGCCTGGCATATTCTCGGTGTTTGTTTTTGATGTGTCTTTCTTTGTTTGATTTTAGAGTAAAAGAAGCATCGCAATAATCACATTTAACACATTTAGTCTTTGGATTTCGCGAAAGTTTTATGTTATCTTTAATGGAATATTCTACATTTTCATAACCTTGATTATTGCTTTCTATGGGAAGACTAATACTAATATTTTTATGTGGTAAAAAAGCACAGCTGTTATCAACCACTGTTGGACACGGAAGAGTAGACAAATTTTGGGTTAAACACATCAGTGGGGAGCTGGCTGGTGCGGACTCAGAGACAGGAATTTGACTTTCATTTTGTAGTGTTTTAATTGGGGAAACAATGAGTTGATCAAAACGTGTAAACTCAGAAAATCTCGTTACTACAGGCGAACTATGTGCAGGTTGAATATCAGGCCGTGTGTCATTAACTGCACAATGCACAGGGTGAATATCAGATTGACTATCATTAATTCCAAACGGTGATAAAATGTTTGAATTACTTGTAGCACTGACTTCACTCATGTACTGAAACGGTGAACTATGAGCAGGTTGGATATTAGACAATAATTTTTCAGCAATAGAAGGCACTGAACTCAATGGTTTGCTTGTGGAACTTAAATAACTTTCTTCTATTGAAAATCTACTTGGGATTGAACTCTTCGAACTCAAATCCATAGCTCGAAGTGAAAGATCCAATGGTAATTCTTGATGCACTACACTCTGGGATAATTTCACCAAACATTGAGCAGCATATACTCTATCATCTTCAGTAGAAGAGTTTTGAACATCAACCTCTTCAAAGTGTGAAACTTCACCACTATTGGAACTATCAGTTCCAACGTTCTGCAATTCTTCAGCAAACGGCTTTTCCATATATTCTTCACTGTTATTCACTTCTCCTGTTTCATATTGTACTGGATGTGATGACATATTAACAACAATTCGTTCCTTTACCATTATGCATTCAGGATGTTGCTTAGAGATATGCCTTGTACAATTATTTTTTGTTGAAAATCCTAAGCTGCATATTTGGCAAAGAAATGGCTTATAGAGACAACTGTTACTGACCGACCTTAAATGGTGACGCAAAACTCTATTATTCTTGAAATCCGTGTTGCAGTATTTACAAACAGTTTCTGTGCTACTACTGTCATTTGTAGCATTAACTGAAGCTCCAGATTCTGACATATTCGGATTATAAATTACAGCATCAGCTGCTTGGCTTTCTGACAGTTCGTGCTTCTTTTTAACATGCCTAATGCTGTTGGCTTTTGTGGTGAAAGCGAAATCGCACAGACTGCATTTGAATGGACGCTCTCCATTGTGAGTCAACATATGTCTTGTAAGAGTGCTCCTATCAGAACTCTGGTAAGAGCAGAATGAACATTGATACGGCTGACCGGACTGTGAATGAGATTTGGCATGTTGCTTCAGCTCTCGTGAAGTAGGAAAATTAAACTGGCACTGCTTACAGCTGAACTTAAGTTCAGGCTCTAACTGCTCCTTACTCTCAAAATTAATTTTCATACCCTCTAAGCTTTCCTGGACAGAAACCACCTTATTTACACTTGTAGATGTGTCAGTACTGTTATTAGATGCACTACTTTCAACAGCAGGCAAGTCGACTGTCAGCTCAACTGAATGTTCTGAGGAAGAAGTCTGCGAAGTTGTCATGCAGGGAACAGATGAAGTAAGAGAGATAATGGATGGAATATCAGCTAGATCATTACTAGTTTCAGCAACAGTTAGTTCTCCCTCAACATTTTCAGAATCATCAGAAAATAGTGAGCAAGATTCTTCAGGTTGTGGCACACCTTCAGAAGATGATTTTACTGAAACATGAGCCAGCAAGCCTAATGTTGCCATAAAAGTATCTTTTTCAACTTTTAAGCTGGATGATGGTTTCAGATTCTTGTAGTCATCCATACAATTGTGCTTCAACCACTGATGATCCTTAAGCTCTTTAAGAGAGGCAAAATCACAACGACATATATAGCAGAATGTGTCTGCTTTATGCCCAGCTTCATGTAGACCAAGCGACCGCTTGCAAGGAAATGCTAAACCACAAAAACATTTAAAAGTTATTGAGGTGTTGTTAGGACACCTCGGATGCTCTTCACAAGCATTCCTTGCTAGCAATGGAAAATTCTTGGAAGAAAACTCATAATCTTTTGACATGCCTTGAAAGCCAGCTGGAGGAGATTCCTCTTCACTTTGTGACTCGCAATGAGTACAAGAATGAATTTCGTAAGATTTATAATTAGTTGATACAACTTTACAAGAAGGACACGTTATAGCGTCATCGGGATGGATTTCCATGTGCAGCTGAAACAATTCTAGAGACATGCACATTTCGAAACAAACAGGACATGTGAATACTTCACTTGCTTCTCCTGTTCTCTTTTTAAAAGCAAATCTTTTGGCAGTTCTTTCAACATCATTTTCACTGTTCTCTGGAATAAGATAAGTCTCTAAATCTGACTGCTTTCTTTTAACTGGCGAAAATTTTTTAGATTGCTTATCATTCTCTGACACAGGTCCATAACTGTCATTCTTGGGGGTACATTGTGCACCATGGGAATTACGCATGTGGCGACGCATATTCCCACTAGTAGTAAAAGAAACTGGACATAGTTTGCATTTAAATGGACGTTTGCCTGAATGCACATACATGTGACGATCCAAAGAACTTGCAGAGCTCAAAGTTTTGTTACATTCCTTACATTTATGACGACTGCTGTGTTTCTTGACATGGATGGTGAAGGAGTTATTATCAGGAAACACCTTACCACAGAACTGGCACTTAACACTGTCGGCTGTTTTCGCCCCATCTGCAAGCCTGTACTCCTGAGAAACGAAAAACAGAAAGAAATTATCTCCCCGTCATAATAATAAAAGCAAAGGCGCAGCATGAATAGTTTAAAATAATAATGAAAGATACAGAATTATTATTATTATTACACAACATTTCCTATTTTTATTTTTTATAATTAATTATTTCTCAAATGATTTATCATCTGCTCCTAAAGCAGGGTAATAATTTAATTGTTTAGAATTCATGAATAATTTTTTCCTTCACAAATTAGAGTAAATCCACGAATTTTCGATTTCTTCCTATTATTGTTTAATGTTTTGCTAGTGTTAAATTATTTTTCATATTCAAATAACATAAATAGGCTTCTTTAGACTTTTAGTGATTCTACAGATTAATTCTATTCCAAAATAAAAACTTAAAACTTTAAAGTTTTCCCCAATTTATTCAAGGTCAAGTGGAAAACACTAATCACTGAACACTGAGTTTGACACAGCAAGTTCAAATTCTAATGAATAATACAGCTGCATGATTATTTCCGTGTTTTTGTGCATGTATGATTTGAAAACAAGAGTGTATGTTTTACAAAGTCCTTCTCGAATGCACCCATCTCCAAGCATTTGCATGCTTTACCATAACTGATGATAAAAACATTAAAAAAAAAAGTACATCTTCAGACTTCTCAAATCGATAAAATTTTTCTTTCCAAGTTACATAAAGTTGTTTTTCATTACTTGTCAGCATTGACAAATTTCCAATGCAAAATCATTATCCTTAAGACACAATAACACGCCGAATTAATACTAATTCAGAAGTCAAACAACAAAAATCAGCGTTATATTTACCAAATTTTCACAGGACTAGTTTCGATGGTTTTACCGAACCACCATCTTCAGCTGCAAAACTGCAAATGAACCAGATAGGAAATAATGATTAGATAAGATAAGAAAGCCTGGACAAAAATAAGCAAGTGGCGCCATCTGTTGGTTAAACCAACAGTTATCCAAACATCTGTTGGTTTAACCAACAAATGGCGCCACTTGCTTATTCTGCAAATGCGCCATCTGTTGGTTAAACCAACAGTTATCCAAACATCTGTTGGTTTAACCAACAAATGGCGCCACTTGCTTATTCTTGTCCAGGCTTTCTTATCTTATCTAATCATTATTTCCTATCTGGTTCATTTGCAGTTTTGCAGCTGAAGATGGTGGTTCGGTAAAACCATCGAAACTAGTCCTGTGAAAATTTGGTAAATATAACGCTGATTTTTGTTGTTTGACTTCTGAATTAGTCATTATCCTTAATTTTAAAATGCGCTATAGGATGAAAAAGGTATATATGTACAATAAAATATACAAAGAAGCCATCAACTTAAACGAAAATCTTGTTCTCTATAACGAGATTGATACTCTTCCAGAATCTAACCGAATGGTAATTCCAATGTAAAAAATACTTAATGCAAAGATTATTTGACTATGAATCAGTTACTTTCGTTGCTGTTTTTTTATCTGGCAAACTAATTTTTAGAAACTGTTTACGCAAATTGTAACCGAAGATATTCTCAGGCTTCCTACTGCAAATCAGCCTTTTTGGAACTGGCTTAGCAAGTCAATTGATTTACTTACGAATATTCACAATGAGCGACATTTATAGCGACATCATTAAATTATTTATTTTATATATTTTATACGTAATTCATTCGCTTCAGTTCCTCTATAAATGAAACTGATATTTAAAATTCAGCAGGACTCCAACTGTTCTAATCGCTTGTCATTTTTCTAGTTCTATTTTGTTTTAACTTACTGATACATTTTTAACTTCAAATTTAATAGCCTTGTGATTTTTCTAGTTCTATTTTATTTTAACTTACTGATACATTTTTAACTTCAAATTTAATAGCCTTGTGATTTTCTAGTTCTATTTTATTTTAACTTACTGATACATTTTTAACTTCAAATTTAATAGCCTGCATTACGCTCTCGGTATTATGATTTTACGTTAGTAAAAAGACAATGACTCAGAGTGGTAAAATGCGCTTGAAAGACATGAAATGAAAAACGATCTTCATATATATTTATCAAATAACATTGAAAACCATATCTATATTCAGAATATTACATAGAATTTTCAGTTTGAAGTTGATTTTAGAAAACTTTTAAATACAAACCTTTCGTAAAGTTTTGTCAGGACAATGGAACTTCATTTTTTCTTGAAGATCTATAGATTAAAAAAAAAATCTAATTAACAGCCTAGATGCAAATAGCATCATGCATTTGTTTCAAAATACTTAATAAAAATACAAAATTGCAAACTATATTTAAACATCACTTCCGTCTTGGCAAAGAATACAATAAACATGCTAAATGCTAGCTTACTAAACTCAAAGGTGTGGAGTTTTTTTCTAATAAATCAGGAGAATTATCACAAGGATAAAAATTTTAAATGAAAATATTCAGAAAGGAACTAATATAAAAGTATTTATAGGGAGGAGAAAACCTTTACTATCTGTACCTTTTAACATAAAAATACTCGTAGTACCTGAATCAATGCACAACAGCAAACAGTGCTAGACTTTGTTTTCTCTAAGAAACAAGCATTGTGATTTTGATCAAAGCAAAACAGTTGTAAATATTGGTCTATTTTTGTTAAGAAAAATTTTAATTATACGTAATTTTTTTCTAAATAAATATTTAAGATCATCTGTCCTTCTGAACGTCGAAATTGAAAAACTGCAATAACAAAAAGTATATTCATAAATGTATTGCATTTCCTTGAGGAAATAATTCAAGAAAAATCGTCTGTGTAAAATTTTGAAAAATGCATGAGTATCTTTCTTCGATGACATAGCTAAGACAAGAGATTGCAAATTCTTTGACTATTATTTGAGGCACGTCTTGTTTCGAGACGATAGAAAGCAAAGAACTTGTATTTGTGCTCATTAGCTAAATAAAACTAGATGATGCTGATTGCAAAACTAGAGCACAACGTTTTCAAACACGCGCAACGGTAGCGTGCCGTAGAACTAATGGTGAAACAGCTTTGTTTTGCTTTTAAAAATAATCCAGAAAAAAGCCAAGCAATTTCAGTAAGAAATTTCCGGGTGCAAATAACGAAATATTTTAAGCTTAGCTATCGTAAGAAATTTCAAACATAACAGACTGTCTTCAGAAATATGTCGAAAGAGAATTTCCCGCATCAATACGGATAGCTGGTACACCTGCAATATTCTCTGACTTTTAATCGGTTCCTATTAACTTCTGCCAAAATCTTTTTTAAAACTGTAGCTATAAATGGTTTCTCCAGCGATTCGTTAAATCTACATCCCCTCTTTTCGGGTTGTGCATAGCGTGCGTGTGTCTGTGTATGAATGTAATAGAATATTATGTGATATTAGAAATTCGTAAGGAAGAAATTGAGAGCATTTAAAATACCCATTCTTATGGTAAAAGCTTCATTCTAATCTTATTTACTAGTGCATTGACTGCACTTATTTTTAAAACTGGCAGAGAAACGTTTACTATAATCAAAAGACGGTTTTAACGCCCTTGTTATGTTACCTGGAACAAAATCGCTTGTATTTCACATGTTTTAACAATACTGAATGGCTTGAACAAATTTGCTACTACAATTAAGCCACAAAAAAATTCGTGCAAAAGAAAGAAAAATATATCACTTTAGTAAAGCGGAATGAAGCTCAGCAGCGGCCAAGCCGTGAAATCGCTCGGTTTAAATTAAAGGACACTATGTACTTCAAAAATGTTCATTGGTACATTAATAATCAAAAACAAAAAATAATATGAACAGCATCAAAGAATTTTGCATTATCGTTGAAGTGACGTCATTCGAATCATTTAATACTAAACTGAATTTTCGAGAGAAAGGACCAACCTGGACTTGGAATCGGTTGACTGTCTCTCGTCTGCTTTTCAGATGCTGGCTTACTACGTGAACAGAGAGTCATGGATATTGATGTGAAAGTTTCTCAACCCAGCAAGCAATTTGAAGCCGAATGGCGGTAAAAATGGTCACAGTTATGGAAAACGCTTCACCTAACAGAACATTAATAATCTTATTAGAAAAATACATTGAATTATACAAGAGAAAAAGTTTAGCATAGATATGAGAAAATCTTTCTAATCAAGAGTTCCATAAATTAAGTTGGAGTTCAATTTGTATTTAAGCATATAAGTACTATATGATTCTTAATTTGTCATTTATTCAACATCATGTACACTAAAACTAGCTCAAACTATTATAACTGTCAAACAGACTCCAGGTGAGGAAAGATCATGTTATTAAATACTAGCATAAGTAAATTAAAATATGTAAAAATGACATATAAAATAAAGAAAAACTGAGATAAAATTCTAACTTAATTTTAAATGGTACCTCAAGTGTCGTTTGGTTATTCCCTTTTCTCTCTCTGTATATAAATACTTATAATAAATATTTATGAAAAGAGCTGCCCAAAAATTTATCCTGGCCAAAGGATTATTATATAACGTGTGTGAAACACGCACTTGAATAATAACAAATGTGAAAGTTAAATCTCTTACCTAATTATAATTAAACAGAAACTTTTATCAACTAATAGTAATGATGCGATGTTATGCGCTTCTATTAAGAAATATAACAATTTTACCAGTATTAATCTGGTCATTCAATCACATTTTTTTCGCGGTTGCGTCTGTCCAGCTAGCACGTAGTCTGTCACTTTACCACCACCACCACTTGTGATGCTGAGAATATGTGAATGTACTTTGTAATTACAGAATAATGCGCGTGGCTCTTAAACCGGCCGTAATAGTGTCATCTTTATAAGCATCCAGCTATCATCATCTATGTAAACCCGAAACTTCATCACACTTGCAAATATAGATGTAGGTTTACTTTCATGATATAAAAGGAAATATTTAACAACATGAGCTTCCATTATACTGATAGCGCCGGCACCTTATAGAATACCTATTCGTTTTGCAGAATGACGGGCAATGTATGAAACGATTAACTATCATACATTTTCTAGGCATTCTATAGAATGCCAAATGACAAGCCGGCAAAGATAAAATACATCTGCGATTCGTTTCGAATATCTATGCATTTAATACGTAATCCCTATATTCAACACATTCACTCAATAATTCCATATTTTTCGTACATTTTCATACGTTTCTTTCTTTAATACGAAAGACATAAATTTTGTTTTGCACAACTTTCATTTTTCTTTATATATTCTGAATAAAAGTTTTTTTAATGGCACTCTCATTATTTTTCAAAATAACATTTTTATTTTTGAGGAGTGCACGTCTTTTAAATAATAGCCTAGCCATGATCTTTTTTCCTTATTTTGTCTAAATATCATTCGTCATTCAACAGAATGTTCAGGTATTATGAACAATGCCTAGAGAGAAAGTATATAATAATTCTTCTGTTTCATACTTTGCAAGGTATTTTATAATATATATATATTACATATATAAAATACATGTAATATATGTAAATAAAATATATATAAAGTACATGTAATATATGTAAATAAAATATATATAAAGTACATGTAATATATGTAAATAAAATATATATAAAGTACATGTAATATATGTAAATAAAATATATATAAAATATATGAAACAGGTATTCTATAGAAAGGCGGCGTTTGATACATTGCCGGTAACATAAACATAAAATAAAAGACGCAAATTATCGCAAATATAATATTTTTTTCTTTCATGTTTTATTTTTGTCCCCCTCCTTATACAAAAACTCACATTATTTATTTATTTACTTATTTGCACATTTCTCTCCCACGCGTATTTTCCCCTTAAAAAACGGGGTGGGGGAGAATAAGCGAGCAATTATGGTATATAATTATTAATGAAGAAGAATGGAGCTGCAATGTCTTCAAAACACCAGTCATTAACTCCATAATGAAATTACCATCAATACGCATAGGTTCAGGAAATTGTGAACAGTGCAGCTCCCCTCATTTCTTCCAGAATTGTAACGCGAAAAACATACGAAATCCGCAACGAAATAAAACAAAAATCGAAGAAAAAGGCTCGCAAAACATAAAGCGAAAACTTTAAATAGAGAACGGGTAGGAACCGAATGATTTCGATTCCTAGTAGCATAACGCTACATGCAGAAAAGGTGTACCATCTAAACAAGGTCACCAGGCTGGCAAAAGCAGATGATTCATTCAGATTATCTCGGATTGTTTTAGTATCTTTTCTGTCAACTGTAGCCTATTTAAAATGCGCAGCATCCGGAACATCAGATTTTTTTCTGTCTTCAAAAGGATTTGATCCTCAACAGAATGTCTTTGTTAAATCTTATTAGCGATGCCATACTTTCTAAGAAAAAGTACATTTATAAAGCTATTTAAATATCAGAAATGTCATTAGGGAAATTTGTCCAAAATTTCCAGCCCCCCCCTTTTTTTTTCTTTTCATATCTATTTTAGGTTAGTAAAAACGGCAAAAAAAAAGTACAGAAATACACAAAAAATATATATTTAAAAATTATGTCGCTTATAATGAGATCAATAGGCAATTAATAAACTTGTCAATAATGAAATAATGCTCTAGAATATATAATTAGAAATCTTATGCTACAAAATTATCAATAATTAACTTCGAATTAATTTTAGAAGACATACAATTTCAAAGCCTAACTGAAAAATAATCTGGTATAATGTACATTCATTCCTCCCTGATGTATTTCCTTCTTTTGGAGAGGGGGATTATTTCGTTATGATTTGAGCATTGCCTAGGAAACGCCCACTAAATCACCAGATGGCGTTCTACTGCCTCAAAAGCATTCACCTCTTCAAAGACAAGAAAACTGCTATAAGCATTTGAATTGGCGATTTTTCCTTCGCATTCATGTGCGTCATAAATAATATAGTATATCAGCATTTCAAATCAATTTTAATTCAACAAAATGAATGGATTATGTAAAACTATAAATTCTGATGGTATGAATAATAGCAGCATTTATTACATTAATAGTGTAAATTACATTTTCTCGTGTTAGAATAATAATAAATATTGTACACAGTTTTCGGATGTATTTGTTATAATGAAAGTACTTAAACTTACTAAAAGAGGCAATGGATTAGTTAAATTGCATATTAAAAAAATTTTAAACATTATTTTCGTTTAATAAGACTTAAAAAAAGTTTTCATTTTATAATTTATTTTGCTGAAATACAATTAACTGAGAGCCTCCCCTCCTCCTAAATTTTAGCCTCAAAATATTCCTAAGCAAGAAAATTCTCTTTACATCCATTTTTAATAAAATCAAGTGCAATTTTATTAAAACACCATTTACACTTGAGGAGTTCGGAATTTGAAAATATACATTTTGAGCATTAAAAATCTCAAAACTAAAACATTAGAATAACAACGTATGAAATTTTAGCGTTTTATGTACTAAATTCACATAAAAAAAAATAAATAAAAAAAAAAATTTAAAAAAAAAAAAAAAACCTTTGCTTGCGCATATGAAACCGCAATTTTATCTGTTTTTTGGGAAGATTATTTTTTGATTTATCGGATACTGTACAGTTCGACACTGCGAAATTTTGGGATGATTAATTTGACAGGTAAGATATGCGGAAAATTTGAACATCAAATGTCAAACAATTCTATAATGAATATGAAGGAAATCGCTAAGAACACTGTATTGTCACCACAAACTCATGTAAGCAAAATGTTATGAAAATCAACTTGGTAGAAGAAGCAAATTAAAAATGACATTCAAAATTTGACTCTAACAGAAAAGCCAAATTAATTAAAGCGATGTAAAATGTAGTATAAATCTTTAATTAATACGAGACTATGAGAAAATTGTAGGAAATTTTTGCTTCGTCAAACAGGATGCTAAAACACAGATGTTTGCAGAAATTGTCAGGTAAGTTTAGTAGATTAAACTACAACAACCGGCCAGTGCATACGTATTATTATTAAAATATAAAGGTACTTAAGACAGATTATTAAAAGATGGAAATTATTAAGAAATAGACTCATTCATGTGTCAAAGGGCCACTTCGTGGCCAGCGGGCGGTATCAATCCTCTTAACTAAGGCACCCTCTAACTCTAAGGCACCCAGCCTTGTTTTCAGATAATTTCAGTCTTTTTCGGAGATATTCATTTTAGAGAGCTGATATTCAACACAGATATTTATCTGTGTTCTCAGAAATACTAATCAGTTTGAGAAGTGATTTTAAAAAATACGGTCGTTAGGAGGGGAATCATTGAAATTAATTTGTTATACCGGAAAATATAAAAGATAAATGGACAATCCTTACGGTACATGGAATGGCCATGGCTCTCAGCTCTGACAATTTGGCAGGTCAGGTGAATGTTTGTTGTCTCGGTTTTGAGCAGAAGGTTAGAAGAACTTCTGAATGACAGAAATCAACGTCTGGTCCCTTCCTATCATATTTTTCCTTTTCACTTGTAATAAAGAATAAGAAATATGTGTCTGATTATTTACATATTCTCTTAAAAAAATTATGCTACATAATATTATTAAGAAAAAAGTCTTTGGAATTCTAGATATGTGTGGAGGAAAATAACTTTCTCGAAAAATTAAAAGGTCAAGAAATCTAATTAAACGCTACCAAAACTTGATAATATCTTTTTCTTAATTTCCGTAAATGTTTCATTAAAGCATTTATTACGGAACCAGTAAATTATTTATTATACAATAAAGTGCATAAAAATTCAGGAAAAACAAAACAATCTTATGAAAGTTGGAATTATATCCACATTCTCAATAGATAACACACAACTGTCGAAATAACTCAGCATGAAAGTAAGAAGCTAGTCAGATAACATATACCTAACTTTGATGTCTATTTTAAAAATTCTTTCTGATCGGAATTTAAACAGCAACTATCTACTGGCTTCCTTAATTGTCAGTGCTGAGAGCCTCTGCCAGTCCATATCTTATAAAAATGTTAATTTATTCACATGTTTATGTCTAACATATTAAGCAATTTAAAAACATTCTATGTACGAGTGAATAATTGTCATCTGTATTTTAATAACATAGCTATGTATCACATTTTATACTATATAATTAATAAGCTATATATTCCACATTATATTGTAAAATTCGATTACAATATAATAGTTTATTCGCACTCTTGTAGCAATCTTGATATATCTTTATTTTACTGCTACCATATCTATGAAAGAAAATAGTAATATTAATTTTCATAAGAGACTGAATGAATCCTAACATTTCTTAAATCCGATCACTAATCCTGAAAGATTTTCAGAACTTTTGAACCTGGAATCTCTCTAAAATATTCATATGGGGAAAAAAAATTAAGGTTACAGTTTTAAATTAAAGGAGAATAAACATTTAAAAGAAAATAATTTTAAGAATACTGTCTTGAAAAATACAGCTACTTTTATTTGAAAGATACAAATGGAACTGAACATTGAAGTTCATTTTCTCAACATAATTTGACTGAATATATTTGAGCTCACAGTTCAAAATTTTTATTTTTTCCAAAATTTCCATAAATCAAAGGAAGAAAGTGGATGGAAAAGGAATATGGGAACATTTAATACAGATAAACGCTAAATTCTTTCTAGAAAATAAAAGGTAGTTACGAAGTACATCGATAACATAGGGCCACTAAAACTGAATTAATTGCATTGCCTTAGTAAGAAAAAAAGGGGGGAGAAAGTCTATTGAACTTTCAGTAAAAACAACTTTTCCGAAGATTTCAGTCAAAAATTTTAACGACTTTTTCGGTTAAACAGTTTTTAAAGTTTAGGTAAAATTCGAATGGCTCACTACACCTCCCCCCCCCCAAAAAAAAAAAAATTCTAGATTTCAAGTTTCAAATTTATTTCACTCGTGGGATTCGAGAATTCAAATGTCCGATATATAATTTTCGCGAACTTTTAAAAGAAAAATTGTTTTCGGCAATTTCACAAATCCTCAAATTCCGATTCGTTGAAAAGTAAGAAATCTGGAAATTCAGGAAATCAGTTTTTTAATAAAAATATATATAAAAGTTTGATTTTTAATATTTTTATTGTTATTTTTTTAAAAAAGAATTCTTGCAGAGAAACATTAAATTTTAGTAATCCTTCTGAGTAAATAACAATCTTCAGCACGGTTAAGTCAGAGTGTAGCAGACAGATCTAATGTCAATATCTTAGAACAAAAACCATCGAAAAACCAGGTCAGAGAAGACTTCTTGATGACGACTTCTCAGTTATTGCAACACCAAGCTGTATTTATCACCTCTTCTGGACAAGAAAACAAATGCTCCACACAGAGACCTGAATCACGTTTCGTCCCCAAAGTCGTTGAAATTCAAAAAATAAAAGGCTCTCGCTATCACGTGCAAAATGGCGTCGCTTGCCAAAGCTGTTAGTAGATAAATGGTAAAAAGGATGGAACAGTTTAATGCAAGCAGTTGAGAAACTCGAGCATCGAATTGGGGACATTTTGTTCGTGCTGAAGATTTTAAATGCAAGAGAAGTTCCGATACCTGTCCTTATCTTTGCTATAAATAATTAATTATATGCACCAGTTTGTGTATCTTAGTAAAATCTTTTCTTTGGTGGTGATAAGCAGAATATATGTCAGAACGTTAGAAGAGACTATTAGTTTCCTAACTCAATCTACCAAAATTCATGATTCAAATGTGCCCTGTGTCATTTCGTGCTCTTCGATTATAAAATTTTGGATAAGCATTTTCCAGTTAAAAATAAATAAGTAGCAAATTTAACAGTATTAAAATATACAAGTACTTCGCCTTCTCTTTTTAAATAAAAGTAATACCAACTGCTGTCGAACTCTACAACTAAATCTACTGTTGATTCAAATTGAATATCAAATCTCAAACAATTCCGATTTTAAAAGCTCTTTTGTCGAACGGAAAATGATATCAACAAAAAATATCAAACATTTAAGAATATATAAACCGTTTAAACAAACTTTAAAGTATACTTGCAATCTATATGTTAAACAAACTTCAATTATAATCACTAGATTTAAATTTTATAGGACGCAAAAGTGTACGTCAGAAGTACGGTTAGAAGTTTTGCAATCGATATATTATTAAGATGTTAGAAACCTATTTTACTGATGACTCGCATGAAATAACAGTTATTGCGAAAGTTTCATTTACAATCCCCCCCCCTCTGAGATAAAATATTTTTAATGTTAAAATCGAATGACCGATCTCTTGCCATCTGATTACTGAGATATCCATGGTACATACTGCTCAAGTGATAGAAAGAAGAAAATTTGTAACAGTTTTCATTTAATATAGCCATTAGCGTTCGACAGTCAGTGGTTATGATATGCGTTAATTAATCAATAAGGTGAACTCATACATGTATGTTAAGGTTCTCTAAAATCAGTATACAGCAGTCAGTCGACGAGTTATGCATCCCGGAAAATTACTGGACCTATGGGTAAATTATGATCAGTATGTTAATGAGGCTTCTTTTACAGTGAGATCTTCTAAAACCAAAAATATAGACTTATTTAATAAATATATTACAGATGGTAGTAAAAATCTGTCAGATTGTCCTTTTTAGGCTCTTAGTACATTTGCATTATAAGAGTTTATCAAGAAGCTTTATAAGAGTTAGAAGTAGAGACGGTTGTGTGGAGATGTGCAAGTCGCACTTACAAGGAGCATCGCTTTCCAAGAGGTCAATAATTTTTTTAGAATTAGTAAACATATTTAATATGTTTTAACATTAGAGGTGCAGCCCCTCCCCCCAAAAAAAATATCAGATACGGGGGCGCTCACTTCATAAATCCGCCACTGACCGGAGGTTTAGAAACTTATTAGAAAGGGAGACTTTCAGAGCTTATTTACAAGCTAATAAACAACATAAAACCACCAACAAAACGGACTGAAAAGACTATCGCATTTCCTCGTGCATGCACTCGTGGTGAATATAATTGGCAAGTCCAGCTATATTCTAGTACATGTTAACACGTAGCTGTTGATTAAGCTTACTAGCTTATTAACTGTGCGACCAGCGCAACACTGTGTACGCTGTAATAGCTATGCTAACTGAAAACCGTGCAACAATTTTCGGAACGTTCAACATTCAGTCACGTGATTAGAGACTATTCATATAATTGCATATATTAATAGCTCTATAGTCGAGCTGCAGAAGATCAGACTATCAAATATGCCATTTTTCATCTTCGAAAGAAACAGAACTTCTAATATTTCATAAAAGTACGGACTCTGGGTGTTGTGGATTTAGAACTTTCTAGGCGAACAGTAGCACTTAACAAGTGGAAATTTCTTATTCGAGAAAGTTAATGGATATTTTACAAGTTTTAGTATAGAACTTAGAAAACTTCTTATGCGCAGGCTTTTTATCAGAATTTTACCGTACAAATTACTTAAGGAACTTTAAATATTCAAAATGACAGTAATTATCTGCATAATTTACCAGAAGTTCGGAATATTCCATGAATAAGAAAAATTCACGATGTAAATTCTACGATTTTCGGGAGAATTCCTTATCCTCAAAAGACAAAAATTCCGCATGCCACACAGGCCGAAATAAATCAATTAAGTTACCTAAATAAAAATATGAACATGTAAGAATGAATGATGCCTAACCGTATAGTACCTTTATCTGCTTTTAATTGATATTCTTAGTACACCGCATTTCTTCGGGAAGATTGGTGATATCGCTGAAGTTATTAAATCCATAATTCTTTAAAGAACTAACAGAATCTTAGAATCGTAAGAAAATTTTTACTACTTCTATAACGGAGAAAAATCAGCGAATGACATGCCGTTATTTATTTAAAATGAAATTGTCTTAATTAAAGCGCTAAAGCCAAAACACCTAATTTTCTACAAAGTAATGACTACAGCAAGAGAATGTCAGTCCTCTGACACCTAAAAGTTTTATATTTATAATTATTTAAAAAAAAAAAAAAAAAGAAAGAAAGAAAGACAGATATAGAGACTTTTTTTTTTTTTTTTTTTAACTACTGCGAGAATATACATAAAGACCAAATTAAGGTAAGAATTCTTACCTGTAATATTTCAACCCTAGATCTTCATCTTCAAGGAAAGGACCTTTCCATTGGAAATCATCAAAAAAATGTTACGATAAGATTTATTCACCCAAAGCTAAGTACTACTCCTCTCATTGGCTTTGAATTTCTCGATTGAATTTTAAGGAATGGCAAGTGTCGCTTGGGGTGATGATGTACCGCGCCAAAGAGAGAGAGAGATGATAGTATAAGACTCGGGCATCGAGTTGGTTGCCGTTGGCAACCATCCTGTACACAGAGACTGGCCACTGCAGTCGCGCGGCCAGATGCAGCGGATCAGCGATCAATGGATGGTGGCCACACCTGTGTTCCCCGCACCAGTCCTCCCCGCCGCCCCCACCATGCTTTACCTGAGGTATCTGCTTCTTCTCGGCCCACCCCTGAAGAGGCCCAACATCCCGGCATCAGCTTTGGTTTTCAGCACCGGGTTCGTTTGAGGGGTTTCTTTCCAGGGATTGTTCTAGCTATTTATTTATTCCAGCGTTATGGAACGATAGCAGCTATGATCAGTGATTGATGCCGGAAGTTGAAGACGAGAATAAATCATTTGGACGGAACTAAAAAATTTTGCATCAATAACAGGAAGTCTTAACACTCGCTCTCTGTTATCAGGAATGAAAAGAATGATTCCTCAGGCTTTGCCATTGCTTCAGACATAGCGATAATTTACTACAAATCGGTTAGGATTTTTGGACTAATTAACAGGTCCAGTGAAACGCTATAAATTTACTTTTAATACATACTTGCATTTTTGGTATTGGCTCAAACATATCATAAGTTATCCCTGGATATATATATAAGCTTCATCCCTGGAAATGCGTTCACAAAAGGTAAAAACATTATCGGCAACTGCTACATCCCTTTTGTTTCTTTATCTACGCAATGAAATTTGGCAAATCTTTAGCAAAGAATACAGGGAAGCCATGTCATAATGTATAGAAGGGATTAGATGGATTACATAGAAGGTAGGCTGCTTAATTTCCGCGTGAAAAAGGTTCATTTCATAATATGATTAGACAAAATTTACTCAACAACTTCAAGCTACCACACATAAAACATGAGCGTATTTTATACGCATGTCATTCCCAAGATATCATTCCTAGAATTATATTTAGGGGAAAGGCGTTTAAGTACTTTATATCAACTTTCGACAAGAAAAATTCGCTAGCATTTACTGAATTTAATGATATATTTTTGCTCAAATTTTAATTCTACTAACGATAAATTATTAAATTCCCGCAAATTCACTCATCTTACCGACTAAATGTCAAAATGCAGATTGTTGTCCCAGATGTAATAAATAAATAATAGTAATTATTAATAAGATTATAGTGCGCCATTATTTCTATTGTATAACTGAACGTATACATTATGTGATTTTTATTGCAAAATAATTAAGATTCTATGTTACTCATTATTTCTATATTACTTATTATTTATATCACCAGGATATTTGGCCCACCTTTGTATGAATAGATAAGATTGCTAAAATAGTACGACGTGGTTCGAATCTGGAGAACAGGCTAATTGCACGAGCGTTTCGCAGTTTGCCCCATATGCAATATATACGAATCAGTTTGCCTTCGAAAGTCCTTCACTAAAACAATTCTCCTTTTAGCTGATAGCACTCACTTGCTTTACTAATATGATAAAATAATCTCCTTAAAAACCTTGCTCGTCCGCGTAAAATTGTTAAATGTAATGTAGAAATACACATTACTACGAGTAATAAGTTTGAAAAGCTTTCAACTAACTGGTCTCAGTATGTTATTTGACATTATTAAATTCTTCAAAGAACTGGGAAACAAAATCATGAGAATTTCCCTCCGTGACATTCTTAGTAAAATTACTGCAAAAATACCTGAAAATCAATCCACCAGCAATTCCATAGACAAAATATTTATTGCATTTTCGCTGTATGAGGATATCTTTTGTGCTGTGCACAATAAGTAATAGACTGATGCTGATTATTTTTATATGAATTTTGCATGCATATGCCTCTTTGTCAGTACCGTCAAATAATTAATTCTTGAATATCCCACTAGCAACTTCATAGATAAAATATTTATCATATTTTCGATATTTGAGGACCTCTTTGGTACCAAGTACATTAACTATTATATCCATACTGATTATATTTATGTGAACTTATTATGTATATAACCTTATTTTAAATGTATCTTGCCAGTGAAATATTTAATTCTTGAATATGTATTTAATGTGTTTATAAGTTACTGCTGTAATTCTTTATTCGTCAATGGATTCAGAGTGTTAAATTGTTTTGCACTGCCTTCTAATGTTTCTCTCATAGCTACATACTTCTCTTCATCACCGGTTCGACGGCTTTGAGCTTTCTCCCATTCGACATTCTTTAGCGTAATACTTCTTATTCCCAGCTTTACTTCATTATTTTTAAAATGATTAATCAATTAATTAAAAAAACTAATTTAAAAATAATATAAAAATCCTTCTTGAGTACATCTTTAGGTTATTGTTTATTATCATTCGAAATTCTCAAAATGTTCTACAAAGGGTAGGGCTTTTGCCCAGGTACACTGGTGTTTAGATACCGTTCTACTGAGGAATGATTAAATAAATCAAATGTAAATTTTCAGGTATTTTGTTGAAACTTTTTTGCAGATTTAACAAATACTGAATAAACCGATCTCAGTATATATATATATATATGTATGTATGTATAGAATTAATTAATTAAATGTATTGTATATAAATTCAATATAATTAAATAATACTTAAATTATATACACATATATATAAGCATGCATACCAAAAAAAAAAAAAAAAAAGACTGGCAGTGCTGCAAGATTAATACAAACAAAATGAAATGAGGAGGCTGATTGGGCATTTTTGCGTTTTCCCAATTGCAATCAATTTTGAATATGATCCATTTTTTTGCCATTGGAAAAGTTCTTCACGGACGCATACTTTCCCTTAGGCAGATAACTCTTGAATAATCAAGTACGGTGGACAAAAAAAAAAAAAAAAAAAAAAAAAAAAAAAAACAAGGGGACAGTGATTTAAAAACCTTAAACACAGTATTATTTAAAGCTAGAAATCGAGAAACATATTTCTCTAGAAAAAATGTTAAAATAGGAATTCTCTACACGAATTCCTCAAATACGAAAGATTGCACAATTAAATTTTGTCAAAATTTCGCATTTCTAGTTACTCTTATGTTAATGGTTTTCTTGTAATTAAAGAAGATTTTAAGAGAAACAGAATTAAAACTAACTGCTGCAGGAGTCGTAATTGGGCGCAGCCCACCTGACCGACTGATGCCTGCTTTATGGCTATAACTGCAACAGGCGTATAGTGCTTTCGTAGAGGACTTTTCTAAGGGGAAATTTGATCGTACTTACAAACAGGGAAAGAGAGGAAAGTACTATGCATCCAAAACCTTCGCTGATAGTTGCCGTATATTGAATTAGCATTGTAACTTATCAAGCCTGAATAAACTTTTTACAAAAACAAAAACAAAACAAAACCGCGTTTCAAATTTATGTAAATTTTAAATAATGTAAAGAATTTTCAAATGTCAGACATATTGCAATTCTCATATCCATTTTGACAACACTAAAACGTTTTCTCTGTCTGCAATGTATGAAAAGGTAGTTGTGATAGAATTCAAGGTACGAGTGCAAAGGTAAGGTGATTACGATTTCATTCAACACAACAACGTAGTTTTCAGCAGAAGCATCAATCATGTGACTGAGATCAGAAGAAATGAGATTTCGCTTATTTCCAATAAATGTCCTCGCTTCACCCCTCTTCTTCATCGTCTGCTATCCGAAAGTAGAAATACTATTCTCTCTGTTACCTTTTCCTACCCCCTTTCCATTCCATTGTTCTCCGAATCACGAAAAAGTTCGGTCAACTCATTTGATTCCTTACAAGAAAATTTAAAGAGAAATTCTAGAAACTCGTCTCGTAATGTCGTTTGACAAGCGAAACATGTTCGAAACGAGAAATAATCGAACCATCAGGGCATTGTGTTTTGGAAACCAAACGGCAGTTGAAAGAAAATCGGTTTGTGGGACTAACCTAATGGACGATGCTCGTCACAATGAGGGAGTTGTGCAGATTAATATTCTGCCAAATTCACAATTGTCTAATTATAGTATTCGTCTACTATATCAGGGATTCTAAACTAGGGAGGAGTTCTCTCTTAGAATGAACAACATAGTTTCAGGAATTTAGTTTTACTTTATGAATTCAAAAATGCATTTTTATTCAAATTTGTTGTTCATCAACATTTTCTATAATTTTTCTTGTTTAAGCGATAGAACATATTACAAAATAGTGTAAATTTAAGTAAACATATATGCATTTTCTGCATTCTGGAATGGAGAGGGGGGAAGGAGGATCCTCCAGGAGAGGTAAAGGGATTGCATGGAGTAAAAAAGGCTCAGAACCTCTGGTTTATATATTCTTCCAGGAAGCAATGTAACGATAAAAAGTTTTATACGGAGTTAAGTTATCGTTCTTTAATGTTTAAAATAAATTAAAAAAAATATAAATCATTGTATTCCTTAGCCTCCCCCTCCGCGAGAGGAAGGAAACTAATTGACCATCTCATATCTAGTCAAGTGTAAAAACTGAAAGATACAATAAAATAGTATCCTTGAAAATAAAGCTTTCCTAGCCATGGGAAAGAAAATAAAGCTTTCCTAGTATTTTTTTATGCTATCTTACATGGTAGCATTTGTTTATGCTATCTTACAAGGTAGCATAAAAAAATACCAAAATTTTATTCAGAAGCTTGTATTGTTCTTAAATCTGTTTAAAACTGATAAACAACATATTACTCTTATAAGGAGGATAACAACAGATTTTATGGAATTTCTCGTTAATATCTTATAAATAATAATGATCTCAAATTTTTAAATCTTACGTCAACACCTCTAACATAAATCCTATATTGATAACTACTATAAATTTACCTCAAAATTAATAAATGTTAAAGACAGAAGCTATAGATAGTTCATGTCATCATATTGGGGTTTGAAAGGGTCCCACAGGGTCTAAAGTATAATCATGATATCTCATGTAACACTAGCTTAAAAAAAAAAAAAAAAAAGGCAGCACAGCCAACACCTTCTAGATTGCTACGGTGTTGGTACAGCTGACTGCCTCTCCCTTCTGCAGGTACTTAACACCAACAGAAACTTATTAAATTAATAGAGAAAGAAAAGAAGAGGAACAACAGCAAACGGCGAGATCATATCAATAACCACTTCCAATCCGGAATGCAAATATCCTCTCTTCATCAAGTCATCAGTCACAAACCCAATCCAATCCAATCCGACTTAAAGAATAAAACGATTACTCCACGATAACCATCACCAACGAACTCGTCACTTATCTGTGGAAGGATGGATAATCCGAACCCATGTGGACAGAAAAAAAAAGAGAGAGAGAGAGAAGAGGCGTCTTTGCGTGACAGCTATGGGGGTAAGAAGGGGGAATAGGTCTGCTCCCTCATCATAACCACCATCCATCGCTTTTAGTCATTCCAGTCGGCCTCCTCCCTTTTCATCCGTCCTCCCCTCGATGACACAAAAGGATGCTCGCACAATATAAAAAGGATGGATTTTTCTCCCACTGTTCCCACAAAGTGTTATTAGTGTTAAATGTCCACTAACAAGGTGACTCGTATCAACCTCCCCCCCCCGTAATACTATAAAAGGTGGTAATAAAGTGACTTGGAAAAGTGAAATTTTACGGCCGGTTCAGAAGGGGGGATTGGGAAACGATGTATTTCATGTGGTTGCAAAAGGACTGGAAAAATATTAACAGAATTAAATGTTATTATATTAAAGTTCTGCGAAAAAAAAAATCAGTTCCTAATTGCATGATTTTAAAACGTAGTTGAGATATTGAGACAAAAAATTAAAGTTTAAACTTGAATTAAAAAATAAATATGTAAATAAAAACTTAACATCTCAAAATTTTATATAATTAAAAATTGGGAAATAAACTAAACAGAAGGAGGGACACCTGCAAATATTTCACTTCTCTTCTTTAAAATATTTAATATAGAAAGATTATAACCAATTTGTAGAATTCAATACTTATTGTTGAGGCCATGACAATGACAGAAAGATTAAGACTGCTGAATACTGGAAGTTCTACCCGGGTTTGATCCCGGGCAAACAAGCTGACTGCTTAACTGTTTTTCGTGGTTTTCCTCGTGTGTAACGTGAATACAAGCCAGTTTGCCCTTAGAAAGTTACTACGAAAGCATCCCTCTTTTTTGGCAGGTACTCCTCGAGTACTTTGCCACAATCCAACCAAACCACTTTTGATAATCCTCTAACACTGTTTAAGGCCTCTTTCCCCTTAGGCACATAGCATTCGTACGCTTAGCCATATAACCTAACCTGAACTAAGTTTGCATTTGCATGAATTCAAAATTCAACTATGGGTTAAAATTAAATTAAAATTAAACGTCGAGTAAAATTTAACATTAAATTCTTCGGTGATTGTTTCTACATATATTTTAACGTTAAAATGGTATAACAAAAAACATCAAAATATTAAAATCTTATATTGCCATTTTGAAAAAATAATAATAAACTAATAAATCAAAAGAAAAAATATAGAAGGAAATACTGCAGTTTAGAAGTGTCTACAAAATCTGATCATCATTCAGTTTTACATTTGGATGTCGACGATGCCGTACGAAGAAATATAGTTCGATACATCATATGGTATTAGAAACGTTTTATACCATAGTATTTCATGCAAAGTATTATTAAAAAGTAAAGATAAATTTACTTTTCATCCACAGATGAGCAACGTGCTATTGTAACATCGTAGAAAAATAAAAAGATCTTACGTATCGTCAACTGGCAGTAAAATGCGTTTGCGCTTGCGGTTTGGACTTTTTCGATAGCTGAAAACAATAACACCTTTTTGAGATATTAAAAAACGGTTATATTTAAAATTTTAATTTATCGCGTAGTCAATACAGTGAAACCTCACCAAAATAGCGACAGAAAACAATATTAAATTATGAAGTGCAAAAACCATTTTACTTCTCTCCCCCCTTTTAATCCTTTGAAATAAATATATAAATATTAATTTTTTAGATAAAGCTTTCAGGTATTCTCTGGTTTATTAATGAATTATTTCTATTAAAATTTCTTTCGCTAAGTTACTAAAAATTCTAATAATTTATCTAAGCATTATTTTGCAGTATATCTTTACGAGGAAATTTTTCAAAGCATTGTCACTGATGTTAATAATATTACAAAGGACTACTTCTGAAACTGGTGTGTATGTGTGTATTTAATTATGGCAAAGCTCGCTAGGGTTATCTGCCTAAAGGGAGGGATGCCTTTGTGGAGGACTTTCTAAGGGAAACTGGCTCGTATACACGTTACACATGGGGAAAACCAACTTCTGAAACTGGAAAATTATAGTTATTTAAAGGAATGTAAAGAGTTTTCTTAGTTTCACATTATTAATAAAACTGCGTTTTTATGCGGCTTTAGTTAGTTAGTATGAAGTTTTAAAGGCTGGCTTCTCTGTCTCTTTAGTTCAGAACTAAACTTGAAATCGATTTTTTGATGCATTCTACCGAACATATATACCTACTTATGATGACAATATTCCACAGTGATTATTCTCAAAATTAATAAATGGATTGCTGACAGTCATCGTTTGGGTCCTAAAAGTGAAAGTTTTTTAAATCAAATCAAAAGAGAAATTTAAATGAAACGAATATAATCTAAAGCTATTGGATAGTACGAAAGACCTTGAAAGAAAAACGTGATTCAAACGCGGTAATTTTATTATTATTATTATTATTTCCCTTTCCTTTCCTGTGAATTGAAAACAGTAAAATAAAATGTGCAAAATAATTACCCATCAAAATTAAATAAACACGCATATAATATATATATATATAGAGAGAGAGACCCTTAAATTTTATTTATATGCAGCCAAAAGTAAATTGAGCACTCATAAAGAATAAACTCATAAGGTATTTCTCCCACTTTCCTAGCGTGCCTTCGTGGTGTAACGGTAGCACGCTGGGCCGATATTCCAGAGGTCCGTGGTTCGATTCCCGGCGAAGGCGATTGCTATTTTTCATCTCTCTCTCTTGCTTCCAATAAACCTAATGACTGTACAAGTGGCGCCCGAACCAAAAGGGTTGTGGATGATGATTCTCCGCACCCAGGATTTGGCGACTAGGTCCCCTAAAACCCTAGTCGCCCTTTAAAAAGGGGAGTATATACGGTATTTCTCCCACTTTCTTAGCGTGCCTTCGTGGTGTAACGGTAGCACGCAGGGCCGGTATTCCAGAGGTCCGTGGTTCGATTCCCGGCGAAGGCGGTTGCTATTTTTCATCTCTCTTGCTTCCAATAAACCTAATGACTCTACAAACTGGGACACAGAATTTTAAGAAATAGCAAAAGTGATAACATAGAAATGACATACATAAGAATGATTATAGTAAGTGAATTTTTCTTTGACAATTTTGGTTTGAAATCCTTTGTTAGCAATCCCACGGTTTTGTATCTCATATGATACAGAGTCGTGCAAAAAAAGGTGTTTTTTACCCAGCATGCAGTTAGAAAAATTATATACGTCACAAAAGAATCTGTTTTTAGACTATCACCTATAATTCTGGATGATTTTGGTCTCTTGTTCAAGCAGTCGCCTTAGAGAAGCTATGTTCAGTAATGAATATTAATTTATATTCTAAGAAATACTGGTTACTTCACAGAATGTCGCGAAGAAAAGAGTTCCATACCTAATATTATTTAAGTAAGTTTTGTTAACGGCAAGTAGATCAGCGTATTTCAAAGAACATTTCGTTTGGTATCAAAAGGCAGACTTCGATCTTCGGATTATTTTTAAAATCGCCATCTTCATCCTGAAACGCACATCACAGCCGGAACAAGGTGCCTGGAACGAGACTTCGGTGTTCCGGGTCAAGCGGGACCTCCTCCTTCAGCAACCGCAGGGGTGGGCGTTCCGAGCCGCATCCCGTGCGCGGGCGCACTCCGAATGTTGCCTTCCAAGGAGCCGTGTCTCATCGATTTCCTCTTCCGGCGCGCGAAGGTGGACCGCGGAATGGCGAACGCGCCCCTCCCGCGTATCTTGGAGATCCCCCCTTTTTGAATCTGGCAAATTTTGATTACCTCCCAAGTTCTTTCAACGAATCATCACATTCGAAAAATATCAAAAATAAAGTGGTTAACATCGTGGTCACACAACCATATTTTAATTTTATAGACGTGTTTCTTGAAAGTATGTATGAGTCATTAGAAATGAAAATGCGAAACATTTCTTCTCGAGAAGTCCTCCTCAAAAATAAAAAATAAAGAAGCTCTCATTCCCCGAGAAAAATTTAAATTCTTGATAATATTATCCCAAATAAATTTAAATATAATTTTGCTGCAAATGATTGTTTAAATAATCAGATACTAATATTTCAGTAACATGATACAGAAAATAGAATGGGGAATTAACGTTATTAAACGTTATATGGATCTATTACATTCCCTCGTGTATACTCCCTCATGGAACATATGGCTTAAATATATAGCTAACAATCCAAAAATCCGTACTTCTAATACTGATGAGGGCACAGTTGATTTTTCAAGTTCCTCGCTTCGAAAATGCTTAACACTCTTAACAAATAACATGACACATGAAACATTAACTTAATGTACATTAAGGTAAACAATGGACATCTTTTCCACGTTTGAATTTTATGTTTAAAATACTCTTTGGAAGTAGCTGTGTGAAACACAAGCACTCTGACATTATAATTGCAATTATTTGCCCAGCTGCTAAATAATGTGGATTAAATGTTACAGAAAAGTAAAATAATATTAAAAGAAAACAGTTATTGCAGTTGACATTTCCAATGTATATGAAACGAAACTGTGAAAATTCGTAACGAATTATTTAAATATGATAGGAAGGACATATACGAGAGGAATTATAAAAATTATGATTAAAATTCCATCATTAAAATTTTCAGAAAAAACAGCTATTAAAGTGACCGACCGACAAACTGAGAATTTTGAGGCTGCTGTCATTCCACTTACTCAAAATTATAATTTTATCGTTTTATTCCTTAAATCTGACTCGACACTTAATAAAATTCAAATATATTACTGCCTCAGACTAAAGCATCTCTCAAAATGAGCAGTTAACATTTTATTGAAAATTTTCTTCAGTGCAACAAATATTATTCTTTACTCATTTTAACAATACTGCCTGATTTAAGATGAATTTGTGGCTCTGGAACAGCGATGAAAAAACGCGTTAATTAAACGCGCGCTGATTATTGCATCTATCGAATTCGCGTTAAATGTGGTTTACCACAACTGATTTCGAAACACGAAGTGGTCCGGATAACTGCACGTACAAATATTTGGAGCCTAGATAACAGGTTCTGAATCCAAGCTATTGAATTCCGGAAGTTATGAGTTCGGATAACTGGAGATCTGACCGTTTAGGCCCCTGACACTTACCGCCCGGAAACTAGAATTACAAATATGTCAAGGGCATATAACTGAAGTTCCAGATATTTTAAACTTAGATAACTGTACTTTTAATTAAACTATTTTTTACAGTTCGTATTCAAATGTTTTGAAGATTATTTTAAAGTTACATTTGGCATTCATGTATTTCAAAGATTGCTTAGAGCAAGCGAAATCGAAAGCAAAAGGCCAGCTCCTTCGAAGATTACCACAAGGCGGGTGCGCGTCTGGGATGGGTTGGAATAGGTCAGAGCAAGTCGATTCTAAGCCGCGTGCCGAACGAGGCATATCGGGAGAGCAAATCGCAGCCTGTTCGTCTCTAGGAGCTGACGTCACACGTTTGCCTTCGAATCTCACCATGGAAACAAATGCTTCGTTTTCGTTCGAAGTAAAAGAAATCCTTTACTCCGATGCTTCTGGCGTTAATAATCAAATTTCAGCGTATACATCCAGCAACTGGGTCAGGAAACAATGCTGTACACACTTCTAAAATATTGAATGACTGATTCCAATTTATTTAACTACCCCTCAGAAAATAAAACAAAAAAAGTTTCATTTATTACAAAAGTCAAATGATACCGCGCCTTGGTACTTAGTATATGGCTTTAGAAACATATTTTATTAGTGAAAATATCGCTGCAAACTGTTAAATAAACGTCCATAAAATTTAAAACTGGATGTACGGTAAATCGACTTGCTAATACCATAGCTTTCAGAGATGATCGTTTTAAGAAGGTGGTCGCGACAAGAAGATTCACTGTATGCGGAATTCCAGTTATTAAAGATTTAAGTCATTAATAAGTATGTTTATAATTATTATTTGTTTCATTAATTTAATATAACACATGACGGTATTTACTTAAGTGGGGGGAAACATTCTTGAAGGAATTGATTCTCTAAGGCAACTGGAGAAATTTGCGAAAACACTCATATACTCAGCCCGTTCGCAAGGATTCATGTCCAAGTAGAATTCCCAAAATTTAACGGTCTTATCCATTAGATTGGAACATCTGCTTTTAATTTACTCAGTTTAAAAAAGTAAAGGCAGACTGATTAAATATGAAGGATGTATTAAAATTCTTAGGATTTACCGAAAGGTATCACTCTGAGAGAAGCTACGTGAGAGAAAGCATGT
Organism: Stegodyphus dumicola; assembly: GCF_044657685.1. Classification (NCBI taxonomy): domain Eukaryota; kingdom Metazoa; phylum Arthropoda; class Arachnida; order Araneae; family Eresidae; genus Stegodyphus; species Stegodyphus dumicola. Next base: position 109,296,107 of record NC_140775.1, on the reverse strand, counting down.
AAATTAAATAAAAGAAGTTATAAAAGAAGGAAAAAAAAAAAAAAAATTGAGAACCAGCGCACTAAGCGATTTTATTTTCTTCATTTCTAATGGCTGATTACAAAACCATAAAACGGAGTTACAGATTACATTGTGGACACTTTTTCAGTTTTGCTGCTCTCTTTCGTGTTTGCGTGTTCCGCCTACAGCTGTCTTTGTAATGTGCCATTAAAAATAAAATTTAAAATATAATAATAATAAAAAATTGCTTACTGCTCTGGTTTTCAACCTTTTTTGCCCCAGGTACCGCTAGACGATCATTCCCCTTCCCTTCTTTTGCCAAACTCGAAAAGCAAAATGTTCACAAATCCCGAAACTTAAATAAAAGTAGATTTTTATATTCAAAAACTACAATTAAATGTTCAACAGGTAAACAAAAGGCTAACCTCATCCCCCCCTTAAAGTATGAAACTCTTTCCAGGGAAAAATTCCTAATCGGTTGAGAACCCCTAGTTCAGTGTTAGTAACACTAATGAAAGCGAGGGATGATATATGCATGCTAGCGTAATGCAACGGCCCAAAGCATCTGGAAAGCTCGTTTGATTTGGCTAATGTGATTATGGCGAATCACGGCAGTCCTCTAAAAGGGCCGTTCCCACTGGGGTTTATCTGAGCTATCGAACACAATTGACGTAGCCGACCCATCTACAAAACCAGTTTTTTCCCAAAGGGCAGCAAGTAGCAGAATCTGAACTGCAGTCACAGCGGAGCTAGTCGACACATTGAACTAACTGACTCCGTTAGCTCAGATAAACCCCAGTGAGAACGGGCCTTTAAGCTGCGTTCAAACGACGGTTTAAAGGGCATAAATGGTTTAAGCCGAACTGCATTGCTAGGCAAACAGTCTGTGTTACGTCACAAAATCTGGTTTAGGGCTCTTGGCTTAAAGTTCGAAGGTTTCAACTTTATGCCGACTTGGGATAAGTGTCGACCAATCACAGCGAACGCGCTAAACCTGAATGGGAAAACAGAGCGGGTAAGCAGTAGACACATCCACGCATGCGTAAATTTAGCTTCTCTAAGTGGGTGCGGCTTTTAAACCTTGTGTCGCAGGTGTAAACGGAACTCCCGCATTTTATTCCTTGTGACTATGCCTCTGTGACATTTACGTTGCCGTCTGAACGCAGCCTTAGACTAAGGGAAGAAAAGTCTTTGTGGAGGATTTTCTGAGAGCAACTTGCTTCTATTGCTGTTACATAGGAAACAAACAATGAAAATGCCCACGCAGGCAGTGCGTTCTCCGGAATTTGAACAAGAAATTTTGGAAAGAACTCCGCAAAAAAATTTGGAATGTCAATAAGGAATAACTTCGGAAATCAGGATTTGATACTTAAGGATTCCGATAATTTATCAAAGGAATAATTTCGAAGTATGCAGTGTGTTGGATAGTAGATCAATTAATACTTTCATCGGCTTCAAAACTCAAACGACGATTCGCAATTATTAAGACAAATTTCCTGTCTACCACATCATCAAACAGAAGGAATGTGTTTCAGACGACTTAAACCACGACAGATAAACAGGAAACATTTGCTCGCCTTAGATAACGAAAACAAATCCTTTAAGCTTTCGTATTATCTAGATAAGTTCCAGAAACAACTCCTTGACACACGGTGCCTTATTTCCTTCGTATATAGACACTCAACTGACGTGAAATGGATAGTTTAATTACTAAGCCTAAATGGCGATGGTAGACAACAAGTGTTTCTCAACTAAAATAGTTCAAGAAACGCTATATTTAGATGGAAATGACTACAGTTAAGTTATGGCATCCGAATAGCGTTAGAGACTGTGATATTCCATGCGGATTTACGTAGCATATCAGGAAAACAAAACACAAAATACGTCTACCGCAATATCCGGTGGACTTCAAACTGTCGCCTTCACCTTAAACCTACCAAGTCAGGATGAGGATCACTATCAAGTCACTCAAGCATCCGCCAGGCCAAACACAAAGAGGAGACTGACTACTTCCCTTTTCCTCCCAAACCCGACATTCGACGTGGTAAACGCAAATTTATGACCCTCTCCAAAGAACAACGGCACTTTGGGGGACACCTGCAGACGCCGCCAAAGAGTACTCATCGCCCACCATATGCTGATCCCCTTCTCCCCCGTGGAATTCGAAGGAATCACCTGTGCTCTTTTAGGTCTTTGTGCGTCTCCACATCTGTCGTCCAACAACCCCCTTAGGTGGTGGAAGTAAGAGACATGAATGCTTAGTTTTGAGCACCCCCATCTTCTGCCGACAATTTTCTTACACTAATTATTAACGAATTAATGAAAAGCAATGAAGATAAAATAAATTGACGCCCCTTGATATGCAAGTATATTATGGAAACGTCAATAGCCCTGTTCTGCTTTTACAATTTTTCCCCTCCTTGCTGCAACATTCTTTAGTATTTCTTACAAATTTCACACTGTTGAATCCAAATATATTAATTTTTTACTATCACCAAATTATTTTAAGGCTACCCAATAGTCACCCTTTTCAACACTTCGAAGATCTTATTCTTTCAGATATTCAAATCATATACTCTTTAAAAAAATATATTTACGAGAAATATCTATTGCAAATCAGCCAGTGAAGAAAATGCACAGCTGTGTCTGAAATTATTAGGTCTTTTCCTTATTAATCCTTTCATTACCGGTGGATTATGTATGTCCCAGAAAATATTAAAAAAATTCTAATGGGACACTATTAGAACATTAATTGCTCCATTGATAGTTGAAAATGCATATTTCAATTTCTTGACACAAAATCGCGCATACATCATAGCTTACAATTTTTTTTTTTTTTTTTTTTTTGATCCCAAAGTGTTAAAATTTTAACAGCTACTCAACTGTTAAAATACTCGACAATATTTTGAAAATTTATTTCGTCTAAAGTGAGGATATGGCCAGGTAAATGCGAGGTTCGTGAACTGTTGCTAGGATTAGATTTACGTATTTATAACGTCTGAACGTTACACGTTTCTGAGACGTATATGTCCCAGTGGCATTGTTTAGACCAGAATGTTTGTCCCAGTGATAACTATAATGTGCGTAAGTAAGGGTAAGTCTTTTCCCCCCTCCTTATCGGCTCCCTGGAATTATCATTTTCAGCTGTTCGCTTAACCTATATTATGTTGTGACTTTGGAATTTCTGGAGACTCATTTTAGAACTAATGGATGCAACCTAATAAATCGCGCAATTTTTTTTTTCATAATTTTAAAAATATTTCTTGTTGAGTTAGAGAGAAAATTTTAAATACTTATCTTTAACAAATAATTTTATAAGTTCTGTAAGAGACTTAAAATCTTTCTCGAGTCAATAAAGGCTTCAGGCGCCAACCGTTTTCTCACCCAGGGTGGATATAGTGTTTATGCTATGTTCTACTTCCTGTCCGATAAAAATGAATAATATTCGATAAAGTATACTTGAAGCAAATATCAGTCAAGTTTGGTTTGGTTTATTAGATTACGGCAAAGCACTCGAGGGCTATCTGCCTTAAGGGAGGGATGCCTTCGTGGAGGACTTTTTAAGGGAAACTGGCTCGTATACACGTTACACATGGGGAAAACCACGAAAACACCCATGCAGCCAGCCCATGCAGAGGGAATCGAACCTCGGACCAAACTACCAGTGTTCAGCGACGTTACCGCTCGGCCGCTGGTGGGCCAAATATCAGTCAAAACTATACAACTTAGATGAACACAGAGGTTCCACTGATGGTCGTCGCTCTCTGTATATTGAAGTAATGCTGTACTACATCATTAATATCTCCTGTTTACACCATAAACTACAGGAGTGCATAAAAAAAAATCCATTCCCATCAGGAAGTAAGATTGTCTTTAAACTCAACTTGAATGAGTCGATTAACTCGTTCTTATCGAGAGAGGACAAATCTCTTTTCTTCAAACGTCGAAAACGCCCGTGTATACGAATTTCTCTTGGAATGCTTTCCCCCCCCATAACAAATTGAATACTACAGCGCTAACAATAACTTACTTGAGTAAAACTTCTTTCTCGGACGCTTTCACCCTGTGTGAAGTTCCTACAGGCATCAATAGCTAAACATTGATAGTAAACAAAGGGAAAAGAAGGTGCATTAAAATAACAGAACTACTTTTAGTCGCTTCAAAAGAATGATTGATATGCCATTTATGGACTGTTGAGAGCAATGAGCGATACAGTAACTTGATTGGGGGAAAGCAGTAGGTAGGAAATTATTCAGGCGTTCGGGGGGGGCGATGTCTGAAGGGCCGGACGTTTGGGGCAACTTCAATGTGAAAGAAATAAAAGTTAATTTCCAAATTACAGTATAACTTATATTGCATTATCGGTCCTTGATTATCGCAAAAATAATATTATGAAACACAAGCAAATCTCAATCATACAGAATACTCATCAGTTTCATAAGAAATATCTATTACTCCAGAACAGTGAAAATTGATACAATTCGATTCCTTCTAAATATTCAATTATCTTTGACTTTCAATTGATTGAAAAGCAAGAAAGCTCTAATAAAATAAAAACTTTTGTATCGTAAACGTGCATAACGTACGTAATAATTAACAAAATAATTTTCTTTTTGTTGTTGTTGCTGATGTTTGTTTTAAAGCAATATATATCCAACAAAATGTTTAAAAGCAGTTTAAATGACAGATATTTTAAATCGATTATTCCTGCTTTTATTGCAGGAACAAAAAATTGTGTTTGACAAGCAAGAACACACACACATTAAAAAAGGGAGGGCAGAGAAAGATGAATCCGGGTCTTTTTACTTGAAGTTACAGATTTTCAAGTTGTTGAAATTTTTTCTCCCCCCCCCCCAAAAAAAACCTAAAATTAAATTTTTAACCAAACGCAAAATTTTGAAGTGAAGAATTGTATTAATTTGCTATACAAAGGTATACAGTTCAAATTTTGCACCAACGAATCAGCTTAATGTTTATTCAAAAATTCTAATTTTTTTTTAAAATTGTAAAACTCAAAATTGATACTATAACTGCTGTTCTTTAATGTACTATGTAAGCACGCTTTATTATTACTTATTACCCACCAGCGGCCGAGCGGTAAAGTCGCTGAACACTGGTAGTTCGGTCAGAGGTTCGAATCCCGAGAACGGGCTGGCTGCATGGGCGTTTTCGTGGTTTTCCCCATGTGTAACGTGTATACGAGCCAGTTTCCCTTAGAAAGTCCTCCACGAAGGCATTCCTCCCCTTAGGCAGATAGCCCTCGAGGCTTTACCATAATCACACACACACACACACACTTACATATTATTACTTATTATTATAGTTCGTTACATTAACTCTAAGAAAAATAGTAACACACGCTGTTTAATTAATCACCAGTACAGAATTTTTACACATTAATTATTCTTATTACCTAGCTAAACCCCCAAGGCCTTCTGACAAGTCTTCATGACCCTGCTTTAGCAATGTACAGTGAAACTAAAAACAAAACGGGATATTTCGCCCATCGACAGCCAAGTAGATATTATTGCTGAGCACTGGTAGTTTGTCCCAAGTTCACTTCCCAGCAAGAAAGTACTTTGAAATTTTCCTCACATGCAAGGTAATTATGCGTTAGTTTGATTAGAAGTTTCTGCTAGAAAGTATCTCTCTTCTGCGTATTTTGCTTTTAAAAGATCGTGCAGAAAGTCATCGGTTCTTCCAAGTTTTCTCAAAACCTGATCCCTTAGGTTCTAATACATTAAATAACATACTAATTTTGGGACTTTAATAACGAAATACCACAGGACAATTCAGTATGGACATCCTCTAGATATTTAATAATTTAATTTCCACAAACAAGACAGAACGAAAATATCCTCAGGACATCCCTGAAATGTTCTGGAACACTAAAGACTTAAAACGAATAACATAAATACAATATGTTTTATGGTAGCGAAGTTTACATAAACTAAATTTTATCGACAGAGATTCCGACAATATTGACATTACACACGTCAAAGCGAAGCCTTTCAAATATTTCAGCGCCGTTTTGTTTCGCCACCATGCATTTACGATCTGCGTTTTGCTAAGTGCTGACGCTGCGCAAAATGTATCTTTCATTTCCCTTCCATCTTGTGTCTTGCATAGCTAGTTTTTAGAATGCTTGCCATCCGAGAGACCGCAAGATCTTTAATTTTAAAATAATAACTGCATTGCTTATCAGACAGATTTAAAAGCAATGAACTCATTTGTCAATAACCCAAATCCATATATTTTAGTAATATATGTAATAGATAACATTTTAAATGCATTTCTTTTAGAATATATCCAACTTATAAATACATTTTTTTTAACATTCACACACGCTATTATCGTCATCAATATAAGAAGTTTCTGACGCTATATATCACGTATTTCGCTACAAATTCATTTAGTTCGAGTTTAGGTTAATCTTATGGCTATCTATTAATTAAATTTTCAAATCCCATCCAGTGGACGTGAAGGCAATTTATGGGGTGCGTCATTCGAAGGCTAACACATAAATTATGACACATGCATGATTCAAAATACACTTACCAGATTCTGATTTTTGTCCTTTTCTTGAACATCCTCCGGATATCCAGTGTAGTATAACGAAAGTACAGATCCGAATAACTGTTGCTCGCCTCTATTGACAACAGAGTCCGAAGATATAAGTCTGTATTGATGATACGATTTCAAAATAATAAGTTCGAATAACTACTCGCTGCTGAAGATACGAGTCTACTGAAGGTACGATCTGGTTCTGAAAGAAACAAAGAGAAATATTTTATGAACTTGCTTTTAAAATTTATTCAAAATCTTACTTTAAAAAGGGGTTACAATTTGAAAACTTCAGACTGCAGTCTCTAATTTTTTTTTTTTTTGAAAGATCATACGCCAATTAAGGAACGCCATAAAAAAAACCCTCTTACCCTCAACCACATCAAAACTGAAAATGTTTGTAAAAATGATTAATTGGATATATTGCAAATGAAATGAATTTTTCTACATCAATTAAATACATTATTAAAAAAGTAAAATAAGGAGTTATTGAGAAAAATATGTTTATTGCTTTTAGGTCGTTCATTTGTCAATCAATAACAGATTAATTAAAACTGAAAAATAAATTAAAGTCATTGATTTGGATTGAAAGACAAATTAAAGATCTTAGGCTTTTGCCAAATGATAATATTCTGGAATCGGCTACACGCTAAGTCTCGAAGATAAATTAAAGATCTACTTGGTATGGGATACTTAAAGATTCTTCCTGTTCAGAGACATTACTGTATCTATGGATTTTCTTTTGATAGAACAGGATTTTGCATTAGAAGCCGAAAGCAATCCACTTCTTTCGAGGTGTAAAAGGAAGGCGGTGGAACTACTAAAAAAATTATAACCTGGTTCTTTAGGTTATAGTTAAAACCTTAAAAGATATCGTAGGCATGCAACGTTAAAAATGTGATCTCGTTCAGTCTTATTATTTATTTTTTGTAAAAAATATAATGGAGAACTATTTTACTTATTTATTTATTTTAAATGTTATAGACAAGTATATTTACATGCAAATTAAAGGAATAGTATATTCCAAATTCTACAAACAGAACTTAGCTAAAATATTTACAAAAACAATAAGATTGTTACCAACGGTTCAAATCAAATCTCGATCTTTAAGTAAAACTGAAATTTAATTAAAAAAGTTCATATTTCGATGATGGAAATTAACGTATTAGTTTGTATTTCCTTTTTAAAGTAAAAAAAGTTACAAATCAAAAGATATCAATTTACACTTGAAAAGTACATCTCCATTTAAAGTAAAGGGAAATAAAAGACTAAAAGTAAAACCATAAAACTCGTTGTTAAGTGATGCGCAGACCATTACTGTGTACCGCGAAGCGTAGTGTTAAATGTGTTAGCATTGTTATTAATGACAATAAATGTAAAAATATGTATAAACATTATTAATAAACTATACTTTACTTCATTTTTATTTATTTAATATTATATCCCTTTGTTAGTAATTAGAAAAATAAATAAAATAAAATACACATTTAAATCATTAAAGAATAAAATAACAATTAGACCATGAAAGAAAAAGTAAAAATCTTACGGCTCGCCAAATGTCAACTGTGCAGAACCGTAATTAGGGTTTTCAGCGCTCGGGTACAAAGAAGATTTCACGCCTTCTCCTGTTTGTCACGAATGGAAAAATATTTCATTCTAAAACATCCGTTTGGCGCCGCCAAGATGCTGTATCTATAAGATGGCACCCTCCCAGCTGCACTACTAACACAGTAGACACTAGGTATTCGCAGACCCGAATGAAAGATTAAATTCATTTAATTCCTATATTTCTCTTAATGGTAACACTTGCGAAGTCCTACGCGTCATAAATGCATAATTACGCTAACATAAGTGTCAAAAATTTATGAAAAAACTACAATAAATCCATTTTAAAAGTTAAAAAGCTACATATACACAGATAAAGAAAATAAATAAATAAAAGACCCCGAGAAACGAAACATCCGGTGCAAAACATTTCGAGGTATTCTAGCCACACAAAAACCACTCGCTTCTTTTTCCCCGTTTTCTTCATCCTTCTCTCGCTTTCCTCTCTTCATGTTCTCGCGGTTTGTGTGTTTCCTTGTTCCCGAGAGTTGCCATGGCAACCCAGGTATCCGAACTCACCTGGCTACCCGTCATTCTGTCTCCCCGCTGAAGGTCACACGGGACAGGAGGGGGAAAAGCACGGTGGGAGGACGAGATCCGCCATTCCCCCCCCCCACTTTAAGATACGGGTTCTGCTAGAGTGACACCAAATGGGTTAATTCGGCTGTTAATAAAATAGCTTAGACCGTCCTCTAAGTAATAGCTACTGGAAAGGAGGAAATGCATCGCAGATTGGAGTTTATTTCGACAACAAAATAAAAGTAACTTGAACACGGAAACCAAACTTCAGAGTGTTATTTCAAACTAGATGGTTTTAGGAACTCTTCTATGAGGCGCTATTTTAAGTTTATCAATATAATCTTGGCATGGTATATACAGACGTTGCTGTCAATCAATGACGTGTAAATTTTCCATTATTTTCGTTGCTTTAAAAGTGGACCGTTCATCAAAAATGCAAAGTTAAAAATCTAAATTTTTTCTAGGAAAATTATTTCTGGACTTCTTAAGGCATAAACATCATGCGTCATTCATGCCATGGGTGTCATTAATGAAATAGGTTTCTAATAAATTTTAACTCTATTTTTTGGTGCCATAGGAATAATATTTAATGATTGTGATAAAGCTTGAATAAAATATAAACTTCAAGCCTTTAAAAATTCTTTTCTCTCTCTTCTTATTCCCCCCCCTTAAAATTGCAATATGCGTTAAAATTCATTGAAATTTTTTGTGTTACGGCAATTTACGTTTCAAAAAGGCATAAAACAAATAGCGGAATTTTTAAAATATTCTCGTGACAGAATTTACCATTAGATAAGCAAAAGCATTAACCTACCGTTGTTAACTAATAGAACCAAGTCTTTGTTGATAAATAAAATTAAACTATAACTCAATTAAAAAAATTCGATATCAAAAGCTTTAGAGATTGTTTACTCATTCCCCCGCCTTTTGAATGTAAAATTGCATGGGAAAGAAACTATCAAATGATAATTCGTTATTATACCAGCAGAATTCCGTTATTACCTAGATTCGATTTTTGATATATAGTGGTCTCTCGATTATCCGGGCTGATGCCGGAGAAGCGAATCACGGATAACTGAAAAATACGGATAATCCAAGTTATCAATTTTCATGCATATTGTAGGCATTTATGTCTTAAAAAATCTTTAATTACTTTGTTTTTGAGGACGTTTAAATAACTGTCGGATATCACTACGCATTTTTCGAAATCCTATTATTTTATTCGAATCCCCTTTCGTCGACGAAGTTCAATAGTATTTCAACAGAAGTCATTGCTGTCTCGGAACTGATGTAACGAATTGTCATGATTTTTCTGCTTGCATTTTCGGTATCACTTTCTACCTCCTCTGCTTTTGACATTTAAAACGATATCCGCATCACTCAAACATTGATAGTCCGGCTCAGTCGAGCAGCTATCAAACCATTCCTGGATTACTCGCAGTCGACATTTTCAATGAATTTTACTTTAAATTCTTTGCTCCAAAATCTTTTTAAAATATGTCATAATTATAACTTTAATTATTATCTCAATTTCTTCACAATTAGTTCGATTTCTACATTTAGAAAAATCTTTCTCCGCGCTTAAACTTGCGGGGGGGGGTTACACACTCTCGCGCATAGTGTTGGCTGTGCATGCGTGGTAACCGCCATGCACAGATAATCCGCACTCGGATAACTGAGAGCTTTTTAAAACTTAAAAACGTCACTACACTACGAAATAAACTGCATCAATCCACTCATTTTTAAATGACAAACGATCAAAAATTAAAACGATAGATTCTAAAAAGTAATCAGATTTGGCTTGAAATGACATACATCTGAATATTCATTGACATTGGATTCTAAAAAATCTAAATTAAAATATCACTGAACAGAGAAAGTAAAAACCTGTTCGGGAGCTTTCAAAAAATGACTCATGTTTTTAGTAGACGACACTTTTAAGTGTGATACATCGAAAAGGAAGGAACTATGGACATCATTTCCCAGAAAGGAAGGTGAAAAAATTATATTTTCGCAGGCTTACATATCGATAAAGAAACCCCAAAAGAAAAGAAACCATTCCGGTACTGCCATCTATCGATGAGAATGCGTATTACTTAAATACTTCATATTCGAATGGAACAGTTTATTAATCATCGATTCTAAGCTGCATCAATGGAAAAATTCTAAATTTTAAATGCAATTACTCGAAGCACTTACAGTAATTTAAACAGCTCTTGAATAACTTGAAAACAAAAGACACAACACAAAAGAATTCTTTGCAGCAAAAATTACTTTTGCATTGCGTAATATTTAAACTACATATATAATTATCACTACTGACGACAGCTTACACCAAACTAAACAAAATTCTCCATAAAATGAAATAAGTCTTTTCGTGGTAAACTACACAGTTCCTCAAAATTGAAGGATCAGATTTCTCTGGTTATTTCTAAATATACTTTACATTAGACAGCGATTTTTTTTTTTTTTTTTTTTTTTTTTTTTATATTAAGAGGAAAACAAGCTGCATAAGTTTCTTTAAGTAAGACAGAAAACTTTATATGACCCTTTACTCTGATTGAAAATTTGATATGGTTTGGTTTATTCGATTTTAATAGCACAATAGGGCTATTTGCCTAAGGGCAAGGATGCCTTCGTAGAGGACTTTCTAGGTAAAATTAGCTTGTACCCATGTCACACTTGGGGGAAAATACGAAAACTCCCATACAGCAAGCCCGTTCCCCTGGAACTGAATCCAGATCTAACTAGTAGGATTCAGCGACTTAACCTCTCAGCCTTCACTGGGCCCGAAAATTTGATATGACGCTACAAAAGTTTTTAGACAAATAACTTAAATTCGTATAAGCGCTTAACAAATAAGCAGTATAAAATTTTTAACAGAATATTTTTATTTTAAATTTACTGGAAATTATGATAGTATTTTATATAAAAAATTTTAATTTTTGTAAATTTTTCAGAATCCAAAGGGCGCCAAACTGATGTTACGACATTTTAGAATTAAGTGTTTTCCATCCTTGGCAAGCAGTAGGGGGGGCGAAATCTTCAGTTGTCCCTGGGCGCTGAAAACCCTAGCTACGACTCTGCCGGCACAGGACATAATTTGTCTGAAATGAGCAGAGTTCAGTATTCGGCATCATGTACCGTTCCATTAACAGATTGGATGGGTGGAGCATTTTACATTTAAGTAGATACATTTACATAGAATTGTAAATTCATATTATATCAAAGAATGCCTATGAAAGCTGTTGGTCATCAGCAGCCTACAAGTTAAAGGTAACTGATGGTTAGATACTGGGTTGCCAAAGTCCGCAGTACAGTAAATTGTATACTCTTATATGAAAATTAAATCGAAGGACAACACTACCTGTCAAGAATGTTAGTCACTGATAATTTATGTATATTGGTCGCCAACCCATATGAGGCAGTGCCGTAAATTTAGAAGGCAATTTAAACTGAATTAAATCGAAAAGCTTCGATGATCGTTAAACCAACTGGTTACCATAGACGTATGGAATTTTCAGTCTCCAGTCAGCGCAGTGCTGTTGCAGTGGCAAAAGAAGTGGATGGTAAATATAACATAACATAACTGAAATGTGGTTACGCTCCAAAAACTCCGGAGAGACTCCTTAAGTATATTTCTAACGTAAAAATAATTTCCTCATTCAATTTTGTTGAAGTAAGTACATTTTGTATTTCGTTTTACTGAAATAAAAAATATTTCTTCCTTTTCTTTTTTGAAAGAGAAAGCAGGATAAATAAAAAATGCACTTCTCTCACTTTCTTTATAGGAGCCATGATGAACTCCAAAAAAGACATAGCTTAATTTTTAGATTATTCGAGGTATTCCATACATTGAAATGGGTCTTAATACGATTCATTCAAAAAATATCTAAAATGTTTTACTACTTTTTTTCCAACTATTTTCGAATATTGATTGTAAATACAATACATTTTTATACGCAGACAAATAGTGCCGGTTTAATGTATAGGCACCAAGCAGAGGCTCCGTTATTATACAGATCCTTATTTTGATAAATTTATTGTTATTTTTAGAAACTCAATGCAGTAAAGGGCCTCAGCATAGTATAAAAGTCAACGAATTCGAGAATCTGTTAACACGCTGTTAACCTGTAGAAAAATTTTACTTCCCATTCAGTTTTTTTACATGCAAAAGGGATTGTAAAACATTGATTAAGAAGTATCCATATAAAATGTTTTTCAATTCTACGATGTCAGATTTTTAAAGTTCCATAAAAAAAAATTCAAATTTCCCACAAGTAGGAAATTCTCAGTAATTATGTTTTCATACCTAAGAAGTCCTCATGCTCAGAGTACGTGTTTAATTATGAAGATTTAATGCTTAATAAGTTTTGAAGAAATATACACAAGATAAAAAAAAACTTAGTTTTACACTCCTTCTTTCTTATATTTAAATAGGAAATTCTTCTTTCAGCTATATTTATGATATAACGCATTCTGTTTTATTTCAGTTAAAAATGTAACATATAATTATTAAATGCATTTTAAATTAGTTTTAATTTTTGATCATTATATAGTATTCTATTGTAAAAAAATGCGAAACTAATTTAAAAGCATTCTGTGTGCAACATACTTTTGTTTAACGTATTAATCTTTACACAAGATAAGCACAATAAAATGCTATTTATACGTTTTTCAAGAGACTGATTAAAAGAATAAATCCTATGATTTAAATAAAAATCGTATAATCAAAATTTCAATCTATCCATACTTTACGTAAAATTTCAATTATACTACTACTATTAAACAAATTTAATTTCTTCATCCTTATTCAAGATTATTTAAAATACAACCTCTTTTTCAAAACATGGTAAAACATTTCATTTTCAAAGCCATACGAATTCAAACCATACGCAATTTACTATAACAATGAGAACGATTATCTTCATTTCAGTTGCCTATTATGCTCAATCAGTTGCTTAACACATTTCTTGCTTTCAATTAAAACAAAACGAAAAATAAATTATGCGATACTTAATTATGGGAAAAAAAATGAGTAACACTCTTATCATTGGCATGATTCTAAATTACATTTTTTTAAGGTTAATATTACTTCTATACAGACGGACAGATGAACTTTGCGCGACAATAAATGTTTCATTCAACCACAGCTTAAGGGATGGAAGGGAGCCGATATTGATGGCTTGACCAATGACTAATTTGACAGCCCTCTTACTCCTAGTATCGTATAGACAAGAAGCTCGGTTACGCTCTTAGAATTAAACGTCAGAAAGGATCTACTAGCTTCGACATTATGTTCGGCAAACGGAAGTTCTCTCCTATCTCAGGGACAAACTGAACATATCTTAATTTTTTGTTTCCTTTTTCTCAGGTGCTATTACTTCTGTTTCAATCTTTTACCCAAGCAGTATACAGATTCTTTATACTATGACGAGAATCTTTATATTATAAAGTCTTTATACTCGGTGCTTTTATCAACTGCCTTACTTCATTGTCTATTCTTTAGTTGCAAGCGGCCATCCTTTGCATCTATTGTACTAGCCGGATTGCATCCAAACTGAGACATCCTACGTCTACCTCCCCCCCCCCCATAGCCTACTGTAAACTTCCAAACACTACAGCCAAGAGGTGAAGACTTACTGCAACGTAATCCTCGAAATTTAAAGCGAACCCTTGACAGTCATTTAAGGCGCTAAATACTTTCCTTCAATTCCACGTAGACTGTGTTAAGAGCCAATAATATACTTCGATAATAATACACTTTAATCGGAAAATTAAGAACCTTATAATCGCTTGCAAAATTTCCTACTTAGAACTGCAATTTCCTATTTATAGCGTTTGCCATAAATGATGATGACTGCATCTTCAACAGTAAAAAAAAAGGTCTACTGAACCCTTTCACCAATCTATAAGTGAAACCCAAAGTCTTTCAACAATCGGAAAAAACTTCTAAAATTACTGTAATTTGAAAAATTCCGCACAGAAACCTTGTAACAATGGCCTTACGATAATCCTATCTGTAAATAACCAATATTTTTGAAAAAACATAACAACAGTAATGATTATACGCTTGTCAGGTTTTTCTCTCTCCTCAAGCACTGCCTTAGTGGAACGCACGTAAGGGTAAGGGTCGCAATCGGAAAGTCTGGAGTTCGAACTCTGGCAAAGGCAATACTAATTACGTTCTCTGACTTCAAAAATTCTAAATGATTCTACAAGCTCATTAAGATAACCAGCTGTACAGTAAACCAAAATCATCTAGATCTCTGGCTGGTTATTTTAGAAAAGTGTGTAAACTGAAAAGAAATCTTAGGCATATAACGAGTATTTATTAATAACACATACACAGGCTAGCCACGAAAAGCTTTGGAAAGTTTCATGAGCTTTTCAGTTCATATGGTCAGTAAGACCTTGGCAGTCATACGCAGGTTGCATCATTTAATTAGTTAAACAGCTCAGCCAATACACAGATATTTAATACTGAAATAATATTTCATCTGCATACATCCGCTAACAACAACCCAAAAAACTGCGGAACTGAGGTGCTTAGATTTGCATGTATATAAGGTCGTATTTTAATGAAAAGGTACCGAAAACACACGGTTACTTATATCATAGATCACAACAAAAATGTGCAAATTGCCATTTCTGCTGTTTTGGGCGTTTTAAATTTGATCGCTAACTAACCTACTATTATGAATAAACTTTCCCTTATAATAAATCTTCTCGATTAATTTCCTAGCACTCTTGAAATGTTTTTGGTCCGATTTCTCCATTTTTAAGAGGCAATTGTTGCAAGGGGAATACTATATCCCCTTGCAACAATCAAGATGTTAAAAAAAATTTTTTAATATACAGCGTATATCGTGATTAATGACATTAGAAATGGGACGGAGAAAAAGGGGAATTAGAGTTAGAAATACTTTTATTTCAGCAACGAAGCTGCAAATCATTTTTAAAATTATAACTCGGATACAGCATATATTGGACGAGTTTCTATGACATAAATAACAGAGTTAATTCTTAATAACAGTTTTAAATTATTAAAAAAGTATTCATTGCTTTTCAATCGTCTTTTTGTTAATGCGTCACTGCCTGATTAAACTCAAAAAATCAAGTGAAATGTTTCACGCTCTGTTGAAAGGCAGTAATCTGAGAATTGGCTATTTGCGAGGCCATGAGCAAGATTATTTGAAAACCTTATTTTTTCCTCAATGGCAACACTTACCAAAGTACGAACATAATAAACGCATAATAGTGGGACGCAAAGCAACGTCCGCAAAAAAAAATCTCCAAAGATTCCGTTAAGGATGCTACTGAAGTCAAAACGCAAGCATGTGTGTCGTCTGAAACCGAAAGCGAACAATGCCCTCCGAAATCGAAAAAACGCGGGATCTACTTATGGCAAGAGACCTGTTGTTACACCGCAAGACGGGCTGCCGCACTGACTCATGGGATACTTGCCTCATCTCCGTCATATCAAAGCCGACTCATCATGACTCCGATGCGGGCTACGTCATCAAAGTTGAGAAAGTTCTCGCGAAGCCACCTGCCGAAGGAGGGTAAACGGCTGCTGATAGTAAAAAAAAGATTCGAAATGTAATATAGTTACGGATAGGTTTCATCGTTTCCCTAATCGGGGAACAGCAACGCTGGGATTCTGTTCAATCTCCGCTTTACCATTTACATTTCTATTTAACTTTATTATAGGGCTTAGGCACTAAAGAGATTTTGGTGTCTTCCATACATAAATTGACGCCAGTTTTTCCTTCTCTCTCCACCAATGGAAAATTTTGGTAGTGCCCGCTTTCCTAAGTCCCGAAATAGCTTTTTTGGGATGCCATTTTTCCTTGATACCCTAAAAACATGTGCTTTGCCTATTGGTTAATGCAGTTCCACATTTACTATATAACAATTCGAATTAAATCAAACTGACGATTTAGAAATAAAGTTAGAAGTCCACAGCAAATATTGCGACTGCTAGAAACTAGACTTTAATATTCTCGCATATAAGGCATTCTCTAGCACACCGTTCAACAAAACATAATTAAGATCTTAAATACTGTCTTTCAAATTAAAATTTTTATTAATTAAAAACTGAGAGATTCAAAAACAATAAGCACATCTGAAAATAATTTGAATATTTATAGTAAATTAATCGTTGTAAATTGAAATGCATTAAATTAATAATTTATCGACTGATCATTTTTATGAACACTTGTAGCTTTGTGGCAATTAATGAAAGATGTAATCCGTTATGTAACTGGTACAGGACTATTTATTTATTTTTAATATTTTTAAAAATAAATAAACACATAAAATTTATGAATAATTTTAAAATGTGAAAAACCATAGGAATATTTAGCTATAAATAAAATATACCTGTGCATCGGCGTAAAAAAAAGCACGAAAAAAAATTTGATTTTCCTTACTAGGTTAGGTTGATCGAATAGTTAGTTGCGTCAGGGAAGAGTTTCCTTTGTAGAAGTCTTTTAAGGCAAAATGGTTTTCACTTTCACACGGTTCGTATTCACGTTTAGTGGTCTTAATCATTTGGCTACCCCTAAGGCGTATATTTGATTTAAAAATGAATAATTATGTTTTTAAAATTATTTTCAATCGGACGCATTTTCGATCGAAGTAACGATGTTTGCTGATTTCTATGAAAGTGCAGTTTAAAGCCAAAATAAATGTACAGCGAAAACATAAAAAAAATAAATAAACAAAATGAAATAAAATAAATTGATAATAAAATTAACGCAATAAAAAAGTAAATCCCATCTGGAGATTTCAGATTCCCTGAAGAAGAGATTTTTTTTAAAAAAAAAGAAAAGACAGCTGCAATCTGAACACTTTATAGATTACAATCCCACCAAAAAAGTTGATCATTATAAATTTAAAAAAATAAGAAAACATATAAGTCATAAAAATATTTTGCTTATATATGCTGTCCCAGATGAAAAGAAAGAAAATTCAAGATAAATTATGCAAGTTTAATTTGAACAATGTACTGCATAAAGATGACTATAAATATATTTCTACAATTCAAAATATAAAAAAATCAATTTAAATTTTTTAGATATAAATCTTAAAATGTGTGATCGTAGGCAAAAATGCCTGTCCCTTTCAAATTTCATGTTATTCAACGTCTTTGTTTTGTAATCTAATTTATTTTTTTAAATAAAGAAGTTTAATTATTTTAATTATGAACTATTAATGTATTATATTCATGATAAAAATTAATTACAGAAGTTTTTTTCTTTAACAAATCAACAGAAAAATAATTTTTCTTCCACTTCATGTCAAGTCCGTTACCTTGAGATTATTTTACCCCCAGTCACTGAATATGTACTGCTCCTTTTAGACAGATTTACAAACTAATTTTGGGTAAAATAATCTTAAGGTAACGGACTTGACCTGAAGTGGAAGGCAAATTATTTTTATAGGTTTGCTAAATTTCTATCTAAAAATTTTCAACTGTTTTTTTTTTTTTTTTTTAATTTCAAATTGTAGAAATATATTTATAGTTCATTTTATGCACTGCATTGCTCAAATTAAACTTTAAATATTAATTTAACTTGAATTTTCTTTCTTTTCTTCTGGAACAGCATATGCAATCAAAATTTGAAAATGTACCATAACATCACACATGGCGTCAAAAACAGCGTTTATCAATAACAACATAAAGGAAAACAAGGATAACAGGGAAATTATCAGTTGTATATGCTATAAATTATATATATATATATTAAATTTCTTCGATTATATACATTAATTTAAAAAATAAAGAGTTACATGATTAAAACGTACATTTTTGTTTAATTTCCACTTACCACATTCATCTACAACGGATGACCAAAAAGAACAATCAAGACGCAATAACTTGTGCACTCGTACGATCTTGCGGTCTCAACTGAACATCATCACAGGTGAGGATACTCCGACGACGCCAAGTGAAAAGAGGAGGGGAAAACTTGGTGATAAAATTGCGCGTAGAAGGACTGCGCATCATGTGAGAACATTATCTCGGGACTGTAGGGACTCCCGATTCTTTGATCTCGGAGGCGAGGTGAATCGTGTTCCTTCCTAGACTTTTCATGCTGTCAAGGTCATCTCAAATAATCATTTGTAGAGGATAACATTTTTCGCTGAAAGCCAGAAAATAATCGAAATAGCAAAGCAAATGCTCTCCTCTTTTTACAAATTGTCAAGAATTTTTTAAGTGATGCCTTTAATATTCCGGGAGCATACACACCAACAATTAACTTGCTTTTGTTCTAAACGTCAAACAGTCATCAAAGCATTATTTTAAGCTGTTTATTTCTAAGGTTTCATTAATAACTGCTATTTTATTTTAATCCCTTTCTGAAAGAACTGGCATTTAAACTACAGTGAAGCTTTTATAAAACGACCACATATGGTCTTATATAATTTTGTTTATCTGTGGAAATGGTCGTCTTGGGAAGGCGATATTTATTTCCAATTATTATGTATAGTTTGAGAAGTGCTGGTAAATTTCAGAGGTGGTAGTTCCCAGTAAAATTCTTTTATTTTATTTTGAGCGTAAAAATATTAAGATACCTGTTACGATAGATCCTTACCATCTATGTTAAGCCTAGTAGTTTCACACTCATTTGTAAAACAATAATTCTCCAAGAGATTTTATTGCTTTTACATACTAATTTTTGGCATCTCAAATAAATATTAAAAGTTCATCAAATTCACAAGGATCAAAATCTTCCATTCAATTAGAATCACAAATTTTTGCGAAATCAAAGAATATTAACATATTTTACATAATCAAAACTCATCCTCTTAAGAAAATGAATTATTTAAAATCTGTGATTTTGTGATTCTTAATAATAATTTGCAATATTATTCACATTTAAGTTTGACAAACAAAACAGGTTTTTAATTACCCTATAAAAAGGTCAATTATAAAATTATTAACTCTGTTTCTGGTAAACAATTTCATCTGCATCTTTAAAAAAAACTCATGTTGATAATGATATTTTGAAATAAAAAGTTGATTTTAAGCGACTGCATGAGTGTGTGTGTAACCTGCTGCGCAAAAGAACGGAAGGATTATACACATTTTTTTATCAGGTTTTTATAAATCAAGCTTTTACTTGAAACCCACAAAATAATACTGAACTAATAATAGAAAAATAATTTATCATATTATTTAATGTGAGCGAAAGATTAAATAATTCGCTTTTTAAAATTCATCTTCAATTTTAAACTATGAATAATAAATGCATGGAGCGCCCTTGACAAATTTGTAAAGGTAATGGCTATGCTTTAGACCAGCGGTTCTCAACCTTTTGACTAACGCCTAAACAAAAATTGAAGACCTTTACTAACACCACCACAAAGTACTACTTCCACCAATTCTCTTGAACAAAGCTCAGATCGCATAAATTTACGAATGTTAAAGAAAAACTCAATCAGGATGTTGGGGTTTTAATTTTTGAATTTAATAGTTAAAAATACTTCGCTTTTTTGTGTACCACCTATTTTTTTCTTGCGTACCACTGGTTGAGAACCCCTGCTTTAGACAATGCATTAGATTATTAAATTTCGTTATTTAGGCGCGCACGCTTTTATTATTCGCAAAATAAAATTGCGGATGAATTTTGTAAAGAGAATTACATAATCTCTTGGTTCCATTAAATTATGTTATAAGTTATTTTTCTACCTTTAGTTCATTAATTATTTGAGTTTTAAATTATAGCTTATTTTATAAAAAAATTTGCTTTATTTATTAGCCGAAAGGGGCAATTTGCTCAGAAGGCATATTAATTTCGTTTTGGCATTTTGCTTTGATTCTCTATAAACGGCGAATCACTTTTTAAATTGTTGCCACCCAATAGCCGTGTATTATATTTAAAATGAAGAATCTCCATAAATGTACGTATATTTCTCTCACTGTGATAAAACAAAGGTACCTAGAGCCATCAAATTTTGAATAACGCAGGTCTCCACCCGAATATGGGCATCTGGAATATGGGCATTTGAAATTTTGAATTTTTTTATTATCTATTCCATATTTTGTAAAGCATTTATGAGTTTTTGATTATGAAAATCAGCGATTTCAAAGCGAGCAATGGCAACTGTGTACGGGGGGGGGGACCATTTTATCTCCAACGCGCGAGACTTTGTACCTGAAATGCTAAAGATATGCTCTTTTAAATAACTTCTGATATTGCTGTTGAATTGAAATTTATGGTTTAAATGCGAAGTACATGCTATTTAACAAATAAAGGTAACACACAAAACGTTAAAAAAAAAAAAAAAATTGGTCGTAATATAAAATCTGAAAGCTTTCAGATTTTTTTATTGTTCTTTTTTTATATATACTTTTTTATTTTATTAGTCCAAAGGGATTTGAATCCCGAAGGACTATTAGTTTCGTTTTGGCATTTTGCGTCGGACTCATAAATGTCGGTTCACTTTTCAAACTGTTGCCACAAAATGTTAGAGTCCTGCATTATATTTGAAGAAATTAAATAATGAAAAATCTGCATAAATGTATGTATATTTCTCGTATTGTGATAAAACAACGGTACATAGAGTCATCGAATTTTGAATAACGTAATCCTCCAAGGAATATGAGCATGTGGAAGACCAAATTTGAAATTTGAAATTTGTTTTATGATCGAATTCCTATTTTTTAAAACTTTGACGAATTTTTGATTAACAAACTCAAGGATTTCAAAGCGAGCAATGGCAACGTTGTGCAGAAAAAACATTTTTATCACCAGCGCGTGAGTCTCTGTATCGGAAATTCTAAAGATATGCTCGTTTTAAAACTATTTTGCGATATTGCTGTTGCACTGGATCTTATGGTTTAAGTGTGAGGAACATGATATTTAATAAAGAAAGGTAACACACAAAATGTTAAAAAACGCCCCTTTGGACGTAATTTAAAATCTGAAACATTTCAGATTTTGTTTTTTTTATGAAATTTATTTATAAAATTTTATTTTGTTTTATTTGTCAAGTAATGCATTTCCGCTAAATGTTAAATCGCTTTTTCTGCTCGCTCTCAGCACGTGAAAAAATTCAACCGCTATACTTCAAAATCTTTCGCCAGAAAAGCGATAAGATGCCAAAACTGGACGATACAGTAATGACGAAATCAGCTTCGAGAAAGTGCTCGGGACTAGCAGCGTCTTTAGAGGGGCATGATATCAGCATCCTTTCTTCTTCGACCTGCGAAAGAGGAAGCGTCGTAATTTTTTCCACACATTCCTTCTCTTTGTGATAGACCCCCTCCCATTATTGCACGCTACCAAGATATTTATGAGAAATTAACACGTGTTTTGAAATAAAATCGAAATTTCTGCAATGACATGCTGATTGTTTTGTTCAACGCCTTGCATATTGTAGGAGAGCATGTGTTAAAGAGTATTGGAGCAATGCTACATATAAATCTAAAACATGTGCGAAGTCCCACTTTCCAAGCATAATAAAAGCAGAGTTGGATTTCGCCGATCGGTAAGCAAAGGGTTATGCCAAATTAAGGTTCACTGCTAATTTATTTATATGCTTTCTCTTTAGAAACGTGTAGAGTCATTAGGTTTATCGATGCAAGAGATGTAAAAATGTGCACTGCCCTCGCTGGGATTCGAACACCGGACCTCCCGATTGCTAGCCAAACGTGCTATGTAGTCACATCACGAACGCACGCGGAGAGGAGAGAGAAAATACCCTATATACCATCCCTTCTAGAAGACGACTGGGGATGAGAAGACCCAGTCGTCAAATCCTAGCAATGACGATTGAACGTCTACCGTTTTTAAGTTCGGGTGCCACTTGTGGAATTTTTTTAGAATTTTTTATGTCAGGAAACTGAAGAAATCTTCAATGCAGACCCCCATTCAGCGGCACGTTACCCTAAGAAGGCATGAGGATAGGAATAAGAAAATACTTTATGAACGCTTTTAAAGGAGGCCTTGAAAATTTTAATGTCCGTAATGATTCAGTTATATTATATGGCTACAGTGACTAATATTATTATTACTATACACCTGATACGATAAATACTCGAATTGTAGCTAACTGTGCTAATTGTTCAATAATGAAGAAACTTTCAAAAACTTCTTACACCATTACGTTAGCTTACATTCCCTTACGTTTATCATCCATGCGGCACAGCAAGTGCTGTCTTTGCATGAGACTGAGACTTAACACTTTTAGAGTACGGCTTGGCAAATATAAATCGCCAAGTTTTCATTTTTAATCCCCACATCCTTCGGATCATCTATTTCAATTAAAAAGGCAGAGTTCTACCCTTCATAATAGGCGATAAGAAATAGACTATAATTTAAGATCCTTGAGACTGCTCGATAATCATTAATCAATGTTTGAAAGAGTTTGAATTTGAGTAAAATTAATGAATTATCGCTATAATAAAATTTAAAAAGAAAGTAATGTCAAAACAATGCTCCTAGTTCGAAATCCCCAAAGACAGCTTAATGAAATGTTCAGAATATATTAACTAAAAATAATGCAAAATAATGCTCTTTAGTTACAAGTCTGAATATATAAAATTCTCAGTAATTTCTCGTTTCATTTTTGAAAGGGTCCATCTGTGGCTGAATGTACACAGCGTCTGAACACGAATCATCTGACTAAATTTGAAATCACGATTATCGGTTTGACTACACGGGCCTTTTAGTGGCTATGTGCAACCTGAATACAAGCGAGTTTCCTTTAAAAAGTTTCTCATGAAAGCATATTTCTACTTAAGCAGTTAGCTTTAGTGTATTTTGTAAAAATAAAATAATCATTGCATCATATTTCAAAGGAGTTGCTAATAGCGGAGTGGATGAGACCGCTGAACATTGATAGGGTGTACCAGGTTCAAGGGTGCTTTCGTTTTCTTCTCCATATGTAATACCGTATAATATCCGTGAATACAAATCAGATACTCCTCCTGCCGTGGAGACAGAGAAGTTTTGCATATTTCGAAGAAATAAAGAAATATTTTAGACGAAAAGAAAAAAAAAGGGGGTGTTAGTAATGATGAAGTAAACATATTAGCCAAATAAGCAGCTTTCAATCAAGATGGCATAGAAATTATCCTATCATGGCCTCGTTTAAAATTTAAACACCAACTAAAAAATACGCTTCACGGTTTTTATTAAAGCGATTTGTATCACAAGTTTTACAAAGATATCAGGCGAGGGAAACGTATATTTTCTGAAGAATTTCCTCAATTACATGGATCTATTTAAAGGTACTAAACGTTTTTGTTAAAATTTTGCGATAGAAATTTAAATGCATTGAACCATCCCAATTTCAGAATCTCGAGCTCAAGAAAATAAAACCACTGCTTGAGAGCAGATGTCAAACGGGTCCTAAAGGAAGAGGAGAAGGGAAAGGATATCCTCAGGGCAACCGCAAGAAGCTTGCATTCGCCGACTCGCACCGATGCATGAAGTCCAGTACAGGTTATTCGCCTGGCCTGTCACAACACGCCCGGCTCCAGTGCTGCCCACACGACTTCTGCCTCACACAAATGCCTGCCCACAGAGATCCACTTTAAGTGCCCCGACATCAGCTGATTGTATACAGAAGTCGGCCCGACATTTCTTACAATAAATTTAGTAGCGGATTGAAGAATAAGCTAGAGCGTTTTGAGAGGATTAGTGATCAATCGGGAAACGGAGCTTGATTTATAAAACTAGAAGCTCGGTAAAAAACCTCTTACGAAGACCCTCTTATGATTCTTTCAATGTAATAGATATCACTGATGGAAATTACATTAATTATTTTGTGAAATAACCTTTCCACTTTTTAATTTAAAAATAATTAAGCATGAGATTATTTCCCATTTCTAGATGTTTCACTTTTATGATTTTGGTTTATTAGGTGCTCGTTTAAAATATAAGCTAATACACTTTAAACCTGAGTCTCCTTTATTTTTCTAGGACATAGAAAAGAACCCAAGGAATACTTTATAAGAAATACTGATTAATAAAATAAGGGGAAAATAATGCAAGTATATTGTTTATCAAAATAATAATCAAGTGACGCATATTGGTAACCAAAAGACCCCCTATTCATGTGACAGTGACATTGTGAGTTTCACATGTGGTGGTTATACAATAACAGAGATCGGCTCCTACAGTTATCGTTAGCTTAGAAATAAAGTTTTTTTTAAATGATATCAGACTTAGAGAAGAGGGGGAAAAAATAATTTTTCTATTAATTTCATTTAATTTTAAATTCCTAAAATATGGAATTAAAAAAGTACTTAAGATTTTATGCATTTTAAATATTATAAAAGGATATGGAGCCGTACTATAGTACCTCGTTTCCCTCGTACAAATTCAGACCCTATCAGGAAGTTAGCGAAGTGCCAGTGAACGCCAAAAATGTATCAAAATACTTAAAAGAAGCCTCAACATTTAAGATTGGTTCGGCTTAACTGATTATGGCAAAGAACACTAGGGTTATCTGCATAAGGGAAAGAGTGCCTTCAAATCTTTCACATCGAAGTCGCCCCAAACGCCGGACCATTCAGACATCGCCCGAACGCCTGAATAATTTTCTACCTAGTGCTTTCCCCCATCAAGTTACTGTATCGCTCATTGCTTTCAAGAGTCGTTAAAGGTCAATAATTCTTTTGAAGCGACTTAACGTAGTTCTGTTATTTTAATGCACTTTCTTTTTCCTTTGTTTACTGTCAATGTTTAGCTTTTGATAACCGAAGTTGCAATCCCGTTCCAAGGGGGAACTCCACACTTTGTGAAAGAGTTCGAGAAAGAAGTTCCACTTTACTAACGAAGGTTATTGTTAGCGCTAGAAGGTTAAGCATTCCAAGAGAAATTCGTATACAAGGGCCTTTTCGACGTTTGAGGAAAAGAGATTTAGTGACATTTAAGAAGTCCGACTTTTAGATTTCTCAAATATAATTTAAAGGTATACACAAATTGTATCCGGATAAACGTCAGAAATTTTTGTTTTGAGGTGCAAATAACGGAATACTAAGCCAATTTACATGTAAAATACTGGAAAACTTTCAGAGAAAGTCGAAAGTTCATACCTCTCAGTGACCTCAGTCCGATACGATCCTGCTAGGGGAAAGTTAACAGGAAATGCTCTGACGTTACTATGCTACATCCATGGTAGGTCCATGGCTACATCAGTTCTTATTTCGAGCTTTTAAAACTGCAGTTTCATTATCCTCCGAAGGAATTTTCTAGTGATGAATCCATAGTTTTAACCATTTTCCTTTTAAATGCTGTGTTGTAAAATTTCATTTATGTAATTTGTGTATTATTTTATCTTCTTACGTTGTAATAAAATGCCGTAACACTCATGGAAAAGAGAAAAGAAGGCATAATGTATTTCATATTTTCCTAAAGGACAATTTGCATTACACGAAAGAATGGATGCATCAGAAAACGCAGGAATATGCAGTGAACATTTTCTGTGCGGCAATTGTGAAAATGACATGAAAAATCACTGGCCTGGATTACCGTAAAAGAAACTATTACAACCCAGTGCAGTACCGAAAGTAAATTTATCAAGCACAGTAGAATAAATAACGCAAAGATGTCGGAGAGAAGAGAAAAGAAAAACAATACAGAGTGCTTATGAAAGACTACAAGAATTAAGTCCAAAGAAAATTCATTTTGAGGCCGAATACGAAAATTATGATAGCAAAAACACATCCAATGCGATTGATTTTAATATTGTACTCATAAAAAACGATAAAAATATCCCTGAATATCCTAATTGTAAACATCAAAGAGAATGCAGTGATAACTTAAAGGAAAAACAATATCCTTATAAAATTACACTGAAATATTGAAAAATGAAAAAATTAATTTTAGAATGTTTGCTCAGAGACTTAAAAAAATAAGTGTTAATGACCTCTAGAAAAAATTTTATATCAGAAATTCAAAAATTAAAATCTTGAATAGCGAAAGCCCACCAGCGGCCGAGCGGTAAAGTCGCTGAACACTGGTAGTTCGGTCCGAGGTTCGAATCCCGCGAACGGGCTGGCTGCATGGGCGTTTTCGTGGTTTTCCCCATGTGTAACGTGTATACGAGCAAGTTTCCCTTAGAAAGTCCTGCACGAAGGCATCCCTCCTCTTAGGCAGATAGCCCTCGAGGCTTTGCCATAATCACACACACTTGAATAGCGAAACTTAAAAAACAAAGCCTCCTTAGCTCCTCTTTTTAAAAATTAAATAATTATCTTTAAGTACTGTGAGTAAAGCTGCTTTGTTAAACTTAAGATTACGATCTTGATTAAAAAATATCTGTTACTATATCGAACTGAACAGACACAAGACAATATAAAATTTATATATTTAGCAGCCTTAAATTAGATTAAATTTTGATCCAAACTACGAATTTCAAGGGCAATCTAAGATAAGTTCCTCTTCTTTATCAACAGAAAAGCAATAAGATAGTTTTTTTTTTTTTTTCCCCTAACTTAAAAAAGTTATTATAGTTATCTTAGAAATAGTCGCAGAATTCTTCTTATTAATATGTAGATCAAGAGGGAGAAAAAAACTGCTATTAAGAAAACAAAACTTGTTTTAAAAGCGCATCGGATTTTATCTATTATTTAAAAATTAATGAGTAAGTATAATTAACAATTTTAACGTTTCGTGTAAAATGCATACAGCAGTAAATGTCTCTACGCACATTTCAAGGCTGTTTTTCAAATTTAAGACGCTCATTTCTTTGCTCTGAAATGCGTCATCACTCCTCACTTCCTGTTTTGGGGAAAGCTCTTTGAAGTAATACTGCTCTCAAAGGGGTGCAAATTAACTGATAAAACACCGGAGGAGCCCTCCGGTCTCAATGGTCCCACCTCGAACGAATGTGGCGAAACAAATAGTATGCATTTTGTGGATGTAATATACTCGCATCTTTCCTTGCATCGTTCCGAAGTTTAGTGTTCACTATTTTCCAGCCTAACCAAATATTACATAAAAGTACTGACCTTTAATTGGCTGATAATGTGATTTACCTGTAAGAAATGGGATTTTATGAATGGCGAATAACTCACGAAGCCGGTTTATATTGGCTACTGCAGAGCATTTCATGGAACCACAATAAAATTCTGAACAAATATTGGTTGTAAATGATTGGTATACAAGATAAAAGCTGTCACATGATATCTCGGGGACAAAAAAAAATTAAATAGTGCATAAATCGCGAAAAAATATTTAAAAAAAACGCACAAATTCCAACAGAATTTGATATATAAAAGAATACGGCAGTAAATTCTTTTGTTTTTTGTTGCCATGAAGATACACAGACTCCCACACACCGAAGAAAAAGAAATGCTGTGATTTATTACGTTAAAAACAGAAACTCTTAAGAAGTCTCTAGAAAGATTAGAAATCAAGTTTTATTACTGTTTATTGAAAGAAGTAAATGCTGATCAGATGGCAACAGGACAGTTCTATTAGAACATCTAGACAGTGGCCTATGATAATCCCCCCTTTCTTATTAACACTGAAATAATTTAAACAAATAATTTTACTGTCTAAAACAGCCACCCCACATTCAATTTCAAAATAGGTGTCTTATGTGTAACTCACATAAGCAAGTTGTTAAATGAATACAGAAATTAGACACAAAATTAACTCATTAGACCATGAAAAAAAATTGATTACCGATGTTTATTTCCTCAAGAAGACTATTAAATGAGAAATAATCTCACAATAGGTGCGCAAATGCCGAAACAGCAAAGCGAATAAAAAAATATATGGATCTTTGTTGAAAACTATATGAAAGTAGAAATATTTAAGCTCAGTAAGTATACAGCAGTCAAAATTAATGTTAAGTGTAATAAATTATCTATTCAAATTTCTTTAAAATACATAAAGTTTTAGTTTTAAATTTTAATTAGAAAATATACGTATTAAGAATTATCGTCTCTCTCTGTGCATACTCTCGTGATATAATGAGGTATAACAACCGGCTAGCAACTGGAATATCTGTGGTTTGAAGGCCTATTAAATCGCAGCCGAGTTTTCACATTCCCTATTCCCAGAAAGCTAATGAATTTCTAAACTAAATATTGAAAGACAGTTGGTACAAAGAAATCATATAATGAGCTCTAGTGAATGTTACAGCTTCAAGGAAGTTTCCATTCTGCGTCACTACGCGCTATGGGAAGTCCAATGTTTTTCGAGACGAAAAAAACGCAACAGTGCGTGAGGGAGAATGTGAGAAGGGGAAGCAAAAATTCATAGCTTTCCATCTAAGATCAAATCAAAGATTCTGGTTGCTGTACCTGGTACGCCGAGGATGACTAAGGTCTGTTTATTCTCGCGAAGGAGCGCCTGAGATGCGGGGAGAAACAGGTGGTCGGCTTGGCCAGTACATCGCACTTTTCCTCCTCCGCTACTGCGGTATGACGTCACAAGGGAACCATATCGTCATCTATTTGTGCGCGCGTGTCTATGAGGGAGCGCGCGCGCATGAAACACACCCGGGGGCTGTGTCCATATTGAAGACGCTGTGATAAAAAAAATCCAGCCGAGCGTAACGAAGTTAAAAATAGCTCGCTAGTCGTTGATTTCCTCATTGGGAAAAGTGGACATTCTTTTTTTTTCTTTTTTTTTCCTTCATGGCATGGACTGTATCGTATTTTCAGTAATAGTCCATCAATTATTATCATCCACATTTCGGTATTCTTTTAACATCTCGAAGAAAAGTTTTAATTACTTTGCTTTGAATTTATTATTATTACATTATAGAAATTTCTTATCCTGGCAAAATGGAAATTATTGCCGCATCATTCGCGTTAAATATTTGTTGCAAGCCTCGCGTATTAAGAGATCAAATAGAATGTTTAAAAAAAAAAAAAATCTGAAAGCTTTCAGATTTTATATTACGCCCAAAGGGGCGTTATTCTAACGTTTTGTATGTTACCTTATTAACGTTTTGTATGTTATTTATTAAGTATCATGTTCTTCGCACTTAAACTGTAAAATTCAACATAACAGCAATATCACAAAGAAAGAAACCTCGCGCATAAAATATCCGTGCTTGAAGATGCATGCAATGTTAATATTAATGAAATGCTTCCAAATCGTAGAGTTAGTTAATAAAAAATTCGTTTTGCAAAATATGACATAGGTAATAAAACAAATCCCAAATTCGGACTTCCAGAGGCCATTATCGAGTGGAGGACTACGATATTCAAAATTTTATGTCTCTAGGCACCGTTGTTTTTTCGCAATGTGAGAAACATACATACATTCATGCAGATTCTTCATTATTTAATTTCTTTAAATATAGTGCAGGGCTCTAATATTTGGTGGCAACAATTTGAAAAGTAATTCAGACTTTTATAGTGAGCCAACGCAGAAGGCCAAAGCGGGCTCCTTTGGGCTTAAAAAAAAAAAAAAAAAAGAGAGAGAGAGAGAGAGAGAGATCAAAGCTACTAGTTGCGTAAATTTGCTATGAAATAACATTATAACAAACTTTTCCCCCCTTTTACATTTTTCGAAGAGCAAATCATTTTAAATGTACAATAGAAAAAATTAAAAAAAAAATTCTTACATTTTTTTAAGAAATCTTTACTATTGTTCTCGTTTTGCGATTTTGCATTGAATCACTATAAATGTCCGTTTCACTTTTCAAACTGTTGCCACTAAATGTTAGAGTCCTGCATTATGTTTGAAGAAATTAAATAATGAAAAATCTGTATAAATGTAATATTTCTCGCATTGTGATAAAACAACGGTACATAGAGCTATCGAACTTTGAATGACGTATGATTCTCCAACAAATATGGCCATGTGGAAGATCAAATTTGAAATTTAGAATTTGTTTTATGATGGATTTCATATTTTTTAAAACTTTAACGAATTTTTGAGTAACAAACTCAACGATTTAAAAGCGAGCAATGACAACACTCTACGGGGGGAAAAAACCTTTTTATCTCCAGCTCGCGGAACTCTGTATCGGAAATCGTAAAGATATGCTCATTTTAAAATTATTTTGCGACATTGCTAGTGAACTGAATTTTTATGGTTTAAGTGCAAAGAACGTGATATTTAATAAATAAAGGTAACACACAAAGCGTTAAAAAAACGCCCCTTTAGACGTAAGTCTTTTTTGAAGGACTATTGTTTTCGTTTTGCGATTTTGCGTTGAATCACACTAAATTTCCGTTTCACTCTTCAAACTGTTGCCACAAATGTTAAGAGTCCTGCATTATATTTGAAGAAATTAAATAATGAAAAATCTGCATAAATGTATGTATATTCCTCGCACTGTGATAAAACAACGGTACATAGAGCCATCGAATTTTGAATGATGTAATCCTACTGCGAATATGGGCATGTGGAAGCCGAAATTTAGAATTTGTTTGATTATCGATTTCATAATTTGTAAATCTTTAACAAATTTTTGATTAACAATTTTTTTTTTTTTTACTTTTATTTATTCGCTTAGTACGTGTTTGATGGATTAATTAATCGCATTAAAAAGTGGTTTTCCAGAATGAAAACCAAAAATTTCACAAATAGAAGAGAAAAAGCTTTGATATAAAACAGCTTTTAAAATTCAAATTTGAGAGAACAACTATTACTTCATATTAGAGCGTTAATTTGTTTTTCCTAGCATTTTTGGCAATGGGTGCTTTGGAAGTTTTCTCGATTTGTTACTTAAATATGCAGATAGTTCGCATATGCTTTGTCTTATTCCAACAAACTTAATTCCTACCCGATTTTGAAGTCCACCATCGGCAGAACGGATAAGACAGCGGAATACTAGTAAATTATATCGGAGGGTTTAGATCTTCGCGATCTAACTACATGGGCGTTGTCGTAGTTTTTGTCATCTGCAACGTGAATAGAGTCAATTTTCCTTAACAACTCCTTCACGAAGACTTCCCCCCACTAAGAGAAATAGCCCTAAAGTGCTCTACACTCTAATAAGGTCAAATCTTATCTTTTTTGCTTTGGTTCGGTTATTCATTTATGACAAAGCATGCGAGGACTAATGGTCGGATGCTTTCGTGAAAGATGTTCTAATCTACCTTCGTTAAACATAGTTATGCTGCGCTTTTAGCGGTCAAATTTTACTTCAAGGTTTACAAATAGAAAAACTAAAGTTTTTAAACTAGAAAAAAAAAAAAAAAAAAAAAATGCGACATCAGCTTTATCCTTTGGTCACAACTTCAATGGGAAATAAGCTATTTATGCATAAAATAAAATATTTATCTCGATTTATCTATTATGGGTCTCGCGATGGTTTATTTTTCAATTAAGATGAAATAAGAAAGCCTGCCAACGACATGGACGCAAGAAATATCCTAGCTGGATGAGGTCGTGCTAGATTGAAGGTATGCGAAGATCGCACAGTAGCCTCAATTCCACAGATGATGCGACATCCAGGAAGTTCTGATAACCGAAAGGGCGGAGTATTGCGCTCTCTAAGGAACCTGACCGTGAAGGCTTTTAGAAGGAAACTAGCAACTGGACTGCAAAAAGATGGCGATTAGAAACGACCCTTGTGTGACATCCTTTGCGGAACGCAAAAGCCGGATTTCGAGCTCATTAGATGATAGATCTTTACCTATTATTCTCTCGCTACTATAGATAACTCTTGAGTATATTTCTGATGATGCTTTTGGCTTCTTCTGACATAAAGCTCAGCGATGAAAACAGTTTGACATCAGTCACAAATGACATGGAAGCCACAACGAGATTCTGATGTTCGAGAATATCAGTGAAATTGAAATTTAGCAGAAAATCAGTGTCGAAAACTTTCGACATGGTTTTGAAAATTGTTTCCAGGCTTATATATATCATTTACTGCCTTACAAACTGAACGGTATGAAAGGAATAAACGAGCGTTGAAATATTTGCTTTTCAACTGCTTCTCTAACTGATATAATTTGAACTAATTGACGCATTTAATTTATAGAATTCTTCAGAATTGATTGTTCTAAACTTTTGCAGCACTACTCTAATTAATTAAAAAGAAGTTTCTAAGACTGTATATTATGTATTTCGGTAAAAACATAAAGAAAGAAATTTAGACCTAATTTTTCACAAAGACCAAAAAATGAAATTTTAATAAATAAATTTCGAAAGATCCTATAAATGTAGAATATAATAATATAGATGTATTTTTTGTATTTATACATTTCGGTATATTTAGTTTTCTGTTCATCCATTCATGCATCTTTTTTTTTTATTGCATATATTGTTGCATAGTAGAACTTAAAAATACTTGTAAGTTATCTTCACTCTCCTTGCCACGTGCCTTCATTGTATGACTGGAAGCACATCTGACTGGAAGGCAGGAAGTCCTTTGTTCGAATCTCGGAGAGTGCACTGCACATTTTTCAAGTCTCCTTGTTTAAAATAAATCTAATTACTTTACATCACCACCGGTCGAGCGGTAAAGTAGCTGAGAACACTAGCAGGTCGACATGGGCTCGATTCCAAGAGAACAGGCTGGCTGCATGAGTGTTTTTCCCGTGTGTCACGGGGCTATGATCTAATTACCCTTAAAAAGGCCTTCAACAAGGCATCCCCTTATAAGCAGTGCCGGATTTACGTGTAAGCTTTTCAGGCTTTAATGAAATAACTGGCAAAGAGAAATAGTCTCTGAATCATAATAATATCGCTAACCCATATAATTTATAATACAACTAGCTGATGTGATTCATTAAAATTTTTACACAAATTTTCATGAGTTCTGTAGATAGCATGAGATGCTTCTAATTCCACATATTAATATTAAATATTTTTTTAAAAAATTTTCTGATGTTTCTGTGATGCAACCGTAATATTCCATAATGTTATACAGATAAATTTAAGTTCATTTACCCAAATATTTAAATCTATAAGAAATTGCAGATTTAAGCGCTTTTGTGCTTGCTAATACGATACTTCCTATTACTTTTAATAATGGTGTCGTTCAACATGTAGTATTTATTCACTAATGGCATTATTCATTCGATTAACTTCAAACAGCTGTTCTTTTTTTCTGCGTGTGACTTAAATTTAATATTAAAATAATACTTTTATTAAATGCAGTAAAACTTCATTATAAATGGTAATACGTATTTTTCTAGCCTGACCTGAAAAATTTTATTTTTTGTCAATTTTCACTTTGTGATGTTACCTTAGCTTATCTTTATATGCATCCTTTTAATACTAAAAGACTAGCAAAGAAAACTACCTCAATTTGTATGGTTGATACTTTTTTATAATCTCTCCGCATATTCTTTCATAAACATAATACTTCATAAGATTATCGTTAATATATAATTTCATTGAATTTATTAATTTAAGAATTTCAACTCCATAGTGCAAGCATTTAGTCTCGTGACCTCATTTAGGCATTTGCTTCAGAATATCCATTTTTACTGAAAGTTGAAGAAATGCCTGAAAGAAACATTTATGCATTAGGCAATATCTGGTTTTTAACAGGAATGATTTACGGATGACCTTTCATTAATTAGTTATGATCATTTTAAATAGTAAACCATTTAGAACAACGGAAGGGATTATAAAAACTAGGAAACTGCAAAGGGACATACAGTTCAGCTTATCGAAGTTCGTGTAATTAATTATCTAAAGAAGAAAGAAAGAACGAGATGAGGGAATGGGCTTTGTGATGTCTCCCCCCGCCTTGTTGTATGTGTATTAGATTACGTTTATTAAACGTTCTTCTCCTGATCTACTTCGATGCTTTCCTGACTTCAACTCATTCAGCCTTCTGCCGCCACCACTGCTGCCTGCGAGCTCCTTCGATCGACACTCTCCGATGGTAACCATCCTTAATCGACGTTCCCGTTGCCATATTGCTTATCCTGCTTCCCAGACTCGAACTGAATCTCAAGATCTTCTACAACATACATGAAAAGGAACTTATGCCTCACTTCAATTGCTAATCCTTGTTTTATTCACGTTCAGCAAAGTTCGGAAACAGACCCATGCATTCGATTGGGATGAGGGTTTTCTAACCCAGGAGCCCACAAACACCTGAACTTCGTTCACGCATCGGGTTACGTTTATTATTCGGTTTTATTCGTCACGTCCACAACGGCGTCCGCAGCAGAGAAGCAGACTACCCTTAAATCGAACTAAAAGGCGTGTTTTTGTACTGATTTCCTTGGAGATCTCCAAATTAAATAAAAAATTATTTATATAATTGTTTATAATCTCGACTCTCACACTTTTACAAATATTCCTCCCAAGCACAGATGAACTATATCTAGCAGGCACATATGAAGTGGACCATGCCAAGCATAGTTAGTTCATCTATGCCTTGTACTTAAGAGGCAAAAGGAGTCTATCTTTATATATATATATATATATATATATATAAAAGAAAAGTAACCTTGCAATCTCAAATTTTCAAACTGCCGTCTAACATTTCGGGGAAGAGCTTATCATAAAAAATTTTAGAAACTAAAAAAATATATATATATGTGTACATTGAAAAAAAATTAAGAATGTGAAACTTTATAAAACTTTGAAATGGGAAACAAATGAAACAGAGATACCAATACTCATAAAAACTATCAGTTTGATCTATTATAAAATTTTAAGTACTTTAATTTACATCCATTTGATTAATTGTTAGAAAAAAGTAAGAATAAAATTATTTGAACAGTGTCTATTTTTTAAATTGTTCAATATGTTAATTAATCATAGATTAATTAAATTTCAAAAATTTTATACTTTGCCGAATGGCATCATTCTGAAAACCAAATACGTAAGAGGGCGCAAGTTTTATGCTTCGCGCAATGGCAACACTTCTCAAGGGCTACTTCTAAATCCTTCCCGCTCTACTCATTCATCAATTTCAGAGGCATACTCTGTCTACGGCTCTTATTTTGCTACAATATGATTTCACAAGGCAACTGAAAACTATACAGCTCCTTCGAGACGTAAAAACAACTTTCCGCTGTAGAAAATCATAATTAATTAGATGAGATGTTCGTAAATTGAATGATTACCGCAAATTACATATGAATGTAGTTACATACATTGTTTAAAAGTGAATAAAAATTGTAATCTTGATTACGAATGAAAAGATATTAATTACTGAGAAGCGTAAATATTGCTAAGATGTTCCGAACGTCTTTATTTTAAACCGATACATTACGTTATGCTATACTATTCTTAAAAGTACGACTTAAAAATGTCCTTTCGTGAAAATTAAAGAGGTTTAACTTATTTTTCATGCAATCTCCTGAATTCAGCTAGAGCTGTCAAACGGAAAAAAATAACTGTTTTAATAAGAGATTGTTGAAAAGTACTGTTTAATTTATGCTTCAAATTTAAGCTGCCAGTAAAGGCTCAACAAGCTGGGCAATTTAAAAACCAGTCTACTCCTTGTATCTTTGTTATACTTTTTCCAATAATTTATCTAATTGATATACATTACATTACAATGACACCTCAATATAGGTCCGCTGTGGAAAGTATGACTAAGTTCGATGAGTTACAACTGCGCGCACTGTACTTGTTTACCTCTTTCGAGACAAAGCTACGACTGCTCATGAGTATCATAAGTAACCACGCTTTAACTCAAGTGAATTTTGAGGTTTTTCTGCGCGTAAATTTCTTGTAAATTCATTAACAATGACTTTTAAAAAAGTTAATGAGAAGAATCAAGTAACAAAGAAAATAGTTAGGATCACTACGGAGGTGAAAAGAGATTGTTGAAAAGTACGAAGATAGTATGCGTATCCGGCACTTGTCTATTGCATACCGTATGCCATGTGCGGTGGTGTCTAAGACTTTGGAAAACAAAGACGCTACTAAGTCGGCCTACGAAAGAAGTGAAATCGATTACCAAACAAAGGTCAGAGACGTTAGAGCATGTTGAAAACTGCTTTTGATCTGGACAGTAGGAAAACATTTATGTACAGTATCATGTGCAGTGCTTTATTTATATACAGTGTAGATTTTACCCACTGCATTCGCATTTTATTATTAAACAATGTTGTAATAATAACAATAGGATTATTTTATAAGAACGGATTAATTATTTTCCCATTATTTCTTATCGTAGAAATTCGGTTGGTATTGTATGGTATACGCTGAAAGATCTGGAACGGATTAATGACGTATACCGAAGCACCACTATAAAGATAATTTTTACTAACTCCAAATATTATGCACTTTTGCATAAACCAACCATTTGCGCACCATGAAACGACAAGTTTCTAGAAACAACTCACATTTTCATACTGATAAGAAATGAAATTATTTGAAAAATCATAAAGATAAAAACTATTAAAAAGTGCATGAGAATTATTTTCAAATCTACGGAGATAAAATTATACAGTGAGATAATTTGAAAAACTGTATGCGATAGGGAATGAATGCCAACAGATTAACTGACAATCAAGTATAGGCAGATAATGAATGCTGAGGTAATGTTACGCAGATTAACGTAAAAGTGGGAAAATGTTTATACTATTGCAACAGACATTTATAATAATAACTGAAATACTTAACTGAGAAGCAAACATACTACAAAGATTACTCATTCACGTGACCGACTTTAAAGCATAGATATCGAATCACGAGTCAGAATTTAAAACGTTAAAGTAATATAAATCAATTCTGATCCTCTACCCCTTCTGACTATCGTTTGTTCATTCTATCTACATCTCCTCTGTACCCTCCAAAGAAGGGAAGTGCGTGTTTGAGTAAAGGGTGTGGCCGAATTTTCGAATGCTTCAATTTCTCCCCCCGCTTTGCCCCGAGTGAATCGATATTGCGATTCTGGCCGTGGTTAATTTAATATTCGCATTCACGTTTCCGATACAGTCTTTCTCTTGTAAGTATCCAGATATATTCTTTCAATTTTACAGTAAAATTAACAATTTGGCAAACATTAGGACGATTTTATTTTATTTTGCAATCAAAAAGATATGGTGATATAGAGGAATAGGGGTGTACTAGTGGGGAGTAATTGCTTAGGTCGAAAATTGCTGTTTCAGCGGATGATTCATTAGCGATTGTGTTCGAGAATTCCGTCTCGACACGAGATTTCCGAGACAAGCTCGATTCTCGAGGTCTCTTTTCGTTTGCATTGCATTCGAGAAACCCAGAATTTGAAAGAAATTACAATCAAATCCCGTTATAACGAACCTGGTTTACAACGAACCGCCGCACATAACGAACAACTTTTCCGGTCCCATAGAATTTCCTATACATTTATTGTTATTTTATCTTTACGTTACTGTTGTTTTTATCTACCCGCTTTTTCCTCTTTATTCTAAACAAACGCTATGCGAGGCAGATATAACACTTGGTTCTTGGTAAAACATACACGCAATAAGCTCGTCTTATGTCACCATATGGTGTCTCTGACCATTGAGTCAAAGAGTTTGAATAGGTTCACTGATTCTATTCAAAATTTTTGATTGAGCAGTCAGAGAGAGTGGCTGATGCTAAGACGGAAATTTTGAAATGTTTGCTATTCAGGGAAAGAGGAAGTAGTGAATAGATTCTTATTTAGCCTGGAGGTGACACGTCTTTTTCAGGAAAGGGAATTTTCTATCCTTATCTGTTTGTTTTGCTTCAGTATTTAAAATGAATTCTGAATGGGAGGAAGTTACATTCTTTAAATCTTTTGCAAGATTTATGTTATTCTTTATAAGGGCTATG
Organism: Stegodyphus dumicola; assembly: GCF_044657685.1. Lineage (NCBI taxonomy): Eukaryota > Metazoa > Arthropoda > Arachnida > Araneae > Eresidae > Stegodyphus > Stegodyphus dumicola. The sequence continues at coordinate 109,257,774 of NC_140775.1, read as the reverse complement.
CATTTTTGCATCCGGGGAAATGAACGCATTCTTACTGGACATTAGATAGAGCAGATTAATTAATGAAATTATCTTCAGATTACTTATTTTTCAGAAGGGCGAAACTTCACACATTCTTTCACTTAACTCTCTTCACTCTGTACTGGGAAAACTTTCGTCGTAAAAACTGTAGGTAGAGGGTGTAGACCTAAGTATTGTAGGCGAGGGTGTAGACATATTATGTAAGGTATGGTGAGGATTATTCGAAAAGTACAGAATAGATAAAATCAAATCAATATCTGCGCGGAGTACAGTTTATCAAAACTATAATAGGTACCATAATAAATGAATCCAGACTCGATAATTTCTACTCATAAAAAAGTCGACTATAACGGAAATGCAAAGCTTATGGCTTATCATTCAAAGAAGCCGCAATCTGCCATTATCTAGACAAAGTACAAATTATAAACATATATTTTAGATTGAGATTCTAAAATATGTAACTGGAGGGACGGGTCTAAGCCATGACTTTTATGCAAAGTAATTTATCATGTAAAATTATTGAGGTGAAACTGGAAGAAAACGAAAAACAATTTAGTAATTGTACTCAGTTAACCATTAATATGATTTTTTTTTAAGAATTAGTGTTAATGATTTTTCTTTTAAAAGATAAAACAACACTTTTTTTTTTTTTTTTTTGTCCTTGTGTGTGTGTCGTTTGTTTTGATCTAATGAGCAACTCCAGTCATGGATTCGAAAGCTGAGGAAATGATTTGATCCAAACGGCAGACAGACATCAATCCCGATTTCTTTGAAAGAAATTGTGATTGGAAATGCACTTACTGTTTTGATAATGATTCCGAGACAAAACGGTAGCAGCTGCTTAGGAAGGAGAAGGTCCACTAAGGACGCAGAAACTTCAGCTTCTTTTTTTTTTTTTTTTTAATTGGAAAAGGGAAACTTCACAATAATTTGTTTCACAATGAACTCCATATTCTAAAAAGACGTCATGGGCAGATTTAAAAAAAATTTTTATAGAAGATAAGTATTACAAAGGAATCAAGTAGCTGCATGATCACTATATAGACTTACTTTGAAGGACTATATATTGTATACTGAAGGCTAAAAATGTAAGAACTTATTAACAACTTTCGATTTGTATGAATTTAGTCGTAAAATGTCTTAAATTCATTGTGTATATAAAGCGAGCGGAAGGATTTCGAGAGGAAAATGTCAAATTATGGGATTTAAGGGATTCCAACGAACTTGATGCGAAGAGTCGATATTTACTTTGCTCCAGGATCGACACTGATGGAATGAAGTGATATTATACATAATCAATTGGTTCAAGAAACAAGAATTTTAATAAATTCTATTCAGCAATTCTAAACAAATTTACTTGCGGACGGAGAAATACAAGCGGTACCAAATAGGTATGGAGCTCGCTCCTGCTTTTTTTAATGGTTGGACTCCAAACAAATAAACTGTTAGATGAAAACAGTGCCTAGCTTCTACCTGTACCTGTACCTGTGCGCTAATGTACCTGAAACGAAGTAAGTTTTTTTTTTTTTTTATTATTTCAATATAGTGTAAAATCAGAATAAAAAATTACAATGAGTGGATTTTTAGTCAACCTTTGTAGAGTTCACCTCATTTACACAACTGTCATTTAACTCTGAATAATTTTGGCCAGCAGTGTATTTATGTCCTTTCGTACGAAAGTGTTTTCTTTTTAAATACCTAAGCGCTACAAAATTATAGTTGTGCAAGATATTAGTTGAGTAAAGCTGAACGTTTTGTATACTGATGTTTTGCGGCTGGATGTTCACAGAAAATGAAACCAGTTGCTTGACCGCTCAGAAACCAATACGTTCATGTAGCTTGGAAAAAACTTTGATGACCTTTAGAAAAAGAAAAAAAAATCTCTCTTAAAGGAATCTTCTGATACTTATTGAATTAACAGTCTCGCTCCTGACATAATTTATGTAATTTATGCCCGTAATCTAACAAACAGAGAAAAGTAAAATATATATATATATATATATATATATATATATATATATAATAAAAATAATAAAATAAAGAACAACGCATTCCTCTGAGAACAATATACCTTGCCTTTATGATCACCACATGCATGACTCCAGGGGGAAAGGAATAACAATAACAGAAAGGTTTTCCAAGCTTTATAATTGCGGTCTACATTGTCACCGGACTTCGCCATCCGTGGAAGCTGTAGAGCGTCAGGCGAGGTGTGGCAGTGACCGAAACTTCTGCTTTGTTGTACCACCGGTAGCTTTACCATAGGAGGCATCTGCACGAGGTGGAACGCTAGAGGATGACTCTCGCCACCTCTCTGCACCCTTTCTTCATCGGTGTGAGGATAGTGGAGCACAGGAGGAAGAGCAGCTGGAATGGAGAACTCGTCGCGGGCCACGAGTTTCTTCTGAAGTTTCCCTCCCTTGGTCATTTCCTGCCACGTATTACCTGTTTGATTGCTGGAACAGTCTATTACCCAAACCGCAGTATGGGAAAAGAGGGAATAGTCCATGCGAGGGGATGTGGTATTTGCCAGAATTCATGATTGAATGAATAGCAAGTCTAGTCAGGTAGCGATTGATGATTCAAAGAGCTTTCATAGCTGACGAAAAATGATCTGAAGGTATGTGTTCACTGAATGTGTTTAAGCGCAGATACAGATCTTCAGAAATAATAAAAAAAGTAATAGAAGTTATATCTTTTCGTTTTTCACTGCCTTTAGATGCTACAGAAAGAGCATGCCCGACTCGTGGATCTACATATGTTGTAATCAGAACTTACCGATGTAGCTCCATTGTACAAATGCAAAAATGAATGAAAAGGTGAACGCATAAATTTAATTTAATAGGACGATTTAATTTAATAGGAATGGACGATTTTCATTGAAAATGATTGCTTACTTAAGTGAGATAATTTGAGCTTTTAAGGCCAAAAGCAAATAATAAAGTATTTTTTCAAATAATGACAGTATTTTAAGTTAATTCGAAAAACTGATGAATTCTATTAATAACTCTTTTTTAAGCATGTATGCTATACCAGCAATTTTTCAAATATTAAGCATAAGAAAAGCAAACTAAAATTTCAGACAAACACCTTGAATGTATTCTTGCCAACAGTCACCATATCTAACAAAATAAATACCTGGCACTGGTTTTGGACAGGGGGAAAAATTAAAATATCATATTTTTATATTTTTTTATAAACACCCTAGGAACTGAAACGCAGGTGTAAGAATTTCTCTTTTTCGAGGAATAATATTGCCCTAAATGTTGCAATTTGGAATTTTTTAATTGCATCATGTGACGCAATTTTGAATATCCCTGTTCCTTTCTGTGTTGTCTCCAATCTATAAAATAGGCTCTGAAAAGTTCTACTATGCTTCTACATATGCGATGTAAGCTGAATGGCACACGTCAAAATGGTATTTATTATTTGCTCTACAAACAAACGTTACTAAACCACTCCACAAAAAAGATCCAATATTAAAGTATAAATTTATTTAAGAAAAAGAAAGTTGAATTTTAAAAACTTTCGATTTCGGTTTAACAGTTTATCAAAAAGAGTTTATTAACAAATTTAAAAGAAATTAATTATAAGATGTCATAAAAATATTTTTTTTTCCACCAGTAATGTAATATAGGGAGAAAGAAACTTATTTATAACGAAAACAAAGCTGCAAATTTTCAAAAAAATTATCACTTGCATATAGTTAAAAATGTATTTTAATTTATATCAGTTACGTATATTATTTAAAAAGTAGAATAACGGAACAATTATAACAGTAAATAAAGAATAATAACAAAAAAAATTAAACATTCCCCAAAAATTTTATATTTGCAAAATCTTAAGAAACTTCTTAAAATTGGCGGAAATGATTAAAAAATTTGAATAAAAAGTCATAATCACTGAATTTCAAAACACTTAAAGTGCCACTGAAAATTGTTACACGTCTTATGCTTGGTACACGAGCCATTCCGTTTCATACGGGACATCTTGTACAAAATAATTTAATAACTGGCAGCAAATCCCGAAAGAAAATTCCTCCAGTACAGGGGTGTCAGACAAGGTAGCATTTCGATCTTTTAAGGCAAATAACCTGTCAAAGATCTAATTAATTTTTTTTTAAAATAAATTTAGTCAGTTTAAGAAGATTAATAGTTCTGAAAAGCAATTGGAGCTATCTGAGTAGGTTAAGATCTAAAACAAAAGGGCCTAGGCTGTCGAGCTGGTAAATAGAAAAAAGTCAAATCTATTTTAACTTCCAGTTAATGATGTCACATAATTGTAAATACTTGAAAACAAAAGCTAGTCCATAGAGGTTACTCGGGTAACGAAAGAAAACTGTTAACTTTGGAAATCACCACAAAATGAATCTTCCATCTCCTCTCCTCACAAAAGACGATGGATGTGCTGAAACGCCCCTATTTCCAAGCCAAACGAGATGCTTGAGGATACCCACCTGAAGGCCTCTCAGCCATCTTCCGTTTTTTCATTCCTTTCTTCCTTCTCTAACCTACCCCAGGGCTAAAGAAAGCCCTGATCCTACCTACCCTCCCTCGTCATCCTTACCTGGGACTGAGCCACCAAAGCCAGTGGCTGGAGATGAGGAGGAGGGGAGAGGCATGTTGAGCAGCCCCACAAAAGGGCGACGTTTCAGTCCAGCGACGGCTCCGAGTTTCCTCGTCCTACGCGTCCCTCTTGCTATCCCACCCTCCGCCCACCCTGTGCAGCAAGAAGAGAGAGGATGCTGGTTGGCGTCCTCCTTCGCTGAACAGGGGCGTTGTCCGTCTGTCTTTTGTGGATGGACCTCATCGGGTCGCTGGCTTTGGCTCTACGGATGGAAAGGAGAAGATGGCGGAAAAGGACAGCCAGCGAACCGCAAGAGGAAGTTACCGACGCTCCATGTTTTTTACGTTAAAAAATAGATTACTGTTTTAATTCCCAATAATATCTTTTGTCTGTACCACGTATTTTTAGTACTCTTATCTTCGCGGGATATTTTTGGGAAAACCGAAAATACTTCCTGATTCTTAACGAAAAACTCAAATGTATAACTAAAGAAATATCTGAATTTCACCCACTATTTGGTTGCAAAAAAGGTAAAGATTTTATAACACGTCGAATGGCAACACTTCGGAAACTAGCTATTTGCTAGGCCTTTTGAAAAATAAATAAAAAAAACATGAATGAAACCCAAAAATTCTATTTATATTTAATAATTCATTAATAATAATCAGAGAGGACAAATTAAAACGTTAAAATATCATATTTTTATATTTTTTAACATAAACAGTCTAAGACATAATATAAACGTATCGTAATATAAACGTAAATATATCTATAACATAATATAAACAGTCTAAGAACTGAAACGCAGATGTAAGAGTTTCTCTTTTCGGATGAATAATATTGAAGTAAATGCAATCAATGCAAAAATAGGATCTTTGGAATTTTTTAATTGCATCCTGTGACGCAGTTTTAAGACTGAATATCCTTGTTCCTTTCTGGAAACAATATGTTTCCAGAAATTAGGAAAATCCGATTTTTCGATTATATTAATGTAAATTATGATACTATGTTGTACACCAGAGAATAATACTGGTAATCTTTTATGGCGTCTTTTTTTTTTTTTTTTTTTTTTTTTTTTGAATTCCTTGATGATTTAAATAAATTTTTTATCCTAAAAATTTTTAAAGCTTTAAATCAACAATTTAATAAAATTTTCCGATAGATTCCTCATTCTCTGGTCGTAAATTGAGAACTAAACTACGAATTTCAATCATGTATTTTTTCTTGAAACAGCTATGTTGAAAATGAATTTTTTTTAAATGCAATTTATAAATAAAATTTATATTACAGTTTAACACCTAAAAGAGGATTATGATTATGTCTTTAAAACTTTTGAAAAACGTAAAATGCCATTAAAAAACAATTGGGAAAATTACCTAGATATTGGAACGGTGGACTCACGACACCCATCTTGCGTACACATTTCTCATCTTAGGTTCACGTCACCGTTATTACGTTCCAGCTATCAAAGGAAGCCGTATATGCTAAGCAGGGAATCTATAATTTATTTAATAAAAATAAACATTATTTCTACGCAGTTTCAGTTTTGAAATCACGTCACCCATCATAGGTTCACGCCGCCATTGTTGTGTTCTCGCTATCAGTCCTTACTAACACCGCTAAATGACGCCATGTTCGCTTACCCTTAAGAAGGGTGTAGAACTTTCAAAAAAGAATTTAAATGCGTCCTCTATCAGTTTTTCGCGAACATTCGAAAACGGTTAGGAAATCGGCCAAAGTAGATAGTGATTTTCTGAAAAACGACAAAACTGAAAACGAAACTAGTATCATTACTTACTAAAACCGTTAGATGACGCTTTGTTAGTTACCATTTCAGACCAGTGTAGAACATTTAAAGCAGAATTTAAATGCGCTCTGTATCAGCGTTTCGGAAAATGGGATTTCGCAAAAAGTACCTCATACCCTAAATGAAGCCTCTTCACTTTTCTTAAAGCCCGGACAATGCCGGGTACTTCACCTAGTATTTAATAAAAGCTTCTTTCACTTCGCTCGAAGTATAATAATAGAAATTCTAAAAAATATATACATAAAAGTATTCAAGATAATTTTTTTTAGATGTCGTCTATTGCCTTCGATGAAAAATAAGGTCACAAAATTACATTTATTACAGTTTTTTTTTTTTTTTTTGGCAGTAGTAATAAACGTGAAGATTTTTCTAACATGTTTTTCCTGATAAATGAGAACATATTAATTTCTAAGCGCAACATTTTAGTTTCAGTAAAAATATTTTGCATAAAAAAAGTACACAAACAATCCTTTATATAATTTCAGTTTAACTCTTTAAAGGGCAGTAGTTACCTACAGTAACCACCTTTCTATTGAACGTTTTACTCACTCGTGTGAGTGTTTTCAAGACTGACCGCTTTTGAAGTTCGCTTATAGCTTACTAGATGACAATCAAGAATCATAAACCAGTAGTTGATGCAGCAAATCGTCTTCAAGAAAATAAGCATCAGCCATCGAAGACAACATCACGACGACGTGCAGCACCAAGAAAATGCCTGTAAGAACAGTGTGGGAATGCAGCACATGCACATGCACTCTGCTTGAAAAAGAAATACTGTTTCCATGACTACTCTAGAGACTGATTTGTAGGGATGTGTTTCTGTGGACGGTGGTCACTCACACTAACCACCAGAAGTGGTCATTTTTTTCACGTGTCTTGGAGAAAATTGTCGCAAATAAATTAATTGTAACACCTCATATAGTAAATTAATTGTAACACCTCATATAGTAAATTAATTGTAACACCTCATATAGTAAATTAATTGTAACACCTCATATAGTAAATTAATTGTAACACCTCATATAGTAAATTAATTGTAACACCTCATATAGTAAATAAAACAAGAGTTTTGCTGAAAAAGTCAATTGCTTTTTCCTGCCCCTCAAAGAGTTAATGCATTTTGGCATTACTCTTTACATTTGCATAAATAAATAAATTTCTTCATAATTCAAAGCGTGTCTGATCGCTTTTATTTAGTCACTTACTGTTTGTTCATGGGCGATAAACACATTCTACAACAATTTCCGAACGCATCTCTTAAAACTGAAATTCTCGCATGAAACTAAAGCTATAAACGCATTTAAATGATTCAAGCCGAACGAATAAAAACAAAAACATTGCCACCAGGTGGTTTTCAGCTTTACTTTTTTATTCGGCACTCACGTTCTCAGTTGCACTAAGGAAAAGCCAGAGTCCACGTGACGTTTTAGGAAAGAGTAGGTTTGTCAAGTCGTCTGCATCCGCTTCCTTGAATCGGCACGCCGAAGAATAAATGTAAACCAAATGTAACAGCTGTAACGAAGTTAAAATTACCTGACTCAGACTCATCTTATAGTAGCGACCCTTTAATAGTTACAGTTATCAACTATTTCAGGTTACAAAATTTTAGTTTATAATTACAGTTATATAATTTTTCGCAGAGGACAATCCGGCCGGTGTCGTAGAGGGACACAAGTTTTGAATATGCCCCCATCGATGTTTCTGCCTGCTTTCCATCACAAAGAAAATACATCCCTATCCTTTCAGGCGAAAAGCAAGTGATGTTGTGTCATACAGTTAGTGGTTGAACCAGCTTGGAAATGCCGATTTGCGTGAATTAAGAAACTTGAGAACAACTTTTAAACTCTAAATGGGTGACTTGGCCACCTTATTAAAAACAGAAAGACCCCAGTTTAGGTCTGAAACATGCATAGAACAAGCATTTCTGCCAAGGCAAGCAGAAAATACTGCGAGCTTCTCCAAAGGAAGATTCAATAGCCCTGCAATTCGAAGGAAAATTCCCTCTAATATTCCTCATGGGCAATAAATTAACACTATGGTGTGTACGAATTACGAAAATTCAGCTGAAAGATACTCTGCCGATCCCATATCCCTTTTCGAGATCATGAAAATTACTCTTATGATCAACGATGCGCTTGGAAATGCAATTCTTATCAACAAAAATATCAGAATTTTAATGAACTGAAAAGTCTCAGTAACATCTCTGAAAAACTGGTAATCGTTTTATATATCTAGGAAGAAGTCTACAGAATATTATATCCCTCCTTCTCGTTTCCGTACAGCTGTGAATATTTTGAATACTGAAACTAGTTAAATTACAACGCTTATCTTCAGCAGTACCATAGCAATCTGGATTTACAATTACATTTTGTACACACCTGTTCCATGTATTTCACCTAATTTTGTATTATTTATAAGACATTCAAGGCAGTAACCCTCTTTCTGCGATCACTGGTCAACTAAAACTGAGGAGCAGTAATTACTTTTAACTGTTACAAAAACAGTTGTGTTGTAAGGCACATCTCACGTCCCCCCCTTTCCCGCAAGTATATCTCTTCCTGCGGTACGTGTCCAAGTAGATAAGTATTATCAGAAAATATTATCAATGGTTAGATGCTGTTTGACCAATAGTGGACTTCCTACGTGCATTTTCCCGGGGAGATACGTTTCATCAGCGAGAGTAGCAGTCAGATGTTGCTTGTTCACGGTTATCTCAGATAGCAAGCTCTCAGCCATACATGAAAATCTATTTACATAAAGGATAGCCGAGAAAGACATGACGCGTTAGAACAACTTATATAAAGTTGCACATCATAATTGCACTCTGATGCCCGATCTCCTGAATGTAAGGGGATGGTAAATGCAAGGAAATAGGAAATCACTATCGCATAGATGACTCCCATCCCTTTTATCTTTCAATTAAACTGATCAGGATCGTTCATGACCTTTTAAACTGGCCAACAGCGATCGAGCGGTAATATCCCTGAGCACTGGTTGTTCGGTCCGAGGTTCAAATCCCGCATACGGGCTGTCTGCATGGGCGCTTTCGTGTTTTTCTCGTGTGTAACGTGTATACAAGCCCGTTTCCCTTAGAAAGTCCTCCACGAAGGCATCCCTTCTCTTAGGCAGATCGCCCTCGAGGCTTTGCCGTAATCACATAAACCAAACCAAACCTTTTTAAACTGATCCACAAGGCAAGTTTGAAACAACGCTGATTAGATCAACATACTGCAAGGCTATATGTAACACACTGCAAGGCTATTGCGCTTTAAATCAGATTTTTTGTCCCCGGAATGATAATTCTGTAATTCTATTAAGGATATTGCTGTGTAGAGTCTTTTAGAATTTTTCGAAGTTAGGAAACGGAAGAAATCCACATTGCTATCGCCGGGATTTGAACTACGGACCTATCGAATACGCGTCGAGCATGTTTTTTTACTCCTTTTGAGAATATTTCTAAAAGCCGTTTTATGTAGTACAGTATATTTCGTAAGTGGTGTTAAAAACAAAATAAAGTAAAAAATAGGAATCCCAATAAAAAATTAATAGTTGTCAACTAAAAAATATGAAGGGTAGAAGCCTCGAGGGCTATCTGCCTAAGGGAAAGGATGCCTCCGTAAAGGACTTAAGGGAAACTGGCTCGTATACGTGTTACACATGAGTAAAACCACGAAAACGTCCATGCAGCCACCAGTTCGCGGGGTTTGAACCTCGCACCGATCTACCAGTGTTCAGCGACTTTACCGCTCGACCGCTGGCGGGCTCTTTATTTGAGATGTACTTTATATGAAAATGACTAATACTTGTAAAATATTTAAAATTTTGCAATTGTTTAAATCATTTGTACTTTCAGTCTGATTTAAACTATTTACGACTACAACATTAACAACCACCATAACCCCTAACACCCCCCAAAAAAAGATCCTCCATTTTAAAAATTTTATCTGGTAACTCCGGTTATGTTGTCTAATTTTCTATTAGAACTATGTGACGTTATCTTGCTGATATGCAACATTTTTCTAATGTAAATCTATGGTTACAAATTTGATTTAGTTATGTTTCAAAGAATTTTTATACATTAAATCATCATTAACGTAAGCAATCTTATCCGACAGGTTTTGTTAAAAGCATTTACGTGAATTTCTACATTCGTAACAGTGAGTTATTTTCCAGAGTGATTTTGCCAAGTGGCAACATACTATTTTAATTTTTTTCCTTTACGTGCTATACGTATACAAGTTTCATTTTTAATTCATTAAGTCTTCCTTTACGTAGACAAGTCTCATTTTTAATTTCTTCCTTTACGTTCAGTTAATCGAAGTTGGACTGCGGTTCTCATCTCCCCTATGCTGTTCAACAATAAATCTTAAAGAAAACACACACACACACACACTAAAATCCTGCTTGTATTCCTCTGCATCCACTCTCAGACATTCCCCAATTCACCCGTACCCTTTCCGAGGGGCCCCGCTTTAATCCGCCGCTGACCTTCCGACGCTGCTCCAGGCCGTCGATTTCAGAAGCCGGAGCGGGGAGGAGTTAACGAGAAGGAGAATTGCTTCGGAGGGGGGCACCGGGAAGCGGGAGAGCAAGCAGGCAACCTCTACGGAGGAGGTGGAATAGCCTCGGGCTACGGGTCGGCCGGGATTCTACCTGTGGAAAGAAGATGCACAAAAATTCCTTCGGTTTCCGGTGCAGGTATGCCAGAGAGAGTGGAAAATGGCATTTCGAAAGCATAGTTATTTCCAAATTCATTGCTACACTATTTTGAAAATGAATGTAGTTCGACGGATGAAAATACACGACAGATGCATTTTCCCCCTCTTATTTTCCTTTAATAAACACATCTTACCTTTTAGGAATAGGAAATGATTAAAATTGTTCTTAAAAATGAATAAAATTTATTTGAGTACTAAAAATAATTTTATGCTCTTAAAAATGAGAGAGACAGAAGTGTACCATTTTTAATTTTGATCCGCCGCTGAAGTGTCTGGTACAGTTTAGAGGCGGACTGCTTAGTTAACACACATAACAGGAGTTTCTTCGTAAAGGCCTTTCTGAGGAAAAATGTGCTCGTTCGTATGTTACAAGTAAGGAAAAGCAAGAATATGTCCATGCATCCAAACCCTTTGCAAGGTTTGGAGCCTGGATACAGGTACAGGTAGAAGCTAGGCCAGCACCTCCGTAGTAACAGGTAATTGAGGTATTGCTGAACCTAGCTAACTGTTAAACTTTCCACCCCAATTCTGAGGGAGAACATCCCGGGGGGGTTGTCCGAGGTTCTCCCGCCCCTCTTTTTTTACCATCAACCACTTGAGAAGACTTTCTGAGATAACTGAGTTCTGGTATTAATAGTGTACACAAATCATATTGAGAAAAGACTGTCCTTGAAAAGTTCAACAACTGATGCATCCAAAAGCATAAATGTAAGAATAAATGTCTTTTCTAAGGCGGAAGGTGTAATAAGCAAGTCTTTGGAGCTCCCGTCCATCAGCATTGCGTAGGTAAATGAAACTGTTGGAACATTAAAATGAAATAAAATAATAATAATAATAATAAATAAAACAAATAAAATTGCCTGGATACAACGAATTGCGTCGATTTTTTACCCATTCGGCCACTGGTAAATGGCATTGAATTTACGTTTCTATTCGTCGTACAGAAACGCAAATTCAATGTTCGCACATTCTTCAGACGGTCTACTGTAAAAAAAAAAAATAAAAATAAAAATAAAATAAAATAAAAAAAAAAAAATTAAAAATTGCCTGCTTGGAATTTTTTTACTGCAGCTACGTTTTTCAAAGTATAAATTATCGTCTGCTGATTGACACTTTTATTTTCGTACGAAACTGAGCTTTTAAAGAAGCAACAGATGGAAAGCTACGTTTGAGCTTTTTTCGAAGAAAATTATTTGTACCTAATCATTAAAAAACGCTGCGAAAGCCATGGTTTTTCGATATCTGAAGCAGGTAATGTTGTCAACAACAACAACAACAACAACAACAACAACAAAACAAAAAAAAAAAAAAAAGGGAAAAACTTCAAAGTTTAGCTTTAACTGGAAAAAATTATTCCAAATACATATCCAAAGAAAAAAACGGAATGTTTCAATTTGTAAAGGTAAGATCTTTCCTGTAAAAAAAAATCCCCCAAGTGAAAGGAAAAGGACAGTTTCAAAATCATTCAAATTGCTCAGTGTCAATTGTAAACAAATTGTATTAAAATGTTCAGTGATTAATGCTGATTAGAATCTTAAAAAGGAGAAAAAACATGATACGCATAGTCCACGATATATCTCAGAACGCAAAATTCTTTATAAGAAACATTTATCCAGATAAAAATTGAAAAATAATGTCATAATAGATGAATCTTGAGTGTATTTAAAAGACTGCAATAAAAGAGAGTATCATCAAGGAGAAGAAAAAAAAATTAAAACACGGTTTAAAGAATCTAAAGTTTTACAGAGGGACTTGCGATTGTTGCTCGTTTTTCATATAACGGCAAATTAAGAATAAAAAGAGTGGAGAATGTTCAGATCAACTCCACATATTATTAGAAATATATTTTATTCGCAGTTTTCAAATATGGAATACCTTCTATTTACCCACAGAGCCATACAGTAGACTTGCATCAAGATAAAGAAAGCAGCTACAGGACAAAATCCATTGTTAATTTCTTGGAAAAAATGGAACAAGAAACAGGTATCAAGACCATAACCTTCACTCATATCCCTACTCAGCCTTCTGACAGATGCGTTTTTGGACTTTTAAAAAGAGGATTGTCTAAACGTCGACCTAAAAACCTCCTTGGATTTTGGAAAGCTGTTCAAGAAGAATGGGATATATTGCTCTTCCAATACTACAAAATTACCGTGTAGAAAGATAGTTAAGAATATGCGGGTTACCAAATAAAACATTCAAAACACAAAAATTTTAGGTAAAATATTATTGTAAATTCAATGAAAATTGTCTAAAAATATGCAAACAGCCACTGTATTCATGTGTCTGGAACATATGGACAGTTATCTGCATAATTACTTATTCCAGGCATATACTCCCAGTTATACCTAAAATTAAATATCTGGTTTTTAAACAAGATAGAAAATTTATGAAAATAGTTTCAGATTGAGGCTTAAACTATTTCAAGACAGAAAACGCAATTTCATGAAATATAATTATCGTAAACTTTTTTTTTTTTTAGTACTAAATTTCAAGACGTTTACGACTAAAATATCGAAAAACTTCTCGACTCCAGCGCAATGTAATACAGTTCTAATAATCTGTCGAGAGATTAGCACATTTTGTGTTTACCAGGTTATTCCTTCATTACCTTGATAAAATATTTTGATTGTTATGTGTGTGTTACTTGTGTTTACACAGACCAAACAGCAGTGTCCTAGTGATTTTAAGAAGGAAAAAATATTTTTTCTGTTGAACATGATTTTCCTCAAACTAATCCCTTCTATCAGCGGCAGATTTATGGTATTTGTGCAAATTATAAACGTGAAGGACTCCCAAATCATTTACCGAATTCAAAGAAAAGCAAATGAATTATAAAAATCATTTATAAAACGATTGCAAATAAAAATAATTTTATAAAAGCCATTCAACTATCGACAAAATCTGTTAAATCATTACTGAAAAAAGATGGCAGGAAGAATATTTGGTAAAATTAGTATCTGCAAACTATGCATAATCAACCAGTCAAAGGAGACTACTTGGTCTAATATTCAGAAAGTTCCCATGGAACTTTCTGAATAGACTACGTATACGCTAATGTAGAGATGTATATGCTAATATATACACTCGTACATGCTAATATAATAGAAAAGTTTGAAAACTGAACTGTAAGTTTTTATTCATAATTTGATGTCATTATCCCAAAGGGGTATTACTCTCGAAACACAATTGCGCGTTATTTCCCTTTACCTTTTTATTCGAGTCTGTTGCCATTCAATAAAACGTAAGATATTATTCTTTCATAGTTAATCTGTCTGTTATCAATCTGTCTATTTAAAAGAAATAGATGCAGTTTCTAAGAATACTATTTATTTTACTTTTTAATCTGATCGACTTCAACAAAAAATACATTTAATTCATGATATATCTAATTAAAAACATTAAGTATTTTTACAGAATTGCATTACATATTTTTTCTCTTTTTAAATAAGCATGTTAGTCTAAATTCATATTCATCTAATATCTTATAAAACGTTTTGCTATTCCCCCTGGACCATCTCTACGGATAATCTCTACTGACAAAATATATTAAACTTTAATAAAGCCCATTTGGATAATCGTTAGAAATCTGTACCCTTTCAAATTTTTCAAAATAATTTTTGTTATTATAGTAAGATATAATTGTTTAGTTATGACTGGAGTATTAATGTAGTATTTTTGTTATGTGGTATTGATATTAATTGCAGTATTCATTATTAATCATTATTATGATTATTGAGAAGAAATTTTGTATTATAGATTAATTTGATTTAATTGATGAACTTACGGTTCATGGGGGCAGGTATTATGAACTAATAGCGCAAGCCATTAGGTGGCGCTTCGGGCATCCTATACTTGAACACTTGTATTAAGAGTGTGCTAAGACTACGGATACTGAAGGCATAATGATTATTGTTGTAAAATACTGTATTATAAATCTAAATAAATTACATATGTGCGTGCGTAGTTACAGTAATGGACAAAGCATACAAGGGCTATTTGCTTAACGGGGAAGGATGCCTTCGTAGAGGACGTTCTAAAGGGAACTGACTGGTATTTACGTTACACATGAGGAAAACGATGGAACCAATTATGCAAACAAGCCCATTTGCATGGATTCAAACCCAGAACAAACTACTAGTACTCATTTGTCTTTAAACGTTCAGCCACTGGTACGGTGAGATGTTTTTTAAGAATCATATCACTCACATATCATCAACTCAAATATAAAAATCAAACACACTCACATATCTGATCTGCATCTGTAACAAGTAAGACTTAAATCACTTGTAAAGTTTTCCATGATCTGAAGTTAATGATAATGGCTATAATGATGATAATGTTTCTATGATCTGTTATGGGTTTTGGTTTTATTTATTTAGATCACAGCAAAGCACGCTACAGCTATCTGCCTAAGGGGAAGAATGCCTTTGTGGACGACTTTCTAAGGAAAACTGGCTCGTATACCAGTTACACATGGGGGAAAACCCGAAAACGCTCATGTAACCTGCCCGTTCGAGTGATTCGAACCTCGGACCGAACTACCAGTGTTCACAGACTTCACCGCTCTGCCGCTGGTAGGCCTTGTATGGTGTTTTCGAAAGTTAATTAATCCATAACCCCTAACAGCCGTGACGCGAATTATCGTTATCTCTGAAAATAACTCCAGAATCAGATAAAGGTTTAAATAAAGCTTTCTAGTTAACAGATCTTAAAACATAAATGCAGTTTCTTGTGCTAACAAAATCAATCACAGCTCTTGAATATGCAACTAAATAACAATCGAATTCAATTTTAAACTTGGATTAGTAGTCAAAAATACAGAAATTAAATCTTTATCTAAACTGGCTCTATAACTCTAAGCGGCGTATCAAATTCAAATGTTGGCAGTAATAACGCAAAGCCGAATAATTACAATTAACCAGAGCTGCAAAGAACTAACAGAGCGTGCAAGCGTAGGCTAGAAACACGCTCTGTCTTACAATACGAAAACTCAGATTTAAACTCTTTAACTCATTTACATTCTGGTAAGGAAACGGAAAGTTAAAGATTGAAATTATAAATTAGTCGTTAATTTAAATAATAACCTTATACACTAAATAAAATAAATAAATAAAATCTGCTTCTTGCCTTCATCCTAGAAAATGTGTGTCAAGAAACTGTTACCACTAATCATGGAGAAAATTTGGACAATGCGAAAATCGTTAGACCGCAATTGAAAAGAAACGTTTGAACTGTCATTCTAAGAATGTTCCTTCTTCCAAAGCCACCCTGTCTGTGAACGAATAAGAAGAAACATCCGCGATCGCTTGGACAGAGAGCAGCTGCGATGCTGCATCCTTACAGCCCGACCGTCGTGCCACTTGTGGAGGAGCACAGAAAAAGAGAATGAAAGAAACAAACAAACAAAAAAAAGTTTTCCACCGACGTCTAGAGAAAGAAATTCTGGAAAGGGCGAAAGAGAAAAAAAAAAAAAAAATGTTTGGGGAGGTTGCAGAAAGGAAACCGTGCGCTACGCTCGAAAGAACAGAACTTTCGAACGGGACTGAAGAAGTTTTCGTGCTTCGTTTCAATGGGGTCAACTATCTCGCCAAAAACAAAGCTACTTATCAATATGTGAAAGTCATTTCAAGGTCAATACATAGTCTGAAGCTTTGGTCCCAAACAATACCATTCAAAATGTCTGCACCACAAACGTTCTTTGAAAGTGAATTTCTGTTTGAAAGCTTTAATTTTCAGAGTGCAACACTCTGGAACACGAGAGAATCAAATAACTTTATAATACTACCCACATGTTAATGAAAAGCAAGGATTTCGCAACCAAACGAAAATCTACTATATCCATAACACAAGAAAAAGTTACATTTAGAACGTTTTATAACGAAACCGTCAGGACAGCGACACTTTTTTTTTATTATATCAGTAAATTCATTATAAAAAATATACATAAAACATAAAAAATAAGAAGGATATAAGGTATTTTTCCTTCCTTCCTTCCAATATGCCTTCGTGATGTAACGGTAGCACTCTTGGCGCGTATTCGAGAGGTCCAGGTTCGAGTCTCGACGAGGGCATTGCACATTTTTCAGGTTTCCTGCTTCAAAAAAAAAAAAAAAAAAAAATCCTAATGACGCTACAAGGAAGAATACTGCAGTCTGAAAATTTTAAATCTTAACTCTACAGTTTACAGCTAATTTTTTTTTTTTTTTTTTTTTTTTTTTTTTTAATTTAAAAAAAATGCGAAAACAATTAAAGCCTTTAAGCAGAAATGACAATCTCGACCGCATACATTTTCTGCGTCCGGTTCGACTCTGACAAACGACAATGTATTTAAAATTTAAAAACCGTATAAATTTCTTCTAATAAAAATTGAGATTTTCAGTCTTAGCTTGTCTGAGCATAAATTACTCCAAGCACAGAAAGCACCGCGTTAAATTAATTAATCTGCACACTCACGCTTCTTTGAAACTTGTTAAAGGCGTAAGAGATTAAAAACGTAAACGCTTATAAAAGTTCAAAGATTCAGTACAATTACATAACACATGACGTTAGAAACATCTTTTACCATTGACAACAAGGCTGAAATGTTTATAACAATTTTGCGTAACGGCAACAATTGGCAAAATGCACAAATGATAATTTCATGATAATGTAATGTAAAGTCAAATTTTTTTGAGAAAACTTTGTAAAGGCATTTCTAATGTCACATAACTTCCTGAACGACTGAAATTTTGCAACGAAAAGGAAATACTTAAACGTCGAATTTAGAAATACCGATGATGTTTAGCCGTTTCTAACTGATATAATCTTTCTTAAAATATATCAAAAAAGATTGAAGAAAACTGAATGAAAGACAAAAGTTTGTTACAAGAGAAGTTCTTGGCTAAAATGAATTAGAGAACTCATAAAAAAAAAAAAAAAAAAGAGAGAAACTATCTCGACGCTTTCTGCTAAGAAAAAGAGAAATCGCGATGTCACGCGGTGAGATCACGAAATGCGTTCTAGTAAACGACCTTGACCAATTAATTGTTTCTCGTTTCTCTTCCTCCTCGGATACTTATCAGCCACCGCCAGTAGCATCCCTGATCACCTCGTCAAAACTCGCTGCTTTGCTTTCTTGAGAACAATTATAGATCGAATAATGATAAATTTTGCCGAATCTGAATACGCCTAAAAAGTCTTAAATCCTTCCTTAATCTATAAGTAAAAAGAAAAGGAAAAAAAAAGGGACTGAATTTAAAACATAGTTCTTAAAGCTTAACTAGCGAAATTTAAATGCGTTGTTAAAATTCTTCAATCCTCAGATTTATTTCCTCACTATATAAATAGTTTCACAAAATATATCACTTTTCAAATATTTTCCATTCTTCTACAATGATTATCGCAAAAGCAGAAGGGGATGTGAATACTCAACAAACACTAAACAAACAAAAAAATCTTAATTCTCTTCAAAAGAATTTTAAAAAAAAATGAAAACGCTTTTTACTTCCTTGTACGAAGTAAAAAGGAAGTATTGTAATCGCGAAAAGTTTCAGGCAGCATATTTCAACGAAAATATCCATTTTGACCGCTTTCGAATGCAATTTAACGATGTTTTTGCGTGATATCTGTACGTAAGGGCAGAATAAAAGACTCTTTTCCTCCAAAAAAATTATAAAACTGCTTTAAAATTAATTCTGAAGAGAAATTTTCGTGGCATCTGTACGTACGTATTTCGCATAACTCAAAAACGAGTAGCCTCGGAACGTTGAAATTTTATATATAAGACTGCTATAACATGTAGATGTGCACCTCGTATTTTGGTTGCAATCGGCCGCACCTAACGTATATGAATATATTTATATATATATCTACTCTGTTACCCGGCTCAGTGATCTCGGTTTCTTTACTCTTATATGTTTGTAAATTGTACATTTTTTGCTTTAAAAATGATTGAATTATGTTGTTCTTGTCTTCCGGTTAAGGTTTTTATGCCTTTAGTAAATCTGTATGCAATATTTTTAGAATTATCAACAATTTTAAAGTTGTTTAAGTGCCACTAAGCCTAATAATTTTTTTGATGGCGGCCGTTGCTTGTTTACATTTGAAACAGCAGAGTAGTGGATTTGTTGTCAATCTAGAGAAACGTTGCTTCGCAACAACAAAGCTAACGCCTTCATTTATTATTGCGAATTAAATCATGCTTAATCCTTTCTGGAATTTTTTCGAGGAAATAAGTGTTTAAGATTTACTTCGTAATTTTTAATACAGATATTTTGAGTTTTTATGTATTTTTGCCTTGTCGCGAAGTGAGAACTGAATTAATTAAATGAGCAATACTCACTCGTCTGTGAAAAACTGTTTCTTTTTTGTTTTGTTTGCTTAATTTCTTTTATACATCGTTCTAGCTTTATTATAGTATTTGAATAGAACATGTGGCAACGATTAGATAATTCTTTAAATGATATAAATTTTGTGCATTCTGAGTTATAATATGAACGAAATATAATACTGTTAAGTGACCTATTGCCAGAGTGTCGCTAAGGTAAACAAATAGAGTGAATTTTAAAGAATGCATTTATTCTATTGTGGTTTATGCGCTGTCGGCGAAGTAGATTTAATTCAGTCTAATAAGTTTAAACGAAATGCAAGAAAAAAATGCGTATAATTTAATATTCCGTACAAGGAAGCCATGTGGTGTACACATCAGATTCTTTTACTTCCTTGTACGAAGTAAAAAAAAAGTATTGTAATCGCGAAAAACCTCGGGCATCATATTTTAACGAAAATATCCATTTTGACGGCTATCGAATGCAATTTAACGATATTTTTGCCTGACAATCGTACGTAAGGACAGAATAAAGGACTCTTTTCCCCAAAAAAAAGTTATAAAACTGATTTAAAATGAATTCTAAAGAGAATTTTTCGTCGCGTCTGTGCGTACGTACGTACGTATCTCGCATAACTCAAAAACGAGTAGCCTCAGAACGTTGAAATTTTGTATATAGGACTGCTATAACATGTAGATGTGCACCTCGTATTTTGGTTGCAATCGGCCGCATCAAAAGTATATATCCACTCTGTTACTCGGCTCAGTGATCTCAGTTTCTTTATTCTTATATGTTTCTAAATTGTGCATTTTTTGCTTTAAAAAATGATCGAATTATGTTGTTCTTATCTTCCGGTTAAGGTTTTTATGCCTCTAGTAAATCTGCCTGCAATATTTTTTTTATCAACAATTTAAAAGTTGTTTAAGTGCCGCTAAGCCTTTTTCAATGGTGGCAATGTTTGTTTACATTTGAAACAGCAGAATAGTAGATTTGTTGCCAATCTAGAGAACGTAATCTTCGCAAAAACAAAGATAACGTTTTCTTTTATTATTGTGCATTAAATCATGCTTAATCCATTCCGGAATTTATTCGAGGAAATAAGAAATTAAGATTTACTTCATAATTTTCAATACAGATATTTTGAGTTTTCATGTACTATTTTTGCCTTTTCACGAAGTAAAAATTGAATTAATTGAATGGTGTGGTGTATTTAATTATGGCAAAGCACACTAGGGCTATCTGCCTAAGGGAAGGGATGCCTTCGTGGAGGACTTTCTAAGGGAAACTGGCTCGTATACACGTTACACATGGGGAAAATTACGAATACGCCCATGCAGCCAACCCGTTCGCAGGATTCGAACCTCGGACCGAACTACCAGTATTCAGCGACTTTACCGCTCGGCCGCTGGTGGGCCTAATTGAATGAGAAATACTGTATCGTCTGTGAAAACGTTTTTTTTTTTTTTTTTTTTTTTTTTTTTTGGTTGTTTGCTTACTTTCTTTTGATACATCGCTTTAGATTTATTATAGTATTTTAATAGAATATGGGGCAACGATTAGATGATATAAATTTTAAGATGATATAAATTTTGTGCATTCTGAGTTAAAAAATGAATGAAATTTAACGCTGGTAAGCGAACCTAGGGCCAGAGTGTCGCTATAGTAAACAAATATAGTGAATTTTAAAAAGTGTATTTATTCTATTGTGGTTTATGCGCTAATGACGAAATAAATTTAATTCAATCCAATAAATTTAAATTGGTACTATTCGGTTTCGAGGGACGTAAAAAATCCCAAACTATTGTTGATGCCAATGCTGCCAAAAATAATTGCGGCAACCCTAATAATTGCGGCAAGAAAATAAGTATAATAGTAAATAACTATTTAAGATTTATGTTTTAATTTCATATAATACTTTTTTATTATTATAATTTATATGAAAAAGGCTAAACATGACTGAATGGAAGCATAGGAGTATATAACTATTTCAGATCATTATTATAATTTATATAAAATTTGCTAAACATAACTGAATGGATGCCTGCATCGTTATTTCGCTACCGACTTATCGCTAAAGCATAATTTCATCTCGTTGGTTGTTCAAACGTAATTTTCTAAAATGAATGATGCCTTTTCTTTGAAAATATTCTCGGTAAAGTGCAGAATCGCACAATTATTTGTTTGCCGCTTTTTACAAGGGTAAAAACAATTGGATTTTTGTCAATTTTCTTTCACTTTTTAAGTGAAAATAGGTCGATGTGTACATAGATAAAGTCAAGGGTGTGCGCAGTGCCCTTTTTCTGCAACTATAGGATTTTTTTTTTTTTTTTTTTTTTTTTTTTTTAAGTGAAAATAGGTCTATGTGCACATGGATACCGAGTATGTGCAATTCTTAAAAACGCGTCAAGCAATGGGTGATTCTGCACTTTACCCAAAATTCTATTGCCGACTTTTTGTCATGGGCAATTCCCAAATTGTTAAATCCATAAGTTAACAAAAAAGGATTTAAAAATTAAACTAGTATTTCATTTG
Source organism: Stegodyphus dumicola (assembly GCF_044657685.1). Classification (NCBI taxonomy): domain Eukaryota; kingdom Metazoa; phylum Arthropoda; class Arachnida; order Araneae; family Eresidae; genus Stegodyphus; species Stegodyphus dumicola. Next base: position 109,235,821 of record NC_140775.1, on the reverse strand, counting down.
GCGTCTTAAAAAATATAGAACTATCAAAGCGTACGCTAGATTTGGCGCGGGCGCGTTTGCTAGATTTGGCGCTTTTGCGCATACATTTTTGCTGCAATTTTTTTACGGCCCTGGAAACCGAATAGTACCTTTAAATTAAATGCAAGAAAAAATGCGTATAATTTAATATTCCGTACAAGGAAGTCATGTGGTGTTCCCCTCCGGTTTTTTAATTTTTGAAAACAATAAATACTGAAAATTTTTACAACAATTATATTCTAAAAATGGTAATAACAATAACAAAGCAGCAACCGTTAACCCAGGTATATAACTGACATTTTAACTTTCTTGTACGAAACAAAGGAAGTACTGAAATCACGAAAAATTTCGGATATCATATTTCAAAAGAAATATCCATTTTGACCGTTCCCGAACCCACTTTGACTATTTTTCTCGTGACGTCTGTATATACGGACAGATTCCAAAACGGATTGTAAAATGGATTCAGAGTAGATATTTTTGGTGACATCCGTACGTACATACGTGCGTATATATTTCACATAACTAAAAAAAAAAAAAAAAAGATTAGTCATAGAACGTTGTATATACGGTTAACATTAGTGGCGCTTCCTTCTTATGAAAAGAAGGAATTTAGCTTATGCAATGTTGCCCATTGCTCTTTGTATATACGGTTGCTTCAAAATCTATCTGTGTCATTCGCAGATCTCCACATGTACGTAAGATATAAAATATATAAATTAATATTAGTAACTTTCATTTGGCAAAAGTCCTTTTTAATCCACATTTCAATTTAGCAATCACCCCTTTCTGTTCTAAATTGTTTATAATAATTGTTCTGATTTGCGTCTTTCTAAATTAATTCTTTTATCCTTGTTATTCAACCCTCCTGCATTGCTGATGGCTCTCATCTAATCGTAGAGCTCAAAATTTAAACAAAGAAATCATATCTATAAATACCACCATTACTATTGCGCATTTTTTTCCCGCTTCTTGGCTTTGCTTGACACTAGCCAGCATCGTTGCCACTCCACCTCGCTCATTACTTAAAGATACGTAAGATATACAAAATTGTAGGGTGCATCGCGCACCCAAAATGATGTGGGATTAAGTAACGCAAGAATGATCTGTTAAAAAATAAAATTATGTGTCTTGGTATCTACGCCAACGCCTGTAGGTTTCTTTTTTCTCTGTTATTATGTTTCTATGTCATCTTATGGATCTGCTTTTCTAATGCCAAGATATCTACAGAATTTATTCATTTTCCAGTTATCTGGAGAATTATTATACACATACACACATATATCTATAGATAGATATAATTAAGGAGTTGGTTTTTATGAGTGTTACAAAGAGTATTTAATTAATTAATTCAGAAACAGATTTTTTGGAGCACTCCCAGAAAACAGAGATATTCATCAGAGTTCATAAATGCGACTTGTTAAAGTATTCGCGTCTGTCAAAACGCGGCCTCGAGGCATATTAATTCGTTACATTTTTAGATTTTAGCTATATTTTCTTTCCAATTTTGGCCTAAGCCTTACTTTCAAAAAGATTTATTACAAGCTGTTTTCCTTATAGGTAGAAAGTAATTAATTTGTGAAATTCTTTTTATTTTAATTTTCACTAAATTTTTCATGTTTCTCAAAGTTTAAAAAAAAAATTTCCTTGATCTTTGGAATTGTAGATTTATCGATTTAATTAATTTAATTTTTAATTGAAGCTGCTTTCACGTTTAATTATATTACTTTGAATGTGCTAAAATTTTTCTAACCATTTAAAATTTATTTCTCATGCTGGTTGTATACTGGTGCCTCTTTTACGTCGTGTTGACGCTACGCAGTATCAGTCCTATGGAAGTTAGCCGAGATAATCTAATCTCTTATCAATTGGTTATTAAACTATTGTGTCAAACTATCACCTTCTTTGCTACATATAAAAAGAGACACATGCTTTCTCTTTATAAGTAGTTGCAAACAACATAAAACAGTCTTTATTTATGTGTACGGGCGACGAAAGTTCTGAAAAGTTTTTATGAAGTTTTCTGGAAAGGAGAAATTTAAATTCTCGAATCCATGAATCTTAAAAATGATAATAAATAAATAAACAAATTTTTTTTAAAAAATCAGATTTCGATAAACCGAATCACCGCGTTTCTTCCCACCAGTGGCTAAGTACGAGTAGTTATGACTGCTGAATACCGGATGTTCCATCCCAAATAAAAGGGCTGCTGGATACTTACTTAGTTTTCGTGGTATTCCACATGGGTAACGGAAGTACAAGCCGGTTTCTCTTAGAGAGTAATCCACGAAGGTTTTACCTTAGGCAGATAGACCCCGTTGTGCTTTACTATATTCCGTTAACCAAAACCGAATCTCTGCAAATTTAATATTGTTAAATCTATCCTAACCTAAAAAAATCCTTAAAGTTTTTTAATAGGAAACTTTGAAAAGATTAGTTTTAGAAAAAATAAATATACTAAAATAAAAATAAACGTCTGACAGGTTTTAAATTTTAACGGTCACCCAAAAAGGATTTGTTAATGTTTTTTTACGATCTCGTTAAGCTTGCAGTTAACCAGTCTGCTCTTGCACTCACGCTTGCTAACCAACTTTTTCTTTTCTTTTCTTTTCCTTTTTTTTTTTTTTTTTTTTTTTTTTTAGTCCAAAGGGGCTTTGTCCCTGAAGGACTATTGTTATCGTTTCGCGATTTTGCGTTGGTTCACTATAAATGTCCATTTCACTTTTCAAACTGTTGCCACCAAACGTTAGAGTACTACATTATATTATACTTGAAGAAATTAAATAATGAAAAATGTGCATAAATGTATGTATATTTCTCGCATTGTAATAAAACAACGGTACACAGAGCCATCGAATTTTGAATGACGTAATCCTACTACGAATATGGGCCTGTGAAAGCCCAAATTTGAAATTTGGAATTTGTTTTATTGTATCGATTTCATATTTTGTAAAACTTTAACGAATTTTTGATTAACAAGGACTTCAAAGCGAGCAATGGCAACGTAGTACAGAAAAAACATTTTACATTTTTATCTCCAGTGCGCGAGGCTCTGTATCGGAAATTCTAAAGGTATGCTCAATTAAAATTATTTTGCAATATTGCTTTTGAACTGAATTTTATGGTTTAGGTTTAAAAAAATCTGAAACCTTTCAGATTTTTTTTAAAGCTTTTTTCATTATTAAAATTGTTTCTTCGCCCTTTCGCCACATACAGTTCAACAACAAAATCACGCGAGAAACATTCACGCATTCATGCAGATTTTTCATTATTTAGTTTCTTTAAATATAATACATGGCGATAATATTTGGTGATAACAGTTTGAAGCGATGCAAAATAGCCCTTTGGATCTAGTGCCCCTTTGGGCTAAAAAAAGGAAAGAAAAAGAAAACAGATTGTTGCTCTTTTAGTGAACAAATAGATCGTAGATATTATCACTTCGTAACGGACCTGAGTGGGACACAGTCTTTAATTTTTACTCGGAATCAAGCATTATATACTTAATATTTATCTAAGTTAACTCTTGATATAAACTTTTTTCGGTCACACCAGTGGCCGGGTGGGTAAAACGGCTTAACACGGAGAGTTCGACCTGGGCTCGATCACAGCAAAAGGAGTAGCTGCATGATTGATTTTCATGGGTTTTCCCATGTTGTAATGGGAATATGATCCATTTTCCGAAGCTCTCGTGTGCTTTGGCTTATTCAAATAATTTAACTTAAATCTGTTTCTTCTACCACTTGCTTTGATTTTAGAGATTTTTGGAAAATGCAAAAATTTTGACTTAATTTATTTAAATTATTTTAAGAAAATTCAATAATCTTTATCGTTAATTTTATTTACAAAATTTCATTTATATGTTCTTAATTAAGGTGCCTTTTTAAAAATCGCACTTTAAATTTGTTTTTCATCATGAAAGCAGATTTATTACCAGCCTGCCTCCTAAAATAGCCATCATAAAAAATATGCAATGATTTAAATGAGCAATTTATGTAATTTTCATAAAATATTTAACGTTTCTAACTAGACATCTCACGATTTAAATGCATTTTTACTTAAATCAATCAGAATAAAAAGTAAAAAAAAAATATATATATATATATATATATATATATATATTTTTAAGAACTGTGTTTATTGCTTTTAAATCGCTTGTTTAAAAAAAGATTCGCTTGAGTATCAGACAAATCAAACTGATAACTTGGTTTGAATATCAGACAGATTAAATTTGAAAGTTAAATATCTTAGGCTTCACTGGATGGAAGCATTCTGGCACGTGGAAGGTAAAAGTATTTCATTTCAAACAGAGGCAACACATTGCTTTTAAAAAGAGGTTATAAGGTATACAGTACGCGTTCTAGACATTACATTTCACGGAATTCAAGGCTCATAATAGATATGCTATTATAATTAATATAATTCAAGACTTGAATAGACTTGAAGTTTAGCATTTGAAAACTCACAATCAATTAAATCAGCTTAGACTTTAAATGAATTACTTTTAAAAATATTGTAAAATTGAAAAACGATGGAGTATATATTAATTTCTGCAGGAAATATTTTGACGAAGGACAGTTATCAGAAAATAAATTATTCTGTGCTGTATTGTACTTAAAAAGATATGTAATAACGGAAATATTAAACAATGGTTCGATAATAAACTTGAAATTAAGACGAAATGTTCTCAAATGTTCCTTACTTTCAGACGATACTTTCTTTTCAAATCTGTAACATCAATAATTAAAATGTGCTTTCTTTCAAATCTGTAACATCAATAATTAAAATGTGCTTTCTTTCAAATCTGTAACATCAATAATTAAAGTGTGCTTAAGAGTTAAAAACGTCTGAATGCATCGCGAAATTTCGGTAATTAATGTGTGAGGAGCTAAAAAGAAAATCCAGTTAAATATCGGTATTCTGAAACATTTCGTAAACGCAAAAAGTAATATTACTTATGTACCTGTAAAGTTCTTCAGGTAGTTGACAGGAGAAATATTGATGAAAATATTCGCAGCGGCAGATGTCGGAAAAAATATTTTTAAATTTACTGATTTTACAATATCTGATTGTTTTATTATTTTGTGTCATGATGGAATAAAAATTATATTAAACTATTGTAAATAAAAATGCTATGCATTTAAACCATCCCCCTTTCTTTTTTCGTTTTTTAAGTCATCAAATTCCTTTTGTTTGAGAATGGCTTCAGAACATTTTGGTCACGCTGACAAAAGTTAAAAACATAAACATCTCAATAAAAAAATATGTGTTATAGATAATTGAAGTTCTTGTTTTCGATGTTCTCTGTGTTTTTTTAATGTTATTTGCTTACTATCTTGTTGCTTTTAACAAGCTTTCCATTTTAATAAGTTTTCCGTTTAAGAAATTCCTAATACTGTGATACCTGGAAAAATTCTTAAAAGCGCTATAGTGCATTCTGAAATGTAACAAGATATAAAGCGAAGTATCATTTTTTTCAAGAGTATATTTACTTCACCCTTTCATTTGCTCTGCTGGCATAAATACATAAATCCTTTCACAAATCCAAGTTAAAGAACGCACGTAACTGATTCAAAACGTGATCATCAGCATCTGTTTAATGAACATTGGAAAAGAAAAAAAAAAAAAAAAAAAAAAATCATACTCCAATTCCGAAAAATCAGACAAGCGGGTGATCCGTTATTTCCAAACGATTCACAATAACACGCTGTGAACGGAGAAACCAACGATCACTTCCGCCACAATGGTGCCAGGACGTGACATCGTGGCGAAATCTACGCGAGTGCCATTTTAGGTATTATTTTTCCGCATCTACCGAACATCACCTGATATAGCAAGAGAAAAGAATATGCGTAGTGAGTTTCTCCAACTGGATGAGTAAAGGCAAGCATTACATCACTAACCTGCACTCCGATTTTTGACGTTTGGTGATTGCTGACACAGGAGATAAGCGATACAGAACGGATGGCCGTGATGAGATTATTTCTTTCATGTTCAGTTTACAGAATAGAATAAAATTAGGTGTTGATTCTTATAACTTTTATGGAAGAAAACCAACAATTCTGTACCAATACCTTCTTATACAGTTTACCTGTTAAAGAAGGTATTAGCTGTACGGTGTAAGTTATATTAGAAAACTCTTTTGTAGAATTAAAATAATGCCCTAAATATTCATAAAACTTATAAACCAAATATGTAAAATTTATTATATGTTAACTCAAGAGTTAACTCACTTACACTCAAGAATAATCTGCCCCTGTAATAATAGCATTTTTAAATGAAACTGGTTTGTATCTTCATTAAATAAATGTAAATAATTAAATAAATAAACATAAGCCCCACGCAGACAGCTTGTTTCTTACGATTCCGACTAGACTAGAAATATCAATATCCAGCAATTTTAATCGATCAGCTACTGTCCATTATTAGTTTGTAGAGTTTGAACGTGACAAAAGTATCTAAACCAAATAAATGTATATGCAAATAAAAGCCAAATTTATTCCATTTGAAACCAAAGAAGGCAGAAATGCTTGAACACTCCTTGTCGCGAGCGCCAGATCTTTACTTTTTAAACTGTAAGCATAGTATTTAACAAACTGAGCGATTTAGAAGCAGTTAGCGTAATTCTTAATTATTTAAATCCTAATCATATTTATTAAATAATGTATCTAAATGATACAATTTTAAATTCATTGTAACATAACTGTGTACATTGTACGTAACTGGTGCAGAATCGTTTTTGTTTCAATTCTTACAGGGCTTAATTTCTAAAATTAGAAGTGCCGAAGCCCTATGGAAGACCGTCAGCAAAGAGGAACAAAAGTAAATAAATAAATAAAATGACTATTAAAATCATTAATAATTTTAAAATTAAATAGTTAATAATTATTAAATTAATTCATAATTACCTAATTAATATGTATCAGTCATTATTTAATTAGTAATTATTATTTAATTAAAAATCAATTAATTATTATTTTTTAATAATTAAAGATTAAGGTAATTAAATAAAATGTACAGAGATAAACTAAAACTTAATAAGCGATTTTTAATATAATTTTATAGCAAAAAATAAAATTTTTCGAGATCAAAATTTCTACTGAAATTGTTGTTTACATAAAAGAAATGCCGAAGCCTTCTTATTTAGGGCTCCGGTGCGCTCCGCCTAGAATTATGATTTATCCCAAAAACTAAGAAGTACCGAAGCCGGACTGCGGTGGGCTCCGGCGCAATTGAAGCTCTGAATTCTTTATGATGTTCTACATTTTTATTTTCTTTTTACTTATTTATTTAGTTCTCTCAAAATGCTACACAGTAAACTTTTTTAAAAGGTGCTTATTGGCAATCTAAAGTTCTTAAGTTTTAGTTTTTTTTTATAGAATATGGAGATTTACTAGAATTTCCGAAAAATGGAATCATTGATCTTCAGAAACAAAGTACTAATTCCGAAATTCTCGAATCTCGAGAAAATTAAAACTTCGGAGAAAACACGATCACTAAGCTGGGCTATTAAATTTTATAATGGTTTAACCAATGTAAAATATACTCTCACAATTCGCGTCACAATCTTTTGCAAAAAGCTCAACAACACGAACACCCATGTTATCTAACGAAAAATCGGCCTGATAATCAGCGTAGTAATATCAGTCAGTTAATCAAGCTTTCAGCTCACTGTGATTGAAAATCACCCAAGATTCTGCTAGATAAGCATATCTGCTTACTTACACGATCATGACAAAACACATTAGGGCTTATGTGCTCATAAGAAAAAGTGACTTCGCGAAGAACATTTTAAAGTAATGGAAAGGAAAGAATGGAAATGGAAAGGAAGAATGGAAGCATGAAATGGAAAAACATTCATCGGCATTTTAACTCAGGTCTAACAACCTATGTACAGAGGTTTTATCCACTTTACAACTGGAGGATACCCGCAGATATAGATGGAAATTATAGTGCATATATTGCTATAAATATTTTGATGAAAAATTAGCATAATCGTAAAAATTGAAATTATTATTACTGAATGTGATAAAAATAATATACAGCGAAGTTTCTTTTTCCTCTATTAAACATGTCTCTACGTGACGATCATTTCTGACTGAATTTAAAGTTCAGCTTAAAATCAGAAAAAATGATGTTTAGAATGCAATTAAAAAAAGTAAATAGTATATTACTATATATAAATTTTTCTCTAAATTGTAAGTCTATAGAGACTTTTTAAACTGATAATTTTGAAAAATTACTACATGAAAAGGTATCAGATATTTACAGCATATTCTACTCTGTTCGTAGTAAAGCACAAAATAGCTATACAATTTAGTAGCTACAGAATTTGTATACGAACAGGCATATGCAAGTATACACAGTTTTTAAAGATTAATTAAAATGTGAAAAATTCTAATGAAAGCCTACGTAATCACGAAAAGAAAATTTATACTCTCCTGATCATTGTATTATAGATAAAGTTTAAAAAAGTCGTATGCAAATGTCTTCCGAATCCATGAAAAAGCTTGTTTAAAAGTAACGAACGTTATATTCCTAAAGTTAACCATAACTAGATGAAAACTCGTAATGCGTGGTAGTTGGTCAAGAACTACAAACAAGAAACGTGTGTCCACAAAAAAAAAAAAAAAAAAAAAAAAAGCAAATTTAAAAACCAGCTTTTCATAGATCGCCATTTGTGACATTTTGCTTGGTGAATCTTCATCTTCCCCACCTGCCATCATCCTCTCTTCTTCCTAATATGGAAGAAGAAACTTCTCCATCCGCCATCTTGATCCTGCAGGTTCCATCCAACCCTACACGGTCGTGTAGTGTCGACCTACGATTGGAGGAAAGTTCCTCCCTGAAAAACCGTTGTTCTCGCCACCATTACGAAGTTCCTGTATTATTTGTTTATTCCGTCAACGAATCTCCCTGATTCTTTATCACAATAATTGCTTTTTTGATTCTTTTGAATACTGTAGTTGAATACAGGATTTCTGCAAATGATTAAAAGATACGGGCATAAACATGACATCAGAAACAGCTGACTTATCCTAATCGCTTCGGATGTCATATCTGTCCACGTTTCCTTTCATCACTAGCTGCCATCGGATAAATACAAGAAATTATTTTGCTCACAAATAACTAAACGAAGCTATAAATGTATTTCAGTGTACTGAAAAATTATTCCCGTTTTGTTTCGAATAAATAGAAAGTATTCATAGTGAAAAATAAAGAAACTTTACTACATTAAACCCCTTTTTCATCTCTTCCTCCCTCCCCGTACTGGTAAATCCTGTGTTGCTAAGCACAATAAACTACAAGGGGAAAATAGGACTCAGAATTTACATAGTGTTGCTAAAAGCATGATTTAGCTCATCAAATTTGCAAGAAACAAACTTTAGCATTATGCCTTAGCATCTTCTGATTTTTCTACTGGCAAACTGCTTGGCGTCACACTATTTCTTCTACTTAAATTTATACAGTTTCTAAAATTAACAATGTCATGAATTTAGAATAAAAAAATCATATGGGCAGAAAAACAAAGTAATAAATGGTGCCTAAAAGCAAACCAAAAAGCATTCTGCTCAAATTTTATTCACCAGTATCAGCTTTAAAAGACTAATTTAAATTGATAAAAGTGTCAGTTTAACTAAAAGCTGCATGAAATAATTAGAAAATAACAATAAAGGATAATGAGGTAAAAGTTAAATTACATTACAGCTTTTAAATAAAATAAAAATACTATTTTTTTTCTTCAATAAATACATTATCTTATAGTAGCGAATTGAAACATAAATATTAACGTTAAATCATGCGCCATTGAAAAAAATCTTACAAAACCTCTTTTTAAAATTCAACAACATAATTCAAAATCTTATAAACACGTGTTCTGAACTATTCTTATTTTTCAGTTTATAAGACTTCTGCTTACAGTCAGAATTAAGAAAATTCATGCATTAGAAACACTGGGTATTAAATGTGATATCAAATCTCTTCTTCTTTATCAGCAATCAGTAACAAAACCTGTATTTCTTTACGCACACACGTTAAAAAAAAGGAAAAATTAAAATCCCAGGACCTCTTTTTTATCATATTTGTGTGCGCGCATACTTACAAATAAATAAAAAGGAATGCGAAAATAAAATCTAGACATCACAAATCTGGGGGGAAGAGTAATATTTTTTACTTTTCGATTCGAAACTGCGATTTTTAATGCGATTCTAGCGCATCAGGAATCGAAATTCATTCTATATTTACATTTTGAATGATATGATCAGGAATTTCACTAGTTAATAACTGATTGATTAAAAACAACTATTAAAATATAACTAATTATTTCGAAGCGAAAAGATTTAAAGCAATGACATTTTGATAATATAATTAGCGTCAAAACATTAAAGTTTGACATGAAATAATTGATAGAAACATGATGATCACTCTCTGAAGCATTAGAATAATAGTCAATAAACTGAGTCTGAATTTGTTTAACCAAAATCATAAACTGAGGTTAACTACTGAAATTTGAAATTATTATAAGCATTTAGAATAATCTTATCAAATCTTTCAAATCAAATTTAGAATAATCTTGAATCAGTTTGCGAAACAAATCATTGAATAACATTATCTCTCTAAACATTATCAAATACGTATATATTCACCTAGAACAATGTGAAATCAGTTTGCTAATAACATCATAGGAAAATATTAAATCACGAAATTAGGAAGTAAAATTTAAAACTGAGAATATTATAGAAAATAATACTGTATCACTTAACGAGGGTGGGGGTATTTACAGGGCTGCATCGAATCAATTTAAAAGCAGAAAAGAAAAGTAATATTTACTCACGGAATTGACTGACCTGGAAAATGAATGACTATGTTGATTTCTGATAATGCTTAGAAGAGATGTAGATGCAGACAATCGATCAAGACTTGCATCGACGACCGCAGAAACGAAATATAAAAGGCCAAGATGCTCAACTACCAAAAAACGATCACACAACCGAAGGAAAAGTTGCTATAGCAAGTGGTCGGTCGTTAAAGGGAATCTTAGCTGAGGGAAAGTTTCTGCGCATGCGCTGCCGTCACCGCCCCGTCACGTGGCCTTCGCGATGAGAGAGAGCAGGGGATGCTGGGTTGTTCGGATGGATGCTGAAGCTCAAAAAAGGCGAATTTTCTTTTCATTAATTTTCTTTTTTTCTTTTTTTTTTTTTTTTTTTTAATTCTTCGCCTACCGTGTTCTCCCCGAGCATCCGCATAGTAGAACGTTTGAGGGAAAACTTGGCTTCTGCATTCCACGGCACATGCTGAGTCGGTGCTCTTTAAAAATCCCTTGCCAATGACGATGCTTCTTGCTTACTTTCTTCCACCGAACCACCATTGTAAGGAGGCGTTTCCTACGCGCTGTATCCGCTGTTTCTAATCAAACGTGGTCTCGGTGATGATTCTTGTAGCAGTCAACTGCCGAATTCGATTACAATTAGAATTTTGATAATTTATTATATTTTCTCATTTTTATTTAAGTAACTAACATCATTATAATTTTCTGTCGCATTATTATTTGGTGCAGTGGTGTCTAATCTTTCGCAGTTTCGGGACAGTATGGCGCAATAAAAAAGCGCCAAAAGCCATACCATCCGATAAAAAGGCCAAGTACCATAAAATTCACTCCTGCGAATTCATTATGCTAATTATATTCATTTTGTCTAATGCCTTTTCAGATACAAATTTATTATTGCTTTTTACATTTAATATTAATTTCTTTCGTGTCAAGCCATGCAGAACAGCTGTTACAAAATTGAGAATATATATTATAATGATCTTAATGAATCAACTAGTGTAATTTCACGGTCCAGCTAGTAATTAGTAACAACAGAGATGGAGAACTGCATTTATCGCTTTTAAATCGCTTAGTTAATTCTTCATTGCTTAATATTCGCAGATTCTTCATTACATAATAATATAGATTTTTATTTTGACAATTTTGTTTTAGATCTGGCAGTGAATGTATTTAAGAAAATCTTGACTAGTTTTTTTGTATTAATATTACAACCGCGGAAAGAAACTTTTTCTGCCTTTAGTTGATTTAAGTTCTGCCTTTAGTCGTATTTAAGTAAAGCAACATTTGAATGTCTGTTAAATGGAATCACGTTTTAATATGCGTTCATTATAACATCCATGTAAATACTCAAGAAATGCTTCATAAATATGTTAGTAGTCAAACAAAACTTGAGTTTGTTTTTTGCAGGAAGAAATAATTTAGTAATTTAATAATAATTAATATTAAAACGAGAAGCTCTTTATAATTTATAGTACAGGCTCGTTAAGCAGCCAATTTTTTTTTTAAACCAATTCGGGACATGAAGTAAGAAAAAGTGCCCTACAACAAATGGTCGATTATTCGTCTCTCTTTTTTTAATCGTCAATTTTTATTATTCGTCAGCCACTGCTTACAGTCCTTTGGGTAGAATGTATTTACCAGAAAACAAAAAATAAAACTGAGAACAATAACTAAACACAATACCAATTTAAAAACAGGAACCATTGTACAATAAAACATGCTTGTTTTGTCACCGTAATTAGAATAAAAAGCTAAAATAGTATTTTGGAAAATACTCTATTGAATTGTTAAATGAAACTAAACAGAAAACAAAATCTGGTGAAAATTAGTGTTTAGTTTAGAAGTCCTAGTTTATCACATCTTTAAAAATAATTTACGTGTCAATTTTTAAAACGTCGTGTACCAACTTGTAAACACCCGATTGCCTAATGAATCTAATAATGCTTTAGATTTCCAACCAACATATCTGTGTCCTTGTTTCCAATTCTCAGTGATGTGTCTCGAATAACTCTTTTGGATGTATTAAAATTTATGTTAGTTCGTTGAGCACATGGACAGAATAAAATTTTTTTACCGCTCAATGATCTCTCTCAGATAGTTTTTGATTACTCTCATTTTCGAAAACATTACTTGTAAACGTAAACATTGATCAGCTCAGTGCGTCACACTTTTTCTTATCTTAACGTTTCGGAATTATATTAAGCAAGGTGCTGATGTCACTACTAACACTAGAAATAACAACTAAAGTAGACAATTCATGCCTTAAAGCTCATTCATTTCGCAATATCTAACGTCACAACAGTTCGCAGCATGCATCGTATTCTTCGGTGGCTTGGCAAATGCGGTCAAGAGCAGGAGACTGACGTTAATTACGGAAGGGGAAAGTAAACGGCTGTGTCAGGGATCATAAGGGAAAATATATTTAAAAAAAAGTGTTTCTAGGTCTCATTCAGTATCAGTATATCAGTATATCATTAACGTAATTAATGAAAGCCATTTGAAACCAAAATAGGATTTGCATTAGTAAATTATAGTTAAGAATAATGACCCACATTGTTCTGATTATTACTGGAATGATTTAAAGATTAAATCCGATAGTATCTTAAGATGTTTTTGCAGTTGGAAAAACAAGAATGTAACTCCTTTTGATTCACCTTTCTTTTCTTTATGAATGACGAATGTCCGTTTGCCATGCACGGGATCAAATAGGGAATAAGTGTTTAATCCGTAAGATTATAAGTATTGATTAACATTTCCTATAACTACTTCTAATTGAGGCTTTCTAAGAGCAACCCCCTTAATTTTGACTCGCAGCTTTTAATTTTAGACTAAAATATGAGCATAGAATCTACCTTTAAACAATGGGATTTTTTTTTTAAACACTGTGGCATGAGAGTGCCTAGTAATAATAGTTTTAGCGTCGCTAAGAATCATTTTCTGGATTCTCATATTGATTTTTTTTCCAAAAAATATTAAAAGTTGCAATTGACGAGTATGAGCAATGTATAATACATACATATATAACGTAAGCATACCATAAAGAAAAATGAACCCCCAACAAAAGCTGATCGACTGCTATTGAACTCTAAATAGGGGTTTATCAGAGGGAAAATGGCAATTAAAATCAATTAAAATTCCCTTTAATTGATTTTAATTATTTATTTACTGTATCGATTTATTACTTATTGTAATGGATTGGAATATTTGAATATGAATTAGCTGAATATTTTAGAAAAATATTATGACTGCGAGAATAGGAAAAAAAACATTTTTTCAATATTTACTTTCTTATAGAATGCAGATGAATTCATTTTTACTCAACAAAAATCAAGATTTAGTAGCTAATTAATCTGTCCTGTATCGAGCACTTTAGTTCAGTGATCCGTATTAATGTGCGCTTTTTTTAAAAAAATTTAAATGGTTCAAGAATAATTAGAAAAGGGCATACTTCTCTTCTTACCCTTAAATTCTTCAATAAAAAAACTGCATTTTCAGCTATAACCAAGTGAAATAATTTTCTAAATATAATTCAAAGCATGAAAAATAAGGTACATAAACAGCTTGGAAATGGAGCCAGCATTGAGATTCTCTTTAAGAAATATGGTGAAGCTTAACAAAAAGTCTACGAAGTGAAGTAATTCCATAGAATATTTTCTAACTCTTTTTGATTAAATTGCACTCAATTATACTTTATAAACGACATGTAAATATTATTTAATGTATATGTGTGGATGTGTGTGTGTGTGGCTTACTAGCGGCTGAGCTGTAAAGTCGTTGAACTCTGGCAGTTCGATCCGGGGTTCGGGGTTGGCTGTATTGGCGTTTTCGAGGTTTTCCCCACGTGTAACGTGCATAAGAGTCAGTTTTGCTTAGAAAGTTCTCCACGAGGCACCCTTACCCTTAGGCAAATAACCGTCGAATGCTTTGCTATAATCAAACAAACCAGACCAAACAATAGATATATAAATAAGTAGCTTAAAAAACTGCTATATTTCATGTATACTTATCAAGTAGTATTTCAATATATATAATGATTAAAAGAAAGGAAAAGTCGGATCCCAACTGATTGTATATAATGTAATCCCTATGAAGGCCCTAACAATTCTTTCTCACTTAAAGTCGTAACCCAAAAAGAGAACAAATTAAACTTCAGATACGTATACAATACTGAATCTAATACAAAAAATACAAAATATAAAAATAAATTATATATGTACGAAACCTAACTAACTATTTATATTGATATTACGTAAATATACGTATGGTAATGAACATTGTGTAATAAAGATATTATACACCTTGTTCTATATTTGGTTCCATTTATAAATACCTATACATAGATATATATAATTTAAGGATTCCATTTAAGATTATAGTAGTAGTTAATACTACTACATATAAAACACAAAAGTGCATCAATAATGTATTTTTCAGAATTATTTAACTTCATTCTTAAGAATTTTCTGCAGTCTAGTTTGCGTTATTTTATTCATTAGTCTCAAATAAAAACAATTATTGTTTATATGTCATTAGAAAATTAACCAAAAAGCAGCGACCACAATGTAATTGAGAAACAGTCCTTAGCCGTGAAGAGGTTGAAAGCCATTCGGTTATGACTATTATCTCACATGCTCAGCTACTTCGCATACATGGAACATAGCATTCGAAATGTAAAACTTAATATTTACTACAAATTCATTCGTGTAACAAATATCTGTCTTTCTACACCTATGGTTTTAAAAAAAAAAGATGTTATTTATCTTACAGTTTATCGTTAAGTAATACATTTTCATTGTACAAAATTGCATTCATTCGAAGAATTCAATTTGTATTTTCCTCTGTATAAAACTGAATGTAGAGAAGTTAGATGTTTAAACGACCCCTACATTTTCTCAACACCAGGAGGAAGAGTAACCCCATGGAGGTAGAAAGTACAGTAAGACCCCGCTTAACGCGGGGGATAAGTTCCATCCATGGAGGTAGGAAAGGGAGGAGGGGCCATTCCGCGCTAGAAGTGAAGCATTGCTTTGAAGCTTGGGTCACCAGACGGGGTGTTTTTTGTTTACATTCAGAAGCTCGCTTGACAAAATTCTGATAGTATTTCGACACACGACAGTTCCATAGAAATCGAAAAAAGGGACACTCTCGCATGAAAGAAACATTCATAGTGTGATGGATAATAGCAATTTGTATAGTTTACTGACATTTACGCAAAAATCACATCTTGGTTATTTTTCGATAACTAACAACAGCGATTTTGATTATGAATTTGTTTTATAAAATTCTAAGCTGTTGCACTACAAAAATATAGATTTTAAGAAAATTGCTAAAAAGAGATCTGCCAAAATTTATTTTCTAGAAGATTTGAAAAGTTTGAAACTTGATGGCTAAATGTAAATATAAAATTATGTATGTTAAAATATTTGTAATTAGGCACATAGGTCAGATTAAGTTTTTATTAAATAGAGTACGCATGCAAGGGCTATCTGCCTAAAGAGAGAGATGCCATCGTGGAGGAATTTTGAAGAAAAACTGACCTTTGAGTGGGTATTAAAAATAATACTTATAATTTTCATTCAAATTATATTCATATATATTTTTTATGTAAAACTTTTGGGTGTATGCTAAATTAGTGTAAATTACTTTACACGAAAAATATAGTGAATGCACAAAAATTAAAGATTTGTACATGCCGGAAATGATAAATAGCAAATATGTATGGGTATTTATGCATGTGCTTGCAAAAAGCATGTATCTGCCTTTGACAAAATACTTATTATTCATTAATTTATTTATAAATGTATTTATAAATAAATTAATGAATAATATTCATTAAATTATTTATAAATGTATTTGAAATGAAGAATTTATTCACTTATAAACAACTGTGATAGTACTGTGAAGAAATCTAATGATTAAATGTATCTAATTTATAATGATTATAAATGTTATCTAAATATATAATAACCTTAATATTGAATTGTAAACATAAATTGAAATCCTGTTGACAAATACGTTATAAAACTATTTAAGCAAGAATTGTTCGCATTGGAAAGCAATCTGTTAAAAGGTATTGTAAAGCAAATGCTATGAGATGCGCACTTAAGAACGTAATAAAGAGTTTTGGAATATGTATTGTTGAAATGAAGGGTAAAAAAAAAAATCTGATAAGTATAATTAAAAGAATTATTCCCTTTACATTTTATAATAACTCAGTTACAAGTTTTAAATAATACTTAAAGAAAAAAAAAAAACTTATTTTATTTCCTTTCAGAAATGTTCAGAGAAAGTCAAATACTATTTTCCTAATAGTTCTCTAATTTAAAATGAACCGAATAGAGCATTAATTATAAATTGACTTACATTTTTCGATTTAAAAGAAGCCAAAAAATCATGTCATATTTAAGAAAGTATTTTAGGAAATAGCTCTATAAATAGAAAAGAAATAATGCATAATTTTAATATTAATAATACAATAAACTTTGATCTTAATTTTTGTACCTTAACCGGATAAAATCGAATTACCTTAATTTTTTTTTCTAATGTAATTAACGAAAACTTGTGAAAATATTTCATTCAAATTAAACCATTCTGAGAAAACTGTCCTGTGAAAAGTATAGCATTTAATTCCGTTCAGAATGAAATGTTGTTTAAAAATATGTTGTTTTCACATACTTAGGACTCTGAAGTGTTGTAGAAAAAGAAAATATATACATTTATATGTATATTTGCGACGTAATTATAAAATATTTACACCCGAACGCGTCAAATCCCATAGAACTCAATGGTAAATGACCCAATGTTTTGGTCACCACGTAGGGATCGCCGGTGCTTCAGAGCAGGGTACGGAGAAACTTGTTTAGGGCGACTCCTTCTTACTTCCTACCTCCATGGTTCCATCAAAGTAGAGCGTAATGTGAAACAGCGCTAAACGACGCTATCTTAACATGCAAAACATGAGGTTAGGGAAGGATGGATAGAAAATTGGTTAGGTTATAAGGATTATGTTAATTTCATTAACAGTTAAATTTTAAGTTCCTTTCCTGTCACTACTTCCGGCCAGAATGTAGTTTCGTAATCTTTCTGAATATTTAATGAGAAGGAAAGGTATTTAAACCGCGAAGTTACTTACAGAGTTAGAGAGAATAAGAGTTTCTGATTTACGCGCGTCTGCCTTTTGGCTACTCTCTCTCTCAAAGCTGTTGTTACGCTCGGCCTTACTCAGATAGAGTCGATAGAGTTAAGGGGCCAACTCGATTAGAATCTTGATAGCTTCGGCTATATTTCTTTAGTTAATCTTAGTTTTAGTTAAATTGTTAGTCTCTTAAGTTCAAGCCCGAGTGTCGGCTTTGATTGTACACTCCAAGACGGAGTTTTGTTAAATCTTATTGAAATAATAAAGGGTTAGTTACCCTTCCATCTTGTTGTTTCTTGTCACACGAACTTAAGCGATTATTCGCTAACTAGTTCTTAAGATTCTTCACTTTCTACAGTAACTGAGAATTGCACTAGTGAAAATCTTACAAGGTATTAAATTTAATAATTTTTTAATAAAAATAAAACCAAACATTTATTTCTTACAAAAATAAAAATAATATAAAGGAATATACTTATAAAAACAAATAAAATTCCCAGTCAGTCAGATCATTCAGTCTATTCAGTGTTTCCAATTTTCTGCCTTTTGTCAAGAAGGCATTATAATAGATTGGCTTAAGGGCATATTGCGTTCAATTTCGTCGTCAATCCATATAAACAGTCGTTTTTCCATTTCCTCTATAACGTTATTTCTAGAACGGGTAATTCTAGTTGCAAAGCTTGACGTAGTTGCAGTTGCCGATGACAGTATTTTTTCTTTATTCTTAAGAATTGTCCTTATTGTTGAAGTTGCCAAATTCAATGCAGCACTAATTTGAGATTGACGTTCAGCAGAATCTAATCTTCTAATCACTTGCATTTTAGTTTCCAGTGAAATGCTTTTTCTGGTTGCTCCCTTTTCTTGTGTTTTATCACCCATGATAAAAACAAAGATCATAATATTTGTCACTGTATTAATCGTTATAGTATTATACAAATTTAAACTTACAATAATGTCAACAAATGTTTCAAATGATAAAAATGCGTCCGTACAGCACCGCACCAAACAAGAAACACAACTACACTGTTTCGGATATGTTATTTGGAAACCTGCGCACAATTTCGGAGAATCCCCGGGTTGAAATAAAAGAGCGCTAAACCGAAACAGCGCTAAACGAAACAGCGTTAAGCGGGGTCTTACTGTAAGTATTTTTCTACCTCCATGCGTATCCCTTCCTTTTCAGCCCCCTCCCCTGTGAAAAAAGTGGTTCTAAATTTACGATCTGACGGCATATGAGGGTATTTCGTATTCTTCAGCATTTTTTCAGGATCTAAAAGAGATAGGTTCACATTTCGGCAGCTGTTTGACAAAGTATTGCTACGTTAGCTGTCAGAAATAGCGACTGTTCTTCAGATAGTTTAAAGAATACTAAGAAATACTGAAATTTAAAGAATGCGAAAAGCTTTGTTATGCTTATCTATTTCATTTATCGCAAAGCACTAGGTGGTAGCTACTCTAGAGATGGCTGAAATTTGGGAAGAAAAGAGGAAAGTAGATCTCAAAATGAAACAGAAACGAACAAACAAGTGCTATCTTTGTTCAAGAAAAAGCAAAGTCTAATATTTCCCACGTCTATCTTCCGCTCCTGTCACTCCGTGTCCTTTATCTGTTTTTGTCTCAGCTGGATTTTGGCGCATGCGTAAAATAAAGCTGATCTGAGAATTGCTACTCATCGCAATCTGCATTTTTACTAGTTTTTGTTAACAAACGCAACTATTAATTTCCAAAATCAGGAATGTATTAACGATAAGATGATTTCAAATTCATTATTAGCACTCTAAACGGCTTAATTTTTAAAATTAGAAATACAAGCCGTCAGGAAGGTTGAGAGAAAAGTTAATCATCAACATTGAATAAACCTTAGACAAAGATGAATAAGAGATTAAAAAAAAAAAAATTCTACGTAATGAAAACTAAGCAATTCAGCACCCGTTGTAGGTTTTTATGCTTATTAATCAGTTAGCTAATTATTTTTGCCTTTACTGTCACTTCTACGCTCTAGGACTGTCTAGGATTACTTTACTGTCTAGGACTTAGAAGAGATCCTATTTATCCCTGGCGTGGACTCTCACCAGGATGCAAATTATTTAGGCAGCGTTCGCTGAAGTTTCGATACTATTTTCTCCCTACTTCTGAATTTAATTGAATTAGGCTTTAGCCTACCTAGCCGCGTTTGCTCACGTGAACACGTGAACTGAGGGCCTGAAAAAAATATGTAGGCACGCTTTATCTTCTAATTTTGATATTTTAATTACTGAAGTTTTTCTTTAATTTAATTTTCGTCAATCCGGCAGGCAGTAGAGGCTTTTCTGTTATTACACAGGCTGTGTAAATTGCTAGGCTGACGAACTAATAAAACGGTTTATCTTAAACCTTCTTCTGTTTTGCTATTACTTTACTAAAAGATTAGGTTGGGCGATAAGTCACTCGGCTGTCTTCATTAACGCCAAAGCTTGACATTTAAAGGATTTAGGTTCCCTTAAGAGCTACTTAATACATAACAACAGAAACACTTTTTTAATTGCAATAATGCTGCCAATGTCAATTACATCTGTCAGCTGAAATATATTATATATTAAGAATATTTGAATCTGTATTAATTAGATAACTTATTAAAATTAAATTAAACCGAAGAGGAACACCAAGGCCGTCGGTTGCTGGCTACTTATAAGTTAACATCGTGCCGCAGTGAAGTGTTTCGCGTAATGGACAACACTTGCCAACACACACGTAGGTAATATGTGTGCTTAGTAACGGTCACTAATGTATCATAACGTTGAAGGAGGTGCCTTGTTTCTAATTAATTCATAAAATCTTATCTTGGAAAAGCGAAATGCGAGACATAATTATGCCTGGGAAACCAGCGGACTAACTCTAGAAGTAGGCCTAATAACATTCAGAAGTGTCAATATATTACATTAAAATTTTGTGGCAATTTTCGTTCATGCTTATTGACACTACTCATGAAGCATAAAACTACTGATGTATGTTAACAGCTGTGATTGGTAACTGATTTGGGGGTCATTGATTTTAATAACTCAACTTATTTGATCGGTGCCATAGGAGAGACCTGTGAAAATAGTTTATATATATTTTTTGTACATTTTTTTCTTTCTTTGTTTACCCAGCAAAGTATGTTAGATGTGTCTGTCGAAAGTGAGGGATGCATTCTATTTTTATTGTTGAAAGTTAAATTTCTTTAAGAAATGCATACCGTATTTAATGAAAAAATAAAATCCCCCCCCTTTTTTGGAGGGGAGGACTTTTTTTCACCTAATATTTGGTTAAGATCTTACAAGAAGATTACGCAGAAGATTAATTAATAATATGTGACTTGATGATAAATGCATAAGAGGACTAAAAATAATATCGGCAAAATATTCCTTTACCAAATGAAAAATACCTAAAAGAATAGCAAACATGCTTTTGATTACGATAAAAAGCAATATTCTGCATTGATTAACAACGTTAATAATTTAATTCATGAACTAATCCTAATAAACAATAATTTTTCCTTCGAATGTACCATTATGCTTTCCCATTATCAGCGAGAGTAAACAGTGTAATCCCTTGTTTATACCTTCTCTATGAAATAGTACTCAGTTCTCTGGTGTGCAGCGAAGCTTTTGATGTTTGATTTGCGTTATGATTTTTAGGCTTTACATGATTTGCTTGGGCAAATAAACATTTTTTTTTTCATGCATAGCTTGAACTTATGACAGCAATATATAAGCCCACTATCTTTCATAAAAAATCACAAAATATATGCATTTTAATAGCTTAAAATAATAAAATATGCATTCCAGAGATCCGTGGTTCGATTCCCAGCGAAGGCGTTGCTAATTTTTCATCTCTTCTGCTTCCAAAAAATCTTAATGTCTCTACAAACGAAAGAACCTTTTTCCTAAAAGATATTTTATTTATGTACAGAAGCAAACATTTCGCTCTTCAATTTGTATACGGCCCCTGAATATGTTTCCCTATTTTAATGTCAAATATGTCGGTTAATTTTTGCTGTATGAGAGGCGAATTTCAGATTTTTATTTCAGAACTGTTGATTTGCCTCTAGCTTTCGAGGAAACATTTAGCTAGTTGGTAATAATAAGCCCTTGGCTATACAATTTTTAGTTATTCATGTATCTTTTTGTTACAAATATACCAGGGCCTCAGTATACTATTTTAGGAAGTTTGCAGCTGTTTTCTGTTTATTCTGAAAGAATAATTGCTTATTCTTCTTATTCTTATTCTTCTTATTCTGAAAGAATAAGCCTAGACTGGGCATAACGCAGCATGGGCACATAATGGATTTATAAATAAGTAACGTATTTTCAATGGACAGAATGCTATTTCGAGCAGTTAAGGGGTAGAGTTTAGCTTTACACGCTCGAATACTTTTGGATAATAGATGTAATGTATAGGCTTTATGGGAGAGAATTCGTGAGGATTACCCCAAGATAAGGGAGTTGCTTAGCTCAGAGGAGAGTAGTTCCATAAAATATGAGATTTTCATTAATCTTCTTTTTCGTTAACAAGATAGCGACTATTTTTTCGATGTTGATTTGGATTTTCCATTCTTTAGCCAAGTCTTCATGCTTGTATCTGAGTTTTAAATGTGGAATAACTGGATTAAGAAATGCATTCTCCGCCTGACACAGCTCCCAGGAACTCGTTTTCATGAAGTAAGGAACTCATTTTCATTATACCAGTATTGTTAAAAAGTGAAAAATTCCCATTATCCGTACACGCGCCCCTTTTGTACTCGAAACACAAGGAAATTTGTAGTTCTGACCTTGCCACATCATACTAGACGCGTTGCTTCTTCGTCTGGGAAGAAGATTTGGGAGGAAGATTTCCCTGGGGAAATGGCTGCAACCTGGTCTGACTTCAACCACATGGAATGTTTAGGCTTAACAGCATAAACGCCTGTAGAACGCACTAAAACTTGCTATTTTTATACCAGCTCCACAACAAGATAAGTTCTGTATATAGAAAACAGATCATTTATATATATATAGAATATATATAGAAAAATACAATGCCCCAGAATCCTTCTGCTTAACAACCTTGAGGTAAGAATAAAAGAACAAACATTTCTAAATCTATTTAACTAAAATTTTGCGTGGTCATACCTAGAAATTAAGATTTTGCGAAATTTGCTTCATTTTAATCAGTTCTAAATTTATCCTATTTTATAGCCTATTTTCGTCATTTCAGACTATACACATTTTACAACAGGTACCAAATTCACAATATTACAACTATCTTTAAGATATCAACACTGTACTAACAAATTTACTTATCACATTAAACATTTTAACAGTGTTTAAAAATTTATTAAAACTATCAAGTCTGTTCACTGGTAATGATTCTATTAATCATTTTCCTCTATGCGGTTAAGGGTATTCGCAATTTTATTTTTAGTCTCTGGTCTGTGTATAGTCTTGTAGTTTAATAATTGGATGCATAGAATTGGATACCTATGTAAACTCTGATTTGCATTTGCATAAAAATGTAGCCTCGCGAGAGGTTGATGATCCGTTTGGATTACAAAAGGCCAGCTATCGAGGTAAAATCTCAATTTTTAGAGCACATATTATGGCTGCACACTCTCGCTCAATCGTTTTGTACTTTCTTTCAGCAAGACTGAATTTAATATTAAGGCCTAACACGGAGTGCTCTTCGCCATCCGTTCGTTGTGACAGAGCAAAGTCTGAAGCCACGTCCGATGCGTTACACAGCATTACAAATTCTTTCTCAAAATCAGGCGCATGATGCACTAGTTGACTCATTAACTTCCCTTTTAAATTTGGGAATGCTCTCTCACAGTTTTCGTCCCAGGAAATCTCTCCCTTTTTAAGTCTTTCCCTGCAAGGTGTTTATTAGGAGAGCGATTACCTTGAAGTAATCTTTCATATAGTGACTGTAGTAGACGGTGAAGCCTAGGTACACTCGCATTTGAGTATTTTTCGTGGAAAGTTGGAGAGTTCTAGATGTAACTCCTTTTAGCAACGGCTAAGGTTCTAATTCCTTCCCCAACTTTGTGTTCGAAATATCGCATGCTAACTTACACTTAAAGGGCTCGATTATTAATTGATCCCGTGGAAATCTCTCTAAAACCTCCGTCAAGTGCTTCAAATTTTCCTCCCATTTCAATGAAAAAATCGCGACATCATCCAGATACGAGAAAGCATAATTTGCACACCCCTTCAATAATTAGGCCATCAATTTATTAAAAAAGTCAGGTGTGTTTTTCAACCAAAAGGGCATTCAAAGCTGTCGATAAATCCCGAAGCGTGTAATAAATGCAGCTACACTTTACGTTCTTTAGGTTAAAGGAACTTGCCAATATCCTTTCGTTAGATTAAGTACAGTTATGCACTTGGTGGAGGTTGCCTGCTCTGCTATTTCCTCAGTATTTGGCAGGCAAAGGGAAAAATCTGGTTCGAATCAGAGATTAATTTCCGGTAATCTCTTTCAGGAATTTCTACTAAGGTCATAGGAAGAACGTAATTTGATCATCTCGATCACTTTAAGCTTAAGTATAGTCTGCTACTTCTTTTTTTAGGATCTCGTTTAGCCTTTTAGATGCGGTTTTGTCGACATTAACTCGAAATCATGTTCTACTACGTGGGTAACTCCAGGCATATTGGAGAATACACCTGCGTAGCATCTTAATTAACGCCCTTAGCTGATTTATCTCGACTTCCGGCGACCTTTTTTCCTGAGCACTGTTTTAGCCAATTTTCTTAATATCGAACATTTCTGGTTCATTTCTCAACGACGGTATATCACAATCGAGATCTTTCTTTTGTTCCTTATGATCCTGCCTTATCAGAAGATTTACAGCCTCGGGTCTCTAATGCTAGGTTTCAGGAGTTTAATTATGATAAACTTGAGATCGCTCTAGTCCCTCTTCTATTTCATGATAAAGTTAGTCCCTGATCGCTTGGACTCCATGATATCCGGATCCTTCCAGTGCACTGAAAGTTTGTCGTGTCGAGTGGGAACTAAGTCTAGCTTTCTAACACATTCTTTAAATTCGCGCTTGACAGCACTGCAGTTATACATAACCTTGCATTTCTTTTGAACACCAGTAAATCTCGAGAGATTCCCAATCGATTTATGATATCCAACATATGCGAGATTGCATATGTTGGATAAAAGATAAAAAAGATAAAAGTATGGGCGACCAGCAGTGTAACATGGGTGCACGTTCAAGTGGTAATCGTTTCCCATACTAAGTACCCTTTTAAAAAAATTGCAAGCTTTATAAGAGCTTACAAAGAAAGGTTGAGGAGATGAGCAACTGAAGGTTTCCAAAGGATCTAGAGTTTACCTATAATGGTACATCGTGCAATTCAACTGTACACCCGACATCAGGTATTTATTTAAAACAATGATTTAGAACATAAAGAGTAAGTATTTTCTTTTGAGTTTATATAAAAATTACAATATAATTTTAATACAATTTGAAAACATGTGTTTTTGAAGTAACAAAAATGTTAAACATAATGAGATAAGTATAATAAGTGCTGGGATAACAATGTTATAATGAAACTGTACTAAAGAGGTGTCCACGGGGTCAAATAGTTTGAGAATAACATCAAAACATAATTTTGATAAGAAACCACCACAATTTTTAAAAAAACCTACTTAAAATAGTATATTGGAACATGTTATTACAGTGCATGAAGTGGAATCCTTTTGAATATATTCACATGATGTCAAAGCTCATTAAATTTATGCAGCATGAGGTAATTATACTTCATAAAGATCTAGACCATATGGCGTTATAGTATTCTCCTCCTCTAGCAGTTGCATCCAACGCTCATACAACAAGATTCCAGCTTCTTCTAGCCACCACTATCGCTCCCTGAAGGAAAACAAGGTGGAATAATGCGTTACTATTCCCAAAGCTGGCAATTAATGCTCCTGAATCTATGTGCATTACCCATAATAGTATTTTGACAGTCGTATGAAATCTCTCTATACTGGATTTGAATCGACTTCACTTCCTTCCAAAAATCGACGAGGCTAAATATTTTTAATAGAGCGTCCGTTACCACTAAGAATCCTACATTACTGTTGGATATGGCTTGTGGGTATTTCAAGGCCAAACAGATTGCAATTATTACGTGTCTATTCTCCTTCTCACTAGCTGGTAATGGACCACAAACGTCTATAATAGTTTTTGAGAACCCTCTCAAATAATTGGTACAAGTTTCAATGGGACCTTTATTTCTTTCTTAAGCTTCTCTGGCCTCTGACATTCATCGCAGGATCTTATTAAAGTTATCAGTTTCTCTATAATAGTTTGGTCAATAAAAATGATGAGCTAACCTATTAATCGCGCCGAGATTGCTCACCCAAACATCATTTCAGAATTTTCTTCCCACAAAAGTTTGGAACTACTAGGAAATTACGGGTTCTCCATTATGATCTTTCTGCCTCCTGTATAGAATATTCTTATCAGCTCTATACTCTCGCGTAATAGCCTCATCTTCTTTTTTTATCTTATCTCAGACGGAATTTAGCGTTTCATATGCGCGCTGAGCAGTTTTTTCTCCTTCTGACGAATACTCAACCAGAGCTCTCTCTTATCCTATCGTTTCATTAGTGGCCAATTCAATATCAGTTTCTTCCTCTTCTTCGGTTACCACCTCTCTTCTATTGCATTCAAAAAAAAAAAAAAAAAAAAAAAAAAAAGATTCATACTCCGTCTTCTGATAATGATGTTCATTGATTTCACTTGCCATTTCTTCTGATTCTTCTCGGGTTGGGAGAACTCTTTCCTTGTCAGGAATCACAAAATGGTATTTATTCTCTCTTGGAAAACTTAATATTTTTGGTGGGGATTTTATGAACTCGAAAATTCTCTTTCCTAGTCTGTAGTATTCCCGATCAAGGGACTGATCAGTTACCATGGTCTTCGTAAAGGCGTATCCGAAATCACTTTCAATTTTTATTTTAGCAAGGGGTAAACACTTACACTTGTGATTCAACGGTTGACTGCTTCACACTGTTTTGCCAGTTAGAGTTCACAAGGCCCATAGGAATTCGTTATGACATCAATAGAAGCGCCAGAATCACATAAGACTAACAACATTTACTTTATAAGCTATTTTCTTATAATATTCTTTCGAAATGCACAGGCGCGGTGAGATGGTTTCCCACAAAGCAGTTTTACGGTTGCCACATTTGGTAAGAAATCGCCCATTTGGCTATATTCGACGACAAAATTGGCGATATACCATGGACGAATGGAGAAACTTCTGGAACGAATTCTTACCGGTTTAGCCCAGAATGTTCTCGAACACAAGCCAAAAACTATATTAACCCTGCTGGTCCGCAGTCAGTTAATATGTGTGCCTCGTCGTGAGGGCGAATGAGAGTGCCTCGCATAGAGTGCGAGTTAGTCACTATCGAGTTGGTGTCTCATCTAACGAATCAATCCCCGCGCAGTCGATCGAGTTGACAGCCGGGCAGCGAGTGCCGAGTGGGTCGTCGAGTACACCGAAGGAGTCTCTTAGTGTATCGCGGTTAGTGCATCGTCGAGAAGGCGTGTTGAGCTCCGGGAACGACTGAACCGAAGAGTCGGGAGCTGTGCTCTGTGTGTCGTCGAGTACATCGGGAGTTGTAGCGTGGAGAGTCTCGAGAGTACGTGGTGTTCCGAGAACGACCGAGCAGAGTTGGGAGCTGTACTCTGGTGCTTTGCAGTGAAGCTGTCTCCACCGTGATAGCCTGATAACCTGAAGGCTGTGTCGCTGATCGTGTCAGCGTGTTTATAGTAGTTCATCGACGACTGTAAAACGTGTTTTGGAGCTGTCTTGACAATACTGGCTAATAAAGTATGTTTCGATACTTCATCAAGTAGTGTCATCATTATTCACTCCAAATCCATACTAACCCCGTACGAACGTGAAGAAGAAAATAACGTAACAACTGGTGTCAGAAAAGAAAAATCGTAACAATATATTTTCATGTATCCCTCTACGTATAAGATACATTGTCTCTCCTCCCAGCATGCCTTTGTGGTGTAATGGTAAAACACCTGGCGCATATTCGAGAGGTCCAGATTCGAGTTCCGGCGAGAGCAATCCCGGACGATAATTCGTCACCACTAGCAGTTGGATCCCCTAGTCCTGAGTCGTCCTTTAAAAGGGGGAGTATAGATGTTTTCTCCCTCCCTCTCCGTGGTGTAACGGTAGCATACTCGGAGCATACTCGAGAGGCCTAGGGTCGAGTTCCAGTGAGAGCATTTCACATTTTTCGGTTCCTGCTTGGAAAAACCTAATGATTGTACAACTTTCCCATTAATCTTACTTATGTAAGAAGCTGTAAGTTTAGTAATAAAGAAGTTTTTAACATTCTGTATTTTACTTTAATTCATCTAGGCGTAAATTTAAAGAAGAACGTTTGAAAACAAGGCTAGAGTAAGTTATTTGAATATGATAAGACTATCTGCTTAAGAGGAGGAATGTCTTTGTGGAAGATTCGCGGAGTCATTTAGAATTCTTGATATTAGAAACGTCAGAAACTCGCGGGATTCGAACTTCGCATCTCAGTACTTGTAGACGGAAGTGCTTTCAATTACACTACAAAGGCACGTGGTAAGGAGGGAGAAAATATCTAATATTCCCTCCCAAGCCCACATAAAGGGCGACTGAGGGGCAGGACCGAATCGCCAAATCCTGGTGGTGACGAATAATCGCCTCCCCCCATTTTTTATGTTCAGTCGCAATTTATAGATTCACTTTAGAATTTTTGAAGTTAGAGACGTGAAACATGGGCAGTGCTCTCCCCTGAATTCGGACCTTCCGATGGCTAGCCGGAAGTGTTTCTATTTGCACCAGTTACACCAAAAAGTATGCGGTAATGTTACTTAACCTCTCCCAACAAATATGCAACTGAGAAGACACCCGTGATCCAACTCCGTACTAAGGTGGAAGGCCGATCATCTCTACAGTTATCCCTCTAAGAAGAGATATAAAACAACCTCAGCTTGCTACACCTCGAGGGTCTCAATCTCATGGCGCAGACTTTAAAACGAACTTTCTCCTATACCCCTGGGGCTGAACTGGGCACCAGGCGCTCGTCAAACTATGGGTTTCAGAGAGAGGCACACTACGGATACCGTTATGAACCAGGAAGCCTGACTTGTAGTCGATAATGCATCCGCCAGTACCAGCCAAGCTACCAGTGCCCCAGCTCTAGATCTTACGCCAATCTTCCTCTGTCCGATCGTATAAACGATCTTCCCTCGGGTTCTGGAACCACCAGGTTCGTAATTATTGTTCCTCCAGAGTGCTACTGCCATGATAAGATACCAAGTCAGTGTATACACCCAGGGGATAAGGTATGCGGTAACTAATTAAATAAATTTTCATTCTCCGCCCCTTCAATTAAGAACAGTGCGGGGGGATGGAATTTGGAAAAACTTTTCCAGAATGAGCCGAAACAAACTACGGTCGTACGTTAGTACCACGTACTTCGCGGCCTGTTATGTCTAAGGGCATGACGGCCATGCAACTTTCACTGGAAGGTTTGTCGGCCTCGTCACCATCGTATGTGGATCCATTGGTCCTTTTTTTAAACAAGCATATTTACTAAACAAAATAAAAAAGGAAATATATACAATATTTACATTATTTACAGATGTAGAGACAATATTTATATTATTTACAGATGCAGATACAATATTTACATTCTTGACAATAAAGATACGATATTTATATTATTTACAGATGCAAAGTTGCTTAGATACATTGAGCTATACATATGTAAAGATTTTATTTTACAATAATCTCGTCTTCCTTTTGTATAATAGTCTCCATAACCTTCCTGAGTCCGATAATACACCGAACATTATACATCAGTTTTGCTTTTGGTGTAGAAAAAGGGTTGTATGGTAAGTACTTCTTCCTAACTTCTGAAAGTAGTGGACATCTCCAAATATAATGTTCTGCACCAGCCACTTCTGCTATTATTCCACATCCACACCCGACGTTGCGGCAGAATTATGTACGATATGGATGTACTTTTTATGTACTTTTTATGTACGATAGGATTTTCCCGTGGTTCGTGAGAAATTGACTGAGGAGTCTGACCTTGTAAGCTTAAGTGATATTATAGGGTAGTAGAAAGTGAGTCTGCCTGTATCGGCTTACTCCCATCTGTTCTCCCATTGCTCCATCACTTTATTGAGAACCATCCGTTTAGACACTCTTTTGGAAAGTCGCAAATCCACATCTACCGTGTATTTCTTTTCTCTGACCTCTCAGCAGCTTCGTACCGTCGACACCTGTGTGTCCTCCCACCCAATTAATTTATATTGAGCGATCTCCGCTTTCTGTGTTGATTATTTCTTGAATCGCACCAATTAGGAACGTCGTTGTGTGTTGGTCTTGCTCAACGGTTTCAAAACACTTTTACTGTCTATATAGAGACTTATAATACGCTGTTATTCTGTGTATTTTTTAAGAAATCTGATATCCTCATAAAATTGCACTTTTTAGAGCCAGTGCTTCCGTTTGAAGACTATGCTGTGACTTACTAATTTTACCATACGTGTTTCAATTATGTCACCATCTTCTGGGTCTGGGTGCTTCTTCTCCATGGTGTGTTGTATGCAATAAAAGCTGCACCCACTTGTTCCGTGTTCTTTGAACCGTCGGGAAATTTGTTGCTAGAGCTATTTTGTGTCCACTTAAACTTTGACATCTCTGCCAGATGCCGTCTCATTCGTATTAGTTCCTTTCCTATCCCATGATGTGAAATCATAAAATCCTCAATCTTCGCGTCATCTTGTTAATGCAGAAACCTGTAGATTTTGGACTCTTCATCCGCTTTACGATCCAATGGTAGAGCGCCCGCCATAACTTGTAGGGAAGAGGTGGGAGTGGTTCTAAACTCTTCGATAATATGGAGAACTACCGTCTTTTGAATTTGCAGCAGTTTGTTGGTCACTCTAACCGTACCACTTCAGTGCCACCAGTTCGGGCATCCGTACAAGATTAGTCTTTCTATGGCTCTTAAATATTGATGGGCTTGTCCATTCAGCACAATCTCGCAGGATCGCACAAAAGCTTAGTATCTTTAGGGAAAGTAATAATTTTCGTCTGCTCAATACTGAAGTTCAGCTTAGAAAACTTACTCCAGTTTTCAATAGCAGTTAAGGCATTCCTTGCTTCCTTTTTTTATGGCAGTTCTATTACCGCGCCCCACTATGATTACAAAGTCGTCAGCGTATGCTTGAATCATGACATCTTCCGCAAGGTCGAGAGTTAACGCTGTATTAGCAATAATATTCCATAAGATGGGGACTAGACTGGACCCTAAGGAGCTCCTTTGTAGTAATTCTGTATAATATTAACACCATCTCTTGTGTACGTGACTCTTTTGTTATTGAGATGATCTCTTAGGAGGATGTAAATGTTCTTAGGGCAGTCAAGGTACATGGAGTGTGGCTAATAAATCTGGCCGTTATAAATGATTGAAAGCAGACATCACATCAAGCGAGATAATGCTTGTATTCTAGTTTTTATTGTGATTAATTTTGATAATTGTCACCACATTGTTAAGCTCAACAATAGGGCTTCTGCCTGGCGTTAAACCGAACTGAAAAGGATGAAGACGAGTGTTCTTAAGGAGATGGTAACATAGTCTCTGCGCTAGCAGTTTATCAAGGATCTTTCTCCAAGATGATAGGAGACAAATTGGACAGTATGCACGTGGGTTAGATCTATCCTTATATTCCTTAGGAAAGAGAACCAGATTTACAACTTTCCACTCGTCAGGGAAGCATCCCAGCTTCAAACATTTATTCAATATTTCTAAACACAGTTCGCTATTAGCGAGATAGGGTTCTATTTCATCCAAACCCAGTGCTCTGCCTTTCATTGTCATCCGTATCACATCTCTTATTTCTTAGTCCGTGAACGAGACATCATAATTAGTCTGTGACACAGTATTTGCTTTCAACCTCATACTTTTTTTGCTGTTTTTCCTCAGTACTTTCTTAGTCTTTAGGAAAGTGGTGATAAATGATAAACTCCACCATCTCATGAATATCAGGAGTAAATATTCCGTCTGTTTATTATTTTAACACAGTTGCAATTGGGAGAGACTCTTTCCTTTGGCGACATTATAATAGGTGCTAAAAGGAGAGGCAGGGGAGAGATTTTTTCAGAATTTGTTCCAGGTATTCGGATTTTCCTTTCATATATTACTTTTGCACATAGCTTCCTCTCTTTTGTTAGCTTCCCGGAGTTTCTACCATCTTCGTAATTCCATAGCTCGCCCTAGTACTTTCTTCGTAGGATTCGGACTTTCTTCCTTTGAATAGTAAGTTCTATAGTCCACTAAGGGTTAGACTTGGGGTACTAGTGACTAGTTTTGATAGCTTTACAGGTGGCATTATAAATAGTCTTTATCTCCTTCGAGGTATATGGGTAATATGGTCCATGTCCGCTTTAGAAATCAGGGTGGTAGTGTGCTGGAACTTCTCCGACAGCATTGACCGGAAGCCAAACCAGTTAATCCTTTTTAAATTCCAACGCTAATGTTTCTTTTTCTAAAGAGAGATCTCTGGAATTTCATAAGATATCATGCTGTGATCACTCAGGGTCATGTCATCGCTTACCGTCCAGTTGTCCACTTCTAGGATGCCTAATGGTTTGACTATGTTTAGATCCACCCATGATTCTCCTGTGTTGGAAACACATGTTGCCCGACTTGTTGGATCATTGCATACTACAAACCCTGTTGAAGCAATGGAGTCTCAGATTTGTGCATCCCTCGTGTCTATGTATGAGAGGTGCTTCGCATTGAAGTCACCCGAGACGCTATATACTGTATCGTCGTATTTTTCAGTAATAGTATCTAAGTCACAGAGAATATCATTCAGACTTCTAGAGGTATCGAAGGAGCACAATAAACTAAGCATAGAAGGAATGGTGCAGCTCCTCCCACTAGGATGGCTACAACGTTTACTGGGTTCAAAACTTCAAGAATGGAAGATCCGGAACTGTTGGCTAGAACTGCTGTTTTGGGGTTGATATCTTTGTGATACTTGCGCATACTTATAGGTATGTCAAAAGCTCATTTTTATATACAGAGTATTCTTAGATGTAATCTAAGACTATTTTGTGTCAGACTATCCTTATTTTGTGTCAACTGCACAGTGAGCTGTTTTGATGCACTGTTAGAGTGCTGGAGATTGAGCTGTATTTTTGTAACTATCCATACTTCACTTTTAGTTTGTAAATTTCAAGCTCCCTTCTATAGGTTGGGCAAGTCTTAGCCCTAGCATCGTGATCCTCTTTTAGGTCGAGTTTCTACCTGTCATTTACCTTTGATACATTTCGCTTCTGTCCCATGGCAATCTGCCTTCAAATGTCCGGTCTCTCCACACTTCAAACATTTTTGTTCTTCTTTACAATTGCCTTTGGTGTGTCTATATACAAAGCAATTAAAGCACTGTGTTGCTCTAATAAAGTAGCACATAGTGTTACTCGTGCAAGTGCAAGTTGAGCTTCTGACATTTCTTTATGAGTTTGAAGGAGTCTGGATCCACAACTAATAACGCAGTTCCTTCCATAGCTTCCTATTATGGATACTTCCCTTCTGTTGTTGCATCTTCTTACCCCGTGTTTTGGGTTTTTATTTTTTGAACTAGGTTTTCTTTTGTGATATCTTCATTGGCATTATATACCATGAGCTTGGAATTCACCCTATTTGGATGTTTTACATCCATTTCATTCTTTAATGCTTCATTCTCCTGGATTGCTTGCTCCTGGAGGGCTATATCATTTTAATTCGCAACTTCTATAAAAGGACGCCACCCTTATTTATCTTCCTTACTTTCCTTATTCCCACCTTTAGTTTTGTGGGATTTATGTTTTGAGCCAGTTTTTTTTTACTTCTGTTTAAATTCTATTATCATTTTTGGAATACACTAGGATTAGGTGCTTCTTCTGGTTTCATTCTTCTTGACAACGAATGATATTTCGAACGTTGTCTTATTGTTTTCGAGACTTTCTCTGCATAGGTCTTTTTGCTTTGCGCAATTGTTTCCACTATTTCGTTTATATTATCAGCCAGTTCTGAGTTTTCTTCCAGTGCCGCCATAGCTAAGCACTGTTCTCTCATAAGGTTATCATAAGGTTAAACATATAAGTAAAGATATGTCTCATTTCTTCACTAGAATCTCTTGTAATACTCTCTGTTTTGAGGAAGTTTGTCATTTGTTACATGCTGCTTCCATGAGGAAGTCCTTTGAGGCTTGTACCTTCTGTGTTTGAAGTATTGCATTTCATATCACTAATGAATCACTTGGAAAAGTGAAGTCTGGTACGTACTGACCACTCTGGTACCTTGGGATTCACAACCAGAGATGAAACTGAGTCCAGCTTTAGCCCTCTTTCAAGGGAGCCCTCTGAATACGACAAAGTACCGGCCTCGCGGGAATGTATAAATAGAAAAAGATTCAATAGAAAGAACAATCCACCTAACTATTCAAATTCGCTTGAATCGAAGCACAAATCACAACTAAAATACCACTTCCCCAGGGGAAAGGTATGTAGTAAGGAGGGAGAATATACTTTAAAGACTTTCTAGCGGAATCTGACTCGTATTTACATTACACATATGGAAACCACGAAAACCTACCATGCAGCCAACCCATTCGTTTAGCTCTAACCCAGGTCGAACTACCAGTACTCAGCTGTTTCAACTACTCCGTCTCTGCTAGGACCATTTGCAAGCAAAATTCGTTAATTGAGCTTTTTCAATCTTCTCACAATCTTGCCAAAAAGTGTGCAGTTCTATCATCATACCAATATATTTTCCTCGAAATGTAGTCTCGAACCCAAATGACGATAAAAGAGTTTTCTTGCAGAGGAAGAATGATGCCATTAAAACGTGTCGTTCGCTGTGCGGTACGGTTTGCTTAAATGCGATCGGGCAATTAGCTTTAGTATGTAGTTGCTTGCAAAGTTCTTTTTTATAATAAAAGGAAAAAAAAAGTAAGAATGAATTATTTTCATATATAACATTTTTATTATTCTTTATAGCACTCGCTAACTCCTTGCAGATTTTAGCCATGACAACACTTCAAAACTAAACTGAAACTATGGGTGAAGTGAGAGTAGTAGTTATTATCTAGTAGAAGTAGTTGTAGTTATTATGACCAATTATAATTTTGCCTACATCACTCCCCTACCAGTAACAAAGTTACATTACTCTGAAAACATGGTGGGAGAGAAGATACAAATATCTATACAAATAACACTGATACAAATACATAAATTGAAATTATGTACACAAAGAAAAACATAGTTAAGTTTAAAATTAATATGAAAGAATTATAAGTTCAAGAAGAATCAATAACGTCATTGAAACGAACTGGAAGTTTTACTTGTCTTCCACAGCGTGTTGATTTTTTAGGTTGTTCTAGTTGCTGACTTGGCACAGATGTTTGCTTACTTGGCACAGATGTATGATCACTTTTTGAAGTTGGAAGCAAAAGTTCATTAGGTTGTAACACATAAGCTGGTTTTAACCTATCCACAGAGATACTAACTTGTCTATTTTTAATTGATAGATTAAAATATTTCGGGGTTCTTTGCAGTACCAAAAAGGGTCCTTCATATGGGGGCGCCAAAGGTTTTTTTACTCTGTCAAGCCGCAGAAACACATGCGAGCATGTGTA
The DNA here is from genome assembly GCF_044657685.1 of Stegodyphus dumicola. Lineage (NCBI taxonomy): Eukaryota > Metazoa > Arthropoda > Arachnida > Araneae > Eresidae > Stegodyphus > Stegodyphus dumicola. The sequence continues at coordinate 109,200,133 of NC_140775.1, read as the reverse complement.
CAAATATTTTGGAATGAAAATCTTTTGTTTACATTTGGATTTGGATTTGGATTGATACGGCTTTAAGAGAGCCATCTGATTTCGAAGATTACTTACAAAATTATCATTAGATATGGGCATGTTTGATCCTTCAAAAATTTCGCCAGGTAATTTTTTGCCATAAACCATTTCAGCTATTGTATACTTACAGTCCTCATGTAGAGCAGCTCGCAAATCCATAAGAACTATTGGTAACGTTTTTGTTCAATGAAGAGAGTTATGACATCTAATAGCTGTTTTTAAAGTACGGTGTAGACGTTCAATTTTCCCATTACTCTGAGGATGGTAAGAAGTTGTATGGTATACTTTTACTCCACATAGCGAAGCCAAATTTCGAAACAGTTCTGAAATGAATGGAGTTCCTCTGTCAGTAATAACACAAGAAGGTATACAAAATCGTGTTATCCAATGTTTATAAAAGGCTCTTGCTTGTAGGGTTTATATTTATTTTAACTAACATTTATTTTAAGTTTAAACTATCTTTCCTGTCAATCCTTACTTTCCCCTGGAACTGCCAATGCCAGAATATGTAAATTTGAGTAGAACGCGCAAGCATTCAAATTATCAGCGGAAGTAGTATGATTTAAATAGAAGGAAACAAGTTCGGTGAGAGAGAGTTATTCTTACTTAGCGAGCGCGGAGGTAGTTATAGAGATTTGAAAAACCCCGCGTTGCGGCCTATGTGCTTGGCGGGAAGTAGTTGCAATTGTTCCAGTGAGCTTCAAGTCTGCTGAATTAGCAGCCGTATTGTAAAACGCGGTGAGTTAGTTATTTGAGAGAGCCTCGTAGTTAGAATATTGTCTTTAATTTCTTTTCAGGTTTTTATTTTTATTTTGACTGCCGAGTTGGCACCGTTTGTAAGCGTCAAGAGAACGCAATTGTAAATTAGTACGTTGAATAAAAAGGGACTTAAACCCTTTATAAGACTCTGTGGTTTATACAAGCTTTCACAGTCACCTCTTGGTTGCGTGCTAGTTAGGGGCGCGCAACGTTATATTGGCGCCCGAACACTTATCGAACTGAAATGGCCGAAAACTGGATGGAAGCCGCTGGACAACACCAAGAAATGACAACGCAGTTAGAAGGATTTGGATACCTGGTCCAGACTTTGAGAGCATCAATCAAGCCAAACGTCTATTTCGACGGAAAAAATTCGGTGTCCGTATTTTTAGAAGGTATAGAAAACCACTTTCAGCTCTATCCTGTGCCCGAAAGACAAAAAGTTGCTATCGCCACATCAGCACTAAGAGGACAGGCCGCGCTATGGTGGAAAAATATAGGCAAATTTCTTCTAGGTGAATTTGGAAGCCCGACGTATACTTTTGAAAATTTCAAAAAATCGTTAGTAAAGGCCTTCCCCATAGTGAAAGATCGCGCACGGCTGGAAGCCGAGCTATATAGTTTCTATCAACGGGATACAGCATAATTGACGGACTTTATTTTACGAAAAATCAAGCTAACGGATATGTTGTATGGGAAAAAAACCGATGCGGAGATTATTGAAATAATATTACCAAGATTGTTACCCGCTGTCCAAGACTACTTTGAAATTAGAAACCCAACCACATTGCAGGAACTTTTCGAATTGGCGGTGAAGTTTCAAAATCGCAGAATCGCGGAAAGAGCGAGAGGAGAAACATATTCTCAAAGTACCAGAAGGAAGGAGGAAACAAGAAATGGAAATCGCTCATATGGGGGAAAGAACTATCAAGCTAACGCATCGAAACTTGAAGGGCAAGGCCCAAAAAGAAAATTTGAAAATAAGCATCCGCGTACCCAGAAGACACAGATTGAAAGGAAAGCTTTAAACGACTAGAGGGGCCTGTGAAAGGGAGGGTCCAGACCCCGGAAGTTTTAGAAAAACCCTCAAATAGACATCTAAATACAGTCATCGTAAAAAACTCACAGCTACCAATTATACAAGTCCTGGTTGGCGATGTACCAGTAGAAGCCCTCATCGATACAGGGGCAGAAGGTAATTTCATGAGTGAAAAGTTCTTCAAAAAGAATTTTTATAGGATACGACTCTTTAAAACCAGAAATACGGAAATTATAGCGGCGCAAGGAAAAACATGTCACTGCATCGGGAAAGTAGCATTAAACGTACAGGTAAAAGAGGAAAATCTCAAAGTATTAATTTTTGTGGTGAAACACCTCCAACACTCTCTTATTTTAGGTATGGACTTTTTAAGGGCCGCGAGGGCCAAATTAAATTTTCAAGATAGTTCCGTGGTGCTGGAGATGGACCAGAGGGTGGTGGAACCGGTGGAGACACCTGAATTGGACCTTAGTCATTTGAATGACCAGGAAAGTAAAGCAATACAGCAAGTGGTGAGTAATTTTTCTCATTTGTTTTCAGAAAAGCCGGGAAACTGTCAGATTGTAACTCACAAGATTCAATTAAATGCCGAAAAACCTTGTAGGACTAAACCTTACCGCTATGACAAACAAAAAGACGTAATCATCGAAGAACATATTCAGGAGATGTTAAAGAATAAAATAATAACGCCCATAAATAGTGAATATGCGAGTCCAGTCGTACTATGTAGGAAAAAGAATGATTTCCCTCCTTCGGATAAAAGGGCTTGGAGGTTTCCTATCGATTATAGAAAACTAAATAGCATAACTAAATTCCCAGTTTACCCTTTGCCGGTTATAGACGAGATCATTAGACAGATCAAATCGACGAGATATATGTCTACTTTGGACTTAACGTCTGGCTACTATCAAATAGCTATGAGACCCGAAGATATACATAAAACCGCGTTTATAACAAAATCGGGCACTTATGCATTTTTACGCATGCCTTTTGGGTTGTGTGGGGCCCCGTCAACATTCCAGAGAGCTATGGACATTGTTCTAAAGCCTGTCCTAGAAAAATCAACTTTAATTTATCTAGATGATATAATTATAACGAGTAGTACGTTGGAACAACACATTAGTGATCTCGAACAAGTTTTTAAATTATTAAAAGAGGCCGGTCTTACAATTAACGCCTCAAAATGCAAGTTCGCAACTAAAGAACTTAAATATCTCGGTTATAAAATTTCGCAAAAGGGTATAGAAACGCAAGATTCAAAAATAAAAGCTATTAAGAATTTCCCACCGCCCAACACCGCCAAGAAACTTTCGTCTTTCCTTGGACTATGTTCTTACTATCGATCTTTCATAAAAGATTTCGCTAATATTGTTGAACCACTCTTAGTAATCAAAAGAAAAAAGAGTAAATTTACGTGGACAGCGGAAGCTAACACGGCTTTTGAAAGATTAAAAGAAGCGCTTATTAATGCCCCTGTTTTAAAATTCCCTGAGGGGGACGAAAACCTGGAAATTGCGGCAGATGCATCAGACTATGCGGTGGGTGCGGTTCTTATGCAAAATAACCATCCGCTGGCATTTTTTAGTAAAACATTGAATCAAACACAAAGGAATTATACAGCTACAGAAAGAGAAACATTAGCCGTATTAATGGCTGTACACAAATTTCGAGTTTATTTCGGCAAATCGCCAGTAACTGTCTTTTCGGATCATGCGGCTGTTGGTAGACTTTACTCGGGAAAAAACCTAACGCCCAGGTTAAAAGGTTGGGCTTTAAAACTCCAAGAATATAATATCACAATAAAATATAAACCGGGTAAGGAAAACAATGTAGCTGACGCACTTTCTCGTATAAAACTGGACGAGGAAGGTAATGAACTTAAATGCGCTGTGTTGACTTCAAAAATTTTAGATTCTAGAGATACGGTTATTACTGAACTGAAAGCTGATCCTGAATTTGGAAATATCTATGCTTATTTGAAAGACCCCGAAGGCTTTGAGCATACAGATATCGATGCGATAAGAAATAGAGCAAAAAACTATGAAATAATAGATAATTTATTATTCTATACGAAAACAACGAACGAAAATCTTGAGTATAAGCCAGTCATCCCAGCCTCGCTTCGATTAAGCATTTTGAGGGAGTTGCACGAAAAAAAAACAGCGGGCCACCTCGGGGTCAGAAAGACTTTAAAAAGGGTACGCGAGGCGGTATATTTCCCGCAATTATACAAAATAGTAACGGCGTATGTCAGGTCCTGCAATCAATGTCAGTTAATAAATGATATTAATTACAGCCCGGCCGGGTACTTAAATAGCATTCGCGCTACATTTCCGAATGAAATTTTAGGCATAGATCTCCTTGGTCCCTTCCCCCAGAGCGAGTTAAATAAAAATCGTTTTCTTTTAGTAATAGTAGATCATTTTTCAAAATGGATAGAAATTGTTCCACTTAAACGCGCGTCAGCCAAAACAGTCGCAGATGCATTCTTACACAGATACATTTTAAAATACGGTGCACCGATAAAAGTCATTAGCGATAACGGAAAACAATTCATTAGTCAAATATTTGAAAACATATGCAATGGACTTGATAAACGCCATATCAAAATGGTTCCGTATAGACCACAGGCTAACATAGCAGAAAGAGTTAATAAAAACATTGTAAAAATAATTCGCAGTTACGTTAGCACACATCACAAGCGCTGGGATGGCTACATAAATGAATTAGCTTATGCTTTAAGAACGGCACATCATGATACTACGGGTAAAACTCCAGCAGAATTATTTTTAGGCAGAAAGTTAATTACGCCTTTAGATAAATTATTCTTTGTGCAACAAAGAGAGCAGGAATTCAAACAAAAGGACGTGCAAAAACTAATTGATCAGGCGCTTAAAACCTCAGATACGGCAAGAAATAGGCAGAAAATTTATTACGATAAAAAACGCCGTGAAGCAGATTTTAAAGTTGGTGATAAAGTATTGAAACGGAAATTTTCTTTATCAAGTGCCCCAGACAATTTTATGGCAAAGCTAGCTCCAAAGTTTGAAGGCCCCTATGTAATTCAGGAAATCAAAGGAGTAGTTTTATATCTTAAAAACGAGAGAGGGGAAATCTGTAAAGCAAGTCCCGACCAGGTGAAAAAATAATATAATCCCAATGATTTTGAAATCCTTAAAAGTTTCTTGCAGGACTCAAGTCTAAACGAAATAGAAGGGCCAGAGACTGCAACAACTATTACACCACCCAAGAAACGGAGAACTGAAGAGAGACCTAGCACTTCTACAACCCGGACGTCGGTATCAAAAAGAAAAAATGATTATCAAACTCCGGCGTTTAAGAAAAACAAAAGTACAGATGAACCGGGTAAAGAAACCGTGGTAAAAAGAAAAACACCACCTACAAAGGATGGCAGGAGGAATTACACATCAAGAAGAACGCGCACACGGCCACAGAGTCAGGTGCCAGCAAGGCCGCCGTTCCGGAAACTGAAACGCCAACAGGAAGCACAGAAGTACGAGGAACAGAAGAAATTCAAGGACTCCAGACCGGAGGACGTCAAGACCAGCCGTCCCAGGCAGAAACGCAAAAGCCAACAACCAGACGATTACTCCGTCAAGATGCCAGCATGTAGAGGACGCAAAAGAAAGATCAACGGGGACGACAATTGGAGATCAACAAGGAGAAGATTGACATCCATGACACCTCTAACTTGGGATCAATTTTGTCAAAAACGGATGACGGAGTTTCAAGCATCGAAAACTCAAAGATAAGTTAAAACCTTCTATAAATATTTTTCTCTTTTGTTCCGAAATGTTATGCATAAGTACGAAGTTCTATGTTTTGACGAAAGTCAATATGTCTCGGTTGAGACTTAGTTTTGTTTTACTTTATTTAGCTAAGGCAAAAGTATTATTTTCTTTAAGTGTAAAAGCTAAAAACAAGCATTTTCTGTTGGTCGAAAGACTAATTCTGTTATGTTAAAGCCAAAATTTGGCCGGAGATAAAAATAACTTCGTATTCTTGTATGTACTAATAAGAATTTTAGTTTCAGTGCCGCCAGCTTGGCGAAGGATGAGTAAAGTAAAAATTTATTTTCTCTTATTCATTTTATGGTAAATTGTAAAAAGCATATGTATTAAACTTTTGTAAATGTATGTAAATACTTGCATGTTATGTAAAAATAGAATTTAGTCTAGAAGCATAAAATTGTAGATGCTAAAAGTGAATGCTTAAAAGCAATGAAGTCAAAATTTAAGTATTAAACTGTAAAGTCATGCTTTAGAGCGAAAGCCTGCATGTTTAAAAGATGAATGAGGGGGAAGTTAGAATGAATGTGTTTTGTAGGGTTCTCCACCTACATTTGAATTTTTAAGAATATTAATGTAGCTCATTGAGTTGTAGAATGTCGAGTAAGGTGTGTCTATTTGGTTGTTGAATTCTAACAAATCATGGTGGTTAGGGGAAGTGTTGTAAGACTAAAACACGAATATTCCCGTTTGACACCACACACGGTGGAGAGCCAGGGTAAAGTTAAATTAATGCTTGAAAAATTGAATGAATGTGAAGTAAGCAATAACTAAGAAAAACGAAACGTTAAAAACAAAAATTTATTGTGTCAAGAAAGTGTAAATTATAATGTATGTAGAAAGATACTGATACTTATTCCTTCCAGATGCTGGAAGGAAAGACCAAGATTGATTGATGAAGTCCAGGAAAAGTTGCTGTAAGAAGAAACCTTTGTAAAGAGTAACAGAATTTAATTGTTACATAAGATTATTTTTGTGTAAACGAGGCTTTCGCCAGTTAGTTCAGAATTAGATAAACTTACAACAGGTCGTTTGTAGGACCTGCTTCCAAGTTTTCCAAATTCTGGCAGCGGCAAATGTAGGGTTTATATTTATTTTAACTAACATTTATTTTAAGTTTAAACTATCTTTCCTGTCATTCCTTACTTTCCCCTGGAACTGCCAATGCCAGAATATGTAAATTTGAGTAGAACGCGCAAGCATTCAAATTATCAGCGGAAGTAGTATGATTTAAATAGAAGGAAACAAGTTCGGTGAGAGACAGTTATTCTTACTTAGCGAGCGCGGAGGTAGTTATAGAGATTTGAAAAACCCCGCGTTGCGGCCTATGTGCTTGGCGGGAAGTAGTTGCAATTGTTCCAGTGAGCTTCAAGTCTGCTGAATTAGCAGCCGTATTGTAAAACGCGGTGAGTTAGTTATTTGAGAGAGCCTCGTAGTTAGAATATTGTCTTTAATTTCTTTTCAGGTTTTTATTTTTATTTTGACTGCCGAGTTGGCACCGTTTGTAAGCGTCAAGAGAACGCAATTGTAAATTAGTACGTTGAATAAAAAGGGACTTAAACCCTTTATAAGACTCTGTGGTTTATACAAGCTTTCACAGTCACCTCTTGGTTGCGTGCTAGTTAGAGGCGCGCAACGTTATATGCTATACTTTCTGCTGTGATATTTGATACCGGTACCACTTCTATCCAAGAGGTAAACCGATCAATATACGTCAAACAATAAGTGTATCCATTAGAAGATGAATAAGGCCCAATTAAATCAATGTGCACGACACTAAATCTTTCGTCTGGTGCTTGATATTGAGAATATTCTGATTTCGTATGTTTAGTTACTTTATTTTTCTGACATTCGATACAAGTTTGGGCCCACTGTTTAACATCTTTTTTTATATCCGGCCAAATGAATCTTTTAGTGATCTCTTTTACAGTACTCCGGATTCCAGGGTGAGTTAAACCATGAATTGCATTAAATATTTTCATCGGAAAAGCTTTAGGTATGAATGGACTGATATTAGAAGTAGAGGTATTGCAATATAAGAGTTTTGCTGATGGTAATTGGTGCTGTCAAGAAGCGTGCTTGATGCGAGAAGGACGGCATGCTCGTGTGAAAAAAATTTAAAAATTAGTTTGACTGTATTCCGAGAGTAAAATTAGTCCTTTCTTTTTTTGTTAAGAGCTGAGAGATGCAATGTATTACTGGTGCGTTTGATGTAAATGTGAATAAAAGCAATACTTTGTGAAAAGTTAAACTGTATTTACAAAATTAAAATATAGCTCATGTTATTGTTAAACCTGCATAAGTGTCACAGTTTATTTCCTGCAAATAGAGTTGACTAATAACATTCATAAGTGGATAGAAACGAACCGACAAAGATGAATTGATCAAAGGACACGAATGTATGACAGTGGTGGCAGCTGGTCGGATGTATATTTGTCGACTCGGAAAAGCTCAAGTGAATTCCTTACGAATGCTGCGAAGCGTATTAAATGGAATAGTTATCTTCTACCATGTTCTCTCGTTAAGTGATTTATTTATGTTTTTGTGTTTATGAAAAATTTGCTGTTAATGTAAAGGTACACTTGAACAAGTATTTTATAAGACAAAAATTATCAGTGTTATTATCATATGAGACTTGAATTACCTTGCAAGTGCATTTATCTTTTATTATATGAGTGAATGATCATTAATTTAAGTAATGCTTGTGTTTTATTTATGAGATATGATTGCATTAATTTTCAAATGCTTATACATAAACATACATGTTTTTTTTATTTATTGAGGATTTGGATGTTGTGCATATTTAATGCAGATACCATGTGTTTATGATTCAACAGCAGTTAAGGATTTAACTTAATGTATAATTTATGTAAGGAGATTTAGTTTTAATTTTCTGTATTTTAATTAAGTTGAACATAAAGTCGCATAATGTCATTTTTCGCCAAATCTAGAAAGGCTGATCTAGTCGCCCTTGCACAAGAGTTTGGTGTTGAAGTGTTGCCTACATTTAGGATTTTGGACTTGAGGGAAAAGATTCTTGCTAGTGAAAGCTATGAGGAGCAAGTAGCAAAGGATCTTCTGAGTGTTATCATTACAGATAGGGAGGAAGAGGAGAGGATTGCCATTGAGAAGTATAAGGTAGATTGCCAGGCTCGTTACTCGAATAGGAGTACTACACCCGAACGGGGGGAGAATGGGAAGGAAAGATCAGTAGAAGAGTTAACGAGGACAATCAGATTATTAACAGTAAAGGTTCCATGTAAAGCAGATGGCTGGGACTATTTCTTTTCCAGTTTAGAAAGAGCTTATGTCAATGAAAGTGTCCCTGATGAGTATAAGGCCAAAATTCTGATTTACCTTTTGGGAGATAAAGCGGCAAATTTATTAACATTGATAAGCGAGGATAAGTATGGGAATTATGAGGAAATAAAGGAAACTATGTTGAAAGAATTTAAACCTTCACCTCAGGTATGCCTGGAGAATTTTAGAAAGGCAAGACGAAGTTCAGAAGAGACCTTTGGCCAGTTTTCTACTAGAGTTACTGCCATGTGGGAAAATTATGTGAAATCAAGGGGGGTGACAGACTTTGAAGGTCTTAACCAGTTGGTGGTAGCGGACAAAATCTACCATACCCTTGATACGGAAATTGAAGTACACATAGATATAAGGCAGGGAGACTCGTGGTTCAAGCCAAGAGAGCTTGGAAAGGAGTGTGACATATTCTTTGCGGCTAAAGGGAAGTCCTACAACGTACGTAGGGAAGCTTGTGAAACTAAGATTTTAAATCAGGCAGTAGGGGAGAAACCTAAGGTCGAAGAAAGACGAGGCAGTCGGCATACGTCAGAAACCATAGGGAAAACCACAGGGAACGTTAAAGGTTAACATGTTTTGTATGTGGTTCAGCTTCACATTTTAAAAGGCACTGTCCTCAGATTAAAGGTTCTAGGCAGTATAACAGAAATGAGAAAAAGGATAAAGCCAGGGTAAACTGGGTAAAGAAAAATCAGGATAATGATATCCTACAGGACAAAGTTGTGGTAGCTCGTGTGGTTCCTTTGAGGAAGTCAGGGGATGTAAAGGACTATAAGCTGTGTGAGTTGAAAAGGGTTCCTATTAGTGTAAATGGAACAATAGGAAAGGCCCTCGTTGATTCAGGAACAGAAATTATGGTGGTTAAGAAAGAGTTAACCAAAAGTCTCCAACTGAAGGAAGGATCTAGTATATATTTGAAAGGTATATTTGGTCCAGCTGTTAAATGCCCTTTGGTAAGCATTCCACTGAGTATTACTGTAGGAGAAAGTGCCAATGTTACACATCAAGAGATTTTGTGTGCAATTGCAGAATCGCTGGCAGAGGATGTGTTGCTTCCTCCGGAAGTATTCACCATGTTAGGAGGTCGGTTATATGACACAGGTGAAGGGGTGGAAAACTTACCTGAAGAAACCACAAACATCCCAGAGGTTAGCAGAAAGGAAAAGTCTGTGAAGGTAAACACAGGGAAACTAGTAGGAAACGCTAGTATGGGAAGGAATCTCAATGAGAAAGGGAAGATGGAATCAAGTGAAAGCCAAGAACCTCAGCCAGGAAGACTATGTACAGCGGATGTATTTAGCAGAGAGCAGGAGACTTGTGAATCTCTGGCAGGAGCATGGGAGAATGCTCAGAAAGGAAAGGGGAATTATTATACAGTGGATAACTTTCTCTTTCATAAGGACAAAATTCTTGGAGAAAGTGTGGGGCAATTAGTTGTACCTAAGAGTCTAAGGGAGGCAGTCTTGCAGTTAGCACATTGCTCGGTGTTTAGTGGCCACATGGGGGTAAAGAAAACTGTGGAGAGAATTAGATACTCTTTTTATTGGGAATGTCTGAGGTTAGACGTTCAGAAATTTTGCGAGGCATGTAAAGAGTGCCAGTTGACTAGACCAATTAAAACTGTTGATAGGACACCAATCACCCCAGTAACGAGGCCAGATCTGCCCTTCCAAATTGTAAACATTGATGTGATAGGTCCGATTGATCCTCCCAGTTCTAAGGTTCATAAGTATATATTATGCTTAGTTGATCAGCATACCAGATGGGCAGAAGCAATACCTCTAACTAGCCTCTCCGCCAAGTCGACTTGTGAGGAGTTATTACATATTTTTTCAAGAACGGGTATTCCAAATGTAATTGCATGTGACAATGGAACAAATTTTAAAGCAGATTTGACTCAAGAATTTGAAAGACGAATAGGGGCCAGTCCTAAGTTTTCGACCCCTGGATATCCTCAAGCTAATGGATTAGTTGAACGGTTTAATGGTACTTTAAAAAGAATGTTGCATCATGTCATCAGAGAAGAAGGTAGAGGGTGGCATTTGCAAATTCCTTATATATTGTGGGCCTATAGAGAAGTACCCAACTCAACAACTGGGGTGGCTCCATTTCAACTCATGTACGGCAGGACACCTCAGGGACCTCTGTCGATATTAAAATCATCATGGACAGGGAAGCATGAAAATTTACAATTAGATGCAACTCCTGTTTATACATATTTACAAAATCTAAAGGCTAGGTTTGAGAAGGCAGCGGAGCAGGCAAAGCTCACAGCTAAAATTCAACAAGAGAGGACAGCACACTATCATAATTTAAGGTCTACCATAAAAACATTTAAGGTGGGAGATAAGGTGATAATCTTGATTCCGGATTCTAATAACAAGCTTTATGCTAGGTGGCAGGGTCCTGCAAATATATTGGAACAGAGAAGTTCTCACTCATTTGTAGTACAAATGCCCGATGGGACCAAAAGACATGTTCATCAGAATAAGATTAGACCTTATGTAGTTAGATCCCAAGCAGTAAATGTTATCTTGGAGGAGGAAGAAGAGTTTGGGGAAATTGAATCTATACCTGTCAACAAGGGAGAAAAGAGTTTCTCTGAATCTCTGGAAGGGTTAGAAATGTCTAATTTAGATTCAGTCCAAAGGAGTAAACTTTTAGGGTTACTGAGGAAATATCAAACATTATTAACACGTCCAGTGCAACCAGCACGAGTAGGTACACACAAGATCGAACTTATTCCTACTGCTACTAGGAAGAAACCCCACTGCTATGGTATACCCATGGCATACCGCAAAGCAGTAGATGAGCAGATACGTGAGTTGCTAGAATTAGGATTAATTGAACCTTCTGAGTCAGAAATTGCTCATCCTATAGTTTGTGTGGCGAAAAAAGATGCTACAGTTAGAATGTGTATAGATTTTAGATCATTGAATGCTGTAACGAAAACTCCAACATTTCCCATGAAAGACATGCAGGAATTGATTTTTGTGGCGGGTGCAGCAAACTGGCTGACAAGCATCGACCTTCGAAAAGGGTATTGGCAAATCCGAATGGATGAAAAGAGCAAACCTTTGACTGCATTTGCAACATGTAATGGAGTGTACCAGTGGAGAACAATGCCTTTCGGCTTATCAGGAGCCTTAGGGACATTCCAGAAGAAAATGAATTGTGCTTTGCAGAGTCATAGTGATTATGCTCAGGCATATATAGATGATGTGGTGATTTTCTCGAAAACATTTGAGGAACACTTGAAACACATTTCTCTGGTTCTGGAAACTTTAGAAAAATTAGGATTTTCTGTACGTTTGGACAAATGTACTTTTGCAGCTAAAAAAATCAAATATTTGGGGCATATAATTGGAGGAGGCAAGCATGGTCCTGATGAAGAAAGGGTCAAAGCAATTAGAAAACTCGTCAGGCCAGTCACAAAAAAAGATGTGAGATCGGTTTTAGGATTAGTGGGATTTTATCGATCTTATATTCCCAGTTACGCAGAAATATCGGCACCATTGACAGAGTTGACGAAGAAGAGGCAAGCCAATATTGTTCTATGGGGGGAGTTGGAACATAATGCTTTTAACAAATTAAAGGATACTTTGTGCCAAGTGACATCTCTGGCCACACCAAATGTAGGAAAGCCATTTCAGATCCATTGTGATGCATCCAATTTGGCGGTAGGTTGCTGTTTAACCCAGACAGACGAGAGTGGTAACTATTGTCCTATTGCATTTGCAAGTCAAAAGCTTTCTCAAACTCAGAAAAATTGGGCAAGCATTGAGAAGGAAGCTTGGGCAGTCTTATTTGGCCTGAATAAATTTGATAAATGGATCTATGGGGCTCAGGTAGAAATTATAACGGATCACAACCCTCTCAGATATTTGAATGAAACTACTCCTCGAAGTCCCAAATTGACGAGGTGGGCTCTGGCATTGCAGAAATGGAACTTACGGATTCCTCATAGGCCAGGGATCCAGCACCAAAGTGCAGATGCACTCTCACGTCTGGATCAAATATGATATGATTAATATAATTTGATAGTTTTTTCTTTATCTTTGTTTATTTGTATGATTGTAATAATTTATTGCTTGTTCTGTTTTGTTTTATTTAATACTGTACGAGGATGGTATTGTGTAAAAGTAATGTACTGAAAATTTGCTTGGATATTGATTAATGAAATACGTCCCAAAGAAAGGACAAATTTCATTCTTGGCAGGGGCGTGTCATGCACATACTCTATGCTACCGACCAAACCTGCCGGAAGAACAGACTTATAGCTGAAAGCCAACGACTTATAGCTGAAAGGAGAGAGGAGAAAATCTGGCAACGAAAAGAAGAAGCGTGCTTGATGCGAGAAGGACGGCATGCTCGTGTGAAAAAAATTTAAAAATTAGTTTGACTGTTTTCCGAGAGTAAAGTTAGTCCTTTCTTTTTTTGTTAAGAGCTGAGAGATGCAATGTATTACTGGTGCGTTTGATGTAAATGTGGATAAAAGCAATACTTTGTGAAAAGTTAAACTGTATTTACAAAATTAAAATACAGCTCATGTTATTGTTAAACCTGCATAAGTGTTTCAGTTTATTTCCTGCAAATAGAGTTGACTAATAACATTCATAAGTGGATAGAAACGAACCGACAAAGATGAATTGATCAAAGGACACGAATGTATGACAGCGACTTTATTGGTTGCGCCGGCAAAACGGAAAAGTACCCAAAGTTTTTTTTTATAATAATTTAAAAGGCAAAAAACAAAAGCGAGAATCAATTTTTTTTCATACATAACATCTTTATTATTCTTTGTAGCGCTCGCTAACTCCTTGCTGATTTCAGCCATGACAATACTTCGAAACTAAACTGAAACTGTAGGTGAAGTGAAAGTAGTAGTTATTATCTAGTAGAAGTAGTTGTAGTTATTATGACCAATAATAATTGTTGCCTACAAGTATTTGAGAGCTTTGTTACTTTCTTGTTGTGCTTGTTTATTTTTTCTTTAATGAATTCCGCTAAAAAATTTGAAGTAACGTGACCGTCCTTCAAAAATATTTCATAAAATTGGTAGAACAAAAAATTATTAGATCTTTAAAAACATATTAGTACGAAATGTACAGGCGCAGTAAGATAGCTTCCCCGCAAATCAGTTTTATGATTGCCACAAATGGCAAGGGAAGGCAGGTTTGCCACATTTGGCGAGAAATCGCCCATTTGGCGACAATTGGCGACAAAATTGGAGATATACCATGGACGGTTGGAGAACCTTCTGGAACGAATTCTTACCGGTTTAGCCCAGAATGTTCTCGAACACCAGTCAAAAGCTGTATAAACCCTGCTGGTACGCGGAGAGTTGGTTACGAGTTAGTTAGTGTCTTAGTGTGTGTGTGCCTCGTCTAGAGTGCGAGTTAGTCAGTATCGAGTTGGTGTCTCGTCTAGCGAGTCACCTGTGGAGTCGATCGAGTTGACAGCCCGGCAGCGAGTGCCGAGTGGGTCGTCGAGTGCACCGAAGGAGTCTGTTAAGTGTGCTACACCGAAGGAGTGTAGCGCGGTTAGTGCATCGTCGAGAGAGCGTGTTGAGCTCCGGGACCGACTGAACCGAATAGTCGGGAGCTGTGCTCGTGTGTCGTCGAGTGCATCGCGAGTTGTAGCGTGGAGAGTCTTGAGAGTACGTGGAGTTCCGAGAACGACCAAGCAGAGTCGGGAGCTGTACTCCGGAAAGCAGAGTCGGATGCTTTGCAGGAAGCTGTCTCCACCGTGATAGCCTGATAACCTGAAGGCTGTGTCCCTGATAGTTCAAGCGTGTTTATAGTAGATCTTCGAAGACTGTAAAAAGTGTTATTGGAGCTGTCCTGATTAATATTGGCTAAATAAAGTGTGTTTCGATACTCTATCAAATGTCGTCGTTATTCACTCCAAATCTACGAACCCCGTACGAACAGGAAGAATAAAAAAACGAAACAATATTAAATTTTAATTTGCTTATGCTCTTTACTTACAGATAGTTTCATTTACTTAATATTATACAGTAATAAATAGATATAATATTTTACACAGGAAAAATATTAGAAGTTTTTATTCCTTATTTTTAACAGAGTTGATAAACTTATTTTTAAGAAATAATGAAATCTATCGCTGATGAATAGTTTTTCATGTCAGAAGATACCTTTTCATCTAGCGAGTTTGTAACTGATTTCTTATTTTATTTTTATTCATTGCGGTAGAAATACCATGTAAACTAAAGGGATATTTTTAGTTCAGTTCCCTTGGAAATAAAAAGTTAAATATATATGAAGGGCTGATTGATATAATTTAGTAAATTTTTGTAAGGAAGCATGATTTTAATATTTGTATAACTAAGCGAATTTTGAAATTTTTTCAAAAAATTTTCAGACAGTTTACTTTGCGGCATCTTACTGCCCAGCTGCTTCTCATCAGCGTTCACTTAGTGCTCTACTCACCAGTATACGCCCTTATTCCTCAGGTTCGCTTAGCTCTCCTCGGTGGCGATAGCGCCTCACGCTGGGAAAATACGCTATAAAGTGTCTTAAGATCTTCTGCAAACTCCATCTAATCTAAATTTAATTGAAATTTGCTTCCATTCTCTCCCCTAATAAGGAATCTAATCTTGAGAGGAACGAACGGAACATTCGTTTGGCATGCAGTGTTATATTTGTAAATATGCACTGGGAGGGGGGCAGAGTAACAGATCATTGCCGTATAACTGAAAAATACTGAAATGCTCTATGTGCAGTTTGCTATACTGATTCCTACATAACATGAAAAATGATGCACATTATTCAAGAACTAAAAAATGTGAAACATCACAAGGTCAATGTATTCACGGCAAACACGAAAAAATATATTTCTTTCTCATTGTAACTAAGCAAAATAAAGTGAGTCTTCTTTTTTTTTTAATACTTCCTTAGAAAAATTAGTAAATAATATTGTTATGAATTTGTACATAAATAGACGATTTTAATGCAATTATATGTGAAAGTGTTGTAAATTTCTACGTAATATAAAGCGAAAAAAATTTAAAGAGATAAACTATGCCAGAAAAGTAAGAATACAGGGGCAAGTCCATTTAACATTGAGTAAATGGGTATCTCGATAATTTGGCGTGAAATCGTCAAGCTGGCAACGGTTTTGGTGACTTATTTTGTCGCAAAGTCTGGCAAGAAATTGCAAAACATCGCCAAACTTGACGATCATTTGGCGACATTTTGGTCCGGTTCCTGTATCACCGTAATACGTATTGTAATTGAATAAATGTAATTGATGACTATATTAGCTGTAACTGTAATTCGACCCTCATATTGCCTTTCAGTAATTTCGAGAAGCAGAAAGTACTAGAAATATATCGGCGGCCGGTCGAAAACTATATAAGGCCGGAGAGAGCATCTGCTCTCATTAGTTGTAATTGTTGTTGGTTAGCTGTTAACTAAGCGGGAGTTTGGAGTATTGAGATTTCTCCAGGTAGGTTTCTCTTTAGCTGCTCTTTGCATTGCGTTGTGTTTAACGTTCATAGTATTTTGAGGTGTAACTACTGTGATACTGTGAAGAGCAATACAATTATATTTGTAGAAAGTTCCAGATATCTGATGTGTTTCTTTTGATAAAACAAATTAAAAAAAAAATCAAATAAATGAAAAAATAATGATAAAACAATTTTTATCAACCTATCATTGGCCCTGTGTGTATTCAATCTGTAACCAACCCGTACGCACGCAACAATATGAAGGAGAAAAAGTTTCGGAATCGCATTTCCAAAATGAAGAAAGCAAATTATTAATGCGTAAGAATTTAACTTGTATGTCTCTACAAGTGTGTATCTTAAAAATTAAAGAAACTTGTTGCAAACAAAAGATATATTTTCCGATATAAAGATCTGTTTTTATAGCGTTCTGGGCCATGAACACATTTCTGATGAAGATTACACCTATGCATTAAATGCGTGGGGAACTTTTAAAATCACCATTTAAAGACATTACTATGATTTGTATGTGAAATCTGCTATAAGCAGCTGTCTTTGAACATTTCAGATATTTTTATCATAAAATGTACGAAACAGATCGTGCTCATATAATTACATCACCCGGTCTAGCATGGCAAGCATGTTTGAAAATGTGCAGTCAGTCTCTAGAACTTCTCCTATATCAGGATGTGCACTTATTTATTGAAGGAATTATTCGTAGAGCCATTTCTACGATACGCACAACTACACATTTGGCGATAAGTTGCTAAACGTGGCTTCTATAGAGCAGTCGAACAAAGGTGAAATAAAATTTATATGAATTTAACCATGTTTAAAATTAATTATAATTTAAAATTAAAGAGGAAGATAAGAAGTAAGTTTTGCTCAACTCTTTCAAGCATGAAATTACCCGATAACGGGGAAATAAAATTCACATAGATTTGAAATTGATTACCAATAAAATTAAAATATACTGAAAACTTAAATTAAAAACTACTAGCGGGCTGTTGCCAAAGAAAAATTTACAAGTTCTACGTACACCCGACAAGAAAATGCTAAAATTAATTTCAATATAAACGAAATCAGTTCATTCTTTTCAACCAACAATCAATTCGTAAATAATTTTTTTTTTGTTACCAAATCAGAAAACAAAAACTTTTCACCCTTCAGGTTAATACGTATATGTACGACGTCTTGATTTAAATTTAATGTATTATAAAAACTTTTCTCAATATCAATAAAAAAATTAACTTGGCAATAACATATCGTGTCAATTATCCTAAAATGAAACAAAAGAGTCGCCAACAGCAGTTATTTATTTAAAATTCTGATATTAACGAAACGTTTTCGACATACAATGACGCCACATGCAATCGCGTGCTTTCTTCAACATCAGAATTTGATCTTATAAAATAATAATAATATGTTTAATGTTTGGCAATGCTACTTTTATTTTGCATTTTGTAAAACTTACAAAATTTTTAACGCCGTGCCTCCATACTCCGCCCATAAATTTCACCTGTTGGCTAACTATTCCTCCACTATTTTCCTTTTTGGTTCAAAATCCACGGCTAAAAGTGAACATCACTCCTCCGTTAGCCATCTGGCATAAAACGCTACTTTTTATAACAACTAATAAATCATTCAACTCAGATTTCACTGAAAAAGCGTTAAAGATTCTTTATTGGGAAAATACAAATACTCTAGCTGAGGTTAAACACATTTTTCCGTCCGCAAGCGGATAAGGTATAAACGCTGCTGAATACTTAGTTCGGTCCGGGGTTCGTGTCCCAGCGAATGGGCTGGCTGCATGGGCATATTCGCTGTGTAAAAGAGGTATGAGCCACTTTCCCTTAAAAAGTCTTCCAGAGGGCAATTTCCGCTTTTATTGCAGCCCGAAATGGCGGAGCACGTAATAAATAATAATAAAAATAAATAAATAAAAACATAATTTTTCGTAATATATTTGCATAATATGTAGTGAAAGTTAAAAATATAGCTTTGCCCACCAAAGCGATGTGTAGTAATTATATTGTTCAATGATCACTTGAAAGATACTGTAGAAGTAATGTTTTAGACAGAAAAAAGGTATATTTTCCGAAAAAGTTGTCTTATTTTCGCAAACTATGCTAAAATTATGTTAACAAAATAGAAAATTTCCTATGAAACACCACAAATTAAACGCTAAAT
Organism: Stegodyphus dumicola; assembly: GCF_044657685.1. Classification (NCBI taxonomy): domain Eukaryota; kingdom Metazoa; phylum Arthropoda; class Arachnida; order Araneae; family Eresidae; genus Stegodyphus; species Stegodyphus dumicola. Next base: position 109,181,496 of record NC_140775.1, on the reverse strand, counting down.
CGTTCTAAAAAATCTATGCTTAAGGGAAAATAATATTTTAATGAAATTTAAAAAGATTCAAAATTAATATGAAATATATTAAACGTTTCGCCCCTAACTACGAATATATATTCGTTTTCCTATATATGTGTTTTCTTTCAGGTGGCAATGTTTCTGAAGCTGAATCTTCAGAAAACAGAATTTACCTAATATCTCATTTATGTACGTAAAGTATTGTAAAGACATTAGGTTTTTATTTTGAAGCACGAGAGGTGAAAAATGTGTAATGCCTGGACTCGAATCTAAATCTCTCGAATACGCGCCAAGTGTGCTGCCGTTACACCACTAAGGCAGGCTGGAAGGAGGGAGAAAATACCTTTATTTATTATTTTATGTTATTTAACTCATTTCTTATGATTTGGAACTTTATTATTAATTCTCCATCTTTTACCAGGATATAATGCTATTATTTCGCCCAGCTCTGCAGCATTAATTATGCGGCTCCAGCCAATTTGTTAGCCGAAGTAAATCGCGCACTTAGTAAAATTAAGCCAATGCTTAGTTATGCTTTTTGTATGTATAGTTTCTAGTATCGGGTTAAATTAAAATATTCAGTTCGAATTTCGGTTACTGATATCCAGCAAGCAACAAGGAATTAAATTGCAAGCACAAGTAGTGCATTTTGCTCAGTTTTAAAGCTTCTGATAAAAAGCTTGCTTAAGCCTTCTTCTGCTGATGTAGTTAATTTCACAGACGGAGCGGTAACTCGTTTCGGCAATCTCAGTAAATTTCAGAATGCAACTCTATATGCTTAAATGCAGAATACAATCATAAAAAGAAAGGAGGCTTTTAAAATGTTTGTATTCTTTTAAAATGTTTGTTTCTATTCTTCCTGGGAGACCGTCCGTCCCTTCATAGGAGGCAACGGTCGCCACCTATTAGGTACTTTCATAATGAAAGGGCCACCACTTCCGGAAGTGAAGTGCTGGCGCAAAGCTAATGGCTATTAAATAAAGCGACGGGCCTCTTTTTTTTTTTTTTTTTTTTCTTTTAAAGGATTAGGACATGGAGGTAAGAAAGGAAGATGGGGAGTTCTTTGTTTACATTCAGAAGCTCGCTTGACAGTGTTCTGATAGTATTTCGACACACGACAGTTCCATACAAATCGAAAAAGGGACACTTTCGCATGAAAGAAACATTCATAGTGTGATAGATAATAACAATTTGTATAGTTTAGTGACATTTACGCAAAAATCACATCTTGGTTATTTTTTCGATAAGTAACAACAGCGATTTTGATTATGAATTTGTTTTATAAAATTCTAAGCTGTTGAACTACAAAAATATAAATTTTAACAAAAATGTTATGCTTAAAGAATGAAAAATACCTTACGGTACCTTTAAAATTGTATACGTCTTTCGATACCCTTGATAGAGTATTCGCTACTTTTAGTTTATGTTCCAAACGCCAAAATTTTTTAAATAAAATAAATTTTTTTCGCATCCATATATTATTGTAACATGTACCTTTTAAAATTTTTTAGAGGAGAGGCTTTACTGTTGCTCATTTTAAACTCATCATTTTAATTTTATATATCTGAAAAATATTCCCTTTGGGCTTTCACGTTTTACTTATTTGGGTTAATTAAAAATAAAATATAGTGAATGCACAGAAATTAAAGATTTGCACATGCCGGAAATGAAAAATATGAAATATGTATGGGTATTTATGCATGCGCTTGCAAAAAGGATGTATCTGCCTTTAACAAAATACATAAATATTCATTAAATTATTTTTAAATGTATTTGAAATGAAGAATTTATTCATTTACGAACAACTGTGAAGAAATCTAATTATTAAATGTATCTAATTTATAATGATTATAAATGTTATCTAAATATATAATAACCTTAATATTGAATTGTAAAAATAAATTGAAATCCTGTTGAAAAATACGTTATAAAACTATTTAAACAAGAATTGTTCGTACTGGAAAGCAATCTGTTAAAAGGTATTGTAAAGCAAATGCTATGAGATGCGCACTTAAGAACGTAATAAAGAGTTTTGGAATATGTATTGTTGAAATGAAGGGTTAAAAAAAAAAAATCTAATAAGTATAATTAAAAGAATTATTCCCCTTACATTTTATAATAACTCAGTTACAAGTTTTAAATAATACTTTAAAAAAATCCTTATTTTATTCCCTTTCAGAAATGTCCAGAGAAAGTTAAATACTATTTAAAGTATTTCGCTAATTTATAATAATTCTCTAATTTAAAATGAACCGAATAGAGCATTAATTATAAATTGACTTATAATTTTCGATTTAAAAGATGCCTCAAAAGTAAAAAAATCATGTCATATTTAAGAAAGTATTTTAGCAAGAAGCTCTATAAATAGAAAAGAAATAATGCATAATTTTAATATTAATAACACAATAAACTTTGATCTTAATATTTGTACCTTAACCGAATAAAATTGAATTACCTTAATTTATTTTCTAATGTAATTAACGAAAACGTGTGAAAATATTTCATTCAAATTCCAATTCTGAGAAAACTGTTCTGCGAAAAGTATAACATTTAATTCCGTTCAGAATGAAATGTTGTTTAAAAATATGTTGTTTTCATATACTTAGGACTCTGAAGTGTTGTAGAAAAAGAAAATATATACATTTATATGTATATTTACGACGTAATTACAAAATATTTACATCCGATCGTGTCAAAACCCATTGAACTTTAATGGTAAATGACCCAATGTTTTGGTCACCACTTAGGGATCGCTGGTGCTTCAGAGCAGGGTACGGGAGAAACCTGTTTTGGGCTACTCCATCTTACTTCCTACCTCCATGGATTAGGAGACGGGAATACTGTCCATGTCTGACTCCCCACCCCACCCCACCTTTGTTTTCGTCTCCAGCCTTGACCTACATTTTCATATAGCTAGCTTATTCGATATGACTAGTAAATATTCACAACTATCGGTTGACTATTTTTTGATTGAATACCGGTTAATAATAGTTAATGTGTTTTTGCTTAGCTATTTTCCTTTCATTGCACATACAGAATGCTGCATTTCGGATACTGTCGAACAAATCCTGATTAAGTAAAAGGGAATTTAAGGAGGTGGAGGACTGTATTAAGAGTTTAAATGGCTGGAACTTCTCAACATCGTAGCAAAGTTTTAACAGATTTGATAGAAATTCATATTTTCTCCCGGAAGCATGATATTGTTAAATATACATGCTGCCAAACAAATGCTTCGAGAATGTCGTACCATTAAGTACATAAAGCATATTGTGCATGCATCGGGAAATTTGGTGAAACTGAACTATTTATTATCAACAATTCTGCTTGAAAAATGAAAATACAAATATCATTATAAGTTTAATTTTCAGTATTTTAAAAATAAAATCTCCAATATAAAGAAAATCTATGTATTTTTACTCCCCACTCGGGGACCCATAAGCTCGAGGCTTCAGAGCACTGCTCCGGTAGTAGTTACTGCCCTGTAAGCGTTATAGTCGGCATCCACGTGATAAATTGGCTATTTACCACGCGCACATAATTTTTATTGAGAGTACTGCTTCGAGAATGTCGCATGACCAAATTAAAAGAAAAAAGCGACATAGCAAATATTTACAGAAAATTAAATCTTCTGTTATTATTATTTATTTCTATGATTGTTATTATTTCTATGCTCAGCAAATATTATCAGCGTGCTATGCATGAGCAGCAAACTATGGCTTGCGTCCAAATCCGACTCGCTGCCCGTTTTAATTGGGCGTTAATACTATTTTAACATGAAAAAATGTAATTAAATTAAATTTCGAGAGCTCTAACATAATTGGCAGTATTTTAATTGAGAAGTTTTGAACAGTGTCCCATGTGGCACTACAAATGTCGCATATTCGCATTGACCCATAAGAGAAGCCAAATTTTGCCTTTCTGTCGATACAATGCACAACTAAATGGGAAATGTATAACTATGTATTGCATATCTCAGTATAAACTCACTTGATAATCAGCGTATAAGTTAAATTCAATTTAACTTAAAACTAAACTTTAATCTAACTTTCTGGAAAGAACAGGATAATTTTCTTTCCGTCTTTACCTGCTTTTCAATGTCAAAGCCTAAGTAAATACTGCAGTAAAAATTAGTGTTAATAGTAAATAATAGCTGAAGATTGATTTTAAATTTCAGATCGAAGTACAGAACTAAAACAATTAACTTCTATTTCTTTAGGGTTTGACAGGCTACAACGATTTCACATATTAACGATTTGATGTTTAGATCTAGGTCCTAGCAACCTAGCTGTACTATTTAATAATTACTAACTCAATTTTCAAGGTTAGTAACAGGGCCGGAGAACAGATTTTGTCTACGATCGGGTGAAGTTGTCAAAGCTTTCTCTTAAATTTAGATTCTCGCTTTTATTTAAAACACGCTTTATTTACATGTTACAGTGGAAGTGACGAAACAGCGGAAGAGTAGGACAGATTTTAGTGTAAGAGATAACATGTTAATTAAAATGATACAGATGCATAAAAGAAGAGATAAATAACATGAAACTAAAAGGATTTTAGGGAGCGTTTAGATTTTTTATAACAATATAAAGGCTTCGGGCTGATATTGTTTTCAGTTATGAGCGAACGCATTATTCGACCGAAAGCATTTGTTGTCTTAGTTAAGTAACATAATATTCTAACTACAAATATAATTTTTTAAACTTTAGTATCAGCTGTTGCGTTTCATTATACATTCTTAGTAGACTAGATTAAAATAACCAGAGTTTTCCGAAGCTAGTCCGAGACAGAACAGTTTTGAATTTCGGACACTTGAAAATATATAAATGAGTGAATGGGTGATCGGAAAAAAAAGGAAAGATTCTAAAAATACAGCGAACTAAAGAAAGATAGCCATTTGATCAATATACAAGTATATACAACTATTCGTAGAACATAAAAGGTAAATAAATAAATAAAATAATCTATTTCACTTCGTATAATAATGCAGTAGTCTTTTCGTCGTTGAGTGGAAAAAGAATAATATTCAAGTAATACTATTTATTTCCACTCACCGCTTACAAACGTCAGCATTATTAAACAGCTGTAAATAACTTTATTTTGAAGTTTTGTCAAGCTGACACGAAGTTTAAAATTTATAATTATTTGTTTTCAAAAGTTATCTGCAAATTATTCTCCTGATCAATACGACGATATTATTCGGTGGTCTAAGAAACAAAACTCTCGAGTCTAGCAAATGATGACATAATTTCAAAGGCTGATGACCATAATATTTTAAGAAGACTACCAGAGATGCTGAGAAAAAACAATCATTTAGCATTAGCAAATACAGGCAACTTGCATACAAGAGATGAAAGGCTATATTTGAATTCATTGATAGTTTGACCCATGGGGGGGGGAGTTTCAGTATCAAGAAACAACATAATGTGGATCTTCTGAATTTAAAAGGACACAGTGGCAAAATCCTTATCAGTTACAAAAAGTCAGAAGATGTTTCCAAAATAACACGTTACATACCTGAAAATTAGAGGACCTTCCATGACGAGATCCTTAGGAATCCCATTACAAATACAAAAGCTAGTAATCCAGAAGACTAAAAAACTGTAAATGCTATTTTCTAAAATGTTTTGTTCATCAAATAAAAATACGAGATTTTCATAAATGCTTTCGTTTTTCATTTAACACACACTGTCTGCTTTGGGTAGATAATATTCCTGTACTTTTAAATACTGATATCTAGTTATCTAACCATACAGACGACTTTCATGCTTACGTGCTTTATTTTTTAAATGCACTTTGTCGACATATACAACTGACCAATTAATTTTTTTCCCCCCAAATTTAACGATTTTGCAGTGAAACAGTTTCTTTGATTTTCCAGAAACAAGCTTGACTAGAATGTTATCTTTTTCCCAATCAAGCCTTCCAGTCAAATAAACTACACTAAAAAAATCTCAAATTATTTTCTAACGCTCTGAAGAGTTTACCATTAAAGTTTCAAAGAAGGTTTTCTTTTCCTTTCATAGACCATTCTTTTTGTGGACCTCTCCATTTCCTATAGCGGAATAAATAGAAGAATAAATTCATAAAATAATCTCCAGGATGTTTTTATAATAACGTAACTATGTATCATAAGCAACAATGAAAAATATCTACTCCTTCTGAGGGTTAAAAAATATAATAATGTCGTTGTTTTTATTAATTATATTAACATGTCATTTAATATTATATATATACAAAATTTTAACTTTGTATGTGTGTGATAAAATTTCAATTTTAATAGCCAAGTCTTCATTTTAGTTTGGTTTTCCCCCTTTTTAAAAGCAGTAAAATGTTTATAACAAACTAGAAAGTCCGGACGTCATACGAAATGACCATTGTTCCAGATATTATAAATTGTAATTAAAATGATTGGTGCAAAGGTGTCTGCTAATTCAATTACAATTCAAACTGAATTACTCAGGGCAGGGGGCGAAAACGCCCCTTTACTTACGGCCCCACGGGGTCTCCCCCTTCTACTTGCTTAATTGTTTAAAAAAGAGTACAATCAAGGAAACCACTGGCGGTACATTTCTTAAGAGCCACCGCTAGCTCAATGAATAAAGGCGATTTAAATAATAAAATTAATTAATTCACATGTCAAAGACCTCTTTGTACACAACATTTCTTGTGTAGATCTTTCCAACATTTTTAAGCTCGCTTTGCAAAGGACCATCCATTATTTTAAATTTTACGTCCGTTCTTTCACGAAATCTTGAACAGGCAACATAAAGTTGACCGTGTCCAAATGCAGGCTCATGTAAAAAAATGCCGGCACACTTAAGCGTTTGGCCCTGAGACTTATTGATGGTCATAGCAAAGGCAAGTTTTACAGGAAATTGTCTACGTCTCAATTGAAACCGCTACGCTGTGCCGTGGCAACTTCACCCCATTGGCTAGTACAGTTACCCAAGCAACCAATAAACTATCGGCGACAAACACTTAAGCCGCATATATATAAGATTCTTTTTAAGTGCATCATTTGAGAATCATTGCTAGTCATGTGATCTTTATCTAATGCAGGAATGCCTCTATTTACATAATGGAAAAAATGAAAGCAAAATCATTTATTCAATAGTATTCAAAGGAAAACATTTATTAAACAATAATAAATAATAAACAATATTGTATACTTTTTTGAGAAATAAGGCAACTTTATTATTTCTTAATCTATAAGGATAATACAGTATTTCGATGCTTGATTTTGTAGAGACATTAGGTTAATTGGAAAAGCCCGAGAGATGAAAAATGAGCAAACGCCTTCGCCGGGAATCGAACCGCGGACCTCTGGAATACCGGCCCAGCATGCAGAACCACTACAAAACAAAAGCAGGCTAGGAAGGGGGGAGAACCAAATATATACACAACTAGTAATCTTACTTTTTATCGCTAATTACAATGCTGCAAATGTGAAATATATGCTTGTAATTATCGAATAGTGGGTGAGCTTTATTCGTAGCTTGCATTGCTTTATGTTTATTATTCTACGAATTACTATCATTTTCCTTCACCGTTTTCTTAAATTTATCCATTATGAACAGATGGAAAATTTTACATAATAATTCGACTTTTTATGCCAATCTTCCTTTTGCTTTTAAGAACAAACATTTTTTCGATGGAAGCTGATTAGTATAATGTCACATTTTCTTACTTTTTGCAATTTAGACATCGAGGAGATGGAGGGGATTTTGGTTTTACTAGCCAAATTTATTCTAGCACTAAAATTCATAAAAATGAATTTGGCCGTTTAAAAGAGCAATGCCAATCATTAGAAGGAGGACTTGCTGTTTATTATTATGCACTGTTCTAAATGAACGTCATGTGTATATTTTTTCGTTCATTTAATAAAAAAAACGAATTACTTAGTCAAGATATAGCTGTGCAGGTTTTTTTCATTGAATTGTAAAAAAAAAATAAGATTTTTTTTTTTTTTCAGGACACGAAATTCGTGCAATGTAATTGATAATTTTATGAAAAAATACATTTGTAATCATTGCCGTAACCAATAAAAAGAGTTTCTAACGTCATTTATCAATACATGAATTTTATCTATTTGTTTTTTGTGTTACGTAGGGTTCCAAATAAGAACACTGGCACTGAAGTAGCTAACAATGCTCCCACTCAGGAATTAATAATTTTTGGACTTGGAACGAAACTTATTGTGTAGTAACCACAACTGTAGCGATATATCAAGGGAAAAAGTCTGTTGCTGCCTCTAGGAAGATATTAAAAATAACATCTCCAGCTTCCTGCTGCTCTGAAATTTCCTCCTCCTTCTACTATATCTTGTTCCATCTTCTTATCGTGCCACTTTGCTGTTTGCATTCGCATAATGGGGCTCTATCAGGGCTTCTCCGTATCTGCTGCTGGCGCCGATGCTAGTCATACGGGAATGTCCCGCTAATAAGAAACAACAAGCATTGTTTCGGCGGGCAAAGCTCGCATCCGGGTCTTTTAAGCCAACAGGGATTGCGCGTATGATTTACATGTAATGTATCACATAATAATCTAACCCGATAAGCAGAATCAATTTCCCTAAATCGGGAAGCGTATTGATCCTCATATTTTTTGTCTCGTTCACATGGCGTTGCATCACATTTTAATCCATCCTGATGCACGCAGTCTGTTCCGACTACTTGCAATATAACGCTAAGGCTGGCGCTGTAGTTTTTGGCGCCAGCTTCCGAATTACATACGAAGCTTTAAAAGATAATAATAATAATTTTCACTTTCTTTACCTACTATGAAAGATTTTAGGGGAGAATAAAGCAATAAAGTTGCACTTGGGGGAAAAAATCTAGTACTTACAAATTTGAGGGTTTCTTTTCACTTGTCTAATTTGGCACATGTATAATTTTTATTTAGTAGCCACGCAAGACTCGCAGGCCTTTTTCGTGACATGATCGTATGTATAAGTTAATTTTTATTTCGATTTCAAAAATGATTGTTTTTTATTAGCAGCATCAATAGGCAAAATGAAATTTTTTTAAAATTCGATAAGTTAGAAAATGCTAAATTAATCGAAGAATTAATACGGACTACAAGTTTTTAATTTATCTTGGCTGAAGGTTCATTCTTAACTACATACACTTGTAGGATTCTCCACTGTAATTCTAAGTTACAGTTGAAAGTGAAGAATCTTAAGAACTAGTAAGCGATGAGTTCGTGAGACAAGGAATAAACTTGGAAAGGGTTAAAAGACCCTTTATTATTCAAATAAGATTTAACAGACCTCCGTCTTGGAGTTGTACAATAAAGTCGACACTCGGGCTTCAACTTAAGAGACTAAGAATTAATCTTAAGATATAAATAGCCGAAGCTATCAAAATTCTAACAGAGTTGGTCTCTTAACTCTAATTGACTGCGAAGCTATCAAGGGCCTAAAGTACAGCCGAGCGTAACAATAGCTCACGAGAGAGTAGCATAAAAAGGCAGACGCGTGCAGCCAGAATATCTGGTATCTCTCTCACTAAGACAGTAGAACTTCGCGGTTAAATACCGCTCTTCCTCATAAGCATTCAGAAGAGATTCTAAAACGACGTTCTGGCCGGAAGCGGTAAGTTGAAATTAAGAAGCGATAGGAAAGGGAGTTTAACTCAAAATTTAACTGTTAATAAAATTAACATAATCCTTACATTCTATATTACCAATAACTGACCAGACACTCATAGAAATATATTATTTGAAGCTTAAATAGTTTCAGTGCAAGGTAGGTCGTCTTTTGCCGCTCTTCACAGCCTCTGCTTTTCGAAGAAGATATTTCGCATCTACAGGTGCTCTGCCTAGTTCCTTCCGTAGCATGATGAACAGCTTCCTGTTGTTTTAGCAGAAATTTGATTTGGATAGAAGCTATTTCTTCGGTTCATCCCAAGGATATTTATTTGTGTTGAAAACGAAACCTAGGCAAGTTTATTACTTCTTCCTAGGCAAGTTTATTCATTCATGTTTCCTTAGACCATTCAGTTATGATCTCCCTTTTTTTAATGGGAGAATTCTCGTATTAAAAGAGAAGTAGGCCAGTTACAAACTTTTCCTACAGAGTAGAAAGAAAGGAACTGTACGTACAAACTCGATATTCAGGATTTTAGGAGAAAGTAGATTAAAACCAAGCCAAGAAAAAAGGCCTATGTGAGAAATTCTATTCTACCACATTTAATGGTAGAGATAATACACTCTGGTAAGTAGCATTTCTTTGGCAATCGCCAACTGAGCACATATCCACAATATTTGGCAAGATTGGCGGCCTACTGGCGACAGCTTTACACAGTTGTAGTCTATGGGAAACGTTTTGTTCAATGACCATTGCCTTATGTATTGCAGCACACGCACAGAATACTTTTCGAGGATGGTATAAGATCTGAAGAAACTCCCAAAGACGGTAGCTATAGTATCTAATGAGTCTGCTGGTCGACTATACTACATATTGGAAGGTCATCTACATATCCCTTTGGAACTTTGCGGTTATACTGGCTTTCAGCAGGAAATTAAAATCTTGCTCTTGCCAGTTCCTGATGCGATCCCATGTGGGGCCTGACAGAGTAGAAACCTGAAAGAAATTTTCTCTCGTGGAGGTAGAAGTGTGCTGGAGAGAGAAAAAGAGAAAAAGAAGCACTTTGCTCCTGTACTGCTACATCTTGGATGGAATTCGCCAAGCAGGGGCCGGAGAAAGAAACTTCGGATGACCTGTGTAGGATAGCCCGAATACTAACTGTTCATTCATCGGAGCCAGTCACGTGGGAGGTCACCCTCCGAGAAACTGACCCCGATCAATGCTGCTTGAAAACCAGAAAACTGGAACTTAGAATTCTGAACTCAAGAGTTGGGCGGCAAATGGGCGGAGGTTTTTGTCTTCAGCCAGGATTTCGTAGATAAGAATGTCCGTGAAATTAGCGGGATTCACATTGATAATATTATTAAAAAAGTTGTTGTTTATTCTGCTGAGGTAGTTATGAATAGTATCCATTTTCAAGTCGGAGTGGAGAGTCCTATTCCGAACATAGTAAGGAGCTTTTGTGATGATTCTTAGCACCTTATTTTAAAGCACTTGGAGTGTGCTAATTTCGTTTGCTTTGTAGTTTGCCCAGGCTGGGGAAGCATACGTGAGAATGGGTCGGATTACAGTTTCATAAATCCTCTTTTTCAGTCTGAGGGTGAGGTTTTCATTCTTTAGGAGAGGGAAAAGCCTGAAAATGACCCCGTGTGCTTTTCCGCTTACTCTAAGCATATGATCTTTTCAATTGTAGTTCTTGTTAAGGGTAACTACCAGGTAATTAGCTTTATCAACTGTAGGGATGATTTTGCCAAAACGTTTAACCTCAGTTCTGACCCGTTTCCTCTGTCTGCGATTTCGAATGAGTAGAATCTTGGACTTTTCTGGCTGAATGCACGTTTTCCAGCAACTGCACCACCTCTCAATAGCAGGGATTTTCGCCTGAATTCTTGACAAGGCATACTCTGGGTTTAGAGACTTGGTGGCTATCGCTGTATCATCAGCGTAGCTGGCTGCGAGAACATTTTTATCCTCGGAAAAGCAAGGGAAATCGTTGGTATAGATGATGTAAAAAAGCGGGCCTAAAATTGACCCTTGAGGAATACCTGCGTAAATATTTTTGACACATGAAGTTGCATTTCCAACTCCAACGGTGCAAGTTCTATTTTCAAGGAAGGACTTGATAATGAGTATCAGATTTCTGGGGAAACCGAGATGAATTAGCTTATAGATTAGCCCTGGATGCGAGACGCGGTCAAAAGCCTACATATCCCAGGTCAGGGTTCGAGTTTTATACTTCGCTGACGTATCCGTTTCACTAACGCATCATTCGCGTTGCGTGTGATATTTGTAACTTTCCAGAAATCTCTCGGCAGTTACCCATGATTCCATTCAACCAATGAGCCATCATGATTCCAATGAGCTTCATTCAACACGTCGAGCGTTTATTTTCAGAGCATTGTACGTCTCATAAAACTCAAGGTCCTTTGTTACGTTTGTGATCGATAATTTACCGACAATATATTACTATTTATTCCAGTCAGTGTTCGGGCACTGATGGTAATATAAAGTATATCTCGTCACTGAATTCAATACTCTGTTGAATCGGACGTAAGTATCTCGAATCTTGCAGGAAGATGAAAAACATTTCGAGGTAAAGTATTTTCGATATATTAGTTTTAATTTCTGATAAATTTTACAGTTGTAATGCAGAATGCACGGATATAGAACATAATATTACCAATGTTTATTTAAATTCTAACATCTTAAACTAAAAATATAAGCTTTATCCAGGTTTAAATCAAGTTTTATAATCAAATGAATCACAGGAAGATAACTAATTACAACAGATCTCGGAAAAATAATTCTTCAATGAAATTATGTAAGCTTTTTGGGTCAGAACAGTTTTCCGTAAAGCACTAATGAGCAGTTTTGGTTCTTCTTGTAAAAGAACAAGGTTATGATGGTGCTTCATCAAGAATGAAGGGTGAATTTCGAACAGTGTAACATATCATAAGAAATACTAATCCAAAAGCCTTATATACACATTGCGTATCTCATTGTTTAATCCTTTATTTCCCCACGAGACTTCCCATCGATAGAAGTCCCATCGATAAAATCACTCAATATGTCCCAATGAAACTTCCAATTTTAAATTAAAAAATGAAGTGAGAAACTTATCACATTTTTGTAAGTTTAATATGCGATGTTTCTAATGCATAAAGAAATATAATAAAAAAGTTGCAAACTCTTTTTCAAAAAATAAAGTAATTTGGACATAAAGGGTTAAATCTCTGTATACCGCTCACTATCTCGCCCGAGATAATAAACGCTCAGACGGGATAGTGGTTAGTTACACTGAATACCGTAACAAAGGGCCTGGGTTAAAGCCCCGAAGAAGACATGAGTTTCTGCAAACGTATATCTATACGGCATGGGAGCACTTAAAAATATACGGCGAGCGCAATGTCGAGTGGTTTGATGGGAAGAAAAGAGAGGTGGCAGACCTTCAGAACTTTCCATCAAAACTGCGGCGGAATTGACCAAAGTCGTTCTGTTACCTGCATAACGCCAAAAACGGCAAACCAAACAATATAAACCCAAATTGCAATTCAGGCATTAGCAGATAGTTATATAAGTCATTTTCTTAGAGATTCGAACTCTCTTATTCATTTTGGCAATACTATCATGTTCCACTGCGATAGCTGAAAGGACATTTTCGACTTTAAAAAGAAAAAAAAAAAAAAAAAAAATTTAAGAAGAAGTAGAGATGAAGAAGGTTTCAGTGATGCTCTATATTCACCACGATTTAAGCATCGAAATAAACAATAATGCTTGCATGCAATGCACTTTCGCCAAAAATTACGCAGATTAAATTTAACTTCATAATTGAATTTATTAAAAAATTGTAAAAATTACCAAAATCCCTCGTGGCGTCATGTACATTAAAATATAAATAAAAAAGTGTGATGTGGAAACCACACGATTTCCTTGTACGTGCTATTAAATTATACGCATTTTTTGCTGCACTTCATTTAAACTTATTTTCTCGAATTATTCTAACGTAATTAATCAATCTTTCGAGATGAGTTGAAATGACATAAAAAAATTGGAATTTTGAAGTTCCCGGGCAAATTTCGTCGTACGGGAGTCAAACTTCTTATAATTTTAGTTCTTCATAACGAATATAAAAGTTTCCCAAATTTAAGCATAGGAACCGGGAGAAACCGCTATGATAGTTAGATTCCGCTATCTCTCGATTTTCTTTCTTTTTCTTTTCTTTTCTTTCTTTTTTTTTTTTAGTCGGAAAGGGGCAAAAGGACTATTAATTTTGTTTTGGCATTTTGCGTTGGTTCAGTATAAATGCCAGTTCACTCTTCAAATTGTTGGCACCAAACACCACTTTGAAATTGTTGCTCTGTATTATATTTCTTTAAATATATTATTTCTTATTATATTTCTTTAAATATATTATATTTCTTTAAATATAATACAGGGCTCTAAATTCCAAATATTAGAGCCCTGTATTATATTTAAAGAAATTAAATAATGAAGAATTTACATAAATGTATGCATGTTTCTTGCATTGTGATAAAACAACGGTATCTAGAGCCACCAAATTTTGAATAACGTAATCCGCCACCGAGTATGGACATCTGAGAGCCCAAATTTGGAATTTGTTTCATTATCTATATCATATTTTGTCAGACATTAAAGAATTTTTGATTAACAAACTCAATGATTTTAAAGCGAGCAATGAAAACACTGTACGAGGAAAAAAAAAAAAAAAAAAAAATTATCTCTATCGCGCAAGACTGTGTATCGGAAATTCTAAAGATATGCTCATTTAGAAATTATTTTGCGATATGCTTGAATGTTTGCGATATGGTTGATATGCTCATTTAGAAATTATTTTGCGATATGGCTGTTGAACTGAATTTTATGTGCGAGAAACATGATATTTAATAAATAATGGTAACACACAAAACGTTAGAAAAACTCCCTTTTGGGAGTAATGTAAAATCTGAAAGCTTTCAGATTTTTTTTAAAATTTTAATTTAATTTTATTTTTTAATTTGATGTTGCCAAAATAGGAATATTTTCATCATTTCGAAGCACTTCTGTAATCGAAAGTACGCAACTCGACGAACAATGGCGAAAATTAAAGCCAAGTAAGGATTTCTGAGCCGGGTAAGGGAGTGGGTCTATATATAAATGTTTGGTATTGCAGATTGCAATAAAAAGGGGAGGTGCCCACCTAGATAACATACATTGTTATAGTAGCCCATACACAAAATTTCAGAGCTGTTCGGCTAATCATTTTTGATTTATGCAAGATGTATACATACGAAAAAGAAAAAAAAAAATTCTTTTTTGAATCCACTTTATATCCATTTTGAAATCCGTTTAGGAAAAAAAAAAGACTCCTTTATTCCACCCTTACGTACAGATAACACGGGGGAAAAAAATCTGAAAGGTTTCAGATTTTAAATTACGTCCAAAGGGGCGTTTTTTTTAACATTCTGTCTGTTACCTTTATTTATTAAATATCACGTTCTTCGCACTTAAACCATAAAATTCAGTTTAAGAGCAAATATCGCAAAATAGTTTTAAATTGAGTATATCTTTAGAATTTCTGATACGGAGTCTCACGCGCTGGAGATAAAAATGTTTTTTTCTGTACTATGTTGTCATTGCTCGCTTTGAAATCCTTGAGATTGTTAACCAAAAATTCGTTAAAGATTTACAAATTATGAAATCGATAATAAATCAAATTCCAAATTTCAAATTTGGGCTTCCACAAGCCCATATCCGCAGTAGGATTACGTTATTCAAAATTCGATGGCTCTATGTACCATTGTTTTATCACAATGCGAGAAAAATACATACATTTATGCAGTTTTTTCATTATTTAATTTCTTCAAATATAATGCAGGACTCGTGGCAACAGTTTGAAATGTGAAACGGACATTTATAGTGAACCAACGCAAAATCACAAAACGAAAACAATAGTCCTTCAGGGACAAAGTCTCTGGACTAAAAATTGTCCAAATCGATTCGGGACGGGTATTTCCTTTGAAATGTGATACTCGAAATGTTTTGCGATTACAACCCTTTCTTTACTTTCTAGAAGGAAGTGTAAACGCTCTGTCATATCTAACATTCAAATCACATTTAATGTACTGTACTGAAAATTATAAAATTTCATATATTGGAGACTCACAGTTCCCCTTACCCCCGAAATTAAATCCTAGCTATAGCCATGTATTTAACTGTATCATATTTAAATCGTATTGCAACCAAATTATGTCCGTAATTGTGTCCAGTGTCGTGTTTTCAAACTCACGTATTTTAAAGTAGTGTATTAAAACTTTCAAATTTTATATTCGCAAGTTTATTACATCATGATTTGATATTCTACATTTTAATCTGTACAGTCTGTGTCAATTCATTAATTACAGTTCGAGCTTTTTTAAACTGAATTACCATAAAAAAACAATACTTTGCAATGCATGAATTCAATAACTTTGTTCTTCAGTACGCTGTCTTAAGATTGCCTTTAGATTATCTGAAGATGTTATGGCTTCTTATAGATTTCAGCTATCATCTTTGCAAATAATATTCGGCATATTTACTTAATTTACTTTTTAATTTTATTATCTAATGAAGTGGATTCATAAGGGTATGTTTTACTACAGTACCGAAGAGCCCGGATTCTAATCCTAGAGAAGGTATGGACGTTTATAAATGTATATTGTTTGTGCGTCATGGAGGCCCTCTAAATATGCGGCGAGACGAAAGTCCTTCGAGAGGTTGTAGAAGGGGAAGAGGGGTGGGAGGTCCTCGGACCCGTACTTTTCATAGTTTCGTTATATAGTATTATTATATCTGAGTATTACTATCTTATGATTTTCCTTGACTCTCACTCTTAACAGATTGTGGACGTAACTAGCGCCTTTATTGGTAAATGCTGATGTGTATACGAATTTATAGCTTTTCATATGGACACAGCATCTTGCTTTTATCTCTTTGACTTGTACGGAAACTTTATACAAGTATTATTTCTTGGGTGACCTATTTGTACTTGTTATTGTGGCCGCATGCAAAGATATAAAATTGGTAAACGTAATCAAATCAAATTATCATTTGGACATGTGTTCCGTTGTTGTGACTTATCTCACTTGTCTGACAATAACATCAGAAAACTCCCACGAAATTCATGATGGCAAGGACAGCAAGATTGCGCCTGTCATTGGCAAGAGTCTTCAGCACCGTATAGGTGACAGTACGACTTTGCTCAGTTCCTCCCCCAATTTTGATGGGGAACACCACCATGGAGGTAGGAAAGAGAGGAGGGGCCAACCCGCGCTAAAAGTGAAGCACTGCTTTGAGGCTTGGGTCACCAGATGGGGTGTTCTTTGTTTACATTCAGAAGCTCGCTTGACAAGATTCTGATAGTATTTCGACACACGACAGTTCCATAGAAATCGAAAAAGGAACACTTTCGCATGAAAGAAACACTCATAGTGGGATGGATAATAGCAATTTGTATAGTTTAGTGACATTTACGCAAAAATCACATCTTGGTTATTTTTCGATAACTAACAACAGCGATTTTGATTATGAATTTGTTTTATAAAATTCTAAGCTGTTGCACTACAAAAATATAGATTTTAAGAAAAATGTTAAGCTTAAAGAATGAAAAATAACTTACGCTACATTTAAAATTGTATACGTCTTTCGATACCCTTGATAGAGTATTCGCTACTTTTATTTTATTTTCCAAACGTCAAAATGTTTTAAATAAAACAAATTTTTTTCACGTCCATATATTGGTAACATGTACCTTTCAAAATTTTTTAGAGGAGAGGCTTTACTGCTGCTCATTTTAAACCCATCGTTTTAATTTTATATATCTGAAAAATAATCACTTTGGGCTTACACGTTATATAAATATAAAATTATGTACGTTAAAATATTTGTAATTAGGCACATAGGTCAGATTAAATAGAGTAACGCTTGCAAGGGCTATCTGCCTAAAGAGAGAGATGCCATCGTGGAAGAATTTTGAAGAAAAACTGACCTTTGAGTGGGTATTAAAAATAATACTTATAATTTTCATTCAAATTATATTCATATATATTTTTTATGTACGAGTAAAACTTTCGGGTGTATGCTAAATTAGTGTAAATTACTTTACACGAAAAATATAGTGAATGCACAGAAATTAAAGATTAGCACATGCCGGAAATGAAAAATAGGAAATATGTATGGGTATTTATGCATGTGCTTGCAAAAAGCATGTATCTGCCTTTGACAAAATACTTAAATATTCATTAAATTATTTATAAATGCATTTGAAATGAAGAATTTATTCACTTATAAACAACTGTGAAAGTACTGTGAAGAAATCTAATTATTAAATGTATCTAATTTATAATGATTATAAATGTTATCTAAATATATAATAACCTTAATATTGAATTGTAAACATAAATTGAAATCCTGTTGACAAGTACGTTATAAAACTATTTAAGCAAGAATTGTTCGTATTGGAAAGCAATCTGTTAAAAGGTATTGTAAAGCAAATGCTATGAGATGCGCACTTAAGAACGTAATAAAGAGTTTTGGAATATGTATTGTTGAAATGAAGAGTTAAAAAAAAATCTAATAAGTATAATTAAAAGAATTATTCCCCTTACATTTTATAATAACTCAGTTACAAGTTTTAAATAATACTTTAAAAAAAAAAAAAAAAAAAAAAACTTATTTTATTCCCTTTCAGAAATGTTCAGAGAAAGTCAAGTACTATTTAATACCTATTTAATTATTAGGAATTAGCGAAATACTTATTTAAAGTATTTCGCTAATTCCTAATAATTCCTAATTTAAAATGAACCGAATAGTGCATTAATTATAAATTGACTTGCATTTTTCGATTTAAAAGATGCTTCAGAAGCCAAAAAATCGTGTCATATTTAAGAAAGTATTTTAGGAAGAAGCTCTATAAATAGAAAAGAAATAATGCATAATTTTTATGTCAATAATACAATAAACTTTGATCTTAATTTTTGTACTTTAACCGAATAAAATCGAATTACCTTAATTTTTTTTTCTAATGTAATTAACGAAAACTTGTGAAAATATTTCATTCAAATTAAACCATTCCGAGAAAACTGTCCTGTGAAAAGTATAGCATTTAATTCCGTTCAGAATGAAATGTTGTTTAAAAATATGTTGTTTTCACATACTTAGGACTCTGAAGTGTTGTAGAAAAAGAAAATATATACATTTATATGTATATTTACGACGTAATTACAAAATATTTACATCCGATCGTGTCAAATCCCATAGAACTCAATGGTAAATGACCCAATGTTTTGGTCACCACGTAGGGATCGCCGGTGCTTCAGAGCAGGGTACGGGAGAAACCTGTTTAGGGCTACTCCATCTTACCTCCATGAACACCACGGGGGGAACGGATCCGAGGGCCTCCCACCCCTCTTTCCCTACTACCAACCTCTCGAAGGACTTTTGTCTCGCCGCGTATTTAGAGTGCCCCCATGCCGCACGAACAATATACATCTATAAACGTCCATGCCTTCTCTAGGATTTGAATCCGTGCTCTTCGGTACTGTAGTAAGCTCCCCTAACCACCATACCGTCTGGCTGGCTCATTTGTACATGATCATCACTGTAATTAACATTCAGTTGATGGCATTTAAATCGTAACTTAACTGCATTGTAATGTCATACTCTTCCAAATGACGTCTTAGTAATCAATTTTTTGTAACTATACTGGAATTTCTCCGGTACTTTAATGTTTTGTACACTTAAACTTAACTTCATTAATTGTACCTTCAGGCGCGAAATGTTACCCATTAAGAAATTAAGCTTATTAAGAAAGTTAATAGCGTTTTGGCATTTTGCGTTGTTCACTTGTAGGGAAATATATTTACTGTAACTAATAATTTAAAGTTGTTGTTTTTTTAACTTTCCTATAAGCCTTCATTCCCCTAGTTGTCAGTGCCAGAACAAGTAAATATTGCAGCGCTCGTGAACGAATACAAATTTTCTACTTTGAGGTTAGGGTAGGTTATTTAATTACGGAAAACCCTCAGGGCTGTCTGTTTAAGGGGAGGGATGCCTTCGTGGAGAACTTTCTAAGGGAAACTGGCTCGTATACACGTTACACATGGGGAAAACCACGAAAACACCCATTCAGCCAGTCCGTTCGCCGGATTCGAATCTCGAACCGAACTACCAGTGTTCAGCGACTTTACCGCTCGGCCGCTGGTGGGCCCTTTCTATTTTGAAGGAAGTAGTTAAAACCCGAGTTTCGGTAGGAGAAAGGGAGAGTTAGGCTCTAGCCGCCGTCTGTGCCGTAGGTACATCTGCTTATTGCTGGTTCAAGTGGCTTAATTGCATTTAACTGCTGCCATTAGCTTCAAAGGGATTTAAGTTACGGGATCTAGCTGAACCCTGTAGTCCAGGTCTATCGTTTGTTAATATCTTCAAATTTTCAAATTAAGTGATTTTCAGTTACCGCCCAAGCAGAGGCGAAGTTTGTTAGCGTCGAGTTGACGCATTGTAAATTTTCAAAAGACTTAATAAAGGGTATTTAATCCCTTCTCTTGTATAGTTTCCCGCTACTCTAATTTCAGATATATGTTCACCCACCTGGACTCTATACACTATAAAAGGCGTTTCACTTTAAAAAAAAAAAAAAAAAAAAAAGTTTGTTAATAGCATGTAAATTACACTGTAATTATATTTATACAATTTATCCATTTATATTATCAACGAACCTCTGACTTGCTGGGCGGACCTCTGTCTGGGTCTTTTGCAAATGTTTCGGCAAACTGGAAATCAGTAGCTTGAAATACAAATTGCACATCAATAGCTTGAAAGCCAGTAGATTAGCTGTCCGGTTGCTGGTGTAATGCAGTGTCTTTGGAAGTGACAAAGTGTCACAAAGTGTTTTTCACAAAGTGTCTTTGTGAAAAAGAAAACAAAATCGTGGGATAACAGCAATGGCAGTAGATGACGACATTGTATTAAGGAAATATTTCTATTCAAAACAGAATTTAATTACAGATAATCCTGAATATATAAACATTGTGTTATAAAAACAAGAGGCTGTAACCCAAGTTTTTTACGGGAGTTTGAACTCACTGACAACGTTCAAGCTCTTTTGCAATTGTTGTCCTTAATCCCTTTTATAACTTAATTCTTTTTTCATTTCTAATGATAGTTAGTCTTTTAATTATTCCTTATTCCTGACTTAATTAATTGCCTTCGAATTAATCATGATTTTGATTTAATCATGGACATCGTCCCCAGCATTTAGTAGAGACTCTACCGGGTAAGTATTCAACACTAATTTTACATATAGCTCCATGTGTACTTCTTTGTTTCGCCAAATAGAGAGATAAGTACATATTAGTGGTAACCTGCTTTTCTCTTATCAGAGAAAAACAAAAATGACCTTGACGTAGCGGAATGGATGATTTTGCATCCCTCCTGGTGCTCTACTCTATTTTCCCCCAGGCGTTTTGGAAATTCAGGCGGATGATGCACCGTCACGGGACTTCTAAAGATTACAGTGAAATAGACGTGCTTTCACAGAACTCTATCGAATCTAACCCTGTCTTTGAAATTTTGATTTTGAGAGCACCATTCAGTGGACATGAAGACTCGCTTCTAATAATTTCCTCAGATTTTCTGTGTAGGTGTCATATGTGTATTATAAAACTTTGCGCCATAACCATTAGATGATCGTTTTCGATCAATATTTGTTATCGTTCAAACAATATTTGTTTATTATTTTTAATGTTCTTTAACGATGTTTTTTTCTTTCTTTTTTTTTTTTTTTTTTTTTTTTTACATCAGTGAGCTTCAGCGCACGTTAAGAAATGTTTTTAGCCGTTATGTCATGCTAACAGTCTAATTATCAACTACGTGATTCCGAAAATGTTGACGTTGCACTAGACAAAAGAACTTTAATCAAAGGGCAAGAAAAACATGGCAATGTAAAATTTAAATTCAGGCAAAATAAACAATCTTAGTTTGGCATATACTTCATTAAAACTCTTATTTAATTTGAGAGCGAAGAGACACGGGTGCTTCTTGTGCAGGAGTTAAAATGTTTTTGGCAAAATCAATTTTCGTTCTAATCGAAGAGGACAGTGTTCAACCTCAAACGCGATAGAATTTTAATCAAAATGAATTTCAGATTGTTTTTATCCCCTAATTTTAAATAAAACCTTTAATTTTTTAATCAAAATCTATACAAAACTAAGATTGCTTTCTTTTCCCTAATTTTGAATAAAACCTTTAATTTTAAACTTCACTTAACATTTCAGACAGCCAATTTCTAATGTATTTATTACCTCTGGTCTTTAATTTTTCTTTCACCTTTATAGCTTCTTAAACTTCACGATCTGAAAGCAACGAATGCATTTCTTAATATTAAAATATTTATTTTATACTCATTGCTGTACCAGAGTGATACAATTTGAAACACATTTTAATTTAAAGATAATAATGTTAGTTTCAATACGCAATATTTATGCGATATTTATTCATGCAGTCTTATTGTAATAAACAGATGCTTCTAATGCCGTGTATTATATATACCTGGGAACAGATATATTTTTTAAATAATTCCTATACGCGAAAGTATAAATATAACATACTGACATTAGATTCTTTTCTCACCCCTTTTCCGACGACGAGCTAGAATCATTTCACAGTTTCTGGTAGACATTTCAAATTTTATTAAATTTTAAATTTGAAGTTCGAAACCAGTTTTTCAGTTTTGAAATTTTGTTCGATTAATAACAATGGCAAAGCACTCAGGAGCACTCTATTTAAATGGATAGATGTTTTCGTGGAGGATTTTTCCGAAGAGAATTTACTGGAATTCACATTATATTTAAAGAAAACAAAAGAGGTACCCATGCAACCAACTCGTTTTCAGGGGATACGAACCTAGACGGATTACCGATGTTCAGTGATTTTATCCATTCGGAAACTGGTGCGCAAGAAGCTTTATCTTTACCACGGTAAGTCTTCATATGACAACTACCTCATTAACGCACTGAGTGTACGGCAAAATCGCGTTCCGTAAAATTAACTGTCTGCGTTAAAAACGGGTTGTGGGTATAGTTCAGATTAAGAAAGTATGTATAAACCTAAATATTATTGTAATTAAAAGGGAAAATGAAACAAACGTTAATTGAAAGGATTTTCATTACTTCTAATAAGTAGGAACAATATACAATTATTATCATTTTTTTAAGTGGCTTGTGATGTTTGCTTAGGACAATGTCTGATGCAACTCTTTAAACGTTTCCCGGTAAGGATTGCAAAGGTTTTCAATACCTGTCGTAAAGTGCACTCTTCTTTCTTCCTTTGAGTTCATTTTCCGTTACAAAATCAGACAGTTTCGTGTCCCTTTTTTAGCAGTTCGTTTTACTTCTTACGCGTTAAAGGCTCTTCATTTTCTTCACTATCGCCGTTTTCACAGTCTGCGGGTGTTATTAGATAAAGTAATTTTTCATTAGTCATTTTACGATCCTCATCATCCACTCATTCTTTGATTTCTCCTTCTTTCATATCTGAAAATCCTTTGCCGCCTATTCCTTTTGCAATTTGTACGATTTCTTTGGCTTCATTTTCAACTGATAGAAGTTCCTTAAAATTATTGACAGTTTCTAGATAGAGCTGATACCTTCCCTTGTTCATATGCGCGATGATTCATTTCTACGCAGTGTTTTATTTTGAATTGCCTCCAGAATGCCATTTAGTGTGTCATGCTTTCAGTCATCTAGTGCTTTATATACAGAGATGTAAACATGCTTGACATAATAGACTAAATGTTTTTATGATTTCTCGATCCATTGCTCGGATTAAGGAAGCAGTATGCTGTGGTAGGAATGAAAACTCCACATTTGGATGCAATATTTCGAGGGCTTCATCACCGTGTTGTAGTTCATTATCAAGAATTAGGAGAACTTTAAAGCTCAGGTTTTCTTGTTCTAAGCAAGTCTGACTTCTTTAAAGAATGAATTTTCAAATCAGTCATTAAAGAGGACTATCGCAAGGCGGCCGAGGCTCTGCAGCGCACCGTGTGTAACTGAAATTTTGGCGTTGGACATACTTGTAAGGTTTATCCTAAGTTTTTAACAGATATCTTCAGTTAAAACTACTTTCCTATCCCTCCTAATTTCAGATTACAGTTTCCTACCAGAATGTGATTTTAAAATCGCGGTTAATGCAAATGAGTAAGAGCGGTCTTTAAGTCGAAATTCCACTGACTTCGTTACAGAGCCAGAGATCTGACTTGCGCACGTTTGCCTTGTGGCTACACTCTCTCTAAGCTATTACTACGCTCGGCCGTATTTCAGGCCCTTGATAGCTTCGCCGATCTAGTTGAAATTTAGGGGCTAACTACTTAGAATTTTGATAGCTTCTTAGTTAAGCATATCTTTTTAGTTAAGCATTAGTTAAGTTTTATTTCTTATTACATTTGAGTTCAAGCCCATGTGGTGGCTTTGCTGTACGCTCTGAGAAAGAAACCGAATGTTCAATTCTTATTTTGAGAAATAAAAGGTAATTAACCCTTTTTGAGTTTACGTATCTGTTTCTGAACTAAAGCGAATAGTCGCTTACCTGTTCAAGATGTTTCTACGCATTTAGCTGTGAGATAACAGGTTAAAACCCCACATATTGCATAGAGACAATTAACACGAATACGCAAAATCGCGCTTCCCAAGTCCACGTTTTATGTAAAGATTTATTGTATGCTTTTTCCTGGCTCACTGTCTTTCCCCTTTCTACTGCCGGTATCAAGAAAACGATACGTCTTAGGAATTCTACGCTGGAAGGTCTTCATTAGGAGTTCTTCCTTTTAACGCCAACGGAGCTATTGCTCAATACATGAATGATTAGCTAAAGCCAGCCTGGAGTGATAATTTTAACCTTCTTATTGTTTTTAACATACCTGAATGTTGTCAGCGAGAACTAGAGTGATCTGAGGGGAGTTTCTGATTGGTTTTAGACGCTGATAATGGAAGAGTGACGCCAAGATAGAATCGAAATGCAATGTTTATCTCTTAGTGGAACTACATTCCAAGATTTGCCAAAGTGAAATTATAACTTATATGTGGTATTACCATTTGACACGAAGAAAGAAAGGAAAATTGACTGAGAAAGTATGGGTGGGAGATCCTAAAAGGTACACTGCGGGGGAAAAAAAAAAAAAAAAGAAAAAAAAAAAAAAAGACAGTTTTATATCTCCCGTTTTACTGGGCCTATTGACGAAATTCAAATTGTGTTTTTCATGTCACGAAAGCGCGACTTTGGATATCTACTAGATTTATATATAGCATCAATCTAACATAGGTATTTTGACACAAAATCCAACTTTTTTTAAATGATATGCCATTTTTTCCCCTATTTCACTTCTATGACTCAAATTATGCTAGACTACCAAGTTTTGTAAAAATTGCACGAGTAGTTTTTAAAAAATTAGCTCTAAAAATTTTAGCTCCTCAATGTTAATTCAATTTGGTATATATTTATTAATATCTCATTTTTTACTAAAGTTTTTTGATTCTTCCTTTCCCATTTCGAAATTTAGGTTCATTCCAAAAAAAATTCACCCATTTTTTTATGATTTATTTTTTAAAATTTGTATTTTTAAATAATTCTTATAAATTTTTCAAAAAAAATTTTGTATTATAACCTGTAAAATTTTTAGCATCATCTTAAAGTAGGTGTAGTTCTAAGCATACCTGCAAAAAATTAGAGTTTTTTATTCAAAATTTTCTAAGATATACACAAATTTACATATTTGCACGGTTTGAAATTTGGCATCTTTTTTCGAGCGATAATAACGCCAAATGTGGTTTATGGGTTTTTTTACAGTGAATTGCCACAGCTATTTTTGACCTTAAGTTTCAAATAAAGTTTTACGGAGAATTAATTATATGAAATTTTTCCCCTCAGTGATGCGTAATAAATATTTATTAATACTATATGAAAAAGCTATTTTTTTAAAATTATAGATGAATCTTTTCAAAATGTTAAACTTTTTTTTTAAATTTCTTTTTTTCTTTTTTCTTTCTTTTTTTTTTTTTTTTTTTTTTTTTTTTTTAAATATTTGTAAGAGTAAATTTTTACCTTCGCCGTGTTATCATCTGCTATACTCTACTTTAACTTCATTTAAACTGAATTGTCTAAAACTAAGAAAAGTTCGTTTGATGTTTATTGTTTATTTGTTTTTAAGCAAAAAGGACGTTGACAGTTTGTGTCACGTCCCAGTTTTAAACAAATATACTTAAATATAAATTTTTACATTAATCCTCTTAGAAAGAATGTTTTAAGTAGTAATTTTCTCTCGTGTTGTAGATTATATGAAAAACATCTTCTTTAATATAGAAATTATTAGGCTTAAAATCTCTAAATAATATGTTTTAAATTGTTTCCACCCGATATAAGAACCGGGTCACACGGTGATACAGGATAAGCGCTGCTGGGAGTGGTTTATTTCTTCCTCATTTAACAAAAATCTTTTAATTCAAATATTTATCTTTCGGATTTTGCTTTAAACTTTATTTATAGTTAAAATGTCTAGAAAATGAAAAGCTGTCTTCATCTGAAACACACTTGATGTAACTGACATTTAAAAAAATTTGACAAGAAAGCAAAATTTATGGAAGTGTAACAATCTAGAAATCTTAATTTTCTAGTGTCAGCATTGAAAACAAATGTAGAACAAAAGAAGAAAATTTGGTGGGGGGGGGGGGAAGCAAGAATTTAAAGGGGAATCTATTTCGAGGAAGTTGGGTGTTCAAAGAGAAAACACTTGGACGTGCACACCAGCAAATAGCAACAATTGAGTTTGTGCTAACGGAAAAGACAAAAACGATATCATTGCAGATTAAAGTGAAGAGCGACTGGGTTTCGGCTATATAGGGTCGTATAAATTTAATTTACTTCATAGAACATCATATCGTATTTCTCAGTCGACCCCACGATTTCTCAGTCGAATTATTTAAAGTTTCCGGAATTTATCCAGTGATGTATACAGATACCAGCTAAAGACGTTTTCCCTCTTGAAGAAACCAGTCTTTCCTTTCATCTCACTCCTTCAAAATGCTTAGCCTGTAAAAACTGATAAAGGCTCTGACCAAATCGGATGAAATGGATTGATTTGGATTATTAAGTTACGGCAAAGCCGGGCTATCTGCCTTAAAGGAGATACCTTCGTGAAGAACTTTCTAAGCGAAACCAGCTCGTATACACATTACACAAAAGAAAAATCACGAAAATTCCCATGCAACCAGCCCGTTCGCCGGGATTCGAACCCCGGAGCGAAATACCAGTATTCAGCGACTTTACCGCTCGGCCGTTTGTGGGCCCTTTTAAAATGGAAGGCGATAAATTTATTTAAAATTAATGTCAGAAATACGATTATGTTACGAAAAGCTGGATGTTTTTAGTATACCATCTCCCGCTACCTACAAGTAAAAGGAACGCCTATCACCGTTTCTTATAACGCATAAATTAGCTGTTAATTCAATCTCCAGCATCATGAATACCATCGCGGCATTGGGCACAGACCTTTGCCTACCGTGCTAAAATGACGCTCTGGTGTACTGACGAAAAGCTCTAAGACTAGTCCAATGGATTTTACAATATTTGCTTCACCACAACTGTGTGTTTCAGCTCCCATGCCCACCAGCTAAAGTAGCAATACTAACAATTCGCAAGTACACGACATCTCCTTAGTGAGATGTGTTATGCCTCCTTAATGATATATGTGTAATCCTTTCAACAGCATGTGAACAAGCATCTTCTTATGCAGTGTTAGTGAACGCTTGTGTGCCTCACGGTGCATTAATCGCTGGGGCACTGCCCAACAATTAGTGCTACAACATCCTCGTGCTATTTTAATCAGTGTTTTTTTATCTATGTTCTTAGAGAAGCTACAATAATCAACGCCTTAGCAATATAACTGCACACATGATTATTCATAAACTCATCATTCATCATTCAAGATGTACCTGTATTTATATACAACAGAACTGCCCAACACTAATCTTGTACTCCAGCTTTCATGTCACTTCATGTACTCCATTTGTCTTTTTGTGCCTTAAGTGACTGTGTGTATGTACCTGTTTTATGTGCTCTCTGTTTATGCATTTTACGCATTGCGTTTTGTGTATTGTTTGCCTATGCGTTTTTATGTGTACGTCTTATTATATTTTTAGTTCCACTACTTACCATCTGTAACACCACAGCTTGCCTCTTCAATCTGTAATACAATCCTACTAATGCCCTTGTAAGGCCATGTACTTCCCTTTGACAACCTCAATAATCTCCTGGTGCAGCCTCATGTGACTCCAGGAGCTTTTGCTGTAGTTAGAGGACGGCGTGGAACACATGCCTGTTTACCTCTGTTAGACAACAGGCGTTCCAATCCTCCGTAACCTACCTACCTACCTACCTACTTGCAGAACACCTGGAAAAAAAAAAAAAAAAAACAGCAGGAAGAAAAAAAAATAACTTTTTGGATAAAATATAATATTTTTATTAAATGTTTTTTTTTTAAATTTTATGATATTTGATTCTTGTGATTTCAAAAATAAAATATTTGACTAAAATATGAATCACATTTTAAGAAATTAAATATAGGATGATAAAATTGTGTGAAGCAATGCAATGATAAAACTGTTTAAAGCAATGTTTGCAATTTATTCTAAAATGTCAGATTGAAGAGGCAAACTGTGGTGTTACAGATGGTAAGTAGTGGAACTAAAAATATAATAAGACGTACACATAAAAACGCATAGGCAAACAATCTCTTATTTATATATCTTTCTTGAATGGAAAATTGAAAGGCGTATTAACTGTGCTTTACTGTATTTTTTTCCCTCTTTTAATATATGCAGTTTTCAAACGCATCGTAATCTGGATGCGTTTGAACGTATCTGGAAACGTAGCATTCTTCGAAAGAAATGCAATTCAAATAAATAAAATCAAATTCTGGAAAATTTATATTAATAAATAAATTTAAAATGCGCAGTTTGAATGAATGAATAGAAAATTTTAAAACAATTATCTGAAGAGACAATGCAACACAAAAAATTAAAATAAAAGTTTAAAAATTAAAAAATTACCTAAAATAATAACTATGACTAAATATAGTATAAAGAAAACTATTTGAAAAATAAATAATAAAGGATGCATCTTTTATTTAAACTACGCAGTTCGAATGAATAAATAGAAATTTTTAAAACAGTTATTTGAAAGAAACCATGGAACTTAAACAATTAAAATGAAATTCGAAAAAGAAAAAAAAAAAAAAAATAAAACAATAATGTAAAAATATAATATAAAGAACATTATTTGAAAGAAAGAACGTGGGGGCTTTTTTTCCTTTCCTGCACAATGTAAAAAGGAAAAGAAAAATAGGTTGCCGTATATTAAGAAGTTCGCCAAGTGAACTATTCTTGGCGCAAATTAAAAAAAGCGCCAATATAAATTCTTGAATTTCTGCGAACTGGTTATTTGCAAGGCTGCTTAGAAAATAAAGATATTATGTTTCGCACAATGGGAATATTTGCCAAGTCTTGCATTGCTTCTAAAGTTAAGAAAAACGAATGATCAATCTACGTTATGAATTCTCTGCTCTTCTACGGCAAGTTCTATAAAACTTTGCATCTCCTTCATTGAAATAAAATAATTTATATTCTTCGTGCTGTTGCCAATAAGCTGCTTATTACGTTTGACAAATCTTTTAACATTTTCGTTAAAAAAAAGCTTCCTGCGTTTTTTCACCTTTTTTTTTTTTTTTTTTTTTTTGTTTGTTTGTTTAAATCTATCGTGCAATAACAATATATATATATAAATCTGAAAGGGCTCGGATTTTAACGGTCCCCCCAAAAGGGTTTGTTAATGTTTTTCTACGATCACTGTGAGCTCGCAGTCTATCAGTCTGCTGTTGCACTCACTCCTGCTTAACAAATTCTTTTTTTTTTTTTTTTTTTAATTATTAAGCATAATTTTTTTCGCGCTTACCCAATTCAACAGCTGTACCCAATATATCAGCCAAAATTTAAAAAAAATTTAAAAGCAGCATGTGTTTAGAATTCCCGATAAAGTGCAAAGTGTTGGCACGTATTTTTCTATTTTTTCAGTCTTTTCTCAGTTTATCATACTAATACACAGTTTTCTTAGTAGATGGCTTGCAAAACTTTTTTTTTCTCCTTTTTATTATTAACATTTTGTATGTTATATATATTAGTTGAATATCATGTTTTTCGCCCTTACGCTACATAAAATACAGTTGAATAGCAAAATCTCTAAATATTTAAAAACAGCATATCTCTAGAATTTCTACTATACAGTCTTCACACTGGAGATATAAAAGTTTTAATTTGTGCAGTGTTGCCACAGCTAGCTTTCAAATCATTGAGTTTGCTAAAAATTCATTAAAGTTTTAGAAAACATGAAACATAAATTTCGAAATTCAAATTTCGGGCTTTAAAGTTCGGGTGAAGGACTATGTTATTCAAAATTTAATGACCTTAGGTTCCGTCATGTTTTCACAGTGATAAGAACATACGTACATACATGCAGATTCTTCTTTATTTAATTTCTTTAAAAATAATACAGGGCGATAATATTAGGTGGTAAGAATTTGTAAAGTTATTCTCCGTTTATAGTGGAAGACACAAAATGCCGTTTCGAGACTAATAGCCCTGGGCTGAAAAAGATTACGTAAATAAATTTGCGTTGCTTTAATGTGCCTGATAACAGCTCTGTGTGTTTCATTTGGAAATTTATTGGTTTTCCGCATGTGTAATATTAATAAACTACAGGTTTTTCTTAGAAATTCCTCCACGAAGACGTACATCCCTCCTCTTGGGTAGGGAACTCTAGCGTGCTCTTTCATAATCTAATGAATCTAATCCATTTGGAAACTAGCAGGTTTAATTTGCAAGTTTAATTTGCATTGAGATTGGGGTTGCAAAAATAATTTTTTTAATTCTGAAATTTAATGTATTCTTCTGATAAAATGGCCAATTGATGGCGCATATTCTCGTTGTTTATATGACTCTGTGCAAACAATACTGAATAGTGATTTTTGTATTTAATACAGGATGGTCTCAATTTTAGTGTAGTTTCGATTGCTAATTTTAAATATTTTGATCTTAAACGCACATGCTCAGTTTGTTTCAATTAGCATTTGTACACTAAATAAAGGTCATCCAACCAGTGTTTATTTTCCAATTCAGTAACCCACAAAAGCACTCCTATCTCGTAGTCAAAATTTGTATGACGCAGCAGCTCATTTTTGGTAGTGACCTTATATAATTTGCAGACTGTTTTACAGTTTATATAATATTCGCGGAGGACAATCTGATTCATATCGAACACTACAGGTAACAAGCGTAACGTCCGTCCTGCTCAGAGTTTCGGTTTAACGGTGTCAAACACCAGGGTGTCTAGGTGCGAGATCCTAATCGAATTAAATTAAAAGTTACGAATTAAATTCTGTCAATAACTTAAATCAATTATCTTAAATAATGATTAAATAATATATATATTTTTTAAAGTTGAATTTAGAATACTAAAGTTGAAAGAAGGGGAAAAGTAAAGCTGCTGAGATGGTGCATAATTGAAATTTTAGTAAGTAGTAACAAAATTCTTAGTAAGTAGTAACATATTTACACAAAAGATATAATAAATACAAATAAAAATAGAAATACTGCATTAATGTAAATACAACACAAATTTTTTTATGCATTCAAGAAAAACACATAATGCATTACTTTTATTTATAACAAAGAATAATAAAATATATAAACAAATAATAAATAAAATATATAATAAATCTTTATAAACAAAGAAGGGTTTTAAAATCTTTTTTTGCTGGTCATACTATTGTAATTACAGTGGGAAACTCTGGTTTCAGAGTTTGAGATGTTTCCCAATTGTTCGTGGAATTTTATGGCCAAGGGGTTGTACAATATTCAGCTATTCATTGATAACATTGTTTCGCACGTACCACCTGCTCAGAGTTGTGCTCTCTGTTTAGCAAAATTCGACCCTTACCTTTAGCTTTTTAGGCAACACTAAGTCTCTGTTTAAGAATGTCGAGTGACTTTTCCCATCTCTTCATGATTTTTAAGGCATCCGGGCGACGTTACAGATCCTCTCCCCTCTCCTGGGAATTCTCGAGAGGAAAAGATGTTAAATTTTCCATCAGAAAAAAGAACTGAATTACAGTACGAGTTAACTGTCATGCAATGAGAACAAAATAATTCAGTGAAGTAGTATAATGTATAACAGTGTGTCTGACTTGAATCAACAACCAAAATATCAGCTTAATATTTCAGCTATTAAAAGGTTAAAACCATTGTAGTTTTTTGCAAAGGAATTACAAGAGCTCAAAATTTAGTTAGCTGACAAAAAAATCGTACTAATCAGTATGTTGACAAATATGAATTATAATTGTTTTTAAGCATTTATGATTAACATTACCAATTAATAATAACAGACCAATTAATTATACCAAACGTGTATACAAACAACAAAATTCCTGCTTAGCTGGTTACAAATGATAGTAAATATATAATAATAGCAATATTTAATAATATATAATGAATTTCACAAATGCTCAGAAATCCAATATTTTAATCATTATTCAAACTACATTCTGACATATACGAACATGGTATGGTTCTTATTATTGAGGTATCTTAATAAGATGAAATTTTTTTGAAAAAAAAAAAAAAACAAATACCTAATGTTCTTTATATATCCCGATACTTTAACAAACGAAGTTTAAACTTAATGTTAAATACTTAATTTTAATGAAAATATGGTTTGTCTTCTTTAATATAATAACCACAGACAACCAAAAGAATTTGCTTAAGTAAAAATACATACACTTCATCATCTACTGTAATATAATGCCATATAAAATTTCTACCTGAATCTTTGAACATATAACCACTAGCATTTTTTCTTCTTTGAAGGTACTAGATATAAATGCAAGAAATAAAAATTTTCTCAGACAGAACTAATATATATATATATACACACTCTTAGACAAAAAAAAAAAAAAAAAAAACCTACGCACCACGACGCATCGAGAAGATATAAAGCAAATTGGACACACATTGATATGCATACAGGTCTCGACGGAAAATTTTTTCATTTCACATTTTGGCTGCCAATGAATGAACGGTTGTCGCTACAGCGCATCTGATCTGCGCAACTGGCAGGATATTTAAGAGGAGAAATTACGATTCCAGGTCAGAAATTCTTCACGAATTTCATTCCGTATACTCTGGTAGACAGTAACTATGCCTCGCATACAGATGCGCGGACGATATGCGCAGATGTCAGAATTTGGGAGAGATCGTGTAGTTGGACTCAAAGAAGCCGGTTGGTCTTATCGGCGAATTGCTCGACATTTAAGCAAGAGTGATGCCACTATTAGACGATGTTGGCAGGAATAGGTAAACCATGGCCGCACACAGCGTCAAGAAGGAAGCGGTAGGCCTAGAGAAACGACAGAACGTGAAGACCGAGCAATTGTCAGAGTGGCGCGCCCTAAAACTCACAGCTCTAGATGCATCATTATCATCGATTGTACGTGCAACTAGCGCTTCAGTGACCGTAAAGACCATTTATAGACGGCTCAAAGAAAGGGGGCTGAGGCCACGGCACCCCTGCACCATCTACCATTGACCTCTGTACAACGTCAAGACCGTTTGCAGTGATGTCGTGCTAATTCGCACTGGAATACCAGTGACTGGAGTAGAGTAGTCTTTAGTGCTAAGTCCCACTTTGAGCCTCGATGACCAGCATAGGCGAGTCTGGAGACGCCCTGGACAGCGGTGTGATACCAACCCGTCTTCCGGCAGACAGACTGATAACCAGGAGTGATGATCTGGGGTGCCATTTCATTTCATAGTAGGACACCTTTGATTGCCATCCGTCGGAATTGTACAGCACAGCGGTACGTCGATGAAGTTCTAAGGCAAAATGTGTTGCCCTTCATGTCACGCCACCCTGGCTTACATTTCAGCAAGATAATGCCCGCCCCCATACTGCACATGTTTCTACTGCTTGCCTTAGTGCTTCCCGAACATTACCTTGGACAGCAAGGCCGCTGGATCTCTCTCCTAATGAGCACGTTTGGAGCATTATGGGCAAGGCTCTCCAACCAGCTCGGGATGTTGACGACGCGCCAGTTGGGCAGAGTTTGACTCGATATCCCTCAGGAGGACATCTGCAACCTCTATCAATCGATGCTAAGCCGAATAACTGCTTGCCAGAGGTGGACAAACGCGTTACTGACTTTTTCACTTTGTGAAGCTCTATCACTTCAATAAATCATCCAATTTTTCTCAAACTGTAATCATTTGTTTTTCTGTACAAGCACATCACTTCTACCGATTTTCGTCCCATTCGGGTGCACCAAATCTTCTTGGTGCGTCTTTTATTTTATTTATTTATTTATTTATTTATTTTTGTCTAAGGATGTATTTTATATTTGCCGATCATCATACATTCTGTTATCACAAACCAACTACTCTAGACATATAGAATTGTAATCAGTTCTCATTCCACGGAAATTAATACTATAATTTTGGTTTTTTTACGAAACCGATAATGGCACATTGTTTTGCCTTTGATTACATCTCTAAATCCTATACCAACTTTCTTTACAGCTACTTATAGTTTCAAATATATGTTTAGAATGCTTACCCTATTAAATTCCAATAACATTTTGATTATGATTTCATTTCTGAACTTCTGTTACAAAAAAAAAAAAAAAAAAAAAAAAAAAAATCTGAGGGTTTTTTTTTTTTTTTTTTGTTTGTTTGTTTGTTTGTTTCCGGTTTTTCATCTAACTAAGCCAACAGTATCTCCCATTCTTGAAGTAAGATGTTTTTTCATAAGATAACGATATGAGTAGATGCTTCCATAGAAAGTTTCTGAAATTTCTGCAAACTATCAGATTTCTTCGAAGTTCGTATTTCCTATTCTGTGATACCTATTTACTACCCTGCTAATTTTTAAAGAAATAATATAGCAAATCTTAAAAAAAGTATGGCAGCCACTATAGCGGTAATTCTTAAGATATGCTGTTTTTAAATAATTTGTCATTTTGCTGTTGAACTGTATGCGGCTTAAGTGCAAAGAAAGCGGTGCTTAATAAGAGAGCTAAAATGAAAAAAAAAAAAAAAAAAAAAAAGTCAGGTCAGCAGGAGTAAGTTTAAAAGCAGACTGGTTACCTACAATGCTCAGCCGGAGCATTATAAAACCTTAACAAACCCTATGGTGCGACTTCAAAATCTGAATCCTTTCATATTTTCTTTTTTCTCTTCTCTTTTTTTTTATTCTTTTTAATTTTTTACATTGTATATATATAAGTAGGTTTTTCAGAAATAAAAGTTATTCTAATTTCGCAAAGGTAACTGCCTCGGCCTATTGTTTTCTTCTCTGCTAAAATTTATTTACATGCTTGTTCTTTTCCTTTCGCTCATCATATACGGAAGATAGTTGCTGGTCGACTTTAGTTTTCATGATACGGTAAACCTTGGACAGAGATGAAACTGCGAAACACTATGGGAAATCGAAGACGCATTCAAAGAAAATTATGGAGAGTCTTTCGTGATCTGCGTCTGATGTAATCTATTACAGATCTGTGGAAACAGTCATAACAGCTAAATATTGTCAAAAATTCGAGAAATGCGTTAAGATTTCTTATGTTAGGCCAACCACAGACGTCTAGTCCAGATGCCCTATTATAACGCACTACACGTCTCAAGACTGATGCTTTAAAAATTAAACGACTGAGGTTACGAAACTTTCCTTCAACCAGCACACTCGCCGAATGCTTCTCAAATGAGTTTCCGATTTTTTTTATTTCAGGATCGGAACAATAAAATACTCAGCGACCTCGCCGTTTTTGAAAATGTCGAGCTTTTAATCAAAGCCAAAATTCCAGATTTTTGCTCTGCAGAAATAGTCGCATCCAAGACCCTGGTAATTTGTTAATAATATTTTTCTGTTAATTATAATATGGTTTATTTTTCTTCCCTGCGTTTTTTGACGTGGCCTCTGTTTACCCTGGTTTTAAGTTAATTGTGGAATTCGCCTATGGCATTTTCTTCGTCAACTGGGAGTTGACTGCAGGGAATTGTTTATTTGGAAAGTTTTGGTTTTAACATTTTCCAAATTCTTTGTTGTATTTATATAATTATTTGAAATTTATTAACAATGATTTTAATTTTTGGTCTTAGTGAAAAATTAGTTCCAAATTTCTTACTTTATGTCTTTGCTGATAATTTTTCAGCAGCTTACTGCGCAAAAATACTGGGCATGTTTATATTTTGTTTCTTAAAAAAATTGTTTTGTAATTGTGTATAATAAAATAATTATTTATTGACTAATGTAATATTGAGTGCAGAGTGTTTAAGCAAATCGGTTGCTAACTTTCAGAAGCGAAACGCGAACAGGGTGAGAATAAAGTTTATTATGCTTAGTGTAGCGGAAACTAAGGAATAAGAACGGAAACATATAGTCATCAAAGAAGGTGTTCGAAATTACGACCCCGGACTGTGATGCAAGAACCGTGCGTCATGCATCTTCCACGCGATTTTCCATTCGTGATGCAGATCTTCCATGCCTCGGAGCTATGAGGCTTGCTTGCATCACGGTCCGGGGTCGTAATTTCGAAAACCTTCTTTAATGACGATCATTGTCTGCTTATTCTTATTTGTTTGTTTCTGCTGTACATAACATAATAAAACATGCTTGTCACACTGTTCGTGTCCTTCTTTTTTTGTATTTTGTGTTGTCACCATAGCGCTAAGAAAACGTTTCCGACTATGTATTTCTATGTGATTTTCTATCATGTGTACTCTATCTCTTCTGAAAGTTTGTAACCGATTTTCTGAAACACCCCGTAAAAGAGTTCCTGGTGTTCTCAGCAAAACTGTTTTTTAATTTTAAAATTCTTGATCGTATTCAGCAAGTTTGCTTTCTACGTTTTAAAGAAGAATATGCTTAAATAATTTCCTTTTGCTAACTTTAAATCATTTTCGGCTTTGCGTATTGAAAGCTTGTGTTCTGATTTTTAAATTCTTGATCATTTTAGCGAGTTTGTTTTTCTATTTTTTTAAACTTTCATTACTTTTAGCAAGTTTGCTCCGTTCATTTTTACATCCTTGAGTACATTTAGCAAATTTGCATTTATGTTTTTAATATGTTAGTGTTCCTAGCAAAACTAATTAAATGGTTTGTAGAAACATTGGGTATTTTTTTTTTTTTTTTTTTTTTTGGAATCAGGCAAGATGAAAAGTGAGCAACGCCTTCGCCGGGAATCGAACCACGGAGCTCTGAAATACTCGCCTAGCATGTAGACCACTACACCACGAAGGCACGCTAAGAAGGCGGGAGAAATACCTTATAGGTTGAATGTTTAAGTACGTTATTGAAAGAAACGTAAGATCTTTAATTTCTCTTCCGCGCGTGTTGTAACAAATTCTCAGTGTTGTCTCTTGGCAATGTGTTGAGATCTTTTATTTGTCTGTTAAATTTAACCGACATATTAATGACTAGACGATTATTATAACGACTAAACATATTAACAAACTAAACAATTTAAAATCCATAAAGGCACTTTTTTAACAATTAAAATCGTCATTTTGGTTTTTAATAATAGAGTTGTCTTAGTTTTTATTTATCAAATACCTGGCCAATGACCATCAGGTTATTAGGCAACCAGCTCTTCAATACTTCTTAACGATACACTCCAAACTCAAGTGCAGAGCGCACGTCCGGATGAGCAGCGTCCATTACTTTCCAGAATCACACAAAGCACATAAAGGTGAGGAACACAGATTAAAACAAAACGAGTCATAATTTAAAATACGTTTAATTTATGACATTGTAAACACCTTGTTTCCGACTCCTTTAAAAGTAACCAGCATTTTTGAGATCGAAATGAATATCACCTCTCTAAGCCGACCTTTTAGACCTCAGAAGACCAGAATCATGTGCTATCATAGATGTCGTTTTATATTAGGTTCATTACAGACTCAGCTGATATTTTTACGCGCATTTGC
The DNA here is from genome assembly GCF_044657685.1 of Stegodyphus dumicola. NCBI lineage: Eukaryota > Metazoa > Arthropoda > Arachnida > Araneae > Eresidae > Stegodyphus > Stegodyphus dumicola. The sequence continues at coordinate 109,143,792 of NC_140775.1, read as the reverse complement.
CGAATTAAAGAAATTTTTAATGCTATATATTTACGTTTCACTGATCAGGATTTCTTTATCCTTTTTACATTTTGTTAATAAGAATGCAAAGATTTCGGATGTAAAAATTTATTATCTTTTTTCATTTCTATTGAAGGATGCTGGCACGGATTTTCATAACCAAAACTAATATTTCAACAACATTAGTTGCAAATGACAATCGGATATATTAACTACAGTCTAGCTAGCTATCAGAGCTTCCGCCTTTCCCGAAAGACAAACCATCAATCATTTCTTCATGAATAAGGAAAAACGCAGACTCAACTTCTCAGCTGTCAATTACTCACTCCTCTGACGTTAAATCGACAAGCTTCGCAGCTTTTGCCAAACTAATCGGGAAGCTATCTCGTCCGATAATACTGCCCAGCAATCAGCTGTAGCTGTGTGAGTCCTAATGCGAGCTACTTTCCTCGATAAGAAGAGGGTAAAGAGTGTAAATATTTAGCGAACGATTGTTTCCTTAAGAGTGATAGTCTAGCGATAAATCCTCATAATGGTTGCCTTTTCAGCATCAAGGGAAATTGCTCTTTAATTACACAAGAAAGCTGTGGCAAGTTAGCTGTGACGACAACAGGATGGATATGAGCAAAGAGCAAAACTGGTTTTAATTCCCATACTTTTATAAAGAGAGGGACTGAAATTCGATTATTGCTGTTATGTACTTAAACAAAATTTCTGGGGGCCATAACACGTGGCTATCGAAACATTTTACCTATGTTATAGTCACCAATTCATCATATAAATTTAATGCATTTTAAATTACATCTTTTAGGTGCACAATAAAAATGAATTAAAAAATTTAAATTATTAAGAAATACCCTTATTAATCCCTTAAATCACTCGGTTCATTAATCAGTTATAAACTGATAAAATCTGAAAGGTATTAATTCAGAAATCAAACAACAAAAATCAGCGTTATATGTTGTTTGATTTCTGAATTAGTATTTATTCGGCGTGTTATTGTGTCTTAATTCTGAAAGGTATATTAAAAATCTTATATTTTATTGAATAACAATATAACACTGAGAAATGACTATGCGCCAGGGTGCATGGGAGATCAATTTACACGCAATGACATCATTTTCATAGGTATGTGGATGATAAATACATAATAAAATTGGGTAACGTAATGCAATATAAAGAAAAGGTCAAATTATTTTGAAAAGATACCGCGAAAAAAATTTCTAGCGTAAAATTCTTCTTCTCCTCTTTAATTTTTTTTTTTTTTTTCTTTTGTCAAATTTATACTACTTAATCTAAACTCGGTAAACCTTCTTCGCGATAATTTTTTCAAGGTGACCGCGTCTTGAAAACATTAATTTTATTAATACTTTCTTTAAAAAGAAACTTTCCTGTACTTCTATCTTCTATTTGCTCCTCCAGAATATTTAAATGAAGTAGGTTTTTAAACAGCAGCAATAATCTAAATTTATAATAGAAGAGAAACTGTGTCGGGGCGCCATAGTGAAACTCCTTTATTAAGTTACAGTCGAAAACATCACGGCAAAAATTTTACGAACGAAAGCGTCGCGAAGAAAGCAACGCCAGGCGAAAACATCGTAGTACAAAACATCGTGGGAGAAAACATCGCAGTTCTAAAACATCGTAGTGCAAAACATTGCCATTGAAGATAAGCTATTCAAGAATTTCCGAGTTTAAGATTATCATCGTCGAAAATATCGTGGTAAAAAATGAAGCACCTATAAATCATCACGGGATGATAACATCCTAGGACGATAAAATAATAGTCATGCCTTTTTCAAGCTTTAGAAGTTGTAAATGCATATTTCCGTAATGACCTGTGAGCGAAGAAGGAATGAAGAATATTTTTGCTTTTATATTTTTAAATTAAATAATAAATTTTTGCTGAAAAATTAAACAGAAAATTAAGCATTCAGATACTAAAAATGAGTAGAAAACTAATGCTACTTATAGTAATTAACATAATTTTATAATTTGATAGTTAATTAAATACTTTTAATAGAAATCACCACATGCAGTTAGTGAACATCATTTTTCTAATCTTTTTTAGACTATATTTTGCATGAAAAATTACCAATAAAACTTTATAAAAGATATAAATTAATTAATATGTTTTCTCCTTGCTTTGTTTTCTCCCACGATGTTTTTTATAATGACATTTTCGACTTGCGTTGTTTTCGTTCACGATGTATTTTCTGCTATGTTTCGGAGGACACCCTTTATAATGCATGCCGCCATTAAGAGTTGTTGCTGTAAGCTCGTAAATTTGCCTCTAGCTGAAATTAATTTAGTCGTCATAAAGCAGCGGAGATTGTTTGTTAGGCTTTAAATTTAAAATTGTAAATAATTTGAATAACTGTTCTTCGTTCAACTGCAAGAACCGGAAGTTAATTTTGTTAATTGTTTTAGTGTGTAACTTAGTGCTGAAGTTCAGCTGAACACTCTAGGCTATTTTACATTATTTTTCTTATTTAGTGTTTTGATAGTGAAAGGTTAAGGCGGCATTAAATTCATCCGACAGTTTAAAAGGTTCGAATACTGCTTTTGTTATTAGAAATGCTAGAACACGAGTAAGCCAAACTGAGTTTAACGTTATACATTGAGAGTGCCCAGCATTTCTAAAAACATAAATAAACATCGGTGCTAAAACATCATCTCCATAAGATGGCATCTTAAAAGAAGACTAAAATAATCTGAAACAGTGGGTAATCTTATTTTCGTAGTAATAGAGAGGGTTCACTGTATGTTACCTAGATTTTACTAACTCCACCCATTTTAATAAAGCCAAGGAAATAAATTCAGTTGTTCCAAGAAATTTCTTTTTTTCTTTGGAATGATAGCATATAACAATAAAATTTCTTTAAATAAACAAGTCATTAATCATGGTTGAATAAGACAAATGACAGAACGTTCGGTTTACAGAAATATTCTGGCTCCGTCTCGCCGCTGAAGAGCTATACATACAAAAGATGTCGACGTTTGCGATCAAAGAACAATCATCACAATAACAGTTCATAGGAAAAAGAGCCGGCAGTAGAAGTCCCACAGTACTGATGGCCCACATAAGAAATGCCCACACGAAGGAAAGTCCATACTGACCAAAAAAAAACAACAGTGATAAAAGCCGTCATGGGATAAAAGCCAGTCATGCGCGAGAAAATAGTTTTGAAATTATTTTTAGTTTTCTGCAAAGCAATTTTTGTTTTAAAATTTCGTCCTATTTTGTACGTTTCTTAACAGAAACAACGCCCTAAAATTTTAAGTTTTATTTCAATTTTGTAGGTTTACACCTATATGTGATGATAATTCGGTTTGTTGTAAACAATTTGATATTAGGTGAGTGCTTTACTGAAAAAGACACCAGTTAATTTGTAAGTCGCGAGTGGACTGAAGTCAGATCACTGAAATACCAATTGTACAGTAAGGAACGTTTGAAGAATTACAAAATCACTTGATAATTCAAACGTAATCTTTATTACTTGTTGATTAATCAATGGCATGGTACAGTAAAATGGGGATAATCTGCTATACACAATTTTGATTATGACGCATTGCATTTTTAATAATGGAAAAAAGCAAAGCAAGAAACTTCCTTTAGCTATACACAATTTTGATTATGACGCATTGCATTTTTAATAATGGAAAAAAGCAAAGCAAGAAACTTCCTTTAGCTATACACAATTTTGATTATGACGCATTGCATTTTTAATAATGGAAAAAAGCAAAGCAAGAAACTTCCTTTAGCTATACACAATTTTGATTATGACGCATTGCATTTTTAATAATGGAAAAAAGCAAAGCAAGAAACTTCCTTTAGCTATACACAATTTTGATTATGACGCATTGCATTTTTAATAATGGAAAAAAGCAAAGCAAGAAACTTCCTTTAGCTATACACAATTTTGATTATGACGCATTGCATTTTTAATAATGGAAAAAAGCAAAGCAAGAAACTTCCTTTAGCTATACACAATTTTGATTATGACGCATTGCATTTTTAATAATGGAAAAAAGCAAAGCAAGAAACTTCCTTTAGCTAGCAAAGCAAGCGTAAGCAAGAAAAGAGCGTGAGCGACTTACGCGACTTCCCGTGTAACGGTGCCCGTACACACGGGTATCTGGGCTGAAAGCCCTACCCCATTTAGAATAATTATAAACTTTGCGATTTATTTCTCAAAATAACCTGAAAAATTCACGATAACCTTTTTTAAAGATTTTTAAGTGGATTTAAATAGCAAAAATATTCTAGTTATGCGAAACTTAGAGAGTGATCAATAGTGGCACTTGCATTTATAATCTCATTTGTAAGCTGATATTTTTACGCGCATTTGCCGAATTAAAGAAGACCAGCGCTCTGTTTTAATCCTACACAGCGCTCTGATGCAATGTCGTTACTATAGGGAAATTGAAGATGCCTTGAAGGGTGTGTGCTTTAACTGAAAATAAGAATTTAAAGATCTGTTATCACTTTGTTCTACTTAAGTTTAATTCAATTTCCATCATATTTTTATAGCTCACATATTCCCCTCCTTCAAGGAGAAAAAGGCTGGGCGATAGCAAAGCCTTTCGAGATCAAATCATTAGAACGAAAACAGCAGAAGGAAAATTTTGTGAAATATTTAAAAATTTTCAATGAGAAAACAAATAAACGGCCTCAAGAAGTAATTTAGAAGTGGTAGAACAAAATAGCGTTCTGTAAATTAAATTTTGAATTGAATTTGAAAGTATTTAAAATATAAATGTGTAAAGTTCTTGAGATGGCTGGGCATTTCTCCAGACCGGATCCCCAGACCTCAAGAATGGTCTTGGAGTAGGATATCTTTGATAATTAAAATAGGAAAAGAGGATTTTTTCTAGGAACAGATACTGGCACTTTACTGACACTTTGTTGCTCTTCACGGAATCCTAAAGCTGGGAATAATTTTCGTGCTAGCGTCATCCAATTTTGAAGGGAAGTTATGTTTTGAATAGATAACAACATACGGTACCTTGAATGAGCGCCTCAATTAGAATTTGATCACTTAATTTCAACGCAGACCTTAATTTTAGTTTCCGTCTTTATCTTATTTATGTCTCTAAATATATCGTAAGTGATTGAAATAAAATTATCAAAGTTAACATTTTGAGAACTGTAAAAATAGGTTAGAAATTTATCTTTTAATAGATTCCAACTATTTATATCGATATACTCGTGAATATAGAATGTTATGCTTCGCCTTTCAAAAAATTCGGAAATAAGGCTTTATTTGTTTCAGAAAGTTTTTTGCAAACTACAGTGTTTCTGAAAGATTATTAAATATCTATCGACGGGATTGTCTTTGTTCCATCAAAGACCGGAGTTGTAAACTTATATTTATCCATAGAAACAATTTCAGATTGTTGAAGGGCCATTTTGGACTGAAATTTTGTTTACATTTAGAATTATCTTCAAATTAATAAATTCTTTACTTACAAATACAATTCTTTACAACTTAAAATACATTAAAGCATTATAAATGAATTATAAAATACTTAAATTACTGACTTATAAAATTAGAATATTATTATCAATAAATCACAAAACACTTAAAGTTACTTCACAGAAATGCAAAAACTTTAAGTACATTGCTAGCAGAAACCTTATTAAAATAGCTAGTTTTTTTCCTTTCATTAGTGATAATTCTACGAACTTCTTGATGTTAACTGATCTTTTTGATGCTGAAGAGAAAAAGCACAAAATGTTTTGAATCATTTTTGAAAGAGATGAAGACTTTCGATGATCACGCTGAAATCAACGCATTTTATAACGCACTAAAAACTAAAACGAGCCCATTGATGATTTTTGAACTTGTAAAATGAAACTAGAATCGCTCTTCAACTCATTTCCAGGATAACACATAAAACGCAGGGGTAGAACACACTGTCAATTCAAAAGTACAAACATTTTCGCGCGCTCAGTACTAGGGATGTAATAACCTTAAACCACTCTCGATCGCTGCATGACTGCTGTTGCTTCTGATTGACTTGCAATTGATTTCTTTTTGAAACTCTTATTGCGCTGAACTTTTAGTAGATAGAAGTACTTTTGCTTTATGCGTCGAATTTCAGTAGATAATGGCATTTCTATTTAACACAGGAATTTCAAATTCCACACACAGGAAATTCATATCTACTCTAAGAGATGTGATAATTTTTGTTGGTACATCGATATAATAACTTTAAAACCAATCACTCTTTCTCCACATAGCCCTCCTACTAGTTAAGTCTCACTTACGCTCTGATAGTTATTCTACGTTAACGAAATATAATTCCGTATATAAATCTGTGGGGCGCATTTAGAACCAGTAATGTTCTACCAATTAAGATAGGTGCTAAGAAATTCATCATCTATAATAAATGATGTTTAACGACCAAGCTGGTCGTGCTTCTTCCAAAATTCCATCTGATTATCCACTACACCACAACTTCCAGTCCACTACGCAGCACAGACGTTTTCTCTGTCATGACTAAAAATCCATATTTAGAGTATACTTAAGGGAACAATAGGAGTGTATTATCACTGCTTGTATTCTCCCTAAGTAGAGGATGCAAGGAGTAATACACATAATACGGTTCTCGGTTCGGAACACAGCAAAATATAGTATCCTCTTTTTAAAAATCTGGCATTTTGGTAAGACTGCAAAACGTAGTTTAGAGTTTTTCCTCTTCTCACTTCCGTACTTAACAAATTTTGAACGGAAAAACTCTGGGAAGAAGGAAAGAGGTATATTGAAAAGGCGACAAATTGAGGAAAAGTCAAATTTGGGAATAATTTGCCACAAGGACGGTTTAGAGTTTTCACCAGGTTAAAAAAGTTATGTCCGCGTTACAAATGGTTTTAAAGGTTTGAAAAAATTTCAATAAATAATTTGGATAATAAAAATGAAATAATTTCGAATAGCAACAGGTGTTTACTATTTCTCACAGTTAATTTAAATTCGTTTACTGAGTGGAAAGGTCTGAGCCTAGTAGAGTAAAAATTGAGTTCTTTTTAGTAAGGGAATTTGGTTTATCTATTTGAAAAGTAACTTCAGAATAATGTTTTAAAATCCTTTAAGGGCCTGAAAAGGAGGAAAGAGTTTTCTGGTGTTAGGATATTGAATTTCCTCACACATTACTAAATCACCAGGTTTAAAATTATTGCTTTAAAATGGGTGCCATGTTTTTCTTTATTTACATCATGGTAAGTATCAGACCTTTTCTCAGCAATTTTCTTCAGCTTCTTCGATTGGTGAATGATCTTGAATTTCGGTTAATGGATCAGAAATTTATAGAGTTACGTATTTTTAGGTAACATAAATTAACGAGCTCTCAAATAAGACTGAAGGAGGAAGGAATTATCCTGTCTTACACAACAGAATAGGGAGAATCCTTTGTTCAAACAACATATAGTTAAATAGATGATCCCACCTTGGGCATACATAAAGCCAACACATCTGGCTTAACTCAAACAAGTAATGCTGAGCTTAAAATAAAATGTAATTAAACTAGCCTAATGGCTTACAGCAATATTTAACGCGAAGGAAGGCTCTGACTCGTAAAAGCCGGCGAAAACAAGCTCTATCTAGAAGTACTCAAGCCACAGAATCAAATTGCTAGTAATTTAAAGTAACAAGGTGGGCTTCAAGCAGGAATAACACGCTCTAAAATCACTTTCTGAAACCTTCGCTTAAACAGCACTTCTTTCTACCTTAATTTGAATACACGCGCGGTATCTGATTAGCATTCTGGCAGGAAAGTGAAAATGAAATGAAAACAAAGTTGCTTAAAATTAACTATTGGTCAAATTAAATAAATTCTCATAAGATAAATTTCCATTTATAAAATAAGATGGTGAGGATACTGTTACAAAATATAGTGCATTATTGTACTAATTGTGAACTATAATATGTCACCACCAGGATTTGGCTATTAGGTCCCCTCATCCCCAGTCGCCTTTAAAAGAGGGGAGTGTATAAAGTATTTTTTCTTTCCTTTCGACATGCCTTTGTGGTGTAACTGGAAGCACACTTGACGCATATTCCGGAAATCTGGAGTTCTAGTGCCGGCTAGGGCACTGCGCATTTTTCATGTCCTGCATCAAAAACCCTAATGACTCTATGATATGAGGTATCTTTTTAAAGTACATTTATCAGAGGGGCCCTAATTTTTACATACTTTGGAATCAATTTATCATATACATTAATGCATCGAAGAAATCTTTGTAATTCTTTAACCTTTTTAGAGGGTTATAATTTTTTAATAATTTTAAAATTCGCATTGCTGTGTTGATATTTTCCTACTTGAACTTCATTTCTTAGAAAATTAATTTTTTCTTTAGCAAAGTGGAACTTAATATTGTGGCGCTTTGCTAAAGAATATTTTAATTTTATAATTTTCTTTTACACTTATATCAAGTATTATTTTAAGATATTATAAATGTTCTTCAAAATTTTGGGAAAATACTGTGATGGCACCAAAATAATTTAGAGTTAAGTGAATCTAATATTTATTTAAACTTTGTCTAAGAGCTCTTTGAAAAACAGTTGGGGAATTTTTCCAACTAAAAGGTAATAAAGACCAAAATTGGTTGCAAATGCAGAATTTTCAGTTTTCATTTAACTTTATGTGCCAATGAACAGATATTAATCTGTTATAGAAAACACTTTTGCATTCGCTAATTGGTCTAGTAATGCATCTATTCTAGGTATGGGTTCGGAAACTGTTAGTAATTAACTCGGTTAGTAATTTGCTTAAGTTTCCTACAATCAATATATAATTTAGTTTTTGCATTTTCATCTTTTATAAGCTAAATTTATAGGGGGCAGCGTATAGGCTAAATGTTGGTTTTATGATACTTGCATGCATTATTTCTTCAATTTTTTTACTTCCTTGTACGAAGCAAAAAGGAAGTATTGTAATCGCGAAAAGTCTCAGGCATCATATTTCAAAGCAAATATATATTTTCACCGCTATCGAATCCAATTTAAAGATGTTTTTGCATGACATCTGTACGGAAGGACAGGATAAAGGACTCTTTTGCCACAAAAATTGTAAAACTGATTTTAAAATGAATTCTGAAGAGAATTTTTCGTGGCGTCTGTGCGTACGTACGTATGTATCTCGCATAACTCAAAAACGAGTAGCCTCAGAACGTTGAAATTTTGTATATAGGACTGCTATAATATGTAGATGTGCACCTCGTATTTTGGTTGCAATCGGCAGCTCCAAAATTATATATATATATATATATATATATATATATATATATATATCCACTCTCTTACTCGGCTCAGTGATCTCAGTTTCTTTATTCTTATATGTTTGTACATTGGGCCTTTTTTGCTTTAAAAATGATTGAATTATGTTGTTCTTATCTTCCAGTTAAGGTTTTTATGCCTTTAGTAAATCTGTCTGCAAAAGTTTTAGAATTATCAACAATTTAAAAGTTGTTTAAGTGCCGCTAAGCCTAATAATTTTTTCCATGTCGGCCATTGCTTGTTTACATTTACATTGCTTGTTTACATTTGAAACAGCAGAATAGTAGATTTGTTGCCAATCTAGAGAAAGTAAGCTTTGCAATAACAAAGGTAACGCCTTCTTTTATTATTGCGAATTAAATCATTCTTAATCCATTCTGGAATTTATTCGAGGGAGTAAGTGTTTAAGATTTACTTCATAGTTTTCAATACAGACATCTTGAGTTTTAATGTGTTTTTGCTTTGTCGCGAAGTGAGAACTGAAATAATTGAATGAGAAATACTGAATCGTCTGTGAAAAACTGTTTCTTTTTTTGTTTTATTTGCTTAATTCCTTTTGTACATCGTTTTAGATTTATTAGAGTATTTGAATAAAGCATGTGGCAACGATTAGATAATTCTTTAAATGATATAAATTTTGTGCATTCTGAGTTAAAAAAATGGTGCATTCTGAGTTATAAAATCATTCTGAGTTATAATATGTCATTCTGAATTATAATATGAACTTCATATGAACGCGGTTTGAATTCTGAGTTATAATAATACTATGCGTTGGTTATAATAATCTTCTAATTTTTATAATTTGAGCATTGTCATTCACGATCGCTTTTTGGATTATTGCATTTGATGTTCGTGTCTTGCTGATACTGAAAGGATGCCTGGCGGTTTGGATTCTTCTGGATGGTAAGTTTTTCTTTGATATTCAGGATGCCGGCACCTAACTTGAGTTAGGGCTAGGCTACTGATTTCAAAGGAGTTATGGAGAACGCTCTACCTGTTATTGATGATGCATTTATTGAAAGCACTTTTAGTCGGTTAAGTGGTAGCGGTAATGATGATCAAGTTATCGCTTTTAAGCAAATACTTGAAAATGAGCACTCTAAATTGATGTCACAACCTGAAAAGGATGATAAAACGAATGATAGGATTAAATTTCTTGAAAATGTATTACTAAAAATAAATACACAACTAGCGAAAGGAATAATGGAAAAGTTAAGCGTAAGCTCAACCAAACCAAAAACGACAGTTACTAGAATTTCTAGCATTAAAAAACAAAAGAAAACGTCGTCACAGACGCTGAAGGTTTTACTACCCCGCATAAGCGTACTAGATCTGACTCTGAATATGAGGCCCCGGTCCAAAAAAATAAATACGAAAAGATAAATCCTGATGATCAAATGGAGCAAGATAGTGAAAACGCAAATTATTTTGTCGAACCCAAAAACAACTGCAGAGCATGTTCCTCGAACTGTACTTGATGGTTTTAACTCCAACTGGGGCAAACTTAAAGAAGAGATAGAGGCTTTATGCATCAAAGTCAAAGGTAATCTAACTGGAGACACTCTCAAGATTAAAGTTTCTGATTCCGAAGACTACAGAGTAGTCACTAAAATATTAAAGGATAGGGACATCCCCTTTCACACATCTCAAATTCAATTGCAAAAGCCTATAAAGGCACTTATAAGAAAACTCCCACGAAATACTAATACTGAATTAGTTATAAAAGAAATCAAGTATCAAGGAATTCCTATTGAAAAAATTAGGCAGCTTAAAAGCTTTAAAGATGGTAGTGTGACCTCTTTCCCGCTTTTTGTAGCTGAATGTAAGAGGAATGTAGAAGGTAAAAAGATCTATCAAATCAAGACCCTAAGAGGACTAGATGTTCGCATAGAAACGTATAAATCGCGACCATGGCCCGTGCAGTGCCATAAGTGTCAGCGCTCTGAACACACACGGCCCCTGTGTCATTATAAAGCGTGCTGTCTGAAATGCGCCAAATATCATGAAACTCATACTTGTAAGCTAACTAGAGAGCAAAAAACAGCTATCTGCTTCCTTTGCGGAGGTCCCTACGTCTCACCGTACAAAGGTTGTTCGCATCACCCTGAAAACATTAAAAAAAAGCATAGAAAATCATAAGAAACTAAAAGCAGCTAAAGCAAGAAAATTTGAACTAAAGGATGATGAATTTCCTGCACTTCCTAGTGCTAACCCTAAAGTTAAGCCTTCGGCTTGCGAAAAGCCTATTGAAGACCAGCCCACCTTTTTTGATTGGTTCAAAACACAGGTGAAAAAAGCGAAAGACTTATTCAATGAATTTAAAAATACTAAAAATATATTAGCAAAACTTGAAGATGGCATGAAAGCCTTTGAATACTTTACTAATCTTGATTATGAATTTTAGTTCAAATCAAAATATTAATACTGTGATTGCGGCCAAAGCCAGCGTTTTGAAAGTTTGCTGTTTCAATGCTAGAGGCATTAAAAATCAATTCCACGAAATCGAAGATTTTTTAAATAAAAGTCAGATTGACATAAATAATACTAATTAACGAGACCCACCTTAAAGGGAATGGCAAAATAAAACTTCCAGGTTTTTCTATTGCCAGAAATGACAGAACGCATAACAGAGGTGGAGGAACCGCGATTTTGATCAAAAATAATTTAAAACACTCTGTTATTCACCTCTCTGCTAGTAGCCATATTGAAAATACTGCCATGCTTGTTTATAGTACTACGAATGAAGTCATGAAATCTGTTCGAATGAATGAAATCTGTTCATTGTTGTGTATCTCCCTCCGAACAGAATTCTCCTAAATTTCGATCTTGACATACTTTCTTCTACAAATTATCCTACGATAATTGCGGGAGATTTAAACTCAAAATACCATAGTTGGAATACTAGGACGGACAATGCAAATGACCGGAATCTGAATAACTATCTGCTAAGTAATGATATTAGGCTTGTTGCCCCTCACACTTTTACCCGCCTGCATCATAACGGCACAGGTGAAATTCTAGATATTCTGCTACTCAAAAATATAAGTACTACTCCTCTGCTGGAAGTTCACGAGGATTTGATGTCTATGTAGATTTGATATAACCATTTCCCGATAAGCTTTGATTTTTACGGAGTTTACTCGCCCCTAAAGAAAATTTCTAACAAAGTTAACTACAGCAAATTCACTGACCAGCTTAAAGACTATCTCTGTAATTGTAGTTTAAATCACTGTGGTGATATTGAAAATCAAGTCTACTTACTTACGCATAAAATGCAAATTGCTATTAAGAATGCCTCTTCACTTAGAAATTCTGTAAATAATCTTGCATTCCCGACTAGAATAAAAGAGTTAATTAAAAGAAGAAACCGAGCCAGGAAACACTTAAATTACCTAAATAGGAAAATGAAAAACGATATCCAAGAATTCAGCTCTGATAAATGGGTAATACTTATTTGAAAATATGGTTTTACAACCGAACTCAGTCTGGAGGATTGCCCGGTCTCTAAGAGCAAGCAGGACCAATTCCGTCTCTCCTATTAATCACATGGGTGTCACGCACCACTCAGAAGCTGAGACTGCAAACTTAATGGCTGAAGAGCAAGGAAAAGTTTTCAAGCCACACCCTGAAGAAAACACCGAGCTTGAAGAAGAAATTCAGTACTCGGTTCAATCTCTAAAAGGCAGCACCCTCTCTAATTTTATTGAACTCACCTCTCCCAGAGAATTAAGGCAAATTATTAAACAACTTAAAGTCCGAAAAACAAAAGGCTTTGCTGAAATTAGTAATGACGCTCTCAAAGCTCTTCCTAGAAAATGCATTGTTCTGCTCACAAAAATTTTTAATGCTTGCATAAAATTGAGAAATTTTCCGCAACTATGGAAACATAGTATAATTATCACCATCGCAAAAACAACCGGGAAAAGATCCTAAATTGGTCACCAGCTACCGTCCTATTAGCCTGCTCCCTGCTTTGGGGAAAGTTTTTGAAATAATTCTCAAAATTAGACTGAGAAATCACCTTGAAAGGCTTAATCTCATCGATAGCTCACAATTCGGCTTTAGAAGTGGCCATTCAACCACTCATCAAGTTCTGAACCTTGTTGAATATGTTGCAAATAATTTTCAGAAAATGAAAGCAGTCGTTGCGTGCTTCCTCGATTTCGAAAAAGCATTCGATCGAGTATGGCACGCAGGACTAATCCACAAACTTAGCAACTTTCTGCCTCGAGTCAGTTTCACCCAGCTCCTTATTTCATATCTTAAACGCAGGACTTTTCAAGTCAAGTGTGGAGATGCTATTTCTCGCAAGAAAATAATTTATAGTAGAGTCCCACAGGGAGCGGTTCTCGCCCCCTGTCTTTTCAACATCTATATTAACGACTTACCAAGCCCTTTTGGCTGTAAAATTTTGAAATATGCACACGACACGGTCGTCCTCACGGATTTACTTAGCCCATTACTCGCCATGGACTAACTGCAGTTAAAAGTTAACATCGTTAATAAATGGTGTGAGGATTGGAAGATAAATTTAAACTCAAGCAAAAGTTGTGTTGTTCTTTTTAGACGATACAGAAAAAGTGTAATTATCAATAATGAGATCAAAATTAAGAATGAAGTTGTTCCGCGTGAAAGCTCTTACAAATATTTAGGAGTTATTATTGATAACCGGCTCACCTTCGCCTATCATGTGAAAGCAGTGGCAGATAAAGCACATGCGGCTTTTTGTGCACTTTACAGCCTAATAGGCAAGAACTCTAAATTGTCACTCAAAATCAAAAGAAATCTCTATATCGCCTTACTAACCTATCACATTGGGCGTATCTGCGAATAATTTTTTAACGTGTCTTCTTGTAATGTGTCTTTTGAGTGATTGCAAATTCTACAAAATTTTATGAACATTGTGTTTTTGACCAAAGACAATTGTGTATGAATGCAAATTCTTCTAATTTTTATGAACTTCGTGTTTTTGACCAAAGTCTGATTGAACTTTGACGTTTCAGTGCATGTTAAGGACATTACTGATTAACTGAACGCAGACTTAAACTGTTTTCCTATCTTGTGATAAAATGCTCTCAAATTCAGAATGCTTCTCCTTAAATAACTTAATAACTAACTTAAAATTAATATTTAGCAGAGACTGAATGCGATTCTGGCACTAGGTGAAAGATTGCTTTACAACCTAACATCTATGGAAACTTTTGCTTCCCCACGACCAGATTACTCCAAACCTTACAGTTTTTGAATGCATTCTACGCCTCTGATTAGATGTACCGATAGTACATCTTCTTTTTGATACAAACGTGAAAGGCCTAAGGCATACTTGATCTATTGGTGATAACTCACAGTAGTTGGTACCAAATGCGAGTGAAGGTAAAGGTAGAGATTATAATATGGACGAAATATAACTCTGTTAAGTGAACCTAGCGCCAGAAATATAGTGAATTTTAAAGAGTGCTTTTATTCTCTTGTAGTTTATGCGCTATCAACGAACCTAGCGCCAGAAATATAGTGAATTTTAAAGAGTGCTTTTATTCTCTTGTAGTTTATGCGCTATCAACGAAGTAGATATAATTCAATCCAATAAGTTTGAATGAAATGCAAGAAAAATGGGTATAATTTAATATTCCGTACAAGGAAGTCATGTGGTGCACTCATCAGATTTTTTAATTTCATTATTGTCTTTAGTGGATGCCCTATATTGCCTATTAGCTACAGAGAGTTCTGAAGTCGATATTGCTTTTAGAGGTTCAATATTAACACCACCCACATGTTATGAATAGATAGTGCCCACCGTTATGTGGTGCTCCAAGCGCCCTCTTTCGGGATGTCGGACTTATTCGATAACTTTACGTGGAAGAACAAAGGTGTTAAGCCTAACAATACCGAAGGCGCGCGCCTAATAATTATGATTGTAAAGTATACTGTATTATAAGGAAGTAAAGTCTGTATGTGTGTTAATAACAAGTGGAATCATCACTTTCCTCTAGGTTTTTATACTCAAACAGTAATCTAACGAATGGCAATGTAGGTGGTTACCACACCACATCATATTTACTTTTTGCCAATATACCACTATAATTTTTTGATAACTCTTTCAACTGGTCATTTACACAAGAATTTTCACACTAATTATTTTCACCATTATTGAAACCATCTTTTTCAATATTTTCACGTAAATATAGGAAATTACTCCTTAAAGGTTTACTTCGACACACATATTTGCTTGTATTTCTCTTGAATTGATACACCTCATAATCAGTGAAATTCAGTAGCAATTTAAAAAATTAAACGCAAGATAAAGACAACAATAAGGACAATTTACAACGTAAAATATCACATTTCTACGCACTCTTCTAATTTTGCATGATAATTTAATAAGTTTAGTCACAGGAAGATCTCATGAAGTCAATAGTTTCCTTGTAGCTTCATTTTTCGTGAGTTTCAAAATTACTAAAAAAATTTAAAGCATCCTCAGAAATTACGTTCACCTGACTGTCTCTATCTATTAACAGTAGGAAAGTTATTACGCCCTACCTTAACACTTAACTCAAAATATTGTCATTTTTTAGGTAAAGTTTGATTTTAACAAGATGGAGGTGAATTATAGTTTAATGTTGGATATTGTGGTGGCTGAACATTTCTCCAGAACGGAGTTTGAGGCACATAAGATCTAGAATAGCCCTGGAGGATTATATCTTGGATAGTTTTAAGATATGGATGAAGGTCCTGTCTAGGAACAGTAAATATGGGTACATTACTGGTGATTTCTGGTTCTTGAGGTGAATTTAAAGTTGGAATCAACTTTCTTGAGAGGTAAATCCAATTCTGAAGCAAGCTTATATTTTGAACTGAGTAATATACGATACTGCTTTGGCAAACCTTGTGCTAATTAGAATTTTATCCTTTAAATGTAATTCAGAACCTAATTTTTTAATTTACAGAAAAAACTTAACAATATTTTTAACTTTGTCGTACATAACTGAAACAAAGTGATCAAAAGTAGCATTTTCTGAACTACAAATGTAAGTTAAAATATATTCCAATCATTAATTTCAACACATTCGCAGATATAAAATGGCAAGGACTCGCCTTTTAATACAGTAATTTCGAAAACAGTAGTAATTTTGAAGGCGAAATGTAACAAGTTCGCACGAGTTTCAAGAAGCACAACTTTCATTTTTGACGGGGGGGGGACTGACGATGCATCCGATGATATTTAACATATGAGTATCACGACGACGTTGAAAATCGGAAGCCAAAATAATTTTGCGCCGCACTTTTGATTGACCTTGAAATCGGTGCTTATATATAACCTCTTGAAACCGATTGCTTATGGAACACTTTTTCTTTCATTCATCAAGTGAGTGCGTTGTAATGTCATTATTTTATTTTACTCGCTTTAATTGTTTTTATTTTGCAGATCCACTGAAGTTTGAGGCAGCGGTTTACGTCTTAAAAACTTGTTTTAAAGAAATTCAAAACCTGGATTACACAAATTGGACTGTGTTAAAATTAAGACTACATAATTTATTTTAGACATTATATAATATTGTGTTGTAATATTTCCAAATTGCATTTTTATGTGTCGTTTTGTATGCTAAGATATTAACAAAGAACAAAAGTTCATTAACAAAGTGATTGGCCATAGTGAAACCTAAAGGAAAGAAATTCATTTTTCTTCTAATGCAAAAAAATCACATATCGTATATAATGTACAAATTTTATCCTCATTTGCTAATGCTCTAATGATTCTTCTAAAAGAGCTTTTCTATCGCCAGGCCTTTTTCTTTTTGAAGGGGAATTCGTAATTTAGCAATAGTCTTTTTTTTACTTCTAATTTGGCTGCGTCCCTTTCTGGAAACTAAAGTGCACCATACCTGAAAATTAATCTGCATTATGGCATTGTTAATGCTACAATGTGGCTAGCTCTTGTACAATCACCGTTCAAGATTTAAAGAAGGAGATTCAATTTTATAAATACGGTTTGCTGAAATTGCTCGCCTACTTTTTGCCTGCCTTCCTTCGCATCACACCGTTCTCTATGTTGTACATTGTCTGAAAAAAAAGATGATATGCTACGAAAATTGTGGGCTGCTTACCTCATAAAACGAGACGAGAATATATGAGCTCAGAGTTATTTACTCAGAAATAAAATTTTGTCTGGTCATTTAAGCCAACGTCTGCAAGTTTTCTTTTCCGTTGTGTCGTTCGATGTATCTACACTATACTTGAGTCATCTACACGGAATCACCACATTCACTCAAAAACGAAAAGAAACGTAATTTATTCTCCTTTAAAAAAGGAAGCAACCATTACAGCATATACATTGTTGATATCCTTTTGTATTTGGAACATGCCATCTCTCAAAAACTAAATTTATATTATTTTCATGCTGCCCGATTTTACATCTAACAGATTAACATTGTAACCATACAATATCCTTCTCACCTTTCGATTAATGGCTTTCTAATTAAAGCTAAAACTAAAATCAGTTCATAGTTAAAGGAGTCCTTTAGTTCATGTATCTGGAAAGAGGTATAATTCGTCGTCCACTCGTAGTCATACCAGTTTCATTTCTCGAAAAATTTGGAGTTAACTTTTCGGGAATGCTTCGGTCTTTCGCAAATTTGTAGATTCAACCTGAGAAACTTTGAGTGGAAGTCTTTTCTGGGTAGAACGAACTATCTCACTAGAAGTTGTTCGGACGTTCACTACTCTACTTTCACCATCTTTCCCTAAATAGATCTGAATTACTCTTATCGTAGACCAAAATATTCTTCTTTAATTTTCCAGGTTTTTTTTTTTTTTTCGTTGCCGATATCTTAGTTTTTTATTCACGTTCACCGATCAAGGTGATCTAAATCTGGTACACCCTCTACTACAAACACATTACTACTCTACCCTACAAAACACATTCATTCTAAATTCCCCCTCATTCATCTTTAGACATGCAGGCTTTCGCTCTAAAGCATGATTTTATCTACAGTTTAATACTTAAATTTGAATTCATTTCTTTTGAGCATTTACTTTTAGCATCTAAAATTTTATGCTTCTAGAATAAATTCTACTTTTACATAACTTTCAAGTATTTACGTATATTTACAAAATTATAATACCTATGATTTTTACAATTTACCATAAAATGAATAAGAGAAAAATAAATTTTTACTTTACGCATTCTTCGCCAAGCTGGCGGCACTGAAAATAAATTTCTCGTTAATACAAGAATACGAAGTTATTTTTATCTTCGGCCAAATTTTGGCTTTAACATAACAGAATTAGTCTTTCGACCAACAGAAACTGCTTGTTCTTAGATTTTATACTTAAAGTAAATAATACTTTTGCCTTAGCTAAATAAAGTAAAACAAAACTAAGTCTCAACCGAGATGAATTGACTTCCGTCAAAACATAGAACTTCGTATTTACGCATAACATTTCGGAACAAAAGAAAAAAAAATTATAGAAGATTTTAACTTATCTTTGAGTTTTCGATGATTGGACCTCCGACATCCTCTTCTGGCAGAACTGCTCCCACGTTATAGATTTCATCGAAGTCAGTCGTCTCCTTAGTGTCCTTCGAGTGTCGTCCATGTTGCTTTTTCTTTTTCACCCTTTGCATGCTGGCCTCTTGGAGTGGTAGTCGTCGGGTTGCTGTCTTTTCCGTTTTGCCCCTGGACGGCTGGTCTTGGCGTCCTCCGGTCTGGAATCATGCTTGAATTTCTTTTGTTGGTGGTGGTCTTTTCGTTCCTCCTGCTGTCTTTTCGTTCTCGGGAACGGCGGCCTTGTTTGCACCTGACACTCTGGCCCTGGAAGCGTTCTCCTCGATGCAGAATTTCTACTGCGATACGTTGTAAGTGGTGTATTCTCTTTACCAAAGCTTCTTTACACGGCGGCGTTGCTTTCTTGTATTTCTTAAATGCTGGAGTCTGAACGTTTTCATTTCTTCTTTTCGGTACCGTCGCATGACTTGTAGAAGGGCTAGGTTTCTCTTCAGTTCTCTGCTTCTTGGGTGGTGGAGCGGGTGACGTTACTTCTTGACCTTCCACTTCTTTTACGCTTGAGTCCTGCAAGAAACATTTAAGGATTCCAAAATCATTTTGATTATAATATTTTTTCACCTGGTCGGGAGTTGCTTTACAAATTTCCCCTCTCTCGTTCTTAAGGTACAATACGACTCCCTTGATTTCCTGAATTACATAGGGGCCTTCAAATTTTGGAGCTAACTTTGCAGTAAAATTGTCTGGTGCACTTGATAAAGAAAATTTCCGCTTCAACACTTTATCCCCAACTTTAAAATCTGCTTCACGGCGTTTTCTATCATAGTATAATTTTTGTCTATTTCTTGCCGTATCCGAGCTTTTAATTGTCTGGTCAATAAGTTTTTGCACATCTTTTTGTTTAAATTCTTGCTCTCTTTGTTGCACAAAGAATAATTTATCTAATGGCGTAATTAACTTCCTTCCTGAAAATAATTCTGATGGAGTTTTTCCCGTAGTATCGTGATTTGCCGTTCTTAAAGCATAACCTAACTCATTTATGTAGCCATCCCAGCGCTTGTGATGTGTGCTAACATAACTTCGAATTATTTTTACAATATTTTTATTAACTCTTTCTGCGATGTTTGCCTGTGGTCTATACGGAACCATTTTGATATGGCGTATGCCAAGTCCAGTGCAAATATTTTCAAATATTTGGCTAACGAATTGTTTACCGTTATCTCTAATGAGTTTTATCGGTGCACCGCATTTTAAAATGTATTTGTGTAAGAATGCATCTGCGACTGTTTTGGCTGACGCACGTTTAAGTGGAACAATTTCTGTCCATTTTCAAAAATGATCTACAATTACTAAAAGAAAACGATTTTTATTTAACTCACTCTGGGGGAAAGGACCAAGGAGATCTATGCCTAAAATTTCATTCGGAAATGTAGCGCGAATGCTATTTAAGTACCCGGCCGGGCTGTAATTAATAACATTTATTAACTGACATTGATTGCAGGACCTGACATACGCAGTTACTATTTTGTATAATTGCGGGAAATATACCGCCTCGCGTACCCTTTTTAAAGTCTTTCTGACCCCTAAATGACCCGCTGTTTTTGCGTCGTGTAATTCCTTTAAAATGCTTAATCGAAGCGAGGCTGGGATGACGGATTTGTACTTGAGATTTTTGTTTGTTGTTTTCGTATAAAATAATAAATTATCTATTATTTCATAGTTTTCTGCATATTTCTTATCGCATCGATATCTGTGTGCTCAAAGCTTTCGGGGTCTTTCAAATATGCATATATACTTCCAAATTCAGGATCAGCTTTCAATTCAGCAATAATTGTTTCTCTAGAATCTAAATTTTTGAAGTCAACACAGCGCATTTGAGTTCATTGCCTTCATCGTCCAGTTTTATACGAGAAAGTGCGTCAGCTACATTGTTTTCCTTACCCGGTTTATATTAAATTATGAGATTATATTCTTGAAGTTTTAAAGCCCATCTTATTAACCTGGGCGTTAGGTTTTTCCCCGAGTAAAGTCTACCAACAGCCGCATGATCCGAAAAGACTGTTACTGGCGCTTTGCCGAAATAAACTCGAAATTTGTGTACAGCCATTATTACGGCTAGTGTTTCTCTCTCTGTAACTGCACAATTCCTTTGTGTAGGGTTCAACGTTTTACTAAAAAATGCAAAGGATGGCCCTTTTGCATAAGAACCGCACCTATGGCATAGCCCGACGCATCTGCTGCAATTTTCAGGTTTTCGTCCCCCTCCGGGAATTTCAAAACAGGGGCATTGATGAGCGCTTCTTTAACCTTTCAAATGCGGTATTCGCTTCTGCTGTCCACGTGAATTTACTTTTCTTTCTTTTAATTACTAACAAGGGTTCAACAATATTAACAAAATCTTTTATGAATGACCGATAATAAGAACATAACCCAAGCAATGAAGAAAGTTTCTTGGCGGTGTTGGGAGGTGGGAAATTCTTGATGGCTTTTATTTTTGAATCTTAAGTTTCTATCTCCTTTTGCGAAATTTTATAACCCAGATATTTAAGTTCTTTAGTTGCGAACTTGCATTTTGAGGCGTTAATTGAGAGACCGGCCTCTTTTAATAATTTAAAAACTTCTTCTAGGTCTTTAATATGTTGTTCCAACGTACTACTCGTTATAATTATATCATCTAGATAGATTAAAGTCGATTTTCCTAGGACAGGTATTAGAACAATGTCCAGAGCTCTCTGAAATGTTGACGGGGCCCCACACATCCCAAAGGGCATGCTTAAAAATGCATAAGTGCCCGATTTTGTGATAAACGCGGTTTTATGTATATCTTCAGGTCTCATAACTATTTGATAGTAGCCAGACGTTAAGTCCAACGTAGTCATGTATCTTGTAGATTTAATCTTTCTAATAATTTCCTCTATAACCGGCAAAGGGTAAACTGGGAATTTAGTAACACTATTAAGTTTTCTGTAATCGATAGCAAACCTCCGATAGCCCTTTTATCCAAAGGAGGAAACTCGTTCTTTTTCCTACATAGTACGACTAGACTCGTGTACTCACTATTTATGGGCGTTATTATTTGGTTCTCTAACATTTCCTGAATATGTTCTTCTATGATTTGCTCTTTCTGTTTATCATAGCGATAAGGTTTAGTCCTACAGGGTTTGTTGGCAGTTAACTGTATCTCATGCGTAACTATTTGACAACTACCAGGCCGTTCTGAAAACAAGTTTGAAAAAGTACTCACCACTTGCTGGATGGCTTGGCTTTCATGGTCATTCAAATAGCTAAGGTCGACTTGTGGTTGTTCCACTGGTTCCACCACCCTCCGATCCATCTCCAGCACAATAGAACTTTCCTGAAAATTGAGTTTGGCCTTCGCGGCTTTTAAAAACTCCATACCTAAAATAAGTGGACTTTCCAAATTTTTTACTACAAAAATTAATACTTTAAGGCTTTCGTTTTGAACTTGTATCTTT
The DNA here is from genome assembly GCF_044657685.1 of Stegodyphus dumicola. NCBI lineage: Eukaryota > Metazoa > Arthropoda > Arachnida > Araneae > Eresidae > Stegodyphus > Stegodyphus dumicola. The sequence continues at coordinate 109,121,538 of NC_140775.1, read as the reverse complement.
AAAGATAGTTTCCCGATACATTGACAAGTTTGTCCTTGCGCTGCTATGATTTCTGTGTTTTTATTTTTAAATAATCGTAACCTATAAAAATTCTTCTTGAAAAATGTATCACTCATAAAATTACCTTCTGCTCCTGTATCGATGAAGGCTTCTACGGGTACATCGCCAACCAGGACTTGTATAATTGGTAAATGTGAGTTTTTTACGATGACTGTATTTAAGTATCTTTTTGAGGGTTTTTTCAAAACTTCCGTGGTCTGGACCCTCGCGCTCACAGGCCCCTCTACTCGTTTAAAGCTTTCCTTTCAACTTCTGCCTTCTGGGTACTCGGACGGTTGTTTTCAAATTTCCTTTTTGGGCCTTGACCTTCGAGCTTCGATGAGTTAGCTTGATAGCTCTTTCCCCCATAAGAGCGGTTTGCATTTCTGGTCTGCTCATTTGAAGATTGCCTTCGGATACTTTGAGAATACGATGCCCCTCTAGCTTTTTTCGCTATTCTGCGATTTTGGAACTTGACCGCCAATTCGAAGAGCTCCTGCAATGTGCTTGGGTTTCTAATTTCGAAGTAATCTTGAGCAGCAGGTAGTAATCTTGGTAAGATTATTTCAATAATCTCCGCGTCGGGTTTCTTCCCATACAGCATATCCGTCAGCTTAATTTTTTGCAGAATAAAGTTCGTCAACTCTTTTATATCCCGTTGATAAAAACTATATAGTTCGGCTTCTAGCCTTGCTCGATCTTTCACTATGGGGAAGGCCTTTAATAACGATTTTTTGAAATTTTCAAATGTATATGTCTGGCCTCCGAATTCCCCTAATAAAAATTTGCCTATATTCTTCCACCATAGCGAGGCCTGTCCTCTTAGTGCAGATGTGGCGATGGCAACTTTTTGTCTTTCAGGCACAGGGTAGAGCTGGAAGTGATTTTCAAGGCCTTCTAGAAATATCGCCACCGAATTTTTTCCGTCGAAATTGACGTTTGGCTTGATGGACGCTCTCATCGTCTGGACCAGGTATCCAAATCCTTCCAATTGGCTTGCCATTTCTTGTTGTTGTCCAGCAGCTTCCATCCAATTTTCGGCCATTTCAGTTCGACAAGTGTTCGGGCGTCAATGTAATGTTGCGCGCTTCCAACCTGCACGCAACAATAGTGGTGACTGCTATGAACTGGAAAGTATACAAAGTCTTGAGAAGGGTTTAAATCCATTTTTATTCAACTTTAGAAATTACAGATGCGTTCTCTTGACGCTCACAAACTACGCCGACCCGGCGGTAAAATAAAAATAAGAAACTAAATAAAGAATTACAACAAGTGACTAACTACGAGGCTCTCTAACCTAACCGCGTTCTAAGATACCGCTGACAATTCAGCAAACTTCTGAATATTACGTTGAAAGATTTAACTATCTACTGAGGCAAGCACACAGGCCGAAACGCGTGGTTCTTCAATTTCTAACTAGCCACCTCCATGCTCGTGAAGCAAGAAAGCACACTTTCGTTTCCCTTCTATTTAAATAGCAAACTCGTTTCCCTTCTATTTAAATCAGAATACTTCCGCTGACATTTTGAATACTTTGCGCGTTCTACTAAAATTTACATTCTCTGGCATTGGCAATTCCAGGGGAAAGTAAGGCTTGACAGGAAAGATAGTTTAAACTTAAAATAAATGTTAGTTAAAATAAATATAAACCCTACAACCCCACCGAATTCTTCTTATAGATGACTTCACCTCAATCATTTTGCAGTTAAAGGATTTCAGAACATTACAAGAACCCACAAAATTGCTCCCATTGTCACAATAAATTATTTTTGGACGTCATCTTCTTGCGATGAATTTGCGGGGTCCAAGAGCACAAAACATTGGGTTGACAAGATATCATCAATTCTGTATGGATACCCCTGTGTACTGCACAGGTACAGAGAATTATCCATTTCTTAATTTTTAATGAAAGAGGTCCTATCCATCAATTCAAACATGAGAATGTCACGTACTGTATTCCTTGGTAGAGTAGCTGGAATATACTGTATTCTTTTGGCTTCGTGTCTTTTACATCTGATGCATTGAAATAATTAATGCATCAGATGTAAAAGTCACGAATTATTGTTTTTTTAATTAATTATTGTTTTCTAACATTTCTTTACCCAAAATGTTTCCCTCAATTTTGACATCAATACGTATAATTCAGAATGAGATAATCAGGTGGAGATTAAGAATTAAATATTGAACGAGACTATGCTCGCTTGGAAGTAACTCGAATAAACACAATTTTCGCGTTGTTTTCTTGAGGTCAATTTGGCTTGAACTTGCAAAATATTTTCTTCGTCTTTGAATGCAAAATTGTATTTTAGTTTGAATAAATAATTTTTTTTAAATCTTCAGAATTAAAAGACTATTGCTGCACTTATTGTACAATAACCTTCTCCGCTGTCGACATTTCATAATTTTATAATTTCTCCTTTTCACGTTCCTGCTAACCATTCTTCCAATCTTCCTATAACTCATAAAATATGGCAATATCCAGAAGAGTATTTTCTTTTGCAATTTAATGTCAGTACAATTTTAGTTTTTTCTTCATCTGCAACAGGACTGGGTCATTTATGTTTCGAATTTCTTAAACCTTCTCACCATCTACTTTCTATTAGTTTATAAAGTATTTCTCCCGCCTTCGTGGTGTGGTGGTCTGCACGCTGGGCGCGTATTTCCAGAGGTTCGCGGTTCGATTCCCGGGGAAAGCGTTGCTCATTTTTCATCTTGCCTGCTTCAAAAAATCCTAATGTCTCTGCACGTTTAGCTGCAGAAACCCCTTCAAGGGTATATCGGCTGGATTTCTTGCACTTAAAACTTAACTCCAATCTTCAATTTTGGTTCCCTCTCGAATTTATTTTATTCTCTTATTGACAAAAATACCCACGTTTCCTTTTTCTTAATCCGAGATAAGACTGTTGATGAATCAGTCGAATAACATTTTTTCTCGGTTTCGATTCCTGGATTCTCCTTAGACAGGTTAATCTAACTCCAATAAATCAAGCTACCAATTCGATAAGGCAAGCTAAAATAAAAATTCGTATAAGGCAAGCTAGAATGGGAATTTTTAAAAACGAAGTAATTGTGGATTTTAAGTAGTTGTACCTTTAACTTTTCCTCATGACAAAAAAGGTAATTCTTCTAACCATTTTTAAAATTCTTCTTTTAAATGTTCCAGAAGTTCAGTTCCCCAAATCCTTTTTAACAACAACAATGGAGGAAGTGTCAAGAGTCAATTAAATCGAATAGGATGAATATATCCAGAAACATTTTATCTATGGTTATAGGTAAAATGTTTCTGGGTGTCACAGGAATATCTTCCAAGTAAACTTTACTCACGTTACAAAAGAGAGAATATTATTTCTTGTTCCACAACAGAGCTAACACTTTGGTGGGATTTGGATTTTATGTACAGTCTTCATGTAACTGGGTATGCAGTAGCATCTCATCTCAAATTTACCTTTGCTTAATCATGATGTTTCTTACGCTATAAAAATATTCAGTTATTCTTCAGAATCAACAGATATAATTTAATTAGCCACATAAAATGTGGACTTCAACATTTTTGTGATTTCTTTCTCTGTTATACATTTTTTTGGTGGTGACATTTATTACGGTTCGTTTTCTGTTATGATCGACAACAGTTTGCCATAAAGTGTTGAGACGTTGCCGAATGTTCGGCATAAATTGTAGGGCATTCTTGCAGTTATACAGTTGAACATAATCATTCAGTCTTCCTCATTTATAGAAATTTGTAAGAACTTTTCTTTCATGTGCAGGGTACCTTTCATGTTCACGTTTATACTTGATCTAATAATGCTATTTTAGTTTAATTACACTAACAGACGTGAAGCGAATTATCGCTATGCCTGAGAACAATGTTTTGAGAAGGTTAAAATAACCTTTAAGTAGAATTTAGAACATAAAGGTACTCTGCTGTTCTCCAAACTTCCACAACTCATGGTAATGCAAAATAAAACAGAACAATCCAAATTAAATCAAATGTTAAACAGTAGTCAATGGGTACAAATTTAAATACTACTAGAAGCTGGCTCATTAACTCTACCGGAGCATCAGAATTAAAGTGTCGGCAGTGAGAGGACGCAAAGCTGAGTAATTATACCTATTACAGCTGGCAGGAATTTAAGGGCATAGCGCGCACGCAGTGTCAGAAATAATCTGTGTCTCAAATCCCAAAACTTCAGTTTGAGTACTAGATAATAATTTGCATTCTGGTGAAGAATACCGAAAGGAGACGTTATAATAAAGAAGAGTTATATGAACAACTGGTTAATTAACATAAAATTTCCTATTCATGCCAGAGATAACACCTGTCTCCTTTTCTCTGTTGAACAAATGATGGATATCAACTCTTAACAAATTTGGTCTCTCAGTCAGGAAGTCATTCAAGGAAAGGTATCCTTTTACGCGCAAAGAAGCAACAAAAACAGGCCTCACAGAAGTCATTGAGGTTTTTTTAAACACCTCAGTGTGGAAGATAATACCTTTGAATACTATTATTTGCTTCCGTTTCTTCTATTACTTCGATTTTAATTTATTAAAAAACGGTCTAATGTAGTAAACTTAATTTTTTATAACTTTAAAATTAATCTTTTATTTTCTGAAGTCTTTCCTTAAAGAATTAAATTTGATCGATTCAGCCCTAATCAACTTTCTTTTTCTTACTAAAACATCCATTGTACTAGTTCAATGAAAAAAAAATACCTTAAACAGAAAATACATTAACCTGATTTTCAAAAGATTACAATCGGTTGTCACAGCAGTGTCGAGTTTCAGATAAATTACTTATTTGTCTTCAATCCAAAACGAAAAGAAACGTAATTTATTCTTCTTTAAAAAAGGAAATAACTATTACAACAAATATATTGTTGACATTTTTCTGTAACTAGAATGTAATAACCCACAAAAAGTAAATTTTTAAATTATTTTCGTATTTTCAGATTTTACATATAATAGATTAAAGTTATAACACACAGCAGATATCTTGTGAAAACTTCAACATCATCAAAGAATCATGGGAATAAACTGAAACTTACAGGAGCTGCACAGCAAGGTATGATTTGCAAATGAATAAGATTTCAGAAGTGCGTGTGTGGGCTGAGCGCTGCCACTATGCTTCTGTGTTAGCCTTATAAATAAAGGCCTGTAGCGAAATATTAAAATTAGTGTTTTGTTATCTACCAGCAGTTGCTGTTTCCTAAGAAGACTCTGTACCTCGTCGATGATAAAGGGCGCAAAGCAAACGAGTTACGTCTTTTGAACCGGGTGCGAATGATCGGTATATGAGAAGAAAGATTTTTCTATCGAGAAATCTATCGTGAAATCGCAGCCTATAATATAAGGCATAATGCTTTGTTAGTGATGCGTATATGGAAGCATGGACTCAAGAGAACCGGATAGATAGCAGACGTCACAGTGGATCCTGAAATGGTATGTCAACACGGAATGATGAAACCTCATCCGTATAACAGCGACGAACCTCTCAGCTTCTTTTCGAAGAGTTATTACAATACTGGAGCACTGTTATATGTGAGCCATTTTCAGCTTGAAGAGTTCATAGATGTTTGCTGTCCCATGAATTGCGAGTATGAATTTCTTTTGCAGGATTCTCCAAACGCGCTTGCGGTTACATTGGACTCAGGAAGATAGCAACTGGCCCAAAATTACGCATCCAAGCTTGGATCTTATGGACAAATTCTCATTGGATTCAATTCCTGCTCATTCAAAGAATATTTTTTTCGGGATAAGCTAAAATCAGATATCACTGAGACGAGCTAATTGAGTTTTGGAAAATTTGAAAATGAGATATAATTTCCACTCCTATAGAGTCTTCTCGGCGATTTTAGGTATTCAAGGAAAAAACGCGACTTTTCTTGTAAATATTCAAAAATATACTTAAAAAAATTTAACAGTAAAATCTACAATTTTCATGTGAATGAAGTGAAACTGCTTTCCATTTCCCACTTTTACTTCCTTGTACGAAGCAAAGGAAGTATTGTAATCACGAAAAATTCCGGGTATCATATTTGAACGAAAATATCCATTTTGACCTCTATCGAATGCAATTTAACGATGCTTTTGCGTGACTTCTGTACGTAAAGGCAGAATAAAGGACTTTTTTTCCCCCAAACGAATTATAAAACTGATTTAAAATGGATTCAGAAGAGAATATTTTCATGGCGTCTGTACGTACATATGTACTATGTATGTATATATCTCGCATAACTCAAAACCGAGTAGCCTCAGAACGTTGAAATTTTGTGTATAGCACTGCTATAACATGTAGGTCTGCACCTCTGGTTTAGGTTGCAGTCGGCCCCACCAAAAGTATATATATACACTGAAGTGACAAAAGTCATGGGATACCTCCTAATACGATTTTTCGTATTTTCCTAATACGATTTCTCGTATTTTGTCGGTCCTTCTTTTGCCCGGCGAAGTGCAGCAACTCGACGTGGCATGGACTCAACAAGTCGTTGGAAGTCCCCTGCAGGAATATTGAGCCATACTGCCTCTATAGACGTCCATAATTGTGAAAGTGTTGACGGTGCAGGGTTTTGGGCACGAACTGACCTCTCGATGATGTCCCATAAATTTTCGATGGGATTCATGTTGGGCGATCTAGGTGGCCAGATCATTCGCTGGAATTGTCCAGAATGTTCTTCTAACCAATCGCGAACAATTGTGGCCGACATGGCGCATTGTCATCCATAAAAATCCCATCGTTGTTTGAGTACGTGAAGTCCATGAATGGCTGTAAGTGATCTCCAAGTAGCTGAAGGTATCCATTTCCAGTCAATTATCGGTTCAGTTGCACCAGAGGACCGAGTCCATGCCATGTAAAAACAGCCCAGACCATTATGGAACCACCACCAGCTTGAACTGTGCCTTGTTGACTACTTGAGTCCATGGCTTCGTGGGGTTTGCGCCACACTCGAACCCTACCATCAGCTCTTACCAACTGAAATCGTGACTCATCTGACCAAGCCACGGTTTTACATTCGTTTAGGGACCAACCGATATGCTCACGAGCCCACGAAAGTCGCTGCAGACGATGTCGTGCTGTCAGTAAAGGCACTCGAGTCGGTCTTGTGCTGGCATAGCCCAAGGAAGACAAATTTCGCCACACTGTCCTATCGGACACGTCTCTCGTACGTCCCACATTGATTTCTGCGGTTATTTGACGCAGTGTTGCTTGTCTGTGAACATTGATAACTCTACGCAGACGTCGCTGGTCTCGGTCGTTAAGTGCAGGTGGTCGGCCACTGCGCTGTCCATGGTGGGATGTTATGCCTGAAATTAGATACTCTCGGCACACTCTTGACATTGTGGATCTCGGAATGTTGAATTCCCTAACGATATCCGAAATGGAATGACCCACGCGTCTAGCTCCAACTACTATTCCGCGTTCAAAGTCTGTTAATTCTCGTCGTGCGGCCATAATCGCGTCAAAGCCTCTTCACATGAATAACTTGAACACAAATGAAAGCCCTGCCAAAGCACTTCGCATTTATACATTTTCTACGCAATACTACTGCCATCTGTATATTTGCATATTGCTATCCCATGACTTCAGTGTATATCCCATCACTTCAGTGTATATACCTACTTTGTTACTAGGCTTAGTGAGCTCCGATTTTATACTTATATGTTGATAAATTGCGCATTTTTTGTTTTAAAAGTGATTAAATTATGTTGTTCTTATCTTCCGGTTAAGGTCCTTATGACCTTAGTTAATCTGCATGCAATAGCTGTACAATTGTCAACAATTTAAATGGTAGTTCGGTCCGAGGTTCGAATCTCGCGAACCTAGCTGCATGGACGTTTTCGTGGCTTTCCCCATGTGTAACTCGTATACGAGCCAGTTTCCCTTAGAAAGCCCTCCACGAAGGCATTCCTCCCCTTAGGCAGATAGCTCTAGTGTGCTTTGCCATAATTAAATTAACCAAACCAAACCAACAATTTAAAAGTTGTTTGAGCTCGTTTTTTATCTTTATATATTGGTAAATTGCGCACTTTTTGCTTTAAAATTGATTGAATTATGCTCTTCTTATCTTCCGGTTAAAGATTTTATGCCTTTAGTTAATCTGCATGCAATAGTTGTAGAATTATCAACAAGATAAAAGTTGTCTAAGTGCGGCTAAGCCTTATTTTTTCTTACCATAGTAGCCCTATTTGTTTACATTTGAAATTTAGCAGAATACTGAATTAAGTCTCTGCACTTTCAGTGTCTTTTTGCCGAATGGGACCAAAAGGAAACTCAGTTTTGTGCACCGAAGAATCTGCTTCCTTGCCTACTGGCCGAATTGCTTCTTTTTGCATAGAAACTCGAATTTTAATTGTAAAAATTGTTTTACCTGTATTTGGTACTTTATGTTTTTCTATATCTTTCAATTTTTAATGAAGATATTTTGAGGTTTATGTATTTTTGCCTTGCCGCAAAGTGAGAACTGAATTAATTGAATGCGAAATATATCTCTAATGAAATTCGAGGAAATATGTTTCAAGGAAATGCAGCAAAAAATGCGTATAATTTAATATTCCGTGCAAGGAAGTCGTGTGGTGTACACATCAGACTTTTATTTTATGTAGTCAATCACTTAATACAGAGACAGCTGAAGCTTTATCTCAACAATCCTTTTATGATGCATAAAATTCCCGAAAACCTTCAGTGAAAATTTGGATACTAAATGCATTTTAAATTTATTTTATAAAAGGCTTTGAATAATAATAATTACTGAAATATATGACAAGGTGTATATTAAAACGTGTATAAGTAATGAAGCAGCTTAATGTTTTTATCTTGAACTAGAATTTAGTTTGAACGTGAAAGGCTTGTGTTTTTAGCTAAATTATTTGTACTGGGATTAATTATTTGTCATCTTCTCTGACTGCAGATCAGCATTGCAAGCGATCCAGAAGGGCAAATGTCAACTCAGTCATCAGATCATTGAGCTCACAAATAAAATCATTGCTGCCCAAAGGTCCTACATCTTACAATGGATACCGGCTCATGTAAATATTTTTGGTAATGAGAAGACCGATGAGCTTGCAAAGGCATCCCGTGATTCTCCTCAAACCCTCGTTGATGCCAGTGCAGTTGCCAGCCAAAGACTAATCGGTCAAGTTAAGGGAAACTCCATCCCGGAATTGAACTGTGACAGAGCCATATCGACTATCATAACCAGACTTAGGACAAATCACTTAAAAGGGATGAGGATTTCTGCAGACGGACAGCGTAGTTACACCAACATTTGTCCTCATTGCCCAGATGATATCCTACTGTCTCGCCATCACATCTTCAGCTGCCCAGCAATCCAGGCCAGACTGTTTAACATCGGCATTGAAGACCCAGTGGACCTTCTTTATACGGTTAGAGCTGCCGAGGTTGCAAAAGCTGTCTTTGACAGCTTCGAAGCTATATAATTGCACTTTGTCATAGAGACGACATTATCATCATTTGTACTGGGAACAAAATTCGTAAGCTTTAAGCACAACTTGTCTTCCTTCTAGGTTTAGCACGTTTTCGCTGCTTAATTTAAATGCAAGGAATATAGATAAATAAAGCTTCAGCAATTTGAAGAGAAAAAGAATAAAATGAAAGGTAGTCCTATGATACAAAATTTTAAGCTGTCTATTCACTTAAGTTGTCTAGTTTTAAGTTATTCGTTTCTTCAGATTCATTCGGTAGTCTTATAAAGTATTTTCTTCTACCTTTTTGCATTCCTTTCGTGTTATGAACTAGAAGCACATTCGATGCGTATCCGGAAGGTCCGCAGTTCGAATCTCGGAGAAGACATTGCACATTTTTTACGTCTACACATCACAAATCCTAATGAATCTACGGTCTTATTTCCGAACAATGCTTTTGATTTATTATACCTGACATATCTAATAAATTCATTCCAATTCATGTTAGATGTTTCTGTTTGTAGAGAAGTTAAAAGGAGGCAAAATCCAATGAAGAATTTGCTTATTTTTCAGGTTTGAGATCTTTTTTGAAATTAAGGATTATGTCTGTTAAACAGTTAAGAAATATTTCCAGATAATATTTTTAATTTCTTCATTTTTCAGTCATTGAAAATTTGCAAAATATTAGATATTCAAGCTAATTCTTTAGATAATTTAATTATATATATATATTAAAGGGGAAAAGTAAACTATGTGATTTTTAACTACAGTAACTGGCAAAATTTTAGATGATGCTATTTCCTATTAAACACCAAACTTTAAAACTTCCTTAAGACCAGCTTGCTTTTCACCGACCCTTTAAGACATTTTTTGTGAACTTCTTCCTCCAGAGAGTAAGATCCGATTATTTTGCTGGCCTCTGATTTACAATGTGACATGCAGGTCATTATCGGCCAAATCGGTGCAATATATTCCAATTTACTTTCCACAGTTTTGAATGAGATTGTTTCTTCATTCTATAAGCACGAAGAAAAGAAACCGTAAAAGGTTTCGCTAGCTGTAGTATAACTTAGCTTAGCTAAGATTGCCGTGTATCAGAGGTTTTATTTTTAAAAGAATCTGAAACAGGCGCTACGTTTTATAGGCAATGGGAGATCTCGGCTTTTCAATTCTAATTTTCTCCAAGAATGGAAAGTGATCTTGTAAGATCTATCTCTACTTTTCCACATACACTGACTTAGATCCTACAATGAACCTGTCAAATTCTCGCACAGGGGTGAAATCAATACCAGCACAGAAAAGGGGTGCAAAACAACCCTTTATTAACTCAAACTGAAGTAACAGACAGCACGGGCTTCGTGCGTTACAAAAAAACTGTTCACTTACGGCGATAACTCAAACGTAGACGAGAATGCAAAATCAAATCTGAAAAATAAATGAGTGCAAGAACGCACTTCAAAATTACTCCTAAGAGATGGACTCGTAGAAATCTAACCGGCGTGATACTAAACTGATAAGGCCAAAAGGCTTACTCGAGTGACCGCGAAATAACAACGAAACGTGCGCTAGGCTAGCGAAACACGCTCTGAATAAACTGAGATAATCATACGTTTAAATAGCACTTCACTTAACTTTAAATTTACATCCTGTCGAGAGAATGTGAGGGAAAATTTGAGAAGTTGAGAGCAAGAAAACTTAAAATAAATTTGTTATGCAAATTAAGAAAACCCTACAATCTGATGAGAGGTCACTTTTCACCTCAAGGGCCATGGTGATGTTAGCGTTGATGAGATAAAAGTTCAAGATATCTCTGTGCTGTCGATAACTACTGATATCTACTAATTAAAAATTTAATTTATTGTTTAATTAATTAAATTTTATGCCTAAGTGTTTTCTTAATTTTTAAATCATATATTTTTGACTAAAATGCAAGTTAATTGTTTAAAATATTGTTTCGCTGTTTTATTTTTACTTTTAAATGCTCTCGTATCATTGATAGAAAATGGAAATAAAACGCTGATATTGAAGGGCGCTTTTTTATTTTTTTTTATTTTTTATTATTATTATTTGCAGGCTGAAAACCCTAACGCAAACCCTGTTAACAGTAATATTAATACATTTATTCACGTACTATTTATAATGGTTCACTGACCTTCCTTGAAAAACTGCTATACCACGTAATGTTTTCTCTGTCGATTTTTATGCTGTGAAATTAGCAAAAAGATGAGGGAAAATAGCAAGAAAGGGCGACATTTTTTTGCCGAAGCAACCTGTTTGAAAAATTATTTTTCTCGAATAGTGACTGAAATAAATGAATTACTATGCAAAATCTGTAAAACAGTAACCTTATATAATAATTTTTATAAATATTATCGACTGGCAACATTGTCATATAAAAACTTGAGATGCAGACTTGTTTTCCCTGCATGCTTTCTATTCGGAGGAAAAACCGACATTCAGTTACTGTAATGCAAAGAAAATACACAATATCGATGAAAAGCTGTTGAATATTTTGCTGGAGACTGTGCTTTACTTCATCAATGTTTATAAAGAAGGAACAATATATCCAAGAATTTTATTTAATATTGTCATTTCTGGCATTTGTACGATGATCATTAGACCGTTTTGCCGATGCAAAATAGGCTGCAAATTATGAAGGTTAACGCGAAATCGGTTCGCACCAGTCTACTTTTTATACACTAGGAATACTTATAAGCTATTTCCCCTGCCTTTTTAGCATGCCTTCGTGGTGTAGTGGTCAGCACGCTCGGCGCGTATTCGAGAGGTTCGTGGTTCGAGTCCCGGGGAGGGCATTGCTCATTTTTCATGTCTCCTGCTTCAAAAAAATCCTATTGTCTACATCCTTAACGCACTGCGGTCAGATATAGATATCGGATAACAATTATTTAGCTTTCGTTTGCTCGCTCTTCTAATGCTGTATATCATGACAGCTCGCCTGCGGTAACTAGCTGCTCCTTCTGCTCCCTCTCCCATTCCTTCTTTATCAAAATGAAACTGAAATTATTATGGAATTTACGAAATTATTATGATTATGAAATTTTGCCGTAATAACATACCATATGCAAATCTGTCCACATATATGATTTTTAAAACTTTATTTAAAATTAACGTACATTTTAAAGCATTTAAGCATCTATTTAGGTCATTTTAAGACCAAGAACGAAAAGACGAGACAAACGAAAAACTTTCATAACTGAAATTTTCTTAGAGTTGAACTTTAATTTTTATTCAGCATTATAGTTCAATTTCATTCCTATGCGCCCTCACGCATAACAGATGCACGGAGTATTACTTTTGAGGTGATAAAGTGTTATCTTAAGTTTTCAGATTTAAAATTAACCTTTTTTTTTAATAAAACTATCTTTTAAAAACATAAAATTGTATTTTTTGAAATATTTTCGATATGCTAATTTCGTACCATGGTTAAGTCGAAATTATGGTCACTTAACATAGAAGAAATATTTGTTGCCAAGCTCGTGCTAGAATAATCCTGCAAGAAAAACGTATTCAATTACGTTCGAAGTAAATAATTTCTATTTTAGCCCAAAGGGGCAATTTGCGCAGGACTATTAATTTCGTTTTGGCATTTTGCGTTGATTCACGATAGCGTTATTTCACTTTTCAAATTGTTGCCACCAAATATTATCGCCCTGTATTATACTTAAAGAAATTAAATAATAAAGAATCTGCATAAATGTATGTATGCTTCTCGTATTGTGATCAAGCAACGATACCTAGAGACATAAAAATTTGAATAACGTAATATTTCATAGAATATGAGCATGTGGAAGCCCTAATTTGAATTTCAAATTTGTTTGTTTTATTATCGATTTTATATTTTATAACACTTCAATGAATTTTTGATTAACCAACTAAACGATTTCAAAGCAAGCAATAGCAACGCTGTACGGGAAAAAATATTTTGATCTCCAGCGCGCGGACTTTTAAAAATATGCTCATTTTAAAATTAATTTGCGATATTGCTGTTGAACTGAATTTTATAGTTCGAGTACGTAGAACATGATATTTAATAAATAAAGCTAATACACAAAACGTTAAAAAAGACGCCGCTTTGGACGTAATTTAAAATCTGAAACCTTTCAGTTTTTTTATTATTGTACTTTCTTTATTAAATTAACGAAAAAGTCTCCAAGTGGCATTAATTTGTGAAGGAAGAAAATCACAGCAATTTTTTTTTAAATCTTAATCCCTGTAACGTTTCCCACTGCTAGTTTGAACAGATTGTTTTAAATTTATGATTTTATGTGTCTATTCTGAATTTCCGCTTATTTGTTCTTAAACAGTTAGGCCTATTGTAACTCTTGAACTTTGGCTGTTTCAGCTGTTCAGTTTTAATTTTGTTAATATATGAAAAAATTTTGCTGTTTAATTTAAAACTGTTTCAGATAAATAAATGGAATCAGAATACGAAGAACAAATTGTATTGTTCAAATTTAAAAAAATTGATTTTTAATTTTGTTAATATGATTTCAAAAGTTTTTAAACTCTTCTTCGAAACGTGAGACTGTAATCAGAAATTTTCACATCGATATGTTATATGCTATCGATATGTTATATGAAAATTTATTCTTTGCTGCAGAATCAGTGCTGCCAGAAATTTTTAGTAGCAAGAGTAGAATCGAAAATTTAGAAATATTAGCACATAATGTCAGACATCAAGTGATTTTGTGACGTCATAGATTCATGAGCTCACATGACTTCTGACGCCATTAGTAATTCAGTTTCCGACGGTTCCGTAAGGTACGGATTATAATTCGATTCTTGGTTGTTATATTACGTATATTAATTTTGAAAAAAATCTAAATACCATATTGCTGATTTACCATTGTTGAAATCTTCATATCTTCTTTTAAATATTTCTCAATTAATTTAGAGTGTTATTTTTAGGGTAATTTATATATATTTGCAGTTAAATGATTTCTCAGGTCTGGATTGTCAAAACTGTTGTACTAATTCTTTTGAGTTGGCAGTTTATTTTTTTATTTCTTGCTTTACTTTAATTATTAATGCTCTTCAATCAATATTTCGTTCTTATTATTGAACTTATTTCACTTCTTCAGATCCCGATTGCGGACAGAAAACTACTTTCTGCCAATGTTAAATTTATTTGTGTTTCTATTTATAATAAGACAGTTATTTCAATTTTGAATAAGTATTCACAACTTACCTTCTAAAAGTTTGACTTTTATATGGTTTCATTTCACATTCATATAACTTGCAATAAGCTTTCGTCTTGTTTGTTTAGTTGGAATCCTGTTCATAGCTCATTAAAATATTAAACAAAGCAAGCAGTGAAACACAAGAAAATAATAATAACTACTAATGTTGAAAACTGAGCACTCAAGGACTACGATTGCAGGTCTGCCAGTCACCAACTTTTATTTAAGCCTCAATAAATTATTATTTTTTATTAAAAAATTGAGTAGCAAAACGAAATGAGGAAGTAGCGGAAAATTCGCAAATTCAACGTAAAGATAAATTTTTAAAAACTAGGTTGTGTCTCTGAAAACTAGGTTGTGTGGAAAACAATGGTATGTAAAAATAATTACAATTTATGAAAATATTACGTAATTTAAGAAGTACAATTGATTCATTGTTTTAAAGCCATAAGCGATGTAAATGAAAATAATAACGATATGGTTGGTTTACAAGCGGAATCTTTGTAGCAGATTATGAGCATAAATTACTCCGTTGCAACAAAAAATACTATTATTATACATGCAATCTATTTTTTTATCTCGAAAGTAAAAAAATTAGAAGAGCGAAATCTAAGATGTTACGTAACATTGATTATTTCTCGCCGAATGTAATCAAGCACATGCTATCGCGAAGAAGAGATTTCCAGCATTTTAAGATATCAGAAAGTGACGTCTGGATCACTAGTCAATTGATCAGCGCCCTCTAACACAAAAGGATGAAACTATAAACAAAGACATGGAAAAATTACGTAACTCGCTATTATTCTTTATTAGCTTTCATATCTTCTTTGCAATTGTTGATTGTTGACTGTTTGTTTGACTGACTGATCTCCTTTTGATTGTTTTGGGAAAAGAAACGCTGCTATTTTAGACTGGAAAAAAAAAAAAAAAAAAATAGATTTAAACCAAAGGTATCTTCAGCTTTAGGATGCACGTTTGTTATCGTTAGTCAGAAACATCCTTAGAGGAGTCTCACAAATTTTAGAATTCTACATTAGGTTACGATACTATACTTTTATCATCGTTATGGATACATGGAATATTATGGAAATATTGTCCCTACACGAAACACTGCCCTGCCTCCAGCAGTGCTACCAATCGTAAGCCACCGCTGATAATCTTAGTAAATACAGGTGTTTAATTTTATTTTAATAATCTATCTATAAATTTAATGCGTTGGCTCCACACCGATAACCACATGACCAGTGACGTTGAAGTTAACCACACACCTTCTGCTTGATTTTTATTTCATAAACATCTTTAGCAGAGGTTTATAGCTTGACAAAGTGTGCGAATCACGTGCGATAAACAAATTTGTTGATAATTTACTACAGTGTAGCATACCAGTGATTATTAATACATAACGAATACACCGATAACCAAAGGACTTGATGATCATTGCTGATTTCCGTTTAATTTTATTTTGATATAAATTGCTCCTAAATTTATTACGCCGACCTACATCAGTAATCGCTAACTAAAGTTGTTGATTCTCATGCTAGAGGCCGTGGTTAATTTATTGTTATTATTTTTTTTTTCATTTTCCTAAGTTGGCACGATTCATTTATACGTTGTTTTTCTTTCCGCATCGCACTTTACTCTATTTTCACATTGGGGCCCACCAGCGATCGAGCGGTAAAGTCGCTGAACACTGGTAGTTCGGTCCGAGGTTCGAATCCCGCCAACGGACTGGCTGCATGAGCGTTTTCGTGGTTTTCCCCATGTGTAACGTGTATACGAGCCAGTTTCTCTTAGAAAGTCCTCTACGAAGGCATCCCTCCCCTTAGGCAGATAGCCCTCGAGGCTTTGCCATAATAACACACACACACACTATTTTCACATTGTTTCCTATTGCTTTAAACTGTAAATAGTAAGCGGGGGTACTCGTGCGCTCAATGGATGCCGCCATGACGTAACAGAACAATAGATGTCGTAAGGGAACAATAAGTAGCGTGACATGGGTGTGTCTTTGATGTGCCGCCACCGCCATCTTGGATCACATGACAGCCGGAAGTGACGTAGATGGATGGGATGACGTAGACGGAAGGACGTCGTGCATAGTTTTGTTTTATTCTGTGGCAACGACCCTATTTTTGAAAGTTTTTATTTTTTGTGGCAACGAGCTCTTGAACCACGTGTTTGGCATGACATCACTTAATTTATTATTTTTAATTATTTGACACATGATTAATTATTTAATACGTCATTATTTTAATTATGACCTTTAATTAATTTTTATTGAATTTAATATCATTTTCCCTGAAATATTAAAAATAATCCCCACGAACGGTTTTCGAACCCGCCATATCTTGCATGGGAGAAAAGAACGTTACCTTTATCTCTTGAAACCTGTTATTTGTCACCTTTTCCTCCCTCTTTGTGCATTTCACATCGTGTACCATGATGTCAAAAGGCTGAAAGTCTGCGCATGCGCCAACCTGCCTTGGCATGAAAACCGCGTCACACATTTGTTTTTTCACAACAGTGAACGAATGCAATCTTGATGGCCAATCAGATTCTTGCTAAGAATAACTTTTTTTGTAACTAATGCGCATGTTTATATTTCTTGAAACGGGCTGAGATTTCTTTTGGCTTCTAAATCATTACATTATTCATTGCTGTTTTAAAAGTGAGATTTTCCCACATTTTAATTTTTTTATTAGGATATTTTTAATTGTTTTCTTTTGTCTTCTCATTTTTACTAAAGTTAATTTATTAATTATTCACTTAATATGTTCTCCTTTTGCAAACATAAATTTTATTTTTAATTTACGAAAATTGAGGTTTACACTGGTGTGCAAAAATTAAGGACGAAGTCGAAAAATTAGCATATCAGCTTATCAGGTTCAATGTTCCTTCTTACCTTCTTCGGGAACATGCAAGGACCTGACTCTGAACAGAGAGCTTACTAAAGCTATGTTCAAAACTGTGGGAAGTAGACAGGATACACAAGAAGGGTATACAAAACCCTTTATTTTTCTCTATTTACAATAACTTCCGTACTTCGGAATACACAGACCCGCTACTTGTGGTCTAACGTAAAATTATAAAAATAAAACTAAACTCTAATTTAACTTTAAAATAATAAGCGTGGAAGATTGGCCTTATATTAACAGGAAGCCGTATGTAGTACAGAGAACTGTGAAGACTACAATACGTTTAAAAATTATAAAGAGGATTAAAACCTCTGGCCTGGACGGCAACCAGCAACTGAGTAAAACTTCTAAGGTAAGCGGCCTGCTTCGACTAACTGCTTCCTCTCTCTCGCTTGGCAAAAAGCCACAACTTAAATACTTGGCGTTCGTCAGACAAACTTTGCATAAATACTGGCCGGAAGTAGAAAATAAGAAGTGATAGAAAAGATTTAAAATAAAATAAACGTTAGTAAAACTTAAGATCCTTACATACTTCCCGCCAGAGTTAATTAGTTTGAAACTGAGGTCTAAAACGACCTTGTTGAAAACTTTTAGCTCTAGAATCTAACGCGAGGCCAATCTTTTACAAACATTTTTCGCTAGAAACTAGAAATTTAAAAGAAAGAAATTTGTTTTTACAATAGCAGCTCCCAGGACACAATTTTTTCATCTGTACTGCATCTAAACAGGAGCTTTTATTCAAATCTGGTTCCTTCCAGAGATCTGGAAGGAAAACTAGTTTAATGAAATGTTACACAATGAAATGGCAAGTAACATGTATAATTATATTTCTCTTAACATTCTTATTTCATTCATTACTATTTTAATTATCTCTCCCCGTGCTCTCTGACATGTGTTGTAAAAGAACACCAAACACGAATGTGTTTATGTCTATGTGTTCAACACTTCCTCCTACAATCAAAACACTAACGTGTTAAAATTCAACATACCAAGACCTCGTAACACACCCTAATTTCAACTCTAAACCCTGAGGTACTATTCTGAAAGTGGCTAACTCTGAAGTGTAGCGTCAGAGAGCCTAACTACATCATTCAACCTTTAACACATATTCACCATGATTTAGTCTTTTAACAGTCACACGAATAAAAAAAAATTTAACATTACTTTCACTTTTACCATATCACGGTATTTCTTAACATTTAAAATAACAGTTCACATTGTATATAAGAACATATTAACATGCCGTTAATTTTACACATTTGAAAACATACATTAGTAGTACATTGTTAACTTCTATTCTTTTCAAAGCAAGTGCCAATTCTTTCTACATTGAAATACTACATTTCAAAAAGTCTTTCAGACTAAAACTTCTTTCTTGCCAGAATGTTTCAAATAAAATTTATACAATAACTTTTTACAATATTTAAGTCTTTACACAACGCTATTATACATCAACTTTAGTTTTACGCGCGAGTAATTGAAAAACATAATACCAAAATCGGTAACAACTCATTTCTTGCCATTTTGGCGATAAAGGTAGACCTCGCATGAGGTAAAACTTCTTGAAATCTGCCACTTGCAGTAAGAATGAAAGATTAACTTAAGTTTGCAAAGTAACATAAAATTTTACTTATCTTTGTGATATTCGGACATTCTTTTCTGGGCCCAGTCTTGAAAGGTAGTGCAGATTGCTGTTTGATTTATCCTCCTTCTTGTACGGGCTCGCCCTTCAGTGCCTTCCTCTAGATGCTTTCTTTTTTCTCCAGTTCGGTCACCCTTGAATACCTTCTATTTCGCTTCTGCCTGTGGTCTAGGTCGTTTGATGGCAGCTGGTCTTGGCGGAACCGGGAAACTTCTTTCGTGTTCCTGCTTGGACCTCGTTGCTGGCCGTTAAAATTTTCCTTGTAACTTTTCCTCCGCCGCTGATGGCCCTTCCGCAGTTCGGCGACATTTGCTGCGGAGAGTCCTGTCGGATGAGTAGATCTTCCGTTTTAGAGCCGGGTTATAGTTGCTGTCATTTCTTCTGGCTCTCTTTGCATACGTCGTCCTTCTCCCTTCTTCATTCTGGGGGTGTTCGTGAGCTCTCTTTTCTGGACGGTGGAACGGCTTCTTTTTCTTGCCACCTTCAATTTTTCCGCGGGGAAACTTTCTTTTCACTTGCTCCTGCCTCTTAATGGCTTGCCCTTGTACTTGTCGTTTTTCCACCTCTGGAGCTTGTGACTGCGGCGTCTGCCGTGCCGGATCCTGCAAAAGATCTGAAAATATTTGCATTTTATTACGATCATAGTAGGGTTTGATTTGATCAATGTTTGCGGAGCAGGTTTCACCATTTCTAGCTTTTTAACACTACTACAGCGTGAGTTATTTTTTCTATGACATATGGTCCTTCAAATCGTGGAAAAAAATTTGGCAGTTTTATCTTCTGGTGCTGAAGAAAGTGAATGCTTAATTTTTAAAACTTCATCCCCTACTTTATAAGTTACTCCCCGTCGTTTCAAGTCATAATAGAGTTTCTGTTTTCTCTGTGCTACTTCAGTATTCTTCTTTGCTTCTTTTATTAGTTTTTCTATATCACCCATTTTAAATTCTGGGGCTCTTTGTTGCACATAAAATAATTTATCTAACGGCGTTATAATCTTTCTGCCTAAAAATAACTCAGCAGGAGTTTTGCCCGTTGTATCATGTTTTGCGGTCCTAAGGGCGAAAGCAAATTCATTGACATAAAATTATCCCAGCTTTTATGAAAATTTTTAACATAACTACGGATAATTTTCACTATATTTCTATTGACCCGTTCCGCTATATTTGATTGCGGCCGATACGGGACTATTTTTAAATGACGTATGCCCAGTTTTTGGCACATGTCTTCAAATATATTACTTACAAATTGAGGACCATTATCCGATATAACTTTTAGGGGCGCCCCGTATTTTAAAATATATTTATTTAAAATAGAATCAGTAACTAATTTCGCGGAGGCTCGTTTTAAGGGAACAATTTCGGTCCACTTACTAAAATGATCAACCATAACAAGGAGATAGCGACTTTTATTTAACTGACATTTTGGGAAATGGCCCAATAAATCGATGGCAATTATTTCATTTGGAAATTCGGATTTAATACTATTTAGAAACCCGGCCGGGCGGAAATTAATATAATTAACTGCTTGACATGTTGGGCAGGACTGGACATACGCCCTTGTTAACTTTTGCAGTTCAGGAAAGTAGACTGCCTCGCGTACGCGTTGGATAGTTTTTCGAATACCAGCATGAGAAGCTAAAGGGCTGTCATGGAGCTCCTGCAGGATATTTAATCTAAGACTAGCTGGGATAACATGTCGAAATTCGTTGTTGGAATTCGTAGTTTTTGTATAGAATAATAGACCATCTATTAGTTCGTAATGGGCCGCCCTATTTCTTATCGCCACAATATCTTGGTGGCTAAAATTTTCAGGATCCTTTAAATACTCATAAATGCTTCCAAACTCAGGATCCTTACCCAGTTCGGTTATTACAGTTTCTCGGGAATTTATTGTATATGCTGTGAGAATTGCCACCTTTACGGTATTACCTTCTTCATCTATTTTAATTCTGGATAGGGCATCTGCTACGATATTTTCCTTTCCGGGGGTATGCTTGATTACCAGATTATATTCTTGTAGCTTGAGTGCCCATCTTATTAACCTTGGGGATAAGATTTTCCCTGAGTACAATCTAGTTACCGCCGCATGATCAGAGTACACTGTTATTGGCGCCTTTCCAAAATAGACTCGGAACTTTTGCACTGCTAACAAAATTGCAAGTGCCTCTCTCTCGGTCGCGGAATAGTTTCTTTGTGTTTGATTTAAAGTTCGGCTAAAAAATGCCACGGGCTGCTGATTTTGCGAAATTACCGCTCCTACCGCATAATCCGAAGCATCCGCTGAAATTTCTAAATTCTCATCCTTTTCAGGAAATTTCAACACAGGGGCCTGCGTTAATGCTTGTTTTAATTTTTCGAAAGCACTATTGGCTTCGGCCGTCCACGAGAATCTTGCCTTTTTCCTTTTTAATTTTAACAATGGTTCAGCAATAGCTGCAAAATTTTTTATAAAGGACCTATAATATGAACAAAGTCCTAGAAAAGAAGAGAGCTTCTTCGCCGTGTTTGGAGTCGGATACTTTTGTACAGCGATTATTTTTGATTCGTCTGTCTCTATTCCTTTCTGAGATATCTTGTAACCTAAATATTTTAATTCAGGGGCTGCAAATTTGCACTTTTCGATATTAACTTTTAGACCGGCCTCATTTAATAAAGAAAACATCTGTCTTAAATCCTGTACATGTTGGTCGAGATTATCACTAGTAATAATGATATCGTCTAAATAGATAAATGTGGACTTTCCAAGAACAGGTCTTAACACAATGTCCATACATCGCTGAAATGTTGCCGGCGCCCCTCAAAGGCCAAACGGCATACGCAAAAATGCATAAGATGGTTATAAAAGCAGTCTTAGGCACGTCCTCAGGCCTAACCCCTATTTGAAAATAACCAGTCGTTAAGTCTAAAGTCGTCATATATTTGGTGGATGTTATGTTCCTTAGAATTTCTTCAATAATAGGTAACGGATATACCGGATATTTAGTTATGGAGTTTAATTTACGGTAGTCAATTGCGAATCTCCACCTTTTTGGATGTGTCAAAGGATAGTCATTATTTTTCTTACATAAAACCACCGGGCTAGCATAACTACTTGAGATGGGCGTTATGATCATTTTACGTAGCATATCGGTGATATGCCATTCTATAATTTTTTCCTTATTCTTATCATACCGATATGCTTTGTGGCGAACTGGCATTGAATCTCCGGTGTCAATACTATGGTTAGTAACCTGAGTAAATCCTGGAATATCACTAAATAACGAAGCAAATTCACTTACCACTTGTCGGGTTCTTCGCTGTTCTTCATTAGGCAGGTGGTCAAGATTTAACATCGGCGGTTCAGCCTTTTCTGCACGAACTGGTTTCATTGTCAGCTTAAGGGACGCTTCATTAAAATCCAGCGTTGCTTGTGCCTCTGAAAGAAAATCTATTCCTAAGATTATATGTGCTTGCAGATTCTTTACTATAAAAAACATCACCTTTACTTGTTCGTCCTTGATACGGACATACAGCGGTACTTTACCTATACACTTACATAGTTCTCCTTGCGCCGCTAACACTGTCGTATTATCCGAATTATATATGCGGTATTTCCCAAAATACTTCCTAAAAAAATCTTCTGCCACACAGGAACACTGCGCGCCTGTATACAGGAGTGCGGTTGCTGGAATATTATTCACCAACACTTCAATCTTCGGAAGAGTCAAATTTTTCACCATTACTGTATTTAACTTGAAGGAAGAGGGGTTTTCTTGGCCTTCGGATTTCCGCACCCTCCCGTCAGCAGAAATCCGTTTTAGTTTAAATTATTTTTCATTTCCGTGCTTTCCTTCTTTTTCCCCTGGCCTTGAGACTTTTTTCCTGGATTGCTATTGAACTGTCGACGTTCGCCGGCTGTTTTTGAATGCTCGGGTTTCCTTGCCCACTGATTCGCTTTGCTTCCGTAGCCGTGTGCTTGAGTTTGCTGTAGTCTTGGCGCACCAAATTGGTTTCGCTGTTGATATTGGCGTCTTCTTTCGACGTCCGCCGTTCTTCTACTTTCAAACTGGATTGCTAGCTCAAATAACTTTTCCAGTGTAGTCGGATTTCTTAATTCAATAAAGTCTTGCACTTGGGGCAGTAACCTCGGCAAAATCACTTGAATTATCTCAGGATCCGGACGGTTTCCATACAAGAGTTTGAAGACGTGAATTTTTCTTAAAATAAAGCTTGAGAGGTTTTCGATTCTTTGTTGATATATACTAAAAAGTTCCGTTTCTAATTTCAAACGATCCCTTACAACAGGGAAGGCTTTTACTAGGGCAGTCTTGAAATTCTCGTAAGTATAGGTGGGACTTCCTGCTTGACCCAAGAGACTTCTGCCTATACATTTGAATCAGTTAAGCGCTTGGCCCCTCAAAGCGCTGGTAGCTAAGGTAACGTTTTGAAATTCGTGCACGGGGTAGAGCATGAAGTGGTCATCCAATTTTTCCAAAAAACTGGTTACCGGTGAGTTTCCATTAAATGTTGCTTCTGGTTTCATCGAAGCGCGCATGGTCTGGACGATGTAACCAAATCCTTTCAGGGCGGCAGCTGGCATTTCTGGATTCTGAGCCGCTTCTGCAGGCAGCACAGGTTCTTCTTGAAACTCGGCCATGGTTATTCTTCTTCGTTGGGCGCCACTATCAGGTTCAATATTCCGTATTACCTTCTTCGGGAACATGCAAGGACCTGACTCTGAACAGAGAGCTTACTAAAGCTATGTTCAAAACTGTGGGGAGTAGACAGGATACACAAGAAGGGTATACAAAACCCTTTATTTTTCCCTATTTACAATAACTTCCGTACTTCGGAATACACAGACCCGCTACTTGTGGTCTAACGTAAAAATATAAAAATAAAACTAAACTCTAATTTAACTTTAAAATAATAAGCGTGGAAGATTGGCCTTATATTAACAGGAAGCCGTATGTAGTACAGAGAACTCTGAACACTACAATACGTTTAAAAATTATCAAGAGGATTAAAACCTCTGGCCTGGAAGTCAAACAGCAACTGAGTAAAACTTCTAAGGTAAGCGGCCTGCTTCGACTAACTGCTTCCTCTCTCTCGCCTGGCAAAAAGCCACAACTTAAATACTTGGCGTTCGCCAGACAAACTTTGTATAAATACTTTAACGCTTATAATTCTGGCCGGAAGTAAAAAATAAGAAGTGATAGTAAAGATTTAAAATAAAATAAACGTTAGTAAAACTTAAGATCCTTACAAGCTGAACGAAGAGGCAGAGCGGACAGAAAGACCAGTCAGGAGATTAAGTAAGGTGATGTACGGTAGCACATGCGCAGATATGCAGGTAGACGTAATGGGAGAGTGTCTGAGTAGTATAAAGCATGTTGTCTGTGTAAGATCAGTATTTCTGGCAAAGAGATTGCACGCCGTATAACAGTTAAAATCACACCGAGTTGCTGCCTCAGCGAGAAATGGCGAATAATCAATCTGTTAGACGACATCTGGATGCTTTTAGCAGAGGTCGAATCATTGGGAAGTTGGAGGAAGGCCGCAGTGTGACAAGTGTGGCTGCAGAGTTTGGAATTGCTCACAGCATCGTTTCACGACTTTGGAGACAATTTCAAACTACAGGAACAGCTATCCGGGGATTTAGTAGTGGTCGTCCACGAGGAACCACACCCGCAGATGACCGGTATATTGCCTTACAGGCCAGAGGAAACAGGCGGCAGACAGCGGGAGAAATCGCTAGACACACGACACAGGCGACTGGACGACCGATATTGCGTTTTATTGTGGCCAGAAGACTGCACGGTGGTGGTCTGTTTGCACGACGACCTGCACGGTATGTACCTCTAACGCCTGCCCATCGGAAAAGGCGTTCTCTATGGTGCCGGGAACACCGGAATTGGAGAGACAATGAATGGGGACGAGTACTCTTTACAGATGAGAGCAGATTCAGTCTGAGTAGCGATTCTCATCGCATACTCATCTGGAGAGAGCGGGGAAGCCGAATCATCCCTCGAACATCATTGAGAGGGACAGATATGGAGGTGGTGGTGTTCTCGTTTGGGGAGGCATCATGCTTGGTAGTCGTACAGACCTTCACATCTTCGACGCAGGTTCAGTCAACGGGACCCGTTATTGTAACGAGATTCTTCTTCCATATGTGCGTCTTTTTAGAGGCGCTATGGGTCCGCAGTTCCTTTTCATGGACGACAATGCACCATGCCATCGCACAGTAGCTGCCGAACAGCTCTTAGAGAGTGAGGATATTGAACGTATGGATTGGCCGGCACGATCTCCGGATCTCAATCCCATCGAGCATGTATGGGATTTTCTAGGCAGACGCTTGGCAGCTCGTACCTTACCACCAGTAACAATTCCGGACCTTCGATTGGCGCTGCAAGACGAATGGCAGCAATGCCTCAACAACTCATTTACACCCTCATTCTCAGCATGGGCAGACGCTGTGAAACCTGCCTAGCAGTCAGGGGAGATCATATCCCCTATTAAAGACCGGATATTTCTTGCTGGACACCCATCACAGGGATGTTTCGGCCTTCAGTCGCATTGCCCTCCATGCTACTTTTTCAATAAAGCTTCTTTTTATCCCTCTGATTTCTCTTTTAGTAAGTGTTGCTTACATTACTAATGTCCTTACGTATTGGGGATCTTACGGTATTAAATGTGTTGATTTGGAAAGCTTTTGTACAAAGTTATATTGAAAAAAACCATCTCGTCCTTAATTTTTGCGCACCAGTGTATTTCTACCAAAGTGAATTTACATTTTCTTTTTACTTTTTATTTTGCAAAAGTTAAGTTTTTTTTTTTTTTTTTTTTTTTCAAATTTATTCTTTTTCGTATTTTTACTTTAATTTTTTTTTAATATTTAACTTTCTTTTCGGTTTCACAAAAGTAATATTTATTTTACGAATTTAATTTTTCCTTTTCACTTTTTTATTTTGAAAAAGCTTTTTTCCTAATTTATTCCTTTTCGTATTTTTACTTTTTACTTTATTTGTTTTTACATTTAATTTTTTTTTTTTTTTTTGGTTTTACAAAAGTAATATTTATTTTTACAAATTTAAATGTTTCCTTTTCGCTTTTTATTTTAAAAAAAGGTTGTTACTACATTTTTAAATTATTTTTTTTTACTAAAGTAATATTTATTTTCCCATTTTCAGTTTTTTCGTTTTTATTTCTTCCTATATGTATTTTACTTTCAAACGTAATTTTTAATTGTTTTTTTTTCTTTCCTTTAAACTTTTTTTATAATTCGATCTTCTGTACCTTGTTAAGAGAGTAAGGCTGTGATAAATTCAAGTATAGTAGTGTTTATAAAGTTCTGCGGTAAATGGTGGTATCATATTACGAATCCGATTAACGTTTTCACATGAAGGAAAAATCACTTCATAGAAGACAAATCATGCAAAACTTCAAGGAAAACGAATTAAAAATTAGAATTCATAATAATATGCTATTTATCATAGATCTAACGAGGCAAAGTCTCAGTTATCCTGAAATCTTGTCAAAGGTTGAATTTTTGAGGAAAAGTATTTGAAAGCTAAACCGAAATTTCAGGATAATATTGATAAATGTTCTGCTGAATCAATTACATCTATTATCCCATATGATAAAATACCTTGTAGAGACATTAGGAATATTGGAGGCTGGAGCGATGAAAAATTAGCCACGGCTTCGCCAGGAATCGAACCACGGACCTCTGAAATACCGGCCCAGTGTGCTGACCACTACACCACGAAGGCTCGCTGGGAAGGCAAGAGAAATACCTTATAACCTTTAAAGGATAATATTAACCTAACCTACTTAAATGTTAAATAATTTAGTGATAACTATAATGATTGCCTATCATTTAAAAATTTATATATATATCTACGCGTTCATCAAAACGAAACGCTTTTTAACACTCGAAATTTGACAAAACAATAGCCTTATCTTGTAGAAGATTTTGAATGGATTCTGTCGATTTCAAAGGCAATCAGACACATGTACAGTATGATTAGGAACAAAATCAATTTTGCATTTTGCAAAATGGGAGGAGGGACAGCAGTATTTACATCGAAAGCAATGGGCGAAACGAAGGGAACAGGCAATGTGCCGAGGAAAATAGTAATGAAACGTGAAAAATAAAAAATTCTAATATGCTAGTGAATTCTTCTATTCATATTATACTTCTAAAAGCGTTAGAAAGTACAGTATTGGAACGAATGTCATTAACTGATGAAAATAAATTTTTATAAATGAGAAAAGTTTCAAGGACAGTTCAAGATTTAAATATAATATTCGCAGAACAGAAAAGTTGATGATCTTCCTCCTGTTAAAAGCATTCGACTAGTTTATCCTCTCTTTTATACAGTAAACTATACTGACATGATTATAAAATCAGACAACTTTTTTCCTATGTTATTAGCATGTCAGGTGGTTAATCATCAAAAGTCTTTAACTTCACTAAGTTTGATATTTTCTCATCTATTCTCCGAAAAATTATCGAACATTTGTATATTTATGAATTAAATTTTGATTCTAGTTCAAGCGCTTCTGAAAAAGGGAGGATGCTGTCGATTTAGATAAGAAACTTCTAATATCAGAAGAAAATTTTTAATAATCAGGTTGTAGAGACATTAGGATTTTAATTCGAAGCAGGCAAGATCAAAAATGAGCAATCGTCTTCGCCGGGAATCGAACCACAGACTTCTGGAATACCGGCCCAGCGTGCAGAACCACTACAACACGAAGGCACGCTTGGAAGGCGGGAGAAATACCTTATATACTCCCCCTTTTAAAGGGCGACTGGGGACTCAAACGTCAAATCCTGGGTGAGGAGAATCACCACCCAATACCCTTAATAATTCGGGCAGCACTGTAGAGATGTTAGGTAATTTGGAAGCAGGCAAGATGAAAAATGAGCAATCGCCTTCGCCGGGAATCGAACCAAGGATCTCTGGAATACCGGCCCAGCGCGCAGAACCACTACACCCCGAAGGCACGCTAGGAAGGCGGGAGAATAGTCTAGTTACTGTGATTGCTGCAGATCAAAATTATCATTTGATATTGTTACGATATTTGTATGTACGCAAGTAATTTTAGGGAAATTTATGTGCAATTGCAATAACTCTTATATAATGTAAGTTGAAAGGCCTCAAGAATGAAGCTTTGCCGAAAAATGAGGTAACGAGGAGGCCATTTAACATTGAAGTAAGCGATAGGTGAAAGTTTTGGTGACTAATTTTCATCGCCAAATTTGGTAAGAAATCGCCAAAAGTCGCCAAATCTTGGAACTATTTGAATAACTGTAATTGATTCGATGCTTATGTACCTGAAATTGGTCTGATTCCTACATGTAACAGTAACTGTAATTGGGCTGATTTTCCATATGATTCCCCTGCCCTTGATTTTTTTCAAACTAAACCATGCATATCGAAGCAGACAATGATCCGTTATCAGACTCGTTTACAGCTGCATTTAGGTGCTTCCTTTAATGTTGCTGTACACACAACGACAATACTACCAACATTGTAGCAGCATGTCGAAAACTGAACGAACTAATCAGTTTTGATCTTCTTTGCATATTTCCTAAATTAGTGTCACGAGAACTGACACAATCATCTAGTGAAGGGCATTTTATATCATCTGCTCCCCGATTCTTCCTCCAAGGAGTATGGGAAACTGGCATACACTCGACGAAATTTCATCTAATAAGTGTTGAGAGATTCTTTTGACCTACGAATAATTACCAAGGCTACTCATTCAAATATCCTAAATTCACGTCAGCTTACTTACGTCAACAATTCCAAAATTGATTCGTTAAATGTTTTAATCGTATCACATTTTATTACAGAAGGCAATGCAGAGTTTATTAAGTTTATCGAAGCAGAAAATATGAAAAATGTGCAATGCCCTGTCCAGGACTCGATTTCCGGATCTCCCGCTTTCTAGCCGGCTGTGCTTCCAACTACACCACCAAGGCACACGGTAAAAAGGAGAAAGTACGTTATATTTTACCCCCACTAAAGAAGGCGACTGAGAAGAAGGATATACAGTCACAGTATCCATTCAAACTCCAGATGTTCCGACTGCTAGTCAGACATAATTCCAAGTATATTTCGAAGGGACATGGTAAGGAAGAAGAAAATACTTCACAATACTTGTGAACTATTGTTTCAGACACGTTTCTACTCGCAAAGTAAAGTTCAGATGGGAACTTGTACAAAATATTAAAAACTGATTCTGGAATCTTTGGAATTAGGAGTACTTGACTTCCCATCTAACGGCAATTGAAATGGCGGTATACCAGGATCAACATAAAATTCGACTACAACGTTCTTGTGGTAAAAGACTGCCGATTGGAAGAGTTGTTGAGGTCCATTCTGAGAAGGATGATTTAATTCGTGTTGTCACTGTAAAGACTGAAAGGAGAACATTTAAGAAATCAGAGACATAACTTTCACATTTACCTGTGGATCGGATTAAAACCCTGATGATGTGAGAATATGTTTACTGTCACTCTAGAGCAGTGTTTCTTAACCTTTCTAGCGAGTGTGCACACCATTGAATGTGAAAATATATTTCCGCACCCCATTGAAAAATGTGTTTTAATTTTTTTAGTCTAGAAAAATACATTTTTTTGCGAAACTTATTGTTTATTGAAAAACATTGTACATTTTATATAAATACAAAACAATATTATTTTTATTTAATGACTAGTCTGTTGTTGTTTGTTCATTATGATTCTGGCGGAGCGAGGTTGCTTTTTCGAAAGACATACGCGTATATCATCATTTGCATTTAAGCGATTTCTCGCTTTAGTTTTTATATGCAAAAGCGATGAAAATCCCATTTCGCACAAGTAGGTGGTAGCAAAGGGTAAGAGTAACTGCAGTGCTCTGTTCGCCAACTCTGGATAACGTTGTATCTGTGAACACCAGAATTGTTGCAATTCTAATTGTTCGAATTCCATTTAAACATGTCCACTTGCTCCCATTTCAATAAGTGGATCTTTTTTCAGATCACTATCATCCATCAAATTTAAGTCAAATAGAAATGGATCCAGTATCTATCTCTGAGTTTTGGTAATATTTCCGGTAGAAAAATATCCATTAAATGATTCGCTCGATCGTCTGAAATGTATTACAATGTCAGGTATAATTGCATTCTTTTCATTTTTCGCAATAACAGAATCAAGCAAGGGGAAGTTTGCAAAATTTTCCTTTTCTACTCGACGTTCCAAATTTCTAATTTTGCGATAAATGAAGATAATTTTTCACTAGATATTATTATATTCCTTGCATTGATAGATTCAATTCATTTAAATGGCTAAATATGTCTGCTAAGTAGGCCAGCCTCAGCATTGCATTATTACTCTCAAAATCTTTTACTAAATAACAGTTTTGTCTAGTCAGTAATTGAATAATTTCCCCACGCAGTTCAAAAACTCTGTTAAGCATGCGACCGTTAGATAACCATCGTATTTCGGTGTGATATAGGAGCACGGTATGATCAGCACCGATTTCTTCGCAAAATGCACGAAAAATGCGATGATTAAGCGCTCACCTTCGGATGTATTTTACTACATTTACTGCTGTAGTTACGTGTTGTTTTAAACTTTCTGGCAATGCTTTCGACGCAAGTGCATGACGATGCAATATGCAATGCGTTATTATAACTTCCGATAATTCTCTTTTCATGTGTGGAAAAAATCCTGAATTTTTGCCTAACATTGCTGGGCTCCATCAGTGCATATAGAGCCAATCACATTCTTTGGTAATTGATATTTAGTAAAAAAATCTTTGATGCGATTGAAAACATCAATTCCTCTCGTATTCACCTCCAGTGGCTCACAAAATAGAAATTCTTCTATCACCTCATTTTCCTTCACATACCTGACAAATACCAAAAGTTGGCTACAATTATCAACATCAGTTGACTCATCCAGTTGCATGCTTATTTTTAGTGGACTGATTTTTACGTCTTCAATCACTTGCATTAAAATATCTTCACTGAGATCTTGTATTCGCGATCGTATAATATCATTCGATAATGGAATCTGTTGGATTTTTTTATGTGCTTCCGAATCTAAAACTGTTTTAGCAATAATTAAAGCAGAAGGTTTAATCAACTCTTCAGCGATCGCGTGAGGTTTCTTTTTTTTCGCACATAAATATGCCACTTGATATGACGCTTCTAATAAAGGTTTTTGAATTGCTGGTCTGCACAATTTCAGGATAGTTCCACTGGTATCAAACCGAGCCTTCTTTAACTTCAAGCTGTTCATGCTATGCGCTTTTTCGCCACAATGCAGATTGTTGAAATGCACTAATAACTTTGATGGTTTGCTGTTTGAAAATATCTTGGAACACAAGATGCATTGCCATCTTTTTCGGTTTTGTAGGTAAATCCATAACCGGCATACTTATCGTTCCATTGTCGTTTTTTTTTTTTTTTTTTTTTTTTTTTTTGACATAGTGGAGTTCACTATAATCGATTTAATTATTTAGAAATAATGTAATATAATATATATAATGTTCTTACGTTTGTAATATCCCTGAATCCTATTCGGCTTGAACGAGCAATTAAGAATGTATTAGTCTTAAGAGGTTTCTGGACAAGTCAGAATACACAATACACATGTCCCAGACACACTAGTTGACTCAACTTGACTCAACCTAACACAGGCGCAGTAGATGCAGATACAAATCTGTGAATCCGTAGATTCCATTGGAGTAGCACATATTGAACTGAGCGCATGCGCAAGCTAGGATAACGTTCTCCGCTTGTATTCCCACAAAGTGTTTTTTCTTTTCTCCGTCACCTAGCTGCCTGTTCGCGTTCGTTAGTAGCGTTTCATGCCTTTTCGTAGCGTAGTGTATACGCCCATCGGCACCGGCTCTTTCCTGTGTCTTTTGCCGATAAGTGAGCTAGGTGCTACTAATTTTTATGAGCTTCAATATTGGGGACACAATTGCAGATTTCAAATATTTTATTATAAGAAATTTAATAAATGATATTTAATATATTTATGGTTAGGTAGAGGATTCTCCCGCACCCCCGGTTAAGAACCACTGCTCTAGAGAGTGTTTTTAAGTAAATCTTTTACTGTTCTGCGTTGGTAACCATTTATTCATACGTTCTCTCCTTTCCGCACCGCACTGTACTCTTTTTGTACGTCTAGCACTTTACATGAAAATGCGGATTTGTTTTCATCTGTATATTGTAAATACATAATAGCAAATATATATGCGTATGTTTAACAAATGAGTTTCTGCCGTGACATATACTGACCGGAAATATTCATTTATAAATGAATCTAATTGATATTAATTATAAAATAAAATACGTTAAATTTATAATATATCCAACTGCTAACACAGGCTAAATTTCTTATTTGATAAATGGAAGTGAAAGAAAGATTTTTACAGGCATTCTTCTGCTAATTTCAAATCTAGTTTTAAAACTTTTCCATTGCATAGGATTCTGAGTAATCAAATGAATGAAAACAGCAATTACGGTAAATATGAGAAAAATGAATGTCATATTACATTTTAAAAAAATTTCTTAAACAATTTATAAAGCTTTTATTTCAAATTCATGAAAGAATTAATGCACTAAAAATAGAAAAATAATTTATCAGACAGTTTAATGGGAAAAAGAGATTAAATAACTCTGTTAACAAAATTTTGTCTATAATTTTAGATTACGAATAATAAAAGCGTTCGGTATCCTTGATGTATTTTTAAAGTTAATGGCTCATACTTTTGACTATGCAATAGGATTATTAGATTTCATCAATTAGGCGCTCATGCTTTTAATATTCGTGCAAAAAATGTAGATGAATTTTATAAAGATAATTATTTAATTCCCTATTCCCATTAAACTATAAGATAAATTATTTTTCTAAAATTAGTTGATTAATTCTTTTATGAGTTTTAAATAAAAACTTATTTTAAAGTTTATTATTTATTTATTTTTATTGTCATCTTTTTAGTCTCAATTTTTCGACAATGAACAATCACTCTGCTACTTCCAACAATTCTGCTTCATCAAATGAGCCAGAAAAAATCAGAATTTAAATTAAAATATCATAAAAGTTTCATTGGATTTTGGAAATTGTAAATTTCTGAGATTTTTAGTCTGCACGTTAAATGAAGATATGTGCAGAAAATAGTTTAAACTTAAAAAAAAATTAAATCAAATTTTGAAAAAGTCTCTTCACTAAATTGCACTGTCATCCACAAACAGAGTGTTTACAAAATTTGAAACTCATAGCTTTCAGGAAGTAAGTTAAAAATGGGTAAACAACACCATGAGCGAATTAAATAAAAATGATATAAAAAAAAGAAATTATTAGAGACCAAAAAACTGCATTTCATTTTTGTGGTCCACACAAAAGTATGCAGGAATAGGAAAAATTACACATTTAACCTCTTTAACCTGCATTACAGCTCTAACATGAATAAGTATAATAAATACGTAAGAAGTAGCACAAATTTCATTAGTTCTGATATGGTTCAATATAGGAAGTGCTAGCGAATCAGCATAAATTACGTTGTTCAAAAATTATATACGTAGCGTATTCGGAAACTAAGTACCGTTTCATTCTAGCGCCGTCGCAGCGATGTGGTAGGCGTCCCGTGCATGCGCACTAGTCTTTCTTGTTCACTGACTTTCAATTGTCGCCATTTTGGTTGCTCTATGTTGTGTTTTCAGTTTGCTGTGCACATTCAAAATGTTTAAGACAATTAGTTCTCCCGCTGACTGTGAGATTCGTGCCGTGATTAAATTTTTGAACGCGAGGAATGTTAAACCGGCCGAAATTTATCGTCAAGTGGCAGAAGTTTACGGTGAATACGCGATAAGTGACGGAATGGTGAGAAAGTGGGTAAGAATGTTTAATACAGGTCGAACAAATGTCCACGCCGTAGCTCGGAGTGGTCGGCCTTCTGTTGTCACCGATGATTTGGTAAGGAAAGTTGATGAAGGAATTCATGAGAACAGACGCTTCACAATGACAACTCTTTCAGAGGCATTTCCACAAATTTCACGTACTGTTTTGTTCGAAATTGTGTCTGACCGCTTGAATTATCGCAAACTGTGTTCCCGATGGGTTCCAAAAATGCTCACTGATGTTCACAAAACAAAGCGACTTGGTAGTGCCCTAGCATTTCTCACGCGGTACAGTGATGAGGGAGAAAACGTTTTAAACCAAATTGTGACAGGTGATGAAACTTGGGTGTGTCATTTCACACAAGAATCGAAACAACAATCGATGGAGTGGAGACACACTCATTCTCCGAAAAAAAAAAAAAAGTTCAAAGTGACAATGTCATCACAAAAAATCATGTGCAATGTCGTCTGGGATAGGAAAGGCGTTTTGCTTGCTGAATTTCTTCCCAGAGGTGAAACCAATTAATGCGGCACGATATTGTGAGACTTTAACAAAACTAAGGCGTGCCATTCAAAACAAACGAAGAGGAATGCTCAGTAAAGGAATTGTGTTGCTCCATGACAATGCTCGGCCCCATACTGCTGGTGTCACTCAATCGTTAATTCGACAGTTTCATTGGGAGCAGTTCGATCACCCGCCGTACAGCCGGCGCCGTCCGACTATCACTTGTTCCTGCACATGAAGCGCGAGCTTGGTGGCAAGCGCTTTGGATCTGACGATGACACGAAAAATGCTGTGGAGTCGTGGTTATCGAAACTGGCGGGAAGTTTCTTTGACGATGGTATACAAAAACTGGTCACCCGCTATGACAAGTGTTTGATCATTGGCGGAAACTATGTTGAAAAATAGTTAAAGACTTGTATTTTCATGTAAAAATAAAATTGGATTCGAAAAAATTGTTTTACTATTTTTTTTTTTTTTTTTTAATCAAAACGGTACTTAGTTTTCGAATACGCCTCGTATAATATAAATAAAATATACACCGGGTGGCCATAATTAAACTGACAGTGCTCACAGTGTTCTGTAGCGCGATCTATTTGCGAGAATGACGCCACATTTTGTAGGAAGATTAAACAAGACGGGGAACGAAGGATTCCGAAAAAAAAAAGTTCCGAAAGTCACCGCTAGGGGAATATTTGGCGCTGTGTAATAGAAAATAGAGTGTTAACAAATGCAAATCAATACGGAAATTACATTTTATTTTGCATTCAAATGAGGTTCAATGTGGCTGCGGTTGTTGTAGACCACATATTGCATTCTGTGCACAGTATGCACAACAGCAGAAAGTAACATGTCTGCAGGAATCTCCTCTACAGTCCGTGATATGTTATCCTTCAACGTAGCCAGGTCCTGGACCACTCCTTGGTAACCCCATAGCCAGAAGTCGCATGGGGTAATATCAGGCGACCGAAACGGCCATGCAGTTGGAAACTAAATCAGAAAATGTGCATAATAAAGGGTAATTTTATTCCGTAATAATTTGCATTTGTTAACATTCTATTTTCTATTACACAGCGCCAAATATTCCCCTAGCGGTGACTTTTGGAACTAAGTTGTTTTTTCGCGGAATCCTTCGTCCTCCGTCTTGTTTAATCTTCCTACAAAATGTGGCGTCATTCTCGCAAATAGATCGCGCTACAGAACATTGTGAGCACTGTCAGTTTAATTATGGCCACCCGATATATAATATAAATAATATATATATATAAATAAAAAAATATATAATATAAATAAAAATATAATTTTTAGCCTATATTTACATTATGTTACAGTTCTGATATGTATCAGTATATTAGGTTTCTAGCAGGCGAAACATGAAAGAACAAACATGCAAGAATCAGACCATGAATTTTTCAACTGCTATTTATGTGTGCACTACACTACAAGGACACAAACAGGAGTAATATCATAATACTTTTCAAGTATAACACCTAAAAGTAGAATTTATCGTTAGAAGTTCAAATAAATAAAGAAAGAAAGCAGAAAAGAAAAATAACAAAAGAAAGAAAATCTGAAAGGATTCAGATTTTATTGTCACACCAGATGATTTGTGGAATTATTTTATGCTCTAGCTTACTTGTATATACTGTAAGTACTTTACTTGCTTGTACTTTATTTTCAATTTTAGGCTATGTTACCTTATTTTTGATTTTGTATGTACTTAGAAATTCAGGAGGAATTGAACCTTACATCCAATCAGACGACTCGCAGCAGCCCATATGACTTTTTTCGAATAATTATCGAAAGAAATTGAATCAACCAGTTTACCAACCAGATGTCTGGCAATCGATCACGTAACAATGGTCACGTACCTCTTCCAACATTAATTTCCTGCCCGGTACGGGATCATAGATCAGAAAATGCTATTGTCACGCGCCATTAATACAGCATTTGAAAGAGCTGAAATACGACGTGCAAATCCAACGTGATAATCAGGGCATAAAGTGAAACCATGAACCTTAGGTTAGCACTGTTGGCATCACTCCTGCTAACGCAATATTTTTTTCCTTTTTTAGCTTTAGCAATAAGTATCTTATTCCTCGGACTTACGCCACATATAACTCAAGAGCAAAATCACAAAATATTTAAAAGCAGCATATCTTTAGAATTACTGACAGAATGGTAGGGTTTGCCTATTTTTCTTTTATGTTTGCTATATTATATTTCTTTAAAATCTAGTCGCTCTAGCGGCTAACCGCCTTAAAGAGCTATCAGAAAAAAGCATATAATGATTTTAATGAGTTCAGCCAGTGTCATTTCACAAAGACTTTTAATATTTTTAATTAAGAATCGTGTGATTTTAATGCATTTTTATTTAATTCAGTCCTATTAAATAGCAGAAAAAATATTTTTAAGAATTGCGCTTATTGTTTTTCACTCACTTGATTTGCTTGGTTTTCTTACGCTTTGCTGGATGGCAACACGCTGGTACGTGGAAATAATAAATATTGTACTTGAGGCAATGGCAACACATTGTTTCCAAATAGCCGAATTTGTGGATTAGAATTGAAAGATAAATATCTTACATTTTGCTGAATGGCAACAGTCTGGCGTGCTGGAAATAAAATTATTTTATTTCGAACAGTGTTATCACTTCTTGCTTTCAAATAGCCGACTTTTTTAACTAAAAATTCATCAAATTTGTACAAAATATGAAATAAATCAAAAATAAATTCGAAGTTCAAAATTCGAGGACTACATGTATTAAAAATTCGGTGGCTCTAGATGCCATCATTTTTCCACAATACGAAGAACATACATACATATTCTTCATTATTTACTTTTTTTAATAATCAGGATTAAATCACGAACATCACGATTAAATTTGGTGGCAACAAATTGAAAAGTAGTTCGGACAAAAAGTAAGTTTCGAGACTTATAGCACCTCTGATCCTAAAAAATGTTTCGAAATGCTGAAAACTTTTAAGATATAGAAATATAAAAAATTTTAAAACACACTACAGTCTTTCTTATCTTTACAGTTCAACACCTAAAATAGTTTAAAATTTTTATTTTAAGCTATCTTTCCTGTCAAGCCTTTACTTTCCCCTAGAATTGCCAATGCCAGAGTATGTAAACTTTAGTAGAACGTGCAGAGTATTCAAATTTTAGCAGAAGTAAAAGTGAGTTTAAATAGAAGGGAAACGAGATTGTAAGTGTGCTTCTTGAATCACGAGCGTGTAGGTTGCTAGGTAGAAATTTAAGAACCGCGCGTTTCGGCCTGTGTGCCTATTTCGGCAGTTCATTGAATCTTTCAACTTCTTAATCAGTAAGTTTGCTGAATCTCAGCTGTATCTTAGAACGCGGTGAAGTTAGTCACGATTATAGAGCCTCGTAGGTAGTGACCTCGTTATTTATTCATCCTGTTATTTATTTTTAGCTGTATTTTTCTAGGTTTGTATATGACAAAAATCATGAGACATTGTCAGCACTATATTAAACAAGTCAGCACCTTCTGTTTGAGAAGGTATTTTCCCCATAAGTCAGAAAACGCTGAAAATAGTTTTCAGAC
Source organism: Stegodyphus dumicola (assembly GCF_044657685.1). Lineage (NCBI taxonomy): Eukaryota > Metazoa > Arthropoda > Arachnida > Araneae > Eresidae > Stegodyphus > Stegodyphus dumicola. The sequence continues at coordinate 109,083,363 of NC_140775.1, read as the reverse complement.
TTTTACTGAACATCATTTATATTTTATTATAATTTCTACTCCATTTTGACTTGGTATCAAAGCTACGAAATTCCAAATCAAATGTATAGGAGAGGACAGGGAGGAGTTGGTACAACACATTAATTTTCACCATTGGTGTTTTAAGTAGGGTTCCGCCGAGAAACACCTTTTTTCTATCGCTATATTCCGAAAGAGCTATCTATAGCCTAGATATGCAAAATGAAAAAAATTCATATAAAAATATATACGTTTGTGCATCGCACCTAAAGTTTAGCAAAATAGCGAAATTTTCTGTTTTTCATCAGTTTTTTACAATTGCTAAACTCGCTACCATCGCAATGCAATTGTTCCTAATGTGAATTTTAGGGAATGAGAAACTGAAAAGTTTAAAACCTGTAATTTGAAATTATATATTGTTTGCTCAAAAAGCTCAAAAAACGCATGTTTTGGGGTAAAAATATCAATATTTCGCAATTTCTAAAAATTTTACTTTTTTATTTTTATTAAACGGTGAATATATATTTATCATTTCTAATTTTGTTATTCAAAAGTGTGCACCTTAAAGTCCCCCCCTTTTTTTTTTTTAAATTCTGGCATAATGCAATTGATAGGAGGATCGTCTTAATAAAACCGTTTTTTTCGTCAGAGCCACATAGGCTTTTAAATCTGAGGAAACGTCTGTAATACGCTGGGAATTTCCCGTGGTTGGTACAGGCTTGGAGGAAGAGTCGGTTGCATTTCAGCCTCTTGAGAGAAGGTATTGGGAAGATGTTGTAAGTAAATCTTCCTGTCTCTTCTTCCTGCCATCGTGATGACCATGTCTCTTGAAATGCTGTCTTGAGGAGCCTTTTTGCAACTTCTGCGGAAAGCGGAACTTCCTTGTCAATTTCTGGTTTGAGAGCTGAAGTCTTAGCTAGTTCATCCGCTCGTTCGTTGCCTTTCTGCCCGGTATGTCCTTTTATCCAATTGATCTTTAAAGGTATGGAATAGCCTAACGTCAAGAAGATCTCTCTAAGTGCTGCCGTGTGCGGATGTTTTGGAGGAAAGGAATTCAGCGCATTCAGAACGCTCATGCTATCTGTGAAGAATGAAGTGTGAGCTGCTGGTTGCGTACCTAACCATAGTGCTGCCTCTTTGAGTGCTAGGGACTCGGCTTGGAAGACTGAAGCATGATTGCTTAGACGGAATTGTGCTTCATAAATTTCTTCATTGTTCGAAAAGACCGTGAACGCTGCCCCTACTCGTCCTGAAATCTTTGAACCGTCAGAAAAAATCTCTCTTTGTTGTCCTGAGGGTGGCGATTTGCACCCGGAAAGGATGGGTAGATCTCCTGGGTGTAAGTCAGGGGATCTTGGAAGCTTTCTATGCTGGCATAGGATAGATGTAAATCTTTTTTAGTGTGAAGGTCCTCTTTGTAATGTAGAAGTCTTATTATAGATTGATCTTTCTAATTCTGCTTTTAGGTCGGGTGGGAGCGTGCCAGCTAAAACCTGAAGTGCTGCGGTTGATGTCGTGCTATACGCACTGGTGATTTTTAACAGGATTACTCGCTGTATTTGATGTAGTTTTTGACATATTCTTGCTGTGCCATTCATCCAGACTGGGCAGCCGTAGAGCTTGTATCTTGGCATTGTCTCCAAAGTTGATGTTCAGCGCTGAGTCTGCAATTATGTTCCACAAGATGGGTCCGATATTAAACCCCCGTGGGGCTCCTTTGTGGTAATTCATCGTGATATTTAAGCCGTCTCTTTTGTAGGTCACTTGACGTTCTGTGAGGTAGCTTGCGATCAGTTGGTAAAGATTCTTTGGACATCGCAGGTCTTTTAGTTTTGTTTTGAGCGCTGGCCACCATAGTTTATTGAATGCGGAAGCTACGTCAAGCGATATTATACACGTATGGAGGTTATTTTGTCTGTTATTTAAGATGATGTCTTGAACACGGTTGAGGGCGTCGGTGGTGCTCCGCCCTTTAGTAAACCCGAATTGGGCGGGGTTTAGTAGTTTGTTTTTGACCAGGTAATACGTTAATCTCTGCGTAAGCATTTTGTCAAGGACCTTGCCCCACGCTGAGAGTAAGCAGATAGGTCTGTAAGAACTGGGCATGGACTTTGGTTTTCCCTCTTTCTGGAACAATACTAGCTCTGCGTTTTTCCATTCCTTTGGAAAATAACCTAATTCAAGGCACTTGTTAAAGAGTGCTAGAATTTGTTTGTCGTCCGCGAGCCTAAGCTCTTCAATGGTTTCAATCGTGAGGCCATCCAGCCCACTCCTATCTGCTTTACCTCGGCGTGTTGAGTTTATCGCACATTGCATTTCTTCGAGTGTGAACGGCTGATCGTCTTCCGAGTTTGGAATCTCGGTTGATTGGGAACGGATATCTGCGTGGTATGTAGAGTCCTCGTTTGGGTCGTCTTCTGGAAAATGGAACCTCATGATTTCTCTAATTGTATCCTCAATTGTGCTCGTCATTGTGCCATCTTCTTTTTGAATTGAACCTATCTGTAATGGATCCATGCTCTTTCCTTTAGCTAGATCGACGTATGTTCCGAACGGAGAGCTAACAGTGATTTTGTTCCATGTCATGTCCCATGTCTCTTTCTTTTCTTTATACATCTTTTGCCGGTACTGTGCACGTACCCTCTGGTAAAGCAGCCTGTTATGGGTCCTTTCCTCTCCAGTTGTTTTTTGGAATCTTTTCCTTGTTGCTCTGACCTTTTTCCTGAGAATAATGAGATCTTTTGTCCACCATGGACAGGTGCGCGATCTTGGTTTCGAGTTATGTGAAAGAACTGTTCTTTGATAGATCTCGTGAAGACTAGTGGTAACTTCTCTTACATATTTATCGATTTCTTCGATAATTGTCAGATTTCTAGGGTCAGCTAAAGATTTTGAGACATACCTTTTGAAACTTAGCCAGTCGGTATGTCGTACATTGATTTTCGATCTTCTCCATGTTGGGTAATGAATGCTGGAGACGTCAAAATAGATATTATTATGATCGCTATTGTTTGCTTCGTCCGTTACCTTCCAATTATCGATCCGGATTTTGTTTCTACTTATGATAAGTGTGAGGTCAATCCAGCTGTTGCCACTTACTCCTGCGAAGGTTGGCGTATCCCCTATCTCATTGACTATCGATAGTCCAGTGCTGGCAATGAATTCGCATACTTTGAGGCCTCGTGTGTCCGTATTATGTGAGCCCCATAAGGGACTTTTGGCATTGAAATCTCCGGTAATTATTGTAGTCATGTTGTTATTGTCCTGCATAAACCTTTCTAGGGTTGTCAGGTTTGGTGCAATATCTTGCGATGGAGGACAGTATACCGTGATTAGTGAAAATCTTGTGTCACTGCCTATTGCAAGCGCTATAATCTCCGGAGAGCTGAAAGGTTCCAGAACTGGGAGATTTGAGTCCGCTATAATCACTGCAGTTATTGCGTCTGTTCGAGAGTAGAACTTCCTATATTTTGTGGGGAATCCGTACAGTTTGTTCTGTACTGTGTACGGTTCCTGGATACATGTTACTTTGAGTTTGTCGTTCTGTTAAAAATTTATCTTTAAGTTTTCTGTTGCACTCCTGGAGTGCTTAAGATTAATCCGGATTGTTTGGATACTATCCATAATTTGGTTGTTGTTTCACTCTTTCGAGCTCTTTTAGGTAGCATGGGCATTTCTTATCTCGGCTATCATGTTGGGCATCGAGGCCTGTATTATATCGCTTATTCACCTTTGTGCAGTTGACACAGCTGACTGTTTTTTGGTCACAATTGGTCTTCTCGTGGTGTGTGGAGCCGCATCCGGCACAGACTTTATCTTCCTTACAATATTTCGCTGGGTGGTTATGCCCAAGGCATTTGATACATTGCGAAACCTTTATAAACTCCCTTACGTTGTTTCTTGACCATTGTATGTTCAACTTCCTCGTTTTCATAAGGATCTTGAAAGCTACTGGGTCTATAGATAGAACCCAGTGCTGTCCAAAGCGGGCCTTCATGGCGAACTGAACCTCTAATTCACTTTCTGCTAGGTCGGTGTTCTGTGTTTTAATGAAGTTTACTATCTCGTCTTTATTAATGTTCTCGTTGACATTGTAGACTATTATTCTGGGGTTTCTTTTTTGTGGATGTTTCGTCTCCACTACGTCCTTCAGCTTCCGATTTTCATTTATGGCCTCTTCAAGTATTGCCAGTTCTTCTTTTTTCGTAACTTCTACTAGGAGCCCTCATTTGTTGACTCTCTTTATATTCTTGACGCCTACTTTGAGTTTCCCTGGATCTATGTACTTCCCCAGCTTCTCCTTTACCTCGTCGGATGTACTACCCTCAGTCTTAGGATAGACTAGTAATACATGCTCTGTCTCTTGCCGTGATCTTGATTGTGATCGTCTAGATCTAGACTACTTCTGAATGGCCGTCGACATCTTGCAACTTCTGCATAAGACAGCTTTTGAGTGGCGACTATTCCTTGGATGCATGTCTCTATATTCTTAGTTTGTTCAATCTGTCCTTCCAAATTGGCAATTTTGTAACTCTGCCTCGAGACTATTCTTAACATATGGTCAAAGAAACCTCGTATCTTTTTGTTTGCTTTTGTGGAAATGTCTTCTCTATTTAAATATCCAATTAGATTAGTATAGCACTCTGAAGCCTCTTGATACTCTGTACTGGCATCTACCAAAGTTATATCAAAGTCTAGCTGTCGTGTACTGCTCTCTTTCTGTGTCTTATCTATTATTGAAGCACTGGCCGACTGCGTCTCATTGTCGGGGCGTTGCCCCTTAGGCTCTTTATTTTTTGGACGAACCATCTCACTTTGTGTTATAAATAGTTCCAAAATAATTTTTTAAGCAGAAATTTAAATTATCTGACGGAAATTAAACAAATCGATCAACGTGCAGGAAGACTTCAATTAATTTCGGTGCACCAAAAACTTGCGGTGCTCTCTCATCGGGCAGAAAGACTTCTGTGGCTGGTTCACCAAATTCTTGGTGTCAACATATATCCGCCACACTAAGCCTAACGCTTACTGAGAATTACAAATGCATATAACATTTTTCATACATGTACCAAAATTACGATTTTCAAAAATAGGTAGAGAAACAGATATAAAATCCTATTTTATACTAAATAGTTATTAGCACAGTATATAAAAACCTTGAGAGACAATGCTTACTCAGGATATGCAAATGAGGGCGGCGGACAGCAACAATTTTAAAAGTCTTCCTATCCTCGGAGATTTCCCTTCTTCGCAGAGAAACACCACAAATATCGCAACCGGAACTAGTAATCCATGGAAGAATCACATTTTCACAAACACAAGTGGTATAATTACCAAGATTTTAGCACTTTTAACGGAGCACACAAAAACCACAACCAATATGGCCGCTGACATGCGCAGACTTCTAAGCAGATGAGATGAAAAATTAGCAACGCCTTCGCCGGGAATCGAACCACGGACCTCTGAAATACCGACTCAGTGTGCTGACCACTACACCACGAAGGCACGCAAGTAAGGTGGGAGAAATACCTTATAACCTCATTTGTATTAATTACAATTCCATTGGTCTGTATCACATCAAGTTCTTAAGTCAAACGGCAAATTATGGTAGAAGTCATGTAGAGGGAAAAACAAAGCCAATATATTCTGATCCTGATTCTTATAAGAGGGAATAATGTTCATCTTCTCCAGTTCTTTGAAAACACTTTGAATCACTTTTTTTAATTACTTTCGTGTCATCTTTTCTTTCATCAAAGTATAGACTACATATCGTTCTCTTAATAGATTGATTCTGTAAACAATTTTTGTTACGAATTTTTCCTCTTCTTATTTTGTTTTGTCAACGCCATGAGGATTATCTGAATGAATTCTTACACTATAATCCTAAAGGACAGATGATGCGATTGCAACAGTTGCTCGAGCAGCCACTCGAGAACAATCACTGATCAATGATGTTTTACTCAATGTTTGATACTTATAGTCACCGTTTAAAAAGGTCTGTAGCAAAGATTACGAAATATTGCTATTTTCAAAAAAAGTTACCTTTTTTTAGCTTTTTAAGTGTACAATAAATAGTTTAAAATTAAAGTTTTATTTCATTTCACACTTTTTTTTTTTTTGTTTTGTTTGTGCGTGTATGCATGTGCGTTCCTCATATCCAAAACTTCGTATTAAGGGCATATAGTGTTTCGACAGTACTGAGTTTAATAACTATAAAAAATTGACGAAAAACATCAAAATTTATCGCTTTTCAAAACTTTGAGTGTGATGCGCGAACGGAATATATAATTTTATTTGAAAACATTCTTCATTTTGCTTAGCTAGGAGATAGACAACTTTTCAGGGGTATAATGATGGCAAATAAAAATAAAAAAAAGGGTTTTATGGGACCAACTCTATTGCATAAGTACAGTGCCATCTGACTAAAGGTACAATTTTACCCCAAATTTGATTGATAAACCTCGGACAGAATGCATCCGGGAGTCTCCCACCCCTCTTTCGCTACACCAAACCGCTCGAGAGGATTCTCGGTGAGTTTCAGTCATATATGCAATAAACTAATTATAGAAATTTTTCTTCTGCCCGCTTGGGAAGTATTGCTAGGTCTTGATTATCTCCTATGTTCGGAAGGCACATTCAGGGGTCCCCTGATTTTAATGCGGCACCATAATCTTTATACATAATCTTTATACAACTTCTCCCAACTTTGTTCCCTTTAATTAAAACCAAAAGAGTGAGCAATGCAGAGAAGCTGTGCTTAGGTCGCCAGAGATTGTTTTAATCGTGTCCTAAGTAAAACAGGAAAAATTGTGAAATTTTTTGCTCGGAGATTAATACTTCAAAATTTATTTCAAAACATATTGCAATATGCAGTATCACAATGAATATAATAGCAAGAATATGACTTAGCAGGCTGTAAAAATAATAATAATAAATATAGTAGTTAAATAATAGTACAATGATAATGAATGTAGAAAATACAATATGCATTAGCGTCATAAATAAACTCTGTAAAATGATAAGTTAAAGAAACAAATTAATTATTATAACTTCATTAAAAAATACTAAGTTGGATACTAATTGGATTTAACATGATAATTAAATATGCTGAGTTGAACAATCCATTATTAGTTATAATAGTAGTGAGTGACAGTTCACAAAAATTCTATTATTTTGTCTTATTTTAACGTTCTTAAAATTATAACAGTTTAGCAGATTATAATAGTCTATAACAGTGTGGTCCAACCTTTAGTTACCCGATGGCCAATCAAACGCTAGTGTAGGAGAGTGAGAGCCAGAGACTTTAAAGAAAGAAAATGAATTACATATAAACCACTAATTTAATATATCACTTTATTTCACAATCTATAAATCAATATGATGATTGGCATTGCTTTTTGATACAAGTTTATCAATGTCCACTGTAATTTCAGTAAGGCAAAGTCTCAGGCTCGATTCAAGTGAAGCACTTTCAATGCGATTTTCGTTTTTGATTTAATTTGTCTGAGATCAGAAAAATCCCTTTCACACATATATGTATTGCCAAACAGAGATAACATTTGCAAAGAGGATTTATGCAGTTTGAAAAAACGTTTTTTAGAAATCAGTTTCTAGAAGTGTTCAGTGACATCACACTTTTTAGTCTGGTAGAATGAATCTGTTCGAAGATAAAAAAAAATTCCATTTGAAGGTCTATATATATAATATAATATAAACCAACCGCACCTATAAACCAACCGCGGAAGCTACTGCGTTAGCTCAGATAAACCGCAATGTGAAAGGTCTTTAATGTTCGATGTTCATCTCATAATGCGAGCGCTGTCACGGATCACCTGCGAGAGTAACGATAGGAGATACTGAAATTCTCCCCTCACTTACCCGATATGAGTCCATGGGACTAAAATTTCTTGGTCAAAATGTGTTAAGTTTAGGATTGTGTATCCATAGATCGCCAATAGATGGCGGTAGTGTTTGTTTGTAAAAAGAAACTGTGATGTCAATTATGTATATGTATCAGTTCGTCTTTGGTGTTCGTGAATAAATGTTGTGTGGAAGAACGCTCCTCTGTTTATTACTTTAACTGCGATCCAGTCTGATTTATTAGAGATTTACACATATTTTGTTTAAAATGAAAGCACTGCCACAGATCCATTACCACATTACAATAGATCTATTACATTAGAGAGGAAATTACCTGTGGTTTAAGGAAGTCGCTAAGGACGCAGTGGACGTGCTGATGGGATACGACACCTTATAGTAAATTCAGCAGAAAGTGACAGATGTGGCAGGAGAGTTAAATTGAGAGATTGGAAGTGGTAATAAACTCCTTTCAGAACTATTGACGCACTGCCATTTTTTTAACCAATCTTTGCATTCTGACGCACATTAAATACTTATCATTAATCTTGCGAATTTATCATGAATTCCATTACAGTTTTAAGCCATGTCTTCATTTACATCTTTAAATCAATTTATGGTTTTTGTCTTAAAACAGAGGTATAGCTCGATAGTTGTTTTAACTGAGGTAAAGATATAGAATTAAATTTATAAATTGCATTTTAAAAATTACCTAAATTCAATGACATTATTTCATTAGTTAGAAACTAAGAAATATATGAAGAAGATTTAGCATTTATATATTACATATATATATATGAATTTAATAAATACAATAGTATAATCTCATTCATGTAAAGCAAATTAAAATTTTAAATTATGCAAATTCGATTGCAAACAAAATAAATTGATTAATTATTGCTGCGAACTAATTTGTAGTATCATTAAATTCAGAAAACATAAGTAAATAAAAAAACATAAGAAACAAACTTAGAAGTAATAAACAGCAGAAATTTTGATGGAGTAGAAATGTTGATCCATAATGAATAGGAGACCGGCAGCCGAGGCACAATAAATCTTCATTTAATTTTCAGTAAATATATTGCGGCCACAAACAACTTGTCCCATTATTTGTGCCTATTTCAAGAGGTTTACATTTTTGATAGATTTGAAATAAGAAGAGAGGAGCAGACAGCAGTCCAGTTAGGCCGAAGTGTAGCGAGAAAGTGTGTTATGTTCAGGGTGAAATCTTAATTCAGACTAAGTTAGTTTTGGTTCTCAATGCATTTTAATTGAATAACTAGTATCGCTGTAAAATTATTATTGGCTGTTTGAGTTTTAGTTCCATTTACACCTTCGGAATTATGTAAGAGTCATATGACATGGATTAATCTCGAAATGACGCAGTGCAAATAGAGATTACTATTTTTAAAAAACAGAGGGGAAATTAATTTACGTTGTTAACTTATAATTTATCTTTTATGTAAATTTTTTATTTTTCTTGCATACATAAACTATATACATATACATATGTGCTCAAATTTCTTTCACTTCAAGCAATAGTAACTGGGAAATTAAAAATATTTTAATGCAGCTTCCAGATTCCGATATAATTTAGTTAAACTGTATTCATAAGTTATCTTTGAAAGATCGAAAATGGTTTCTATTTTAGTGCCCAGAATTACTGAAATAGCTTATTTTCAAAGCGGATATTGCTGATGAAAAATTTGCTATATTTATATGACTTAGATATTTAAGTGCTAAATTATAAGCTATATTTTTTAAATTACCTAAATTCAATGATATTATTTTCTACCAATTAGAAACTGAAGATTGGAAGATATGGTGATTATTTTTTTATCTCCATTTTATATGTAAGATTAAAACATCCATTCACTTCTTTCATGTTTGCTACGAAAAAACATATTTTTCTGAAAAGTTTTTTTTTCATCAATTGGTCTTTGACAATTTAATTTATTAATAATTCCTTTTCGTTTTTACCCCCGGATTCATCTTTAAATCTTTTTGAATGATATATTCACTTTTATGTCCTAAAGCTAAATTTCCATATTTCTCAAAAACATTTTAAGACATACTTTCTCATCCGTTGTAAGGAAGACATAATCCCTCTAGTATTAGCACTTTTTTGTTTGTTTAATTCAGTACTAAAAACCATAAGAAAACTATTTTCCCGAACGAAATATGCATTCATAGAGAACTTCCTTTGAAAATTGGTCTATGTTTATATTTCACCTAGAGAAAACCATGAAAACATTAGTGCAATCAATCAGACCATTTGCCAGGATTTGAAAATAAGCGTTCTTTTCTACCACTTGGTGTCAAATAAGTTTTTGATTACAAGTATTTTCTAAGAATATAAACTATTTAAAAAGTATTTTCGGAATTTTGGCAGCTTAATTCTATTTTTAAAAATATTAATGCTTAAAAAACTATTAAAATTCTATATGAAATTAATTGAATAGTTCTGAAATAATTTAAAATATGGAACGAACTCCAAATGTATGCTACGCTCAAAGGCAAGGGTTTTAACGAGAAATGGAGTAAGGCAAATTTTTATACGAAATATGGAGCAAGAAAGTGGTAACAGGATTTCCGTCCCGATATCCTTGTAGAATCTCATCACGCTATAGATCGCATTAGATTTGCATTAGATCTCATCGCATTAGAGTTGCTGAAATAAATTTTAAGTGATCGTAGTGCCATACATATTTAATTCGTAGACTTCGTGCAAAGAATTTTATGGCAAAGTTAAACTAATCTGAGTTTGAGAGGATTTACACAGTGGAAAGCGTAATGAAAGCTGCATTTACAAAGAAACAGCAGACGTTCTAATTCTTTCCGTAATACAGCTAAATCAATGCAAATGTTTCTTAATTCTCGCTCTTGAAATAATCAAAAATAGAAATCAAGATATAAAAATGTACATTGAAGAAAACTGGTTGAAGGAATGTAATAAAGAAAATTAATTAATTCATAGTTAAGTAATTTTGTCTCATTTTACGTATTCGCTATGTCAGGTCAAATGTAAACTGAGATACTGATGAACTATTCAAAAGCAAATTTCAAGCGCTTCCCGAACATTCGTTTTCACGATGTGTGCTTTGGGAATCATGTGCACTTACGAGTAATGTCCCTCCCCTCTCCGTTCGGTGTAAAACTTCCAAAACATCAGTACAATCTTTGCACTCGCTATGACCGATGCAAAAAAGTATGCTTGATACGTTCACATTCAAAGCGATGTTCACCCATTGCGGCTATAAACTTCTAGAACCAAATTCATAATAAATCGAGATTTAATGAAAACAATTTTGCCACTTCTTGCATATATAATCTAATGCTATTGTTGAGGCATTAGGATTTATTTGGAAGCAGGAGAAGAGAAGAAATAGCAACGCCTTCGCCGGGAATCGAACCGCGGACCTCTGGAATACCGGCCCAGTGTGCAGAACCACTACACCACGAAGGCAGGCCAAGAAGGTGGGAGATATACCTTATATTATTACATGTCATTTCTTTCCATAGAGCCTCTGGATGTCATTGAGACAGTCTGTTGTTGGAACATCTTCCTTTCTTTGCTATATTTTCTGATCTTTCTGAAATGAACTCAGATATGTCATGTAAGAAGAGATTTCACTTTAGAGCTTAAATTGCGCCGGAGCCCACTGGAGTCCAACTTCGGTACTTCTTAGTTTTTGGGACGTATTCTAATTTTAGCCGGAGCCCTAAATAAAAAGGCTCCGGCACTTTTTTGTGTAACTGGAACAACTATTTCAGTAAAAATTTGATCTAGAAAATTTTATTTTTAGCAATAATATTATATAAAAATTCGCTTATTAAATTTTATCTCTTTACATTTTATTTAATTCTAGTTGTTTAATTACTTTAATTATCTTAATAAATAATAACGAATAAATTAAATAATAATTAATAAGTATTAATTATCAATATCAATCAAATAATGATTAATTAATTTGACACTCATTAAATATTTAATTTTAAAATTATTAATGCTTTTAATAGTCATTTTATTTATTTATTTACTCTTTTTACTCTTTCCTGACTGTCTTCCATATAGGGCTTCGGTAGCATATAAGCATTCTGTACCGCGCCACGCGCATAATGAAAAATCCGTACTTGTAATTGGACATACTTTCCGATGACATCATTTTTTCTTGGCTTACTGACGTTAGGAGGGATTCTTACGTTTCGTTTTCGTTGAATGACGCGCATGAGTGAAAACGGAAATGTTAAAATTATCGTTTGTTTTCTTTTAACAATAATGCCAGACGAAAAGATTTACTTGCAGAATTCTGCAGATGGCTTCCTGTTTTATGGAATAATAAAATTATAAAGTCCTTTAAAGATTAATACCAGACGCAAAAAGCGCTTAGATTATATAAATAGCAAGTTCTTGAATTTAGTACAAAAACCAAAACACATTGGATTACCAGACGATTTCAACCCAACTGTAAAGGCGCGCTGTGTGCTCGTTAAGTATATTATTATTGCAATTTTGTTGCTTTCATTTCCTTTCACATTGCAGAAAATATTTCCTTTGAAACTGCATGTGTTATTTCCATGTTAGTGCCCATGTCTTCCGATTGCTAATATTCTGTTGCTTTAAATGAAGTGCATTGAGTATTGTCGCTGAATTTAATATACGTGTATAAGGAAACGAGCTTCCTTTTCTGATAAACGCTTTTTTTACACAAAGGTAAGAAAGATATTACACATTAAAAATGGGCAATATTCGTAAAGTAATATTATTCAATTTAAACATACGTATTTTTATTTCTCTAATCCAAATATATAGTAGTGTAACTTCAAAAATGAATTTTACTCTTCCTGAACTATTTACAAATATAGTGAATTTACTGTCTGTTATGTTAACTCACAACATTTTTGCTTTCTGAGAAAACTGACTTGTCTCATATTTTCAGAGATTACATCCGCGGAGAATGGGTATATAATGAACATGAAATAATGAATTAATAATACCCACACCTTTATTAAGAACGGTTTTAAATTAAGAATACATTTATTAAAAATCTCTGCACATTTACTAATATTAATATACATCTAATATTAATAACACATTTACTGATTTAGCACACTAGAAAAAATAATACTTTTTCTCTCTAGGGGGAAAATTCACTACAATTTAAAAATTTAATTCACCATACTACAATGCAGTAAGAAATGTAATCTCATGGCACCAAAAATATAGTGCACGTCATTAACAGTAATAATCTTTCCAATACTGCTATCAAAATGTAAACAAATGGTATAGAGGTGTACTCTCGAGCCTAAGTAAAGTCTTCCTAAGCGTAGAGGAAATGATCGCGTCGGAAGACATACCCAATCCTGAGGATGTATTTTTCCCTATGCGCGTGGTACGGTACAGAATGCTTATATGCGCTCCGGTACAGAATGCTTATATACTTTTAGAAATTAAGCCCTGAGGAAATGGGAAATAATTTAATGAAGTCCAATCCACTGAGTAAAGGAATGATTAAAATTAAGAACAATTGCTCTTTTTTTGATAAAACTTGATAAAATATAATCAGTTTTTAAAGAAAACGTTATAGCATTTTATTCTGCGAATTCATGACAGTATATATAAACTGTATGAAAGTGAAAAAAATCATTAAAAATTCCCTCCTTAGATAGATGATATCTTAAAAAAAGGAAGTTAAGATAATATATTGGTAATGATCTACATTTGGGAAGCGTTTGGTCATTTCTCAAGAATTAGTTGAAAAAATACAATCTTAAAACTTTATAGTTGTACCCTAAATGTATTTTCCCTAACATGTAAATTCTTTTTGAATTAAAAAGTAAGCGCAATATTAATGTTGGTTATATTGTGGTTTTCTATAATGAGCTTCAAATTTTGTTGCGACTTCTGCATATATTGCTATAAGGTGAAGTTCTCTTAATATCGACGTTGAACCGCGAAGATCGGGAAGCTTCCAAAAAATTGGACCCTCCTGTGGCTTTGATCATCGCACTATCACATCTATGAGGACCTTCTGAGGATCTTCTACTGGGGCCAACGAACTGTAGTAGCAAGAATGTACCAAAACAAATAAATAATAAAAAAAACTTTTACCTCTTCTTCTGGACACGGTCCATCGCCGATGCGAGAGCAAAGGATGACGAAAAAATTTAACTTGAATTCTCCAAATGAAATAATAATAAAAAAAAAATCTTGATTTGTCTTCTCTTTTCCTCCATTAGCACGCTCCACCTTTTAATTTCCTTGGAATAACGGGGACACGTTCTAGCCCGTAGAAAAAGAAAATTGTCTGGAGGAAAAGGGACGATGGGCCATCTCTGCATGTGGTAGTATATACCTGCGACGAAATCGGGATGCTTAGTAGTATGCTGCGGAAAAATGTTTCAATTTATTGGTTGACAAGAGAATGGGTTTGCTTGCTTGCAAACTGCATGACTTTTGGGTCAAAGGAACAACAGTTTTTTTTTGCCCACTCTTTCTCCTCGTTAGAGCATCAGCCGTTCCTTAGCTTTAAAGATTTAAAACCAGATTTTTTTTTTTTTTTTTTTTTTTTTTTTTACGAAATTCTTTCAATAAAGAGTTGCAAGAAAAGAACAAACTTATCCTTGACATGAACGTTTGCAATGAAACTTCTCAAATTAAACTATAATTACGGGAACACCACTTGAATCAAAATATTTCGTATATTTCCTGCATCTTAAATCCTGCCGTATTATTTCAAATAAAAAATCTCAAAATTATGCAAGAAAAAGTAGCCCTATTACGACAGGAATTTGAAGAAAGATATATTGGTTTTAATGATTAGTAGTTAAATTTTACATTATCTAAAGAAAACAGAAAATAGAATTTAACCGAAAAAAAAAAATTCATAATTTTAGCTAGGAGGAGAAGGAAAAGATTATAAATTTAAGGCATAAACAATAAAGTAGAGAGAAAAACTTTGGGGGAAATAAAACTGAATAATCAATGAAATAAATGTGGACGAGACACCAGAATTTCACCATTGGTGGTGCAGTTAGAGTCCCACCGCATTAACAGTGCAGCTTTTTGTGAGTTGTTTAAGACAAAACAATAATTCGCTATTAGTCTAGTAGGGACTTTAGCTACAACGCAAGCCCTACACTTGGCGCCCAACTAAATCACAAGGCCTATCAGCGGCTGAGTGCTAAAAGCTGTTGAACACTGGTAGCTCGGTCCAGGGTTTGAGTCTCAGCGAACAGGCTCGATGTAGTCGAAGTAATAGGCAGTTAGTCCACACACAGTGCTCAGACGCAAATTACATCATCACAGGTAAGTTTTCCAATGTGTAACGAGGATACAAGCCAGTTTCCCTTAAAAAGTCGTTCACGGAGTAACCTTCCTTTCCCATGTAGCCCTAATGGCGAAACACGTATTAAAAATAATAATAATTAAAAAAATAAATTACAAACTATATCGCAAGAAAACTCCATTTTAGCCTGCTCCCCCCTCCCAAACTATAAGTTCCTTAAGGCACCAGCAAGTCCGATGGAAGGCTTCGGTTTTATAATGGACACTATGCGGCCTCCAGTGGAACCATCTGGCAGTTTTGATGGTAGAAGCTCGGTGCTGACGTTTTTGAAAAATTTATAAACGCTTTTTTTTTTTTTTTTTTAAATTTTTATTTTATCCGGTTGAAAAATCACAAGAGGTGATCCTAGCAACCGCTGCACTGTGAGGCCAAGCCCTGAACTGGTTTAAAGGAAATATTTATTAGGTGAACCAGTGAGTGAAAATTATAAGTATATAAAATTCCCCTTTTGAAAACATTATCCATAATGAAAAATAGAGCGAAGTTAGAATGATCTTTATGGCACATAGCATAATAAGCACATGAGTTAAAGAATTTTATTCGAAGTAAGGTACAGGTGGTAAATTTGTCATATGTATAAAAATACCGATACAGAAGTTATTCAACTAATTAACCAGATAACGTATTCAAGATTTTTTGGAGTAAGAAACCCTAGTACGCTAGAACGAATTTTTGAATTAACTGTGAAATTTGAAAGACCGCCAGTATCAGTAAAATACGCGTAGGTGGAAATACGAGAACAAAGCGGAATTTTCGAAAGCCTGTAGCCGAGAGAGGTGAAGTCAGGAGTCTATGACGTCAGGAGATAGTTTGGTAATTGGTAAAATTTTTCGTACGCAGATTTCGTACTCTGATTGTTTGGTCCAGGGTCCGAATTCCGAAGAATGATCAGGCTGCGTGTGTGGTCATGGTTTTCCCCATACTTAATGTGGATATGTGCCAGTTTCCCATTAAAAAGTCCTCCACGGGGCTTCCCTTCTTTTCCGTGTAGCGACTAATGGCGAAGCACGTAATTAAAAAAAATGGCGATAGCCAAGACAAATCACAAAAAGTAAAACATTAGAAGATAAGAAGGAGCATTTAAACTAGGTTGTAGTGTCGTGTGGCCCCAACTTGTCAGTAACTGTGGTAGTGACTGCTACGAAGTGTAAATTTACACAGACACGTAAGAAGGGTTTAAAGCCCTTTTTATTCAACTTTAAAAATAACTGTTGCGTCCACTTGACGCTCACAAACTACGCCGACCCGGCTGTTTAACAGAAACAGAATGTAAAACTAAAAAATAATGACTGGATGAATAAATAGCTGGATCACTACCCACGAGGCTCTGAGATCTTAACTAACCTAACCACGTTCTAAAATACAGCTGAGATTCAGCGAGCTTACTAATTAAGCAATTGAAGGATTCAGCAAAAACTGCCGAGGTAGGCACACAAACCGAAACGAGCGGCTCTTAAATTTCTACCTAGCAACCTTCACGTTCGCGATTCAAGAAGCACACCTACAAACTCGTTTTCCTTCTATTGAAACTCAACTTACTTCTGCTAAATTTGAATATACTGCGCGTTCTACTACAATTTACATACTCTAGCATTGGCAATTCTAGGGGAAAGTAAAGGCTTGACAACTTAAAATAAATGTTAGTTAAAATAAATATAAACCCTACAAGGTAGTGTTGCTCTGGGTCAGAGATGTCATTTACCCAAGAAGAAATAAGAAGCATCTCACATTCAATTAAATATGGTACTAATTAAATATTTGTCCTTCCAAGTCATTCAATTGTGTTAAATGGCATACCTTCAGACGTTGTACTAGACACGAGGACATAGAATCAATTTTTCGTAGAAAAATTTGATGCGACAGGAACTAAGGTGATAGTAGCACAGAGAAAATACTGTGAATGCGTAGAGAGAGTAATTTTAAATGTGCAAGTGAAAAATGAGCATCAGAAGGAAATTTTTTTAATGAATTTTCGATGGTAAAAACTTACAGGCAAACGTAAACGTAATATTGAAGTTAGATATTTGTAAACCTGCTGGTGCAAAAATAAACTTTTAGGAAGATACAATACAGTTGAATATGAACAAGCTGGTTGAAAAAGAGATAGAGTGGCCAGTTATGTACTTAAAGGCCGGAATCCTAAAGAATAAATGAAGTTGTAGCAACTGGTGAGAAATTTTTCAGATTTATTTGCTGATACCCAAGGCTGACACATGTGGTTAGTCACTCGACTGAAATAAGAAATCACCTGTTTCTAAAGCAAACTCCTACCGCTATGACATAACCAAAGAGTAAATCATAGAAAAGCATACTTCGAACATTTTAAAAATCAAAACTATAATCCCCGTAAGTAGTCCCTACGCTAGCCCCTGTAGTACTACGCAGAAAAAAAAAAAAAAAAAAAAACAATCTTCCTACTACCGATTTTAAAACATGGCAACTTGCTATTGATTACAGAAAACTAAAAAGTATAACAAAATATCCGTTTTACCCCTTACTTACTAGTAATTGAGGAAATAACACAAATTAAATTTACAAAGTACGCTACAACACTAGACTTCACGTCTGGATGTTTTCAGATATATGTAAAACCGAAAGGAGTGCCAAAAACGCATTTATCACTAAATCAGGAATTTGTACCTTTTTTAGAATGAATGCCGTTTGGCCTATGCGGAGCTCATATTACATTTCAAAGAGCCATGGGCATAATTTAAATCAACATTCATATATTTAGATGGCCTAACAAACACAATCAACACAATTAGTGAACAGATTTCAGGATCTGAGCGAGAAGTTTTCTCACTTCAAAAGGAAGCGAGTTTAAACGTGAATGCCACAGAATGTAAATTCTCGGCCATGAAACTTCAGCGCCTGGATGATACACATTGCTCAAAACAATTAACAAATAGGGAATATTGTGAGTTTGGTATGAAATAACCATATAATCAAAACCTTTTTTAATAAAAATGAACCCCCTTGTGCATCTTTTTATCGCTGCAATGAGTACCGATGCAATATGTATGGACCATAACGCCCACCCGCGCAGAGCTCGAGTGGTAGCAGTTGACAGTTGACGGGAAACGGAGACACCATCATTCTACCAAGAGCCATTGTATTGGCAGAAGCACCAACATACTATATGTGCGGATGGTGATATCCTGTAGGTTTTGCTGAGTATTGTACTGGATAGCACTCGCAATAATTACTGCTTCCGCCTGAAACACGCTATTATTATCGCTTAATCGCTGCTTACATAGATGTAGGGTTTCTTTTCAATGCTGAAGAACTAATGCGCTGCCAACTTTGTCTTCTGTACGTGAGTCATCCGAGTATATGGCCATAATGTTATTGCTGGTGTTGTTATGATGAAGATGTATGCTTACACTTTGCCTTAAGTGCTGGGTTAAGTGCCGGGTGAATGTGTAACGTCTTCGCTGGCATTTCATAATTGTTTGTATAATGCCACTCATCGAAGAAGCTGGTGGAAGTGCGAAGATGAAATACTGATTGAATTACTGCTTCTTGCTCAACCCGAATATGCAGTGGTATTAAACCGATTCATTTGCTGTAGTGCGAAATGTTCGTGATGTTTAGAGCAAACACTGGACGCTGAGATATTTTACTTTCTTGCCTTGTATTCCTTGTATTGACTGGGTTCATACTGGAGCAGCATAAGGAACTATTCTTTTCTATGACAGTTGAGTAGTTTCAATGTGCGAACTTAGTGCCCATTTCTTGCCTTGGAACGGTCAAAGGTTTTAGACTGTGTGGCCAGTACATTGCTTGAGTTTCTCAATGTGGGGAATCCAAGCCAGTTTTCGATCCCACATAAGGCCCAGGCATTTTAATTTTTTCACGCTTTTAACCCTGCTGTTGTTGAATGTAATTCCTGGACTAATGCGGTTCTTGACTCCATTTTTTGGAATTATAAGGGCCTTAGATTTTCCTTCTGAGATGGCCAATTTCAAGGCACTGCAGAGATCATAGAACTTCCGAGATGTCTGAATTCCTGTTTGAGTTCAGCTCGTTTCTGGATTTTCCCCGGACTATGAAGACGACATCATCTGCGTAGGCTACTACTTATGTGTGCTCAGACTAGGTAGTAGTCGTTATGCTATTGAAAGTCAAATTCCATAAGATTGAACCGGTACATGATTCTTGTGGGCATCCTCGTGTCTGTTTGCGTTGTACAATGCCGCTGTTATACATGATGATCTGCTCGCGGTTTGAGAGGTAACTGGTAAAAGTTTGATGTATGTTTTCTGGGTATCTTTGCTTGTTTCACTGCACGTTTAATAGATGGCCACCACAAGATATCAAATACACTCTTAAGATCGAGACTGAGGATGGCTATGTGGTAGCCTGCTCTCCAGTATGTAGTTTTCCTTAGCCATGAGTGCATGTGGGGTAGATTTCCCTTCTCTAAAGACGTATTGGTATTAGGCGGTTGACTAGATATTTTTCATATACATTTCCTAGCTCTGAAAGCAGGTATATTGGACTGTAGGAATACGGGCTACTAGGGTCTTTGCTGTGTTTAAGGAAGAATATGACTTGACTAGAAGAGAAACACGCTAATGTGACAATCAAAATCGTAAAAAACAACCTTATATTTAGCGTAGGTATAATGAAACACTCAATCGATTTCGAGGGCAGCTAAAGGTCCCTCCTCATCAGGAGAAAGAAATACATAGAAAGAAGAAAATAGGAATCACAGAAACACGTGGTGCTTATCAGCACTGCACGTGGTTATAACTAGATTTTTAATCGGAGTTGCACTGGCCGCCTACTTTTACTGAGCCAGGCTGTCTGATCAAGCATAAAGAAATATTAGCGAAGTTAAAATAGGGAGCGAGGGGCAAATGCACATTACGCTCAAAATCTGAACTTCAAATAATGGAAAGCAACCACTGAACGGATTTTTATACCCTCTGGTAGTACCAAGTGCGAGGAGGTAACGCCATCTATCGGCAAAAATAATTTGCCGATAGATGGCGTTACCTCCTCGCACTTGGTACTACCAGAGGGTATAAAAATCCGTTCAGTGGTTGCTTTCCATTATTTGAAGTTCAGATTTTGAGCGTAATGTGCATTTGCCCCTCGCTCCCTATTTTAACTTCGCTAATATTTCTTTATGCTTGATCAGACAGCCTGGCTCAGTAAAAGTAGGCGGCCAGTGCAACTCTGATTAAAAATCTAGTTATAACCACGTGCAGTGCTGATAAGCACCACGTGTTTCTGTGATTCCTATTTTCTTCTTTCTATGTATTTCTTTCTCCTAATGAGGAGGGACCTTTAGCTGCCCTCGAAATCGATTGAGTGTTTCATTATACCTACGCTAAATATAAGGTTGTTTTTTACGATTTTGAAGAATATGACTTGTCCAACTTTGAAATCTGTAGGGAAGAAGCTGGCACGCAGAAGCTTGTTGAAGAAAAATGCTAGAAATTTCTTATAAATTTATTGATTAAAATCTTATTGATTTTG
Source organism: Stegodyphus dumicola (assembly GCF_044657685.1). Taxonomy (NCBI): domain Eukaryota; kingdom Metazoa; phylum Arthropoda; class Arachnida; order Araneae; family Eresidae; genus Stegodyphus; species Stegodyphus dumicola. Next base: position 109,062,673 of record NC_140775.1, on the reverse strand, counting down.
ACTATTGCGTAATTTATACCGCCTGGACCAGGAGCTTTCTTTAAAGGAAGGTTCTTGAAGATCTGTTGCATATATTCTTTTGTGAAATCTTTATAATCTGCAGCGTTGACTGCTGTATTTTTTGCATGAATGCGCTGTCCCCCCCATTGTGTCTTTTGAAGGATAGCCTTCTGGGAAGACTGCAGCCAGGATATCGTTGAGTGTTTCTGTCATGAAATTTGTTGTGTTATTTGTCCGCGTAGATTCTTGAAGACGGAATTGCGTAGGCTTGTAGCCTTGTTGGTAGCATCTTGCGCAAAATGCCATGCGTGTCTCTATTTTTAATGCAGAAGGTCTCTCCAGCATTGTATCTTAGCACCGATAGTCGTTCTTTTATAGATTGCTCTTTCCTTTCTAATTGAATCTAAAGTTGTAGTTGGAATATTTAGTCGTCTCTCCGTTTCCAATTTGCGGGGTAGTGCTCTGCATTCATTTTGTTGCGCGAGAGGTCCTTGGTCCATTAATTAAGAGTTTATAGTTTCTTTACTTGTCTGCTTGGGAGTATTTCCTCACATGTATTGCGTGATGTGCTTAGCAGTTGCGTTGTGAATACATCTAGGTCTTCACTCATTGTGCTTGCTTGGAGATCTGAGCTGGAGTGGTGCGGAGTTATCTGGAGAGTGATCCACATCTGCGCTGGCCTATTAGATCACCGGACCTGAATCTGATAGAGCATATCTGAGAAAGCGTGCCGCCAGGCACATTAAACGAGCTCTGACATGCATTACTACAGGAATGAGCTCTACTGTCACAACAAACGATCAGCGACACTATTGCCAGCTTGCCTCGCCATTGTCAAGTATGTATTTCAGCTAAAGGGCGTCATACCCGTTATTAGCCTAATGTTTCCATTGCAGATTCTTACGACCCATTTTGTCTTTCCCGATATGATGGTCGTAATACATGTCTTTTTATGTCTTTGCTTTACTGCTTACTATGTGTGATCTAGTAATGCCACGCCAACCTCTTGGACAAACTTCAGGCATATCTATTAAATAGGTTTTGTTTTGTTACATGTTTTACCTCTGTTGCTTATTTTTTGAGCAGGAGCGTATTTTACGTGAGTTACATGATTCACTTTAAACAGTTCATCGAGGAATAAGAACGGTGTAGAGAGTAAAGGAAGCTATTTATTTTCCGCAGCTTGTCAAGCGATATGTCAAGTGCTGTAACCCTTGCCAGTTAGTTAAAGATATTCATTATACCCCGGGCGGGTACATAAATAGCATAAAAGCCATATTCTCTAACGAAATCCTAGGAACTTATCGATTAGATCTTTATCCATGGAGTGAAAAAAATAGATATTTACTCGTTATCGTTCACCACTTGTCTAAGTAGGTAGAAATTATTCTCCTCAGAAGGGCGTCCGTGAAAACTGTTGCAGGTTTATTTTACCTAAATTTAAGCAAACCTATGGAGCTCAGATAAAAAAAATAATGTCAGGCAATAGTAAAGAATTTGTAAGTTAAATTTCTGAGAAGATTTGTACTCGTCTTGACATAAAACATTTTAAAACGGACCCTTATCGACAGAAGGGGAACATCGCAGACCGAATGAATGGAAACACAGTTAAAATTGTCCTCAGCTATGTAAGAAATTACCACCATCATTTAGTTGCTATGAAATAGCCTACGCTATGAGTTTGGCTATTGATTATGCTCCTCTATAAACTTTTTTTTTTTTTTTAAGAGATCTTGAAAATTTAAGTTGGCAGACATTCGGAAATTAGTGAATGAGGTAATGAGTGATTTGGATATGACACGTGAAAAATTTTATTACTATAAGGAAAGGCATAGGTCGCTTTTAAGGTGGGAGATAAGATTTTGAAAAGTAAGCATTGTCTTTCTTGCACAGCAGAGAGAAAGATGGAGAACTTTTGTAAATACGTTTGAAAGTCCCTTTTTAATCGAGAAAGTCGGAAAATTTGTCCTTCTAAAAGAACAAAATGGTGAGTTCGTAGAAGCGAATGAGGATGAGGTAAAAACATATTATGAAAGTACTAATATGCCGCTGATAAGAGGGGTGTTGCGGGAATCTCCTGACTTAAGCACGGAAGGGCTTCCGAGAAATTCGGTTGATCCAGTGCCAGCGTCCATGTTACAAGACCCGGAAGAAAAGAGAAAGGATTCCTGGAATGAAAAACGAAGCAAAAGGCCGAGGTTCGATGATGCCTCAAAACGAAAAGCTACTAAGAGGATGAGAAGCCTAGAAGAAAGAGAATAAGGAATATGTCCATGGTTAAAGGGAAGGTTAAGAGATCCCTGAGGAATCATGATCCTCCGAATACGAAATAACGGCAAATCAGAGGAGGTCGAAAAGAATTTCCATAGAAAACTTGTAGTGACGGAAAAATTATTGGTCAGCCAAGGAGAAATCTATGCTACGAAAGGCTGCCGGAAGAGGAACCGCTACTCATTTAGTAACTCGCTACTTGTCTCGTAGGGTCTGCAGGACTTCCAGTTACAAGAAAACTCTACAGTTTATTTCCTATTACTCTGTATATGTTTTAATTTTAATTTTTATGAAGTCTAGTTTTAGGTTTAGATAATTATATTCATCCATATATCAAATGTTTATATAATGAAGTCCAAACTTAAATTGCACGAAACATTTGATTTGCACTTAATTTAAAGAGCGAGTCTCCCTCTCTCATTGGCAAAGAATGTTGTATAAGGAATTCTCCATGGAAAACTGAATTTTTTAAATCTACATTTTATTCACAACCTTGATTATTAAATTGTATGTTACTTGATTATTCTTTATAAGTTAATTATGTTAATATTGCCTTAACTTTATAATTTAATTAACATGCAATAGAGTCAATAAGATTTCTGAATTTCCTTTTTTTTACACTTTTTCGGAAAGGAAAAAAGTTTTTAAAAAACCCTTCATTAAAATGCATAAGCATTTATTAATAACACATAATAAACTGAAAATAGAAAAATAAGTTGTGTAAAAAGTGAAATGTATTTTTTGTTTAAATCATTTTAAGTACAAAAGTATTGAATTATCAGTATCAGTTTGATCTTGTAATGCTGCATTTCATGAAATACTTCGTATAATTCTTATCAGTACACTGAACAAAATGCGTGTGGAATTTATAAGAAATTCTGCCTTCAATCTCCAGTTCTCGGATCCCCTGATCGCATGGCTGCAGTTATTACTTAAACCCTTTTTCGATTACTCATGCTCTGCATATAAGGTAGTATTCCTGTGCAGTAAACGTGAAAAACATGGGCATTTATTGCATGTGTTAAAAATTCACTGATGATTTTAATAGCAATTCTACACAGGTTTCTGTACATCCGTTTAGAAACAGAATTGGAATTCGAAATGTTTTAATGGGTTAGAAAGTAAATGAACCTATTACATACTTACTAATAGGATTTCGAGTAAGTTTATTTAATGTTGTTTACGCAATTAACTAACACACTCATACTCGTTTTTAAGCATTGCTAATAACAGTAGCATTTTGTTGTATGAAATGTAAAGCCAACATTAGAATTAGGAATAGATTGGAAACTTACATAAATATCTATGACAGAAAATTTTGGTGAATTTTTAGGATTTAACTTATTATTCGAGATGTTATTAACTGTTTCCTTTTACCAAAGCTGATGTATTCGCTGCACGCTGCAATCTGACGAACTCCAAGAGCAAAGGAAAAATTTCACATTCCCTGCATGCAGAAAGCTGATCCAAGATTATGTACAATCAGATCAATAAATCAACTCCGAATGTAATGTGCTAAAAGCGATTACGTCGACCTCCCAGAATAGCACCAGAACCGGGGAAGTACATTTCAGTGTAAAAGAAGCAACGGCGGAATGTCCATCGATCCAAAAATGTACGGCTTCTTCGATGTCATCTGCGTTTTTCCATACCGAGGGTGCTTCCCAGGCATCTCAGAGGATCAAAGAAGCCCTTCGGAGAGCATAGATGATGATATTCTCTCCCTGTGCAAGGAAACGTTCCCTGCGTAATCTTTCTTTTTTTCGGAAATGTTGAGAAAAGAGAGAAATAATGCCATGAAAGTAATGACATATAAGTGAGTTTGACAGCCAAACACGATTTTGCAGCGTTAACGAAACTAACGTCTTCCTTTCACAGAAATTATGTAATGGAAGATGCTTATAGAATTTGAGCTGAGTAAGTTTCTTTCAGGCACCAATTACCTCCAACACGAAATTGAAGTGATTACAGTGAAACTATTACAAAAACTGATTTTTATGAATAGAAAAATATTAAAAAAATCAAACGATTCAATGATTTTTATTAACCTTATAATGCTGAAAATACTGATAAAATGATCATCTGAATATATCCAGTTTCTCTGATTTTAAGATTCACTTCTTAATTTCAGTCCTACGCACACACAATAAGTCTTCAGAGACGAGAATGTGTTCTAGGAAAGTGAAATAAGTGAAATAAAATGCTAAACAGCATCTAGTAAACGTTTTTATAATAATCTAAAATCAAAAGCATTTGTATTTAAATTAGCCGCTTGGAAAATTTTATTTCATCGGAACAGTTAGCACTTTAGAAAAATCAGTGATTTTTCAACACTATCGATTTTAAGACGAACTCAGTTTTTAGCTACTTTTTATGGGAAAATGAGGCTTCTTACAATCGGAAAAACATGGTATTAGGTATTATAAATTAAGCGTATTTTAATGTTTATAGGACACAGGTAAATTATCAAAAATTTTTAAAAACAAATTATTACAGTATGATTAATTACAGTCTATAAACATCATTATTACAGTCTATAAACATCTTTTTTGTTATTTATAAAGGCTGTAGATGTCGTTTGCAAAGGCTGTCATGAAAATTATGAAATTGTTATATTATAAATTAAATATATTTTTTAATTTGATTGTTTAGATAGATTTTTTAAAATAAAATAAATAGTTAAATTATTAAGAAATGCGTTTATTGCATTTACATATCTCAGCTTGTTAAGTAAGTAGTTTCACTTTCAACTCTCGTAAATAATCAATATACGAGTATGATAAAGGTGTTGTTGCAAGAAAGTGGCGTTCATAGTGCGGTTTCATTTGGCCTTTAGAGTTAAATACGGATCCACATTTTGTGTTGTTGGAGGCGTATGACCTTGTTCGGATCTTCGACGAAAATTTCCAAGTTCCAAAAACAGTCTAGATTCCATAGTCTGGAAATGACACTTCCTTTACAACGGATTGCGTTTGACACACCTCTAAATGACCGATAGCCCTCCAGGCTACTGATTCAGGTAGATCATTTTGCTGGAACATCATATTCACTGTTATAAAACATTCAACTTCTGTCATTTTTTTTAATTTCCTCCTACAGAAGGAATGCTGCCGGTCGCTTTTCACTCCTTATCTAAAGAGTATAATTTTCGACGTCACAGACAAAATTTTCATATTCCCAATTTTGTAAGCATTATAATTTTCCTTTTTTTTACCTATTTTGTTTTATTTATATTAAAATAGTTATCGATTATTTGGTTATTTTATACTGAATTCACAATATTCCCTAATTGGTTTGTTCAGTGTATATATATTTATATGCATAATCTATTTTGCAAATCAATGGTGGCCTGAGGGCTCCATGAGATCCGTACAAATTCACAGCTCACAAATACAAAAACTGTTAATGCAGGGAACGATTTCTGATAGCTTTTCACCCGTAGAAAATTAGTTTTCGTAACTTCGTTTCCTCGCATCAGTGCTTATAATCCTCTCATTAACTTACAGTCGGAAATTATTCTGAAGCAACCTTTCCTATCACTCTTGCTTTCAACTCACGCTTTCTTGCCAGAATGCAAATGACTGCGCGTGTATTCAAATGAGGTAGGAAGCAATTAGTATTCAAGGGAAAGTTTTGGGAGGCGAATTTAGGGCGTGTTCTGACTGCCTGAAAGCCACGTTGCTGTATTTGATTTACTAGCGATCAGATTTCTTTGGCGTTGAGCGCTTCTTGTTATTACGCTTGTTTATTCTGACTTTCGAGTCAGAGTCATCCTGCGTGTTAAGTAACCTGTGAAGCCCTTAGGCTAAACTTACTCCATTTAAATTTTAAGTTGCTCGTTGTTTTAAGGGTTTTTTTTTTTTTTTTTTTTTTTTACTTGTTACCTTTTTGTTGCATTCACATTTAGCCAAAAGTGTTGGCTTTTATAAGCAAGAATAGGTAGCATCTGTGAATATTTATTTTTAATAAAGGGTTCTCTACAGCCTTCTTCGGACTTTGTCGTACTTAAGACTTAGAAATGCCGCCCAGCAGGGAAAGTAGTAAACGACGCTGACAGCCATACCGAAGAGCTTGGGTTCGAATGCTAGAAATGGCATGGAAGTTTATAAATGTAAAGTGTTTGTGCGGCATTGGCGCACTCTAAATATGCGGCGAACCGAAAGCCCTCTCCAAAGGCTGTGGCAGGGGAAGAGGGATGGGAGACCGTCGGATCCGTAACCCAGGTTTTACACCGAGAGACTCATTAAGTCCTAGTGTTGATGATCATTTTGGTAGTGTTTTCGGGCTGCCCTCCTTCAAAATTGGGGGTGGAAGTGAGCAAAGTCGCACTCTCACCTATGTGGTCTTCAAGACTCTTGCAAACGACAGGGGCAATCTTGACCCCTTGCAACGATGAATTTCGTGGCCTGGTCTGATGTTACTCTTGTTTGGGTGGAATAAGCCACAAATACAAACAAACAGACTTAGAAATAATTCCCTACTCAGTATTTTAACGTCTAGTAAGTTTATGCTACCCAAAGACTACGAGACGTTATTATATGATTCATTCACGCCATAGCAGGTCCTTACAATTAGTGTTTTTTTATTAGAGTTTGAACCTAAGCACTTTCCAAGGGCAACTAATTTTATTCAGGTTATACTTTGCAGGCCAGCCCTTTTAGCGGGGTTCAAATTCCTGTCAAACTACTAATCTTCAATTAGTCTTATTTATATCTTCGATCACTTATAGGCCTAACAACAAATAATTTATATTTGACCTATAAAGGGCATAGCTTAAGGATAATCGGATATCGGAATCTGGATAATTTGGAGTTTTGTTATCCTACTACTTGTTTATGTTTCGCGACAGGAATGGAGTTTTACACTTTCCTCTTGTGAAGAGGAAGATCTCATGACGTCACGGGCTTGAACTGCTTAAGAAAAAGGAAGGAGGAGAGAGAACAGAGTGGGTAGGAGCACAACAGCAGAACGAACACCACTGGCCGGAATCGAATCCGACAAGAGGGATTCCATTTTTAGATGATACAATAAGTAACCAAGTAACAGTGGGAAGTAGTGCCTGAAATCGTAACCTATTTTTAGATTCCTCACTTCCATTCCACATGCCCATAAGTACTTGATGCTGAATAAGAAAGCCATGCGGATATTGTTTCCTAAAAAGGAATGATTCTTCAGTTTCCTCCATGCTTTAGAAAAGCAAACTTTTCTGATTTAAATCAAAACACGATTTAAATCAAATTTCATTTTAGAGGCTACTGAGCAAGTTTTTAATTACCTTTAATATTGTAAACAATAAAAAATGTCAGTGCAAATGTAATAGATATAGATAATAATAACACGAAAACAAATCCAGAAGTTATATTTAAGCATGGCAATTCTGAAAAACTGCTGAATTAAATGAAAATAATATATGCATGATACCGAATGTTGCTGAATTATTATTGAGCAAACGGAACCGATACAAATACTAATTCGCAAGGAACTTCTTCAGTTTACATCTGGAATTTCCAATCGGTGGAAGAATTTCCCCTCCTGAAACCGGGGGGGGGGACTATCTCACGATCTGAAGGGAGAATAACTCAGCTTCAAGCAGGTAAGTTCAGATTACAGAAAGCCCAACTAAAGAACAGCTACGTCTTATATAAAATATAACAGCTAAAAATAACCTAAAATAGCTTGAAAATTTTAGATATTAGGTAAGTGAAGAAAAATGAATAGATCTGTTTCCTAAATTATGCATATTACATATAATGATATTTTAGAGATTACACACTATAATACATTGCTATAAAATGCTATTATAAATCTTAAATTTATATGTTCCTTTAAAGAATATCATAAACGTGTGTTCAGTTTCCAAATTTGAGGGGGAAAAATATTCTAACACGTGGTTAGAGAACGGAAGTAATGCAATAAATCTAAGAATTATTCTACATATACATAATATTGTTTGTCTAAGTTATCTTATACATTCGGTAATCCTATTTAAAAGTATGATTTTTTACAGATATTTTTTCATAAAAGTATTCTTGGAATAATAATTGAGAAAGAACATTTCTCTGTTTTAATTGAGAACTATTGTTGTTCCCCTTCAGAAGATATTGAAGAAATTTCAAATCTTTCAGCTGTGTTAATTTTATAATACGCTGTGCTCATTTTAATTATCAGGATTTTAAATGCAAAATGCCCTTTGCGATGCTCCCAAAATTTTATGGTCATTGATGGACACACGTACCTATCTTTTTGTATGCAAGGAATAAAAGTAATATTTGTGTAATAGTTTTTTTTCTGTATTTAATGAAGCAATTTTACTGACAAAACTGATTTATCACTGAAGGCGTAACTGTAGTGACCATAATTATATTAAATTTGAAATTGGTATATAAAATGTTAGACAATTTGACAACCAAAATTTTAATAATATGAAGAATATGAAATTAAATAAATTCAAACTTTAGGTTGAATAGTTTTTCCGAAATGGAGTTATTCATGACATTGATAAAATCATTGACGAACTGGATTGACGAAATCCGAAAATGTATAAAAACCCGTCAATAAGTTCAAATTAAGAAAAAGGTAAATTTAGAAAAGAATGTTCGAATATAAACGCTCAATCTTCAAGACTAAAAGAACAGCACGGCGAAAAAAATTCAATTAATTATCTTTAAATGATGTCTTCGGAATACGCTTCAATATCACGAAGAACAGCATTAAACCTTTGTTTTCTGTTTAAACGTCAAACAAGGGTGACAGGATCTTCACTAAGGATTTACAACAAACAGAATCAATGTTTTTGGAATGTCATTTTCCTTTGGTTTATGCAGCGCCTGATAATGATTTTGATAATGATGTTCATAAATTCAGTTTCAAAACTTGCAAATTCATGAAAATGTCGTGTACCTTTTACTATAGCTTGGTGGGATTTTGTTTTGGAGGGAAAAGTTTTTTAGTGTTGTGCTTTTTGTTTGCTTATTTACTTATTTGGTGCATTTTGAATAATAATTTTAGCGCGCAATTTTATTTAATCTAATTTATGATCACTTGCGTTTATAAGTACACTCTTAGACAAAAAAAAAAAAAAAAAAAGACGCACCAACAAGATATACAGCAAATTGGACACAAATTGATATGCATACGGGTTTCGACGGAAAATGCAAAATTTTACATTTTGGCTGCCATTGAATGAACGGTTGTCGCTACAGCGCAGCTGGAAGGATATTTAAGAGAAATTACGATTCCAGGTCATAAATTCTTTACGAATTTCATTCCGTGTACTCTGGTAGACAGTAACTATGCCTCTCATACAGGTGTGCAAATGATATGCGCAGATTGAGAGAGGTCGTGTAGTTGGCCTCAAAGAAGCCGGTTGGTCTTATCGGCGAATAGCTCGATATTTGAGCAGGAGCGATGCCACTATTAGATGATGTTGGCAGGAATGGGTAAACCATGGCTGCACACAAGGCCTAGAGAAAAGACAGAACGTGAAGACCGAGCAATCGTCAGAGCGGCACCCACAGCCCCAGATGCATCATTATCATCGATTGTACGTGCAACTAGTGCTTCAGTGACCACAAGGACCATTCATAGACGGCTCACTGAAAGGGGGCTGAAGTCACAGCGCCCCTTGCTCCGACTACCATTGACCTCTGTACAACGTCAACCCCGTTTGCAGTGATGTCGGGCTCATTCGCACTGGAATATCACTGACTGGAGTAGAATAGTCTTCAGTGGTGAGTCCCGCTTTGAAATGAGCGCCGATGACCAGCGAAGGCAAGTCTGGAGACGCTCCGGACAGCGGTGTGATACCAACCTGACTATCTTTACCCTCTATCAATCGATGCCAAGCCGAATAACTGTTGCATAAGGGCCAGAGGTGGACAAATGCGTTACTGACTTTTTCACTTTGTGAAGCTCTATCACTTCAATAAGTCATCCAATTTTTCTCAAGCTGTAATCATTTGCTTTTCTGTACATGTACATCACGTCTACCGATTTTCGTCCCATTCGGATAACTCCTTCTTGGTGCGTCTTTTTTTTTTTTTTTTTTTCTTAAGAGTGTATTTTTTATGTAATGAGGGTCTTGTACTTCTGGATTGGTCGGCTTTTGAATTGTAAAGATGGCTCTGATTGGAACCTGAAATGTGGGCGAAAGTTGTTTTGACTGATCTTGAGTTAAACATTTTTGTCGCCAACTAACTTAATGACTCAGTTCAAAGTGTACGAGTGTATTCAGCTTCTGCTCAGTTAGGTACTTACTGCTTCAGGCTTGCTCTGTGAGTGTTTTTGATGCTTTACAAAATTCATCATCGCATACTGAGCAGACTTTGCCTTTTTTCATCTTGAACTATTTGTGCCTGCTTACCTTGATGTATTTGCTTCAGTGATGAGTCGATTTCTTTTTGTGCGTCTTGCGCGTTTGTGATTATTAGAGAAATCTCTACCGACCCGTAGCGTGTAACAATATAAGGGATGCTAAAGATGATTTGACACTATATTTGTGTACATAGAGAGGGTCCATTGAGGGTTACCAGTTTATCATAAAAGTCAGGAAAATCATCTAGTTTATCCATTTTAAGAAGAAATACTGCTACTGAAATTTTTAATGCTAATCCAGAACTCATTGTTCAGTTATTTAATCATGGTAATCATGTCTATAAAAAGGAATGTTTTTCATTTGAATGGTAAAAGAGCTGCCGTTATATTAGTCAATGTAAAGTTTCGATTTCGACGGTTTTACCGAACCATTATCCTCAGCTGATGATGATGGTTCGGTAAAATCATAGAAATTAGTCCTGTGAAAATTTTCAAAATATAACCCTGAATTTTTTATTTTTGTTGTTTGAATTCTAAATTAATACTTGTTCGGCGTGTCATTTTATCTCTGCAGTTTCTTTAGACACAGCAATAATTCGATCTCGTCTATTAAGAGGCTGGAAATAGATTATGCTCCCAAAGCAAGCCAAACTTTGTAACACGTTAAACACAGCGTCGGTCCGTACAACCGACCTCAGATCAAAGGAAAGGGACTAGACATGATTTAGATTTAACATGTTAATGTTAATAAAGATATGTTTTCCTTTCCATATGGAGGTTCGCTTTTAGTGTTTTATACGATATAGTTTAAATTTTGTTTAAATATACGATATAGTTTAAATTTTGTTTTGTTTAAATTTTGTTTACAGTATAGATATGTGCTCTATGTATTAAAGTTTTTCTATTTATAATTCATTCCATTAATATGTTTTTTGGATCAATTGCCTTTTCCAGTCAAAGTATAGTTTTATGGTTTTGATTTCACTCTATATCTATTAAAGACCATTTCTCAACATAGATTTGAAGCATGCTAATATTTTCAGGTGTAATGTGCTGAATACCATCACCATCCACACAAGCTGCAATTTTCTAGATGGAGATTTTAGCTGCCTATAAAGCAATACTTTTGGATTTATAATGAAGATGTACACAATAAGGTTAGAATTTATGCTGACAGTCAAGTCGCGCGGAAAGCAACTGATAGGTTATCGTACGAAATATACTCTTAATTATTGAAGTAAATCGCTTATGGAAGGGAAATCAAGACATCTTTCTTAAATTAAAAACCGTATGTTAATTAAAAGGAATTCTGTGCCAAAGATGCAGTCTCAAATTGTGCTTCTCTGGGTATTAAAATAGCTAAGACTCCACAGTCCCTTTTAAATATAAATTATGTTAATATATGGTATGAACGATAGTTACAAGATAACAAAAATGTATTCCAGGTTTTTTCCCCAAAAAAGTGACATAACAAGATTGTTATTTAATCAAGTATTTAAGCTCATATAGTATATAGACTTAATATTAAGCCCCCCCCCCGAAAAAAAGGCGGCAACTTTAATTTGACGTAGATTTTGAATAAAACCGTAACGAAAACGAGGGCTAAGAGAACCGGGTCCCTCTTCTTAACACCCCCCCCCTCAAATGAATTCAGAATTATGCCTAACCATACTCGAAATGGATAGAGTTTTATTCAAAATTCACCCCAAACTAAAGCTTTCCTTTTTTTTTCCGAATTTTAAATTTAACATTGGGGGGGGGGAAGGTCTGTTCTAGTTTTTTATTTCCTACATATTTTAAGCGAGAGGACTAAATGTACTTGTGGCCAGAAGTTTTAAGATCTTTTTCTTGTTTTCTTCCTCCCCCTTTCTTTTTTGTAAAGCTTTAACACATATTCAAAAGACATATTTTCTTAGAACTGAAGAATCATATCTACATTTCGTGAAATGTAAACAGAATGTTAATGTCTAGGAGCAAACATTTGATTTTCTTATCAGATGCTATTTTCAGCTTTCTTAAAATGTAAACTCTATTCAATCATTGTCTTCTGTAATATGTGAAGTTAAAAATTACTAGCATTGAAATTTCCAGTGTTTAATGTACCAGGCATGCTTTCGTTCTTAAAGTGAGCAGTAGTTTTGTTTTATTTACTACTACAAGTATTTGCGTTTTCAGAAGTTGGTTTTAAAATATAATGGATGACTGCTTTTTGAACTAAATGATTTAATTTTATTTTTGCCTTTTATTTTAACTGATTTGGATTTCGGTTAAGCAAAGTTCGAATAGGAATAAAAACTCTTGAGCAACCCAAGTTTCGCTAGTAACTGAAAAAGCTCAGATTAAATTAAAATTCTAGTAGGCTGGAAGAAGCGACTGAGTCCGGAAATCCCTTCTCTGGTGATTTCGAATTTCGATTTTCGAAAATTGCGTATTGTATTTAGGATTCCAAATTCCAGAAGAAAAAATTCCTTGAATTCCTTGAAAAAATTCCTTCATTCCTTGAATATTGATCAAAACTTATGGCATCAAAAAGCACTGAATGTCAATTCAGTGCTTTTTGATGCCATAAGTTTTGATCAATTTTCAAGGAATGAAATGACATCAAACATAATATGCAACTGTCTGGAAAGCAAGAATTTTGTTAATTAAAGTTAAATGTAATCTGATATAATCCCTGTCACTGAGAATTGAGAAGAATAATCTGTTAAAGGGTTGAATGAAATTTGATTGACTTACATAGCGTTTGAGATGCAAAAGAGTGTTATTGTAACCGCGAGGTTCTATTTTTGACGTAGACAATCAAGGAATACTTGCACCAGAAATACGCTATGAGAAGTTAACGGAATTCTTAAATTCTAAAAAATATGCGCTATTTTACTATTTTTTAAAATGCAGATGTCAGTACTAGAGTAATTGTCAGCTTCTGATATTTTTGTGTCCAAACATAGGACTCTTTTTACAAATAAATTAGTAGACTCTGAGTGCAAAAAAACCTTAAAATAATCTGTGATTTTATGTTTCCATTCCACACGATTTTTTTCTATCTCGTTTTCTTCTTTTGTTATTAAAACAGTTTTCTCTAACCAAATAGTCCTTTTTTCAAAATCTCGAGAATTTCCAAAACCGAATCTTGAATATCAGGGACTAAATCAGGAACTCAGGAAAACTCAGGAAACAAGACTAAATCAGGAACTCAGAAATTTTAAAGAACGCGAAACATTCACAGAAACACAATCGTTAATTATAAACCGTCTAAACGAATAACGAAGTACCTTATTTACTAGCTAGAGTAGATCTGCGGATCCTACAATCCGAAATTAAAAAAATACGTAATCCACACTTTGTTCGTCGTTTCAATGTGAGGATGAATAGAAAAGTAGCTTCTAATTCCCATACGGATGAAAGTGACATCTCTGAGTGTAATAAACCGGGATTTGGATTGGAGGAAACTAACAGCGATGAGCGTCACGTGATATTTGCGGTTACAGTGCTATCGTATTTGAGCATGCGAAAGTGTTTTTGCTTATGGGCGCGTGACAGCTTCGAAAATCTGCTTCGGATTTGAGCAATCGAAGAGCGATTCATATGTCTTAATGTAGTCAGCAAAAGAGATATGCAATTTTTTACTCAGTTTGTTGGATGCTTCCGCAGAATTCTTAGAGATTCCTCATATTGAAAAATTAATAAAACAAGGGGTTAAAAATAATGAACTGTACTGTAGAGACATAAGGTATTTTTTTTGAAAGCAGGAAAGATTGAAAAATTAGCAACGCCTTCGGCCGGGAATCGAACCGTGGACCTCTGGAATACGCGCCCAATGTGCAGACCACCGCACCACGAAGGTATGCCAAGAAGGTGGGAGAAATACCTTATAGTACATTGAATTGTGAACAATTGTTACTACAGATAACCGCACATTAAACACCTCAGTGTATTTCAATTAGCATCATGTAAAACTTGATTCTGGAAAATTCTTCGAGGTATTAAACTGTGACCCGGTCTTTTTAGATTACAATTTCTATTATAAAAGTATCGCTTTAAATCAGAATTTTAATACGGCAATCTAGCTCCCGCAAATTCCCATTCGGAGAAGAGAAACATCCTGGTATCCAGAAGGCGTGGTATACCATCCAATGATACTCTCCCGAATCCGCCTACTCATCCCGTGCATCCGTTGTTATGGCAACGCATCCCCGTCATTATTCGTTGGGATTCAGCCAAAGGATAAAGGAAGAGCAAGAGCAGCCAATGGCCTTTTGGTTTGCATAGTTTGGCAAACGAATTTTTCACATTCAATCGCCATAGGTTAGAAATCGATTAATATAAAGAGATCATTGTTCTTGTATATATGCATTAAAAATATTATCTTAAAAGCGCACGGGGAAGCGAAATCCAGATTTCGATTGACGCTGACTATGATTTATTTCTAGACACACCCATTTTCATTGATTACTTTAGCATTTCAAGTAACCCTGTGTTATTCTTTGCACAACAATGCTTTCGTATCCACAGGGGTAATGCATTACAAGATTAACTGCGGATAATAAGGAATTGTATATATTCAGGTTTCATATTTCATATGAAAATTTGACGTTTTCATAGCATACATGAACACAATCAGCTTTAACTAATAAACAATGCACCTTGAAACATTACCAACGTTTAATAAATTAACTACTACTGTGCTATTAGTTAGAATGATGTAAAATATATTGCACACTGCAGCAAAATTTTTTATCCTTCCACTTACAAAATTAAGAAACCCACATTTTAGTTAACCCGAAGAGGGAAATTTAAAAGTCAAGAAATGCAGGTTTTATACTGAACATTTCAATGTACTGTTTCAGTCTAGGGTAGAAATAAAAATTCTCCTTTTTCCAAATCGTCAATGAAAAAAGCAACATGATCAACGCAGCACTATTTAGAACAGGGACAATAGTAAAAATGCAACGTTTAAAGCAGGTTTACAGAAAAAGTATAGGTACCGAAACAAAGGAGAATGAGGCAGATATTTTCTTAAACTATTTATAGCCACGATCCCTGCCAACCTATTTTCAAACATCAAGCGGAGTTTTATGAGCACAGAAATGTGTGATTCTGAGGAGATACTTGTAAACTAACAAAGCTCAGCATCCATAGTGAACGTTTGGAATTTTTTGCATTTGGTTTGTGCGAAGTGAGTACGAAAGGTGTTTATAGTAACGATTCCTGAGGAAAGAAAATTTGAAACGTGTTTCAGCTGCTCTGTTTCTCCGCGATATTTTGTCACTTGACATGGATTTCGGAAATTTTAGATGCTCCTTTTTAAAAATTTCTTTGGCCTTTTCCCCCTTTTTTAACACGTTCAAAAAGAAGCTGTTGTTTCCACTACGCGAATTTCACATTTTGCAAGAATAAATATTTATCATTTCATTAACAAGAAATATTTGTAGCAAGCCTCATATGCAAGCGATCTAATGTAGAAAATGCGATCCCAATCACTAAATGTTATTGAATCAAAAGCCTCTGTTTGGTAAAACAAGCAAATAAAATTTAAAATGAATTGCCGATGTCTTGTGGTCTTATTGGAGATATCAGCTCTGCAGATAGTTTACCAATGCCTATTTACCAATACCTATTTAACAATGTTACCTTTTGACAATACCTATTAATCAATGTTACCTGTTGACAATACCTATTAAAAAAACGGGTTCCCCGTCGTCTGTCATCTATAGAAAATGCGCGCTGCTGAGCCGGTATAATGGTTAATGACGCTGATTGCCGTATCGATGCGCACTGGTTTGTACGTCGGAGAAGTCATGGATTTTTGTAAGCGTATAGCGTTTGTGCGGCAAGGGATCTCAAAATACACGGCGAACTGAAAGTCCTTTCGAGAGGTTGATGGTAGAGGGGTGAGAGACCCTCGGATCGCCTTGCCGGGTGTTTTTCCTCAAAACTGGGCAGAATGGCACAGTTATTGAAGAGGAACAATACCTGTACGACCAATGGTGAACTTCTGGTGTCCCGCCTACTTCTGCTGTATTTTTACCTATAAAAAATACGCGAAGTCCTAATCGGTATAGGGGTTAGTGTTCCTGGTTACTGCATCTTTGGGTCTGGTTTTGATTTTCAGAGAAAGCATACATGTTTTGTAAGTGTATGGTGCCTGTGCGGCAAGGAAGTACTCAAAATGTACGGCAAACTGAAAGCACACCCGAGTGAATGGCAGATGAGGAAGAGGAGTGAGAGACCTTCGCAACGCCCCCTGGAGTGTTTCTCCATATGAATTAGTGCTGTGTGGCGGGACTACACTTGTACCGCTGATGGTGAATCACATGTGTCCAGCCTATTGGTGCATGTACCTGTAGAAAATACACAGTTATGTGTTGAATAATTAAGTCTTTATTTTGCCATATGAGTGCATAAGTCTGCAGATGACGTTTATGTAAGATGGAATATTATCACGGCACACTTTCCGATTTAGCAATTCTTTATTGAACTACTGATGTTTAAATAGATGATTTTTATCTTCTGAATCTAGGCCTTAACACGCACAATGGTTTCAAGCAGCAATTAGTTTAAAACTGTTTCAGGTTTTAAACTGGTGTCTTACTAAGATTACCTCGCACTTATTTTTAAGCTTTTATTTGCTTAATTATTTGAAATTTTTAGTAATTTAATGTAGACTTTTGTTCGAAGAGCTGAAACATAATCAGACTACAGTCATTCATTAATATGTTCTTAGCCCCACTCTAAACTGCGAGTGGCTGAAACGATGGATACCGAATCAGCGGATACAGGAGAAAGTATCGTACTTCAATAAAAATACGCAATTCTTATCAGAATGACACATCTGTTGTGTGTTACTTTTTCGAGAACTTTTATCCCGGACTATCATTCGGATGCTGGTCATTTCGAGTTCAAGACGTTTGGATAACGAATCAGATCCTATTATTTATCGCCTCAAATAAGAGCTTGTATCGCGGTCAGGGAGAGCGCTCGTCAACGAGGTGGTGCCTGACCGGAAGTGGAAGTAGCACTTATCGCCTCACGGCAGAATTTGTTATCAAAAATCTGTCTCTCTTTCTCTCCTTTTTCAGAAAAAACGGCTAACACGCAATCCACGAAATGGGCAAAGGATATGGAAAATGGTACTCTTTCCATCCGTGGAACGGGATTTGGTACACCAGGGTACTTGAGCGACAAGGCTCTACCCCTTCTGAAACAGTTTAAGAATTGCGAAATATATGATGAAATAACCTAAAAGATATCTAAGGTAATTTGTTTTTCATAATAAAGTTTTCATTAAGAGATGTGAAATGAATGCAGGCCAGAAGTCGTCGAGCTGGTGAGCGCGTGGATAAAGGCAAGGGTAGGCGAACACTGGTAATTTGAATCCGATAAGTAAGATATAAATACTATGAAAGTAAGACTAAAAAGAATGCATAGCAAATAAGAGAAGGTTAACATTTACCCGTAAAGATATTATAATAAATATTACATAATATATACATTCAGCTGGACCATGGGCCTGTCCATATTTGCTGGGTCATTGTAGTCATAATTGAAAATCTTAATATGGTACTTTTTCGAATGCTTCCAAAAGAACAATTCGGGTTCGGCTGGGATTCGAAAGTTTTCCCTGTGATTCATCTAACCCATCAAATCAGCACGAATGTCCCTTTCTTTGCCGTATTTTCAATTTGATAATTATAAACGCAGATACATACTCCTTTTATTGCATATCGCACGTTTTGACGTTAGGAGTATCTCAGGTCTAGAGATTCCAGATTTGGGGCCCATTACGTTACCCTAGTAGAACGATTATAATAAAGATAGTGCTCATTAACGTAAACTCGTAAGATAAACACATAATCTTATTTTCATTTTTATCGTCCGAAAATTAAAATTAAAAAAAAATCTAATGTGGTTAAAAATCTAATGTGGTTAATGTAATTAAAAAATCTAATCTAACCTTCTTTCAGTTTCATGTTTTAAATAGCCAGACGCTTTAATTAAAATATTACAGCCGGGTGATCGTTTTTAAACAAAATATAATTTGTTGTTCCAATAAAGGTCTGTGATACGAAATTCTTGATTGTATTTTATTAGGTGTAATTGGCCATGTGTAAAAATTGGTTTTCTAAATTTATATCAAGGGAAATCAAATATTCGTCACTTTGTTTCTTTTTATGGAAACTTATAATTTATTGGGTAGATGAATTACATGTAATTTAATTGGTTTTCAATTAAAAGAATTAGTTATTTATAATATATTTAAAATAAATACTATGAAACGGATAGCATAATTTAATTTTCTCATACATTATTTCTATAATATCAACGAATGTAAATCCCCTTTGATCTGTATTTATATCCCCTTAATATTTAGTTATCAGTAAAAAATGCTTGTTAGTTTTTGGAATTGCAGATGATTAGTGACTACCATGCTTTCTAGGACCCGTAAGTAATAAAGCAATAAGTTTTTTCGAATTTGCTATTTGCTGTTATGCCTGGCATCATGAATAGTGATCAGAAGCGTAGCTAGGGTTTTCAGCGCCCGGGGACAACTGAAGATTTTGTGCCAAGATTTCATTCTAAAATTTCATAACATCATTCCCTAGCGCCCACTGATAGTGATAGAAAAAAACAAGTTAATTTTTTTGGTAACAGCCTACGTTACAAGAGTTCTGGAATTCCGCAAATAAAATGCTGTTACAAGAAATCATTCTCCTCTATAGCTTGATATAAATAAATATCATGTCTAGACATAATAGAAACAGTTTTAATATGTGGTATATTTTTTAGATTAATCTCTTATTATAATAATCCTATATTTTTCTACGAAAATCTATCAAGTGAAGTACCACTTACGGTTCATCGTATATAGTAAAAATATAATATGTTATTCTCAATCATGACTATATATGTATCGTATATGCATGCATATACGAGTTTTAAATGTGAAGTTTTGTATAATATCATATATTTTTAAAGAAAATCTGTTCATAGCTTCAAGTAAAGAATCATTCCCAGTCTATCTGTTTTATCCAAAATCTAATGTGTTTTTTTTATTTCATATAAAAGCTTTAAATACTAAAACTGAAAAAATTTATTTTAGGTTTCAACAAAGTGTTTCATTAAAAACTGTTATGGGCTCTCAGTAAAATACCACATTCGGTTGCCCATTAAAAACTGTTATGAGTTTCAAGTATAGCACCACTGCTGACTGTCCAGTTTTATCCAAAAACTTATATGAATGCAGAAGCTTAAATAGGGAAAGCAGAAATTTTTGGAAATTTGATGTAAGACTTATCGTGGATGAAAAAAAATCTTCGCACATTCCACAAATATCTATTATTGCAAAAGTAGTAAAAACGTGTTGTAGAAACTCTAGTTCGTGCTTGTTCACTGAAAATTCACTATAGAATTTTTGATCGAAATTATTACCTCACTTATCTATATACAGGTTCGCGAGATGTACATTATTGCGCATTGATTTGACACAAAACACGCAAGCTGTTACTGTTCCATTAAATTTAACATTATTTTAAAATTGAAATAAAGGTTTGAAATTAATTACTTTGTAGAGACTTTTTCTTTTTTAAGCAGGACTTGTGAAAAATGAGCAATGCCCTCTCGAACCTGCACCTCTGGAATACGCGCAGAGTGTGCTACGGTTACACCACGAAGGCATGCAGAAAGGAGGAAGAAAACACCATATAACTTATCATTTTAAAAACAATGCGAAGTAGACGATATTGTTTTTTAGTCCCTGAAAAGCATAGTATGGTCCTGATAGCATAGTATGGTAAGATATCAGAAATGTTAGGCAATGGCAACTAATGTATTTAATGTTGACGTGAGTAACATATTATTTTTTAGTTGCCATAAAATGAACAATAGGCTTACTTAAGTAATTTCTGCTCCATTATTATTTCACGAATATTATAAATGAAGATATATATTTTTTCTTATTTATCTAATTTAACGTAAGATTTTCTAAAAACATGCAGAGTTTTATCATTCTATTTTATTTAAACTTAAAAAGAATTTAAAACACGCAGATAATAATCTAAAAAAATTTATTCTGCCGTAGAACTGCGTGATGTTAGAAACATGTTATAAATTAAAACAAGCTGTATTATTTTATAACAGAAATTTTCTAGAAATTATCAGTTGGACTTCTTTTGAAATTATGTCGATTCGATAGATC
Source organism: Stegodyphus dumicola (assembly GCF_044657685.1). Classification (NCBI taxonomy): domain Eukaryota; kingdom Metazoa; phylum Arthropoda; class Arachnida; order Araneae; family Eresidae; genus Stegodyphus; species Stegodyphus dumicola. The sequence goes on along the minus strand of NC_140775.1, from coordinate 109,041,894 downwards.
GTTAAAATAAAATGAAACCAAATATGACCATTAATGACCAACATTTGTCACCAAAGATCTACAAGTTGACGATCACCAATATGGGTGACGTAGTACAGTTAGATTAATTGTTAAAAATGTAAACTAAATGGAAAGACATCTATGCTCCTAAAGACCGTTAGTCACTGATGACTATCACAGTTTATGTCACCAGTTACATTTAATTGAGGATTAGGCAAAACGGGGCAGTTAATAAACTAGGCAGAACGAATTTAACTAGGCAGAATGGTGCAGCAAATAAAACACGTTTCTAAAACAAACTCATGCTGCTGCAATACTTGCCAAGACGCATGGATGATGTATGCATAATAATGTAACATAACGCAACCGTAATACAATGCAACAGTTAAGAAGTTGTAGACATTTGCGCAAAGCACGTTTCTAACATGAAAGTTAAGCCTAGCTTTATTTAGCTATTAAAAAGAAGAAAATTTTATCATTACAAAGTTGGAGCTCCGGATTTAATTATTTCAAAATGTTCTGCTTCGATTATAGGACTTATTCCTGTTCCAATCCTAGCGTTGCTGGGATTCGAACTCATGACCTCCCGACTGCTAGCCAAACATGCTTCTAATTACACCATGAAGAAACGCGATAAGGAAAAAGAAAATTCTTTATATTTTCCAGCATTTAAAAACGAGAATAATTTGTTTAATTCTGGAATTCGATAAATTTTTCATTTCGGTTCTAAAAATGATACTAAAATTTATTTTGCATCTAATCAGCTTTTAATACATTATTTGTAAAATTTAGTGCAATTAATATTTAAATTTAAATCAGTATAGAAATTTTAAAATTAATATGAATTCGTCACTTTTATTACGGTAAAAATTAAAAGAACCGAATGAACAAATCCGCTGATAGTTCTGCTAATTTTATTCCAGATTCAATTTTCGGTGGCTAATTATACGGAACTTTTCCCGATAAGTAATATAAATAGCCTAGTTTCTTTAGAAAGTTCTGATGAAGCCAGTTACCCCTATAATAGAGTGTCGTAATAACCTATGAAATTAACCTAAAAAAGAATGAAAAAAAAAGGACATGATAAATTACGATTAAATTAAAAAAAATCAGGGTGGTAAGAAAAGAAAATAAAAGAAATGATAAATTAGGAAAGAGAAGGAGTAAACAGAAGTGAAAGAGGAGGGGGAAAAACTAGAAAAAATAATAAATGCAAGTAGAAGAAGAAGTAAATTTAAAAAATCTTGAAACGAAAATTAAAAATTAATTATAAAATAAATAACTCTGAAAAATAATAATGTACCGGGGCTCATTTGATATTTATTAATTTCAAATGAAAAGGTTCAATGCATTTTAAAAGATGGTCTCTTTTTATCAGAAGAAATTACTTTGCTTAATAATTTTTCCTAGGAAACCATGATTACTGTGTGACAACAGTTTGAGATGCATTATGAGTCGTATTTAGTTCCTTTTATAATTATAATCGAGCTCAATAAACCGAAACTTAAGCGGGATATGGAGGGGGAAATGCACAAATATATTAATGGAGAAAAGAAAGCGACGGTGGATCAGATATATAAAACATGGTATGAGAAATATATTTTATTAATTGTACTAATGCATTTCTATGTACTTTCGTTTATTTCAAATAGATATATTTGTAAAAAATAAAATGATGATTTAAACTATTAAAAAAGGTGTGAAATGGAGAATTTAACGATCGCCCAAAAAGGCTCTAAAGCTTAATAGGATTTAGCAGTATTATATTATATCGATAGTATCGATAGAGATGGCGCAGGTGGAATAGCGAAACATTTTACAAGATAAATATTGCATTTAGACTAAGATGGGAACATTACATATCTTCTGTATATTTACAAAGTGGCAAAGTATTTAATGTAATTCAATAAAACGATTTCATTTTTTTAATTAGACATATCACAGATTTAATGAATTTTTATTTATCGATCAGATTAAAATGTAAAAAAAAATATTCTCATATCTATTGATTTTAAATACTTTTCTATGTTAATTAATTATAAAAAATTAAATGTGAAAGAAAACTGTCTTATGTTTTTCCGCATGGCACCAGATTCGAATAAAAAAGGAAACAAAGCAAATCGTGTTTGGAGACAAATAGCCCTTTTTGGATTAAAAACGAACATTCGACTTACGAATCAAAGTAATTATTAATTTCGAATAATAAAATACTAAGAAATAGGAAATTTGGTTTATTCCTAATATACGGTGCACACAGGTTTTGGCGACATTGTGATGAATTGATAAGCAGTAAACGTGGTATTCATGATGAGTATAAAGGAGTCATTTTGGTGCTCGCGAAAATTGTCAAAATCGAGCCAAGGCTGCATCGTATACTAGGATTTTACTCGAAATTTTACTTCAGGTACTTTATTTTCATTTATTGAGCAGATCAATAAATTAGCTGTTATTACTCACAATTGAAAATTTTAATTTCTTAGTTATCAATATAAAATCAAACAGCTTATATTAAATATAATTGCTTATTAAAGCTTGTCAATGACACAAATTCTTTTTACCCTCAGATTATTAACAATGCAAAGAATAATAATTCATAGTTTCCAGAATAAAAAAAGTGAATGAAAATAAGGTTGGATCCTAGCACAGCCCACACCCTCAGCGGGCCCATTTATATGGCGCGTATCGATGTGTACATGGACAAAGTTAAGGGAGTGTGCAATGCCAAGTTTGTGAAATTCTGGGATGTTTTTTTAAGTGAAAATAGGTCGATGTGTACATGGATACCGAGTTTGTGCAATTTTTGACTTGTTATTTTCAAGTTGGTGAGTTTGAGAAACGCGCGAAGCAGTGAGTGATTCTGCACTTTCCCAATTTGTCGCCAAGGGTGGGGGCTCTCCTAGAATTTTACCGAAAATAAGTTTTTTTTATAGCTATCTGTTGAAAATTTTTGTTCTATACCACGAGAATATTCCATGCAAAAAGTTTTCTGAAGTAAAAAGAATCTACTATTATTATTGGTTTTTCTGTATTCCCATAGATGGCGCCACTACATTGAAATTTTCACTGAGTCTGGATTTCATTTCTCAACAAAATTCCAAGGTTTGCGTGAGACGTTACTGAACGTAAAACGCATTTCATGAAATACTGAAATGAACCGTTTTGGTAGAGGGTCAAGAGAGGCAAGGAAGCGGCCTATCGGCCTATGACACCCTAGGTTAATTAAAGAAAAAAATTATATAGACGAATGTAAAAGTGACGGAAAATTTTAAAACAACAATCTATTGAATTTCTCTGACTCTTTCTAACCTTCTATACCAAACTGGATAATTTCCTTAACATAATGGACGACATGCAATTAATTAGAAGTAACACTAGCTGGATTCACTGAAATCATCAATGAATATAAATATGACAGCCCGTTTTTGTTTGTATCCACTTAATTCATACAAATCTAGAGCTAAAAATCTGGGTAAGATGTCAAAACAATAATTCTTCTTGTTTATGTACGCACTAATGTACACTAATCGAATCACAAATGTCGCTGCCTACGCATCTAACTATCTAACGACGTATCTAAATGCCACATCTAAATTTCTGCAAGCGGTGGTTCAGCTATAATTCTATGATCAAATACTCAATCTAGTTTTAAAAGGATTTATTAAAATACTAAAATTAATCTAATCTAGAATCGAATCTAATGTTACATCTCATGAGCAGCGTTCTAGCTGCGCCATAACAAATCGAAAGTCAAGTTCTCACTGTTGCCATTCTGAGGCAGAGAAAGTTTGTTTCTAATCAAACCGGAACATAGGCATAGTGAAAGTTTCTAGTCAAACCGGAACATCCCGGCCCCCGTTGGACGATTGTCCAACATCATTTGGAAATGGGAGTGGACTGATATTGGAGACGGCTCGACGAAAGATTCCATCTAAAGTTCTGACGTCTACGACTCGTACTAGTCCATCTGGACCAGGAAAGGTCTCCTCGATGCGAGCTAGTGTCCACTTCATGGGTGTCTTGTTTTTATCCTTTAACAAGACTAGTTGTCCTGCCTTGAGATTGGACCTTACTTGATTCCATTTTGAGCGGTTCTGCAAATGATTAAGATATTCCACGCTCCAACGGTTCCAGAAATTAGCTAGAAGACAAGGTCAAAGAATCTACAGAATCATTCAGTTCTGGTATCGACAAAAGTGGAGCTCCTATTAGGAAATGACCTGGAGTCAAAGGCTGAAGATCTGTTGGATCAGCCGAAATAGGTGATAGAGGTCGAGAGTTCAAGCAGGCTTCTATTTGTGTAATTAATGTATACAGCTCTTCAAATTTTAAAATTGTCGTTTTCGCGACCTTTGTCAAAATTATCTTCATTGATTTTATATTAGCCTAACATAACCCGCCAAAATGCGGGGAAGAAGGAGGAATAAATCTCCATGTTATACCTTCTTCGGAACTAAAGCGCTGAATAGGATCCGATTTACAAATTCTAAAGAGTTTATCAAGAGCATTCTTCGTTCCTTTGGAGTTCGTAGCGTTATAACTCCAAACAATGGATGGTTTAGATCGTCTGGCAATAAACCTTCTAAGGCATGCTAGAAATGCTTCAGTAGACAAATCCGATACTACTTCTAGATGAATAGCCTTTGTACTAAAGCAAATAAATATCGCGATGTATGATTTAAACGTAACTCTAGATCTTTTCAAATTAGGCTTGGTAATAACTGGACCTGCAAAGTCCAGTCCTATTTTTTCGAATGGTCTAGTTATTACAACTCTATCTCTAGGTAAGTCTCCAATCATTTGGTTTATGGTTTGGTTCCTTGTTCGAAAGCACGTCATGTATTTACTCATAACGCGTCTAACTCTATCTTGTCCGGAAGGTATCCAGTATAATTGTCTAATAAGAGAAAGTGTTGTTTGAACGCCCGAATGAAGAGATTTTTTGTGATAATAATCTATGAGTAATTCAGTGAAATGATGTCTTTTGGGTAAAAGAAGTTGATGTTTCCTGTCTTCTGAAATATTGGAGAAACGTAGTCTCCCACCAACTCGTAAAAGTTCATCTTCATCCAGAAATACATTTAAGGAATAAACCTTACTATTACTTGGAACTGATTGTTTCGACTGCAGGCACTTAATTTCAGGTTGAAATTCAGAATGTTGTACACATTTGACTAGCACCTTTGTTGCATTCTGTAGTTCAGAAGCACTCAAAAAACTTTCTTTTCTTAATGGTGGATTGGTTCTACAGTTGTTCGCAAACCTTAAACACCATGCAGTAGTTCTAATCAATTTGCTGAATGACGAATACCTTTTAATGAGTTCGTTCTCAATAGAATTTTCACCTGTGACTGTTGAGTTCACTACAGCTCCCCTTCGAAGTTCAAGCTCTTCATGATCCTTGAAATCTCTTACTGATTCTGCAAGTTTAGGCCACGAATCGATGTAATAGCCACTTAGGTCCATACCACCACATGTCACTATTTCGTTGTTCAGATAACGCTATTACTTTCGTGGAATTTGTCTTTGTTCCTCTGGTCAGCATATCAGCCGGATTTTCATCTCCAGGGCAATAATTCCAGGACTCAGGTGATGTTTTCTCTCGTATTTCTATTACTCGATGTTGGATGAATGGCTTCCATTTATTTAAATCGCCCTTTATCCAATGTAATGTAACAGAAGAGTATGACCAAAAATATACATTCATCTGGAGTCTTTTCTCTAACTGTTCTTTCACATTTGAGGCTAATCTTGGTCCGATGATGTTCTTTCACATTTGAGGCTAATCTTGGTCCGATGAGCGCCCCCATCAGCTCTAATCTTGGAAGGGACAGCTTCTTCAGTGGAGCTACTCTAGTTTTGGAAATGACAAAACTACTTCCTATTTCACTGTCCATCGTGACGTATTCGCAGGTATATCACATCTCCATATGCCTTCTGACTTGCGTCGGTAAAGCAATGCATTTGAATATCTCTCAATTCAGACTTGTTAGTCTTTCGGAAGTAATGTTGCGGAATGTTTACATCCTGAATCGCTGACAGTTCATTAATCCATTTTTTCATTCTGTTTTCAAAGTCCAATGGTAACGGATCATCCCAATCTACCCCAAATTGCCAAATTTCCTGCATTAGTATTTTTGCCCTAATAGTGAATGGACTTATAAATCCAATGGGATCGTAAAGCTTTCCACTAGTTTTAAGAACTTCTCTTTTTGTCATTAGATTTGTTTCCCCTTGAGCTTGATTAGTTAGATTTTGTGAGTCTATCTTCAGATGATCTTTCTTGTAATTCCATTTATATCCCAATACCTTCTGTTCCAGAACTTTCTGGATTTCACCATTTTCGTATTCGTCAAAAACTTCCTGCAGATTCCCACAATTTGTTTTCCATTTTCGCATGTTGAAACCAGCAGCCTTCAATATATATCTAATATCTTCATATATGAGTTTGGCTTCGTCTTCATCCCCACCTATTAAATCGTCTACGTATAAAAATTCGTTCAATAGTTTAACTGCTTTCTGATTTGTTTCTTTAAAGGTATTTATGTGATGTTTGATAGTAGCGGCAAGCAAAAATGGGCTGGATGTAGCTCCAAACAAAACGCGAGTCATCCTAAGTATTTTCGTGTTAGGTTTCCCATCCTTATCTGTAAGGTTATTTGCCCACAAAAATCTTACAGCATCCCTATCTTCAGGTGACAGAGAAATCTGAAGAAAGGCTTGTTCAATGTCGGCAGTAAATGCTATGCTATGTGTACGAAATTGTATTAATATCTCTAACAATAGTGGATTTAAATTAGGACCGGAATAGAGAAAATCGTTTAAAGAGTATTCATTTTTCGAATGGCTGGATGCATCAAATACAACTCTCACGGTTTGTCAGGTCGAATAACTGGCTGGTGAGACATGTAATAAATTCTTCCTGTTTCTTCAGAACTTGGATCAATTTCCTCAGCTATACCCATTTTTAAATGTTGTTCTATAACTGAGTGATACTGCTGATGAAGCAGTGGATCATTTCTCAACCTTTTAACCAGTTTATTAAAGCGAACTTCTGCATTTACGTAATTCGTTTTTAATTCAGACGAATGTTCATTCCAAGGGAGTTTAACCTCATATCGCGTTTCTTTAAATTTGATAGTTCTGTTAAAATTCTCTAAAATGTCATTATCTATTTTACTAATTTCCTTCCCTTGTTTTATTCCCAATGTTTCCAATTCCCAAAACTGCTTTAACTGTGTTGAGACCAATTTGTCGTCAACAATAATGTCCATGTTTAACAATTTACCGTTAGAATCAGTCCGGCCTTGAAGGCACCATCCAAATATTGTTTCGGAAGCTATAAGTTTAATTTTAAAACGTTTAAGTCTACCAGTTATTACTTCATGATAGTAATCTGCTCCGATCAAAACAGCAATATTTTTATCACTGAATTGACAAGAATCAGCTAATTGTAATCCTATTAACTCTTTGTTAATTTTGGAAACTGGGATATCAGGGAAAGGCAAATTAGTTGCACATATTTGGTTAGTTTCTAAAGCTTCAATTTCTATATTTAGGGATGGTTTACTTCTGTTTTCTAGTTTGACTTTAACAACATTGTAAGTTTGTTCTGTTGCCTGGTTAACCCCAAAGGCAAATACGGTCGTCTCCTTTCGAATAACAGGTAATTTACACTTCTCTGAAATGTCCCGAATTATAAAACTTATCATCGATCTATTGTCTAATAGAATACGAACTGGTTCTAAATTATCCGTCTCAGAAAATGGACGTATCATCACAGTACACGTTTGTAGCAATGCACTGCGGAAAGTTTCGGTTTTTAATTGACTAATCTGAACATCTTCTTTACTGGATGGAATTGTCGACACGACCTTGTTTTTCTCCGATTTGGTTTCGAATTGGAAACAAATAGGCCTATTGTGTTTTTTATTACATATTTCGCACATTTTTCTTTCCTTACACTGCTTAATTTTATGCTGAGATTTTAGACACAAAAAACATCGGGCTTGAGATTTTAAAAGATTTCTTTTCTCCTCCACGGTTTTAGTTTCGCAGCGCTCCGAATCGTGTAGTTCGTCACAATATATGCATTGACTGCTAGCGACTGGAGCAACATATTCATACGTTTTAGGCGAACTTCTTTCAAACTGTTTACTGCGCTTGTTGTTTACATTATCGTGAGCGGAGTGGAGACGATCGTTTGATTTATGTCTCCAGTTATGAATCATTCCCGCTCGGTGTTTTGTTTTTGTTTCTCTACACTCATTTAACTGCGCAGCTCTTTCGCGGCTTTCTATTTCTTTACGAATAAATTGCATTAATTCGTTAACGTTCCATGTTTGGTCACTGTTTCTACTGCGACTCTTATTCTAATGTTATCTCTGATGGATTTAATTTTAACAATATTGGGCAAAGTAAACTATCGTAAGTTTCTGATACGACGTTCATTGACTTTAAGCATCTAATTTGAGTTTCACACTGATCATATAAATTCCTAAAATTTTCTATATCCCTTACATTTCTAACAGGGGAAAGATTTAACAGTTTATTCATGTGAGCATTTATTACCAAATCTTTTCTCCCAAACCTGCTAGTTAACAATTCTATAGCTGAATCGTAGTTCTCATTTGTAAGCGAGAGTCCGGAAGCAGCATTATAAGCTACTCCACCTAGTAATGACTTTAAGTAACTGAACATATTTACTTTCGATAATGAGTCATTGTTCTTGATAGCTGCCTCGAATTGACTCCAAAATTCCTGCCAATTGTTAGAATCACCAAAAATTTAGCGATAGTCAATTTTGGAAGGCGAATAATTTTATTATTTTCAAGTTTGGATTCTATAGCGGTTTCATTAGGAATGTTCATACTTTTCTTATCCGAATTTTCGAGTTTGTGTAATTCCCTCAATTTTTTTTCTTGCTCTAAATTGCCACAGTTGGATTTTTTCTTCATATTCTAGAGCGGATGAAACTTCAAGTTCAAATTCATCCTCTGGGACCTTCAAATCCTGTTCTATTTGAGTGTTTAAATCACTCAGAGTTTTTGCCTTTTCGTTTAATATGTCTAAAGTTTCTTCTATTACGTTTATACTAACATCATCTTTGCTTGATTCTGTCTCAATTTTCTTTAGTACCTTGGACACTGCGGTCCTTAATACTTTGCGTTTCGATTTAAGCTTAGCGACAGGATCTTCCATAATTACTTTAAAATAGAAAACTTATCCTACCTGTTTGCAGGCTTCGCACACTTCACACCGTGCAATCCATACTTACGAATCCATATTTTCGAATATTAGCCGGCTTCCCGGCATGTAGCACCAAAAAATGTTTATGTACGCACTAATGTACACTAATCGAATCACAAATGTACCTACGCATCTAACTATCTAACTACGTATCTAAATGCCACATCTAAATTTCTGCAAGCGGTGGTTCAGCTATAATTTTATGATCAAATACTCAATCTAGTTTTAAAAGGATTTATTAAAATACTAAAATTAATCTAATCTAGAATCTAAAATCGAATCTAATGTTACATCTCATGAGCAGCGTTCTAGCTGTGTCATAACAAATCGATAGTCAAGTTCTCACTGTTGCCATTCTGAGGCAGAGAAAGTTTGTTTCTAATGAAACCGGAACATCGGCATAGTGAAAGATTCTAGTCAAACCGGAACACTTCTTTTGCTTTAATTTTAATAGAAACAACTTTTGTTTGTTGGTTACTGTTTAAAACACAAATGTTTTATTACGATTACTGATCTGTAACTTTTTTACAGATATATATATATATTTCATTTTTGTTTCCAATTTTTAGCTGATAAATTTCAGATTTGATTTTATTATTTAAAGAATCTTTGAGAAAAGTTTTCCGTTTTCTTGACATTAAAAATTTAGTTTAGCATAATCGGGGATCTCCCATTTTTTTAGTGTTTTTAAATGATAATTTGGATTTAAATATATTTGTTTTACTCTTTACATTTATTTGCTTTTTAATTTCGGGTTTGCATATCATCATTTTAGACCAATTTGATTTTTTTAATGGTCTTTTTACATAATGTAAAGTTTTGTGTGTGTTTTTAAGTAGTCAATTTAACACAATATTATGTTTTTATTCGTTTTGCCAAGTGTTTCGAAGGCGTGTAGGAAAAATCCTGGTACATTTGAGATTCGAGTTTTTGGTTTTATATGAATTTTAGTGTCTTAAATCAAAATTTAATAGATTCTCTTTTCGGTTTTTGATCTCAAATGAACCAGGAGAACGAAACATATTAATCGAATTTTGTGAAGCTTTAATTTAGTATTTAAAAAAACCTGATGTGTACACCACACGATTTCCTTGTACGAAATATTAAATTATACGCAATTTTTCTTGCATTTCATTTTAACTTATTGAATTGAATTAAATCTATTTTGTTAATAGCTCATGAACCACAACAGAGTAAATGCACTCTTTAAAATTCATTATATTTATTTACCATAGCGACACTTTGGCTCTAGGCTCCCTTAACAACGTTAGATTTCATTCATTTTATAACTCAGAATGCACAAAAATTATATCATCTGAAAAACCATCTAATTATTGCCACATGTTCTATTCAAATACTATAATAAATTTAGAAGATATATAAAAGAAATTAAACAAATAGAAAAGAATCAGTTCTTCACAGACGATTCAGTATTTTTCATTCAATTATTTCAGTTCTCACTTTGCGACAAAGCAAAAATACATTAATACTCAAGATGTCTGTATTGAAAACTATGAAGTAAATCTTAAACACTTACTTCCTCGAATAAATTCCAGAATGGATTAAGCATGTTTTAATTCGCAATAATAAAAGAAGGCGTTATCTTTGTTATTGCAAAGCTTACTTTCTCTAGATTGGCAACAAATCTACTATTTTGCTGTTTCAAATGTAAACAAGCAAATCTTTATTACAAGTTGAAAGATATAGATAAACATAAAACTACAATTAAAATTAGAGGTTCTGAGCAAAAACAAGCCACTCGGCCAGCAGGCAAAAAGACAAATTTTTTGGTTCACAAAACTAAAAGTTGAATTTGGTCACACTCGGCAAAAAGACTCTTTCATTACTATTCTGCTAAGTTTCAAATGTAAACAAATATGGATGCTAAGGTAAGAAAAAATGGGCTTAGTCGCACTTAAACAACTTTTAAATTGTTGATAATTCTACAACTATCGCATGCAGATTAATTGCATTCTTCTTCGACTCCTCTCAATCCCCGATGTTTTTTCTCCAGAAGCAGGACAATTCCATTGGCTTCTGCAAAATTACGTTAACTTGCTGCTGTGTCATACTCCTCCAATTGGTAGAACTGGACTAATTTTGAATTCTGGAAGCACTCATAAGGTCTTCGTCACTTCCTGGCAACCTTTTTCCACGTTTTTAGCTCAATTTAATTTTGGAAAGAAATCATATCGGACGAAGGTATGTTAGCCATTTTTTATCACGAATACTTTGCCTTTTGCATTTAACAGGAGCCCTCTTTGTCATGCTTTTTTCATTAGGAAAAAGTTTTTATTTTTCACACTAAGGGGCCTGCCTCTTGAAATGATGTTTATTAAATACTTACAGGATTAAAACTGTAAAAAATTTTTGTACATTTGCCTAACCAGGCTACTTTGTATAGGATTTTGCGTACACCTTTTAGATGAATTTTTCTTTTTTTAAATTACAAGTTCTTTCTTGTTTTAAAAATCTTTTCAGCTTTGACTTTTTATGTTTTAAAACACGCAGGCACGACGGGAAAAGGGGCAAATCTATTGAAACATCGTTAGTAATAGATGGAAATACTTTTTAAAATTATAATACTACAGCTGTTTTCAGTCTCAATGGGTTTGTTCGACGAAACGTGCCTGTTTTTGTTTTTTATGGGACATACACTTGGTTGAAGGCTTCAAGCACTTCCCTTGACAAGTTCTGTTTGAAACCTTGAACGGAGTAGATTGACCATGTTTTTTATATGTAATATTTCTCAGTATTTTGTAAATTGTTTTGATTTTTTCCGCGTAACAATTTTGAATTTGTAGAACTTAGATTTGTTGTTTTAACCTTGTTTAACATGTAATATCTGGAATTAGATTATTCAAATGTTCTTTACGGCTTTAGCTAATTTTTGCCACTCCTTTTATTTTCATTCTATTTTAAAATTTGCAGCTCAATGCGCAATTTTTGACCAACAAGATCTCACTTTTTTATGATTTACTACTTACTGCTTATATAATAAGTATATATAAAATCGGACGAAGGTATATAATAATTTATATACTTTTTAATAAAATTTATACACTTTTGGTGCGGCCGATTTCAACCAAAAAGAGAGGTGCACAACTACGTGCTATAACAGTCCTATATACAAAGTTCTGAAGCTACTCGTTTTTGAGTTATGCGTGACACATTCATACATAAAGACGCCACGAAAAGATCTTTTCTGAATCCATTTAAAATTATTTTTATGATTCGTTTGGGAAAAAAGACTCCTTTATTCTGTCCTTACGTATAGATGTCATGCAAAAACGTCGTTAAATTGCATTCAATAGCCGTAAAATGGATATTTTCGTTGAAATATGATACCCGGAAGTTTTCGTGATTACAATACTTCCTACAAGGAAGTAAAAATTAATTACGGAAAAATTACTATTACAATATAACACCTTGAAGAAAAATTTAATACTCACATAAAAAGAAAAAAGTAACTTTCTTTTCTTAAATAAAAATAATATCTGCTCTTGTCAATATACAGAACTAAATATTTACTATTGGACATGCTCTGATACTACCCATTTCGGTACATTTCCGTTTTGAGGACCGTAAAAAATCTCCAACCTATTGTTGATGCCAATGCTGCCAAAAATAATTACGGCAACCCTAAGGCAAGAAAGGAAGCATGATAGTAAATAACAATCTAAGATTATTGTTTCAATTTAGATGAAAAGTTAATTTCATATAATACATTTTTTATTAATTCAGAAGTCAAACAACAAAAATCAGCGTTAATTTACAAATTAACGCTGATTTTTGTTGTTTGACTTCTGAATTAGTATTTATTCAGCGTGTTATTGTGTCTTACATTTTTTATTATTATAATTTATATTAAAAGAGGCTAAACATAACTGAATGGAAGCTTAATAGTAAATAACTATTTCAGATCATTATTTTAATTTAGATGAAAGGTTAATTTCATATAATACAATTTTTGGTGCTACTGTGGTAGTCGGTTGCACGGATTTTTGGCGATTTAAGCTGGCGCAATTGTTGGCGCGGTTTTTACATTCGTCAGCCATTTTGAAAAACGCTGTTTTTACGCATAGCAAAGTATTCGAAACTTTAAAAAAAAAAAATAAATATCGTAAAAAGTAATGGATAAATTTTTTGTTGAAAATGTCGTTTTTTAAGATGGCAGGCAAGTATAAATAAATACATTTGCTATGAGTATAAAATACTAGTGCTACTTTGGTAGACGGTTGCACGGATTTTTGGCGATTTACGTTGGCATGGTTTTTACAATCGTCAGCCATCTTGAAAAACACTGTTTTTACGTATTTTACGCATAGTAAAGTATTCGAAACTTTAAAAAAATAAATATCATTCAAAATAATGCATTAGTTTTTTGTTGAAATTGTCGTTTTTTAAGATGGCAGGCTAATGTCAATAAATACATTTACTATGAGTATAAAATAGTAAAGTAAGGTTAAATTATTACTTTCATATAGCAAAGAAATAGAATAAAAATACCGCTAGAAAAACATTGCGCCAACATTTAATTGGGTTAAAATATTACTTAAATTGAATATCGAATCATCATACCAAGGTTTAAAAGAATTAAATTATTACTTGAATTCAAATCCTTTAAAATAAGTTTTATAGGATATAATTATTCAATATTAAAACATATGTGGCAATAAATATCTCGGCAATTTTTGAAAACAGTGTATTAATATTTTTAATAAAAATTGAAGGTGCTACTTTGGTAGACGGTTGCAATTTTGGCGATTTTTCTTTCGGCGAGTAATACAACTTATGGTAAACCCATTGCTGGATATGTTATTTATGGCAACCGATACTTTGTTGTCATTTTATTAAAAAAATAATGCGTTTTATTATGCATAAATTCCGTGTTTTAAATATTATAATGGCTTCTAAATATTAAAAATCAATTTAATTTTGCACTTTTATTTGAAATAAAAATTTTGTTGTTTATAATATTTTACATAATTTTATATTGTGGATGATGTAATCAATGACGTCACTTTACTTAAAAAGTAATTGGTTTTATTAATATGTATAAATTTAATATAATGTTTTATACATTATTTATGGCTGTTAAATATCAAAATACAATTTAATTTTGCATTTGTTTTAAAAATTATTTTATTATGAATGATTATTTAAATAATTTTAATTCTATGCGTGATGTAATCAGCTTCCTGATTGGTTACTGAATATTTGTGCATTACCGCGCCATTTTAAAATTTTATTATTCATCTCTTCGAATTCCTCAGATTTCAAATGGAATGGATATGTCCGTTTCGAAGATGAATGTTGTTATTGGTAATTACCAACAATTATTGGTATTGGAATAAATAAATTGCCCTTTGAGACCTTATTTTGGCCAACCTGTCTTTCCTAATCAAAGATTTATTTATAAATTGTTAATAGCGTCAGAGGAAATTTATTTTAAATTTTTGGAGGAAACCTCGCTAATTGCTTCTTCAATGAAGTGCGAGAAATGTGAATCACAGATGAAGATGGTTAAAAGAGCCGATTCAATTATGATTCCGATTTTTTTTTGTGGTACTTATCAATAAACAACAGGTTAAATGACTCAAAAACTATGTAAGTACATATTTTTCTTTTATTTTATAATTATATACTTCAATTTTTGTTAAAAAAATTAATACACTATTTTCAAAAATTGCTGAGATAATTATTGTCACATACGTATGTTTTAATGTTAATTATATTCTATATAACGTATTTTAAAGTATTTGAATTTAATAATATTCTAATTCTTTTAAATGTTGGTATGATGGTTTTTAATTCGATATTCAATTTCAGTAGTATGTTAATCTAATTAAACGTTGGCACAATGTTTTTATAGCGGTGTTTTTATTCTCTTTTTTGCTATATGAAAGTAATAATAACCTTACTTTATTTTATACTCATAGTAAATGTATTTATTTACACTTGCCTGCCATCTTAAAAAACGACATTTTCAACAACAAATTAATCCATTACTTTTAACAATATTTATTTATTTATTATTTTTTTTTTTAAGTTTGGAATACTTTACTACGCGTAAAAACAGCATTTTTCAAGATGGCTGACGATTGTAAAAATCGCCAAAAATCCGTGCAACCGTCTACCAAAGTAGTATCAAATTGAAGTATACAATAATAAGTAAAAGAAAAATGTGTACACTGCTAAAAAAAAAAAAAAAAAAAAGGACAGTGCTATATCTCCCGTTCTACTGGGCCGATTGACAAAATTCAAACTGTGTTTTTCATGTCTCGAAAGCGCGACTTAGGATATATATTAGATTTATATATAGCACTATTCTAATATAGGTATTTTGACGAAAAATCGGATTTTTTCTGAAATAACATGCCAATTTTTTTCCATATTTCGATTCTAACACTCAAATTATGCCAGAATACCAAGTTTTGTAAAAATCGTACGAGTAATTTTTAAAATATTAGCTCTCAAAATTTTAGCTCCTCAATGATAATTGAATTTGGTAAATATTTATTAATATCTCTTTTTTTTATTAAACTTTTATTATTTTTCCTTTCACATTTCGAAATTTAGGTTCATTCCAAAGAAAATTTACCCATTTTTTGTGTTTTATTTTTAAAATTTCTATTTTTAAATAATTTTTATAAATTTTTCGAAAAAAATTTTGAATTATAACCTATAAACTTTTTACCATCATCTTAAAGTAGGTGTATTTTTAAGCATATCTGCAAAAAATTCTTATTGTATATTATATTATTCTTGACTTTTTTATTCAAAATTTTCTAAGATATACACGAATTTACATATTTTCGCGTTTTGAAATTTGGCATCTTATTTTTGAGCGATAATAACGCCAAATGTGGTCTATGGATTTTTTTACATTGAATTGCCACAGCTATTTTTAATCTTAAATTTCAAGCAAAATTTTACGGAGAATTAATTATATAAAATATTTTCCCTCAATGATGCGTAATAAATATTTATTAATACTATATGAAAAGCTATTTTTTTAAATTATAGATGATATTATTCAAACTTTTAACTATTTTTTTTTAATTCCTCTATATCTTCCTTTTTTAAAAAAAATAATAAATTTTTGTAAGAGTAAATTTTTACCTTCGGCGCTTTATTGTCTGCTACTTTACTTCGTTTAAATCGAATTGTCTAAAACTGAGAATTTTCGTTTGATGTTTATTTGAATTTTATAACATTAACTGCATAATTTATTTCTAAACAAACTGTTGCTTTTGAAGTGGCTGCAAGAGCGGCTGATACTATCATCCATATTTTTAAAGCACAGTATAATTTTATAGAAACATAAGATTTAGAATTATCATTTTTATAAAAGTCAAATTATGATATAAACATACAACCCTCTAAAGACTGAATTAATGGAAGTTCAATGGTTATGTAGAAATGATCTGCAGCTACTTAATGGCTGGATAAGTCAGCAGGTTCTGTGGACAAGTAAGAATAATTATATAAACGACACCCAACATTCTGGATTCAAATAACAACGAGGATACGATGTTTAATAAATGAATTTAAGAAGTTTTAAAACATAAAAAATCAACTCATTTTTTATCCTAAAATGTATTTTTGTGAGTAGCGTATTTTCATTATTTCCTTAAAATTCTAATTTAGAACGTAATTGTCAAGAACTGAATCTTAATCATCAGTAATATAATAAGTAATTATTACGGTTATTAATAAATTCTTCTAATAAAGTAATTGCAAATATTTTTAATTTTATATTAATCAAGATTGCACACGATATTATTTATTTGCACTTGAATTCTTACCGTCAGCTCTAGTAGAAGTTACAAATCAATTATATTTAATTAAAGATTGTATTGGATTATTTAATTATGGCAAAGCACACGAGGGCTATCTGCCTAAAGGGAGGGATGCCTTCGTGGAGAACTTTCTAAGGGAAACTGGCTCGTATACACGTTACACACGGGGAAAACCACGAAAACGCCCATGCGGCCAGCCCGTTCGCGGGATTCGAACCTCAGACCGAACTACCAGTGTTCAGTGTCTTTACCACTCGGCCGCTGGTGGGCTATTTAATTAAGGAATGACCATCTAAGTTTAGAAACAGCGTACCGTAACAGCAATTCAATTATTGGCGCTGTATCTTTCATATTATTCCCGATTGGCAAGCTACATGATTTTTAATGAGTATTCGGGTTTTGCTAGTAACTTCACTTGGAAAACTGCGCTTAAACTAGGTTAGTTGATTATTTGAACATAGAAAGAACGTGGGAGCTATTTGATTAAGATCTTTCATAGAGAACCTTTGTAAAGAGAACCTAGAAAACTATGAAAACGAACCATGCAAGCGCCTGGGTTAGATTTCGCAACAAACAATTAGTATTTAACAATTTTCAAATGCTAGGCAACTGGTGAGGCTTCAATTAAATCTCCAATTTAATATTTTATTTGTAAATATTTAAAATATTGTTGTATTCTTAGACACAAAAAGCAGAATTTAAGTTTTGTTAACTTGTTAGTAAACTACCAAGCCGTAGTGCAAATGAATATTCAACTTCTTTTGCAACAATTGTATTCACTTAATATTCTTTGAATATGAGCTAAAGAAGGAATGTTCTCGGAAGATTAAAGAACCAGTGATATTAGGTCTGTCTTACAAGCTCAAAATCAAAACGATTCTGCAATTGCCCGAGTAGTTGACTTGTAAATGGCTGTGAATTAAGCAGATGACTTTTAATCTTACGTTATTCAGTCAGAAAACGCATTCCAAATGTTTTGTATTGCAAGGCAATGCATCTTTTCATTATTCAATAATCAATCGGAGACTGCTTGTATTCCGAAAATCAGTATGTATACTCATCGTCCTGCATGTTCTTCAAATTTGTCTTGTGATTTTTTTCTTTCCCAAAAACTAAAGTTGCCTCTCAAAGGAAAGTTTTTTGACATTGAAGAGACAAAAGGAGTATGACATCTACTTTTAGAGGCATGTCAAAAACAGATCTCTACAAGCCTTCTCTTCCATTACATGTTGTGCAGTCAGACAAAAAGTTGCATCAGCGTAAATTCTTTAATCTATTTTTATTACACTCTGATTACTTTATTAACATGCAGTGAATATATACTAAATCTTTTACTTCAGCTTAAGTAATTCGGAATTTTCGACGGAATTGTTGTCGGAACTAGGACTTAGAAGATAAGTCAAATTAAATATTTCGATAAACGAATAAATTCAAGGTCGAAGTTTCAATATTTTATTTTCCGGAAGGAGGGAAAATTTTTTCAGTTTTGGTCCATTATCTAAGTATATTTGCTTCGATTCTTTATTTTTCCATAAAAGCGAAAAATTTACGCAAGGTATACATATGACGCATAGCTTCAAATAAAAATTTAATAATATACGGAGTGGTTATAATTAAAGTTCCACATTGAAACGGTCATAAAAGGAAAACTACTGGATCAAATATTATCAAACTTGGTAATCGTGTAAAGGAGGTCATGAGAATTTATTTTCCGCGAAAAAAGGAAAGTTCGAAACCTCACCACCAGAGGGGAAATGGCGTTGTATGCAATATTGTTAAACGAAATATGGGTCGGAATCTAACTTAACCTTTTGTTATACGGGTTTAATATGTTGTATACCCTTAAGAAACTTTGAAGTAGGCAAATTACCGTTTAAAGGAGTTAACTTCGATAAAAGTCGAGTGCGCCATCCGTGTAAGTGAGAAATTCGTCCGTGAAAACCACGAATTAGCGATTAGAAAATGTGAGATCGCAAATCACTCGCACAAGTACGTACAATCTGGAAATCGTTTTCTTACAGATCGCTAATTTGTAATTTTTGAAGCCTGAAGTCGGCCCTAAAACATGAAGATACTGATTCGAAACGCTTTTAATCGATTTGGGCCAAAGAAATCCCTCATGTTATCTATCTAGTTCCATTGCATTCTCCTACTGCATTCGATTGCATAGCAGTCATTCCACACCGTTTAGTGATGAATGACAGCTAGTTTTATAACTGAACCATTTTTCTCTGAAGAGCAGTCGATAGCTGGACTACTGCGATTAGAGTCAATGTTAAAATGTTTCGTGATACATGAACTGCAGTAACAGGGCATTTTAGATGCTACGATTTTTATGCAGGGCTGGGCCCCACCTCACGTGTGTCGCACATTTACTTGGGCAACATTTCACGAATGAACGTCTTATAGGCCAACACTTCCCCTCTTCCTACCAGACCTCAACCTCTGTGACTTTTGGCTATGGGATTATCCCAAAAGCACTGTTTATGGTAATAATCTAAACAATTTGGCAGAAATGAAAAATGTGATACACCAACATGTCCGTAACATTCCTCCTGATATGCTAAGAGCTGCTGTTGAGAATGCAGTAACAGGATTTAACTTGCTTTCGAAATATGCTGGACGCTACATTGAACATGCTTTGTAACACGTTTCGGAAACTATTTAACACATTTTAAACAGATGTTTTCATGTCTTATTTCATTTAACAAAATTGTATACAGCGCCATTTTTCTCCTGGTGGTGAGTTTTTGAACTCTTTTTTTTCCGCGGAAAATAAATTCCCATAACCTCCTTTACACGATTCCCAAGTTTGATAACATTTTGTCAGGTAGTTTTCCTTTTATGACCATTTCAACTTGGAACTTTAATTATAACCATCATGTAAATTAAACTTTGAAAGTTTGACAGTTTGGTTCAAGTCCCATCTTAAAAAAAATATATATATATAAATATAATCTTTTATATTAATCCTCTTAGAAAGAATGTTTTAAGAAGCTAATTTTTCCCTCGCGTTATAGATTGTATAAGAAACATGATCTTTAATATGATTTAGATTGTTTCAGCCGATATAAGAATCCGGTTACTCTGTGGTACAGAATAAACCCTGCTGGACTGTTTTATTTCTTTGTCATTTAGCAAAAATCTTTTAATTAAAATATTTATCCTTTGGACTTCGCTTTAAACTTTATTTATAGTTAAAATGACTAGAAAATGAAAAGTTGTCTTCAGCTGAAACGCAATTCATGTAACTGATATTTTAAAAAATTGACAAGAATGCAAAATTTATGGAAGTCTAGCAATAGAAAAATCTTAATTTTCTTGTGTGAGCACTGAAAATAACTGTAGAAGGAAAGAGGAAAATTAGGGATAAAAGTAAGCAAAAATTTGTAGGGAAATTTGGCTGTCAGACATACCAAGACGTTTCAAAAAGTTGGATGCTTTTGAATATACTTTAAGGATACTTCAAAGAATTTAGGTGTTCAAAGAGAAAACACTTGGACATGTACACCAGCAAATACCATCAATTAAGCTTGTGTTAACAGAAAAGACAAAAACGATATCATTGCAGATTAAAGTGAAGAGCGACTGGTTTTAGACTATATGGTTGTATAAATTTAAATTACGTTATAGAGTGAGTGAGTGAGTGAGAGATTATGGCGCAAAAACCAAAGATGATTATAGCGCGCCAAACAAGAGACGGGATGATTACAATTCATGAAATTAAAATACAATAAATAAAAACAAGTAGACAAATGTACCAAATCCAGAGGTTGAAGTCATATAAAAACAAATTAAAAGCACACATTAAAATTCAAGACACAGTCTTCAAAACAAATTACATTAGGTAATAAAAGCCAGTCTCTTTTAAATAATAAAATAAATTACAATTGACCTCACTTTCGATTAAACGGTCGAGAGGCAAGTCACAGCTATTAAAATATTTCTGGCGAAGCCTATTAAAACATGGACACTCAATTAAAATATGACGAACAAATAAACAAACATTACAATTAAAACAAACAGGCTCATTTTCAGCTTTAAGAAGATAGTTCTGTGTCACTCTAGTATGATCAATTCTGAGGCGAGTCAAAAGAACTTCCTCCTGACGATTTCCAGCAAAATCCCAATGCTCAATTCTAGACTTGACATTTCTCAACTTGTGATGCTGAACGTCCCAAATTTGCTGCAATTTTTTTCGGACCTTTCCCTTGATGACACAGCAGATATCTCTAAAAGGTATAAGGCGGCTGGCTAGTTCAACAGCAGATTTTACTGCGATATCTGCAAACTCATTTCCCTTTATTCCAGCATGTCCAGGAATCCAGCAGTACAGGACTTCATATCCTCGAATCGTTAAGTTTATGTGAATTTTGAGAACATCCACTACCACAGGATTCTGAGTGTTGGGAAAAGCTTCCAAAGATTTCAGAGCACTATACGAGTCTGTATAAACTATGAACTTTTTGTGGCAGAGCTTCGAGATGTACAAAAGACCATAATATATTGCAGTTAGTTCAGATGTTAGGACTGAGAAAGCATGGTGCAGGCATCTGCCCTCTATGTAATCTTCAAATACAAATGCCATCCCGACATGATTTTTTGACTTTGATCCATCTGTATATATCGGATAATAACTGCTATATTTGTGCCTGTGTTCAGCGAAGAGTTGTCTGTAAATGATCTCGTTAGTGCTTGCCTTCACGTGATGTTTGAAAACATGAAGAAGCTAAATCCGTGAATTTTCCCAAGGTGGAATTTCAAAATTCTGTACTGCCTGGGGGCGCATATCAGAGAGGGAATGTTCCTCAATGACAGGGCGAACTCTTAAAGGAAAGGTAGGAACGCAGGATGGACGTGTTTGTCTTCCTCGGCAATATGTATCTATACTACCCCAGAGCGGACTATGGCCGTTAAAAACCTTCTATTATGATGAAAGGCGCAGGCAGCTGCTCTATAAGACCATTTAAATCTTGCTGATCAATGTGCTCATTAGGAGGCAAATAAAGAGAAACAACTGTAACTACAATATGAAAATTTACTTGTACAGCGACAACTTGGAGAGATGTCATCAAAGGAAAGGAACTTGAGGGATAGTCCAGTGAGGTGAGGAGACATACACCTCCACTGGCACGCTCACCTGCAAGGTTATCCTTTCTGACGAGAGAAAACCTCCGAAGTTTTGCATGTTGATCTGGTTTCAGATTTGTCTCTTGTATTGCCAAGCACACAGGATGATAAGCATTGATCATAGCTTTGATGTCAAGGAAATTTCGGTGGAAACCGCGACAGTTCCATGAGACGAGGGTGGCCATTATGATTGATGTTTGTTCTTTCTGTGTTCATTTTTAGTTTTGCGCGGAAGCAGATGTTCGGGAATTTCTAGACCGTCTTCCACTTCCATACTGTCTGAATCTAGAGATTCAGAATTTATACTATCTACAGAACTATTGCTTTGGCTTCTATTTTTGGATACTATTTTTGGAGGCACAGTTTTTGGTTTGCTCAAGATTGTTTTTTCTTTATTTTGTATTACATGGGTTAGATTTTCCTTTTTCTTGTTTGCAGGCTGCTGGGTTTTATTTGGAGTCTGTGTACTTATGGAAGTTTGGGTGGCTATAGTGCGTGTGGATTTCACAGCATTGACATATGACTTGTTTGAATGAAGCTGTGTGCTTTGAACTTGTCTTCTGGCTTCGGCATATGAAATGTTCCTAGAAACTTTTATGGTCTGAACTTCCTTTTCTAATTTCCATTTTGGACAGGAACGGGAAAATGCTGGATGGTTGCCTTTGCAATTAATACACAGGGCTGCAGCGGTGCAATTATCACTATCGTGGCCAACCGACGAGCATCGAGCGCACGTCAAGGTCCCACGACAGGACATCTTGGAATGCCCAAAACGCTGGCACTGGGAGCGTCGCATGGGGTTTGGAATATATGGTCTTACGGGGCAATTTAGATATCCAGCCTTAATATTCTTCGGCAGATCAGGCGATTTGAAGGTCAGGATCATGTGTTTTGTGTCAATCAACTGACCTTCCTTTTGCATCTTGAACCGCTTGGCAGCACAAACCTTTTGATCAGCTAACTCGGAGACGAAGTCTTCTTCTAAAACACACAGAAGGTCGCTTTCCGAGATTACGCCTCTACAGAAATTAAGTGTTTTGTGCGCTGACACAGTTATAGATACCTGTCCAAGTTTGGTTTGTCGTAAAAGTGAAGCAGACTGGGTGGCCGAAACGGTATCAATAAACAGGTCTCCAGAACGGTGACGCTTTATGTTCCTAGGCTCACCTATGCAGGATTGAATGTATTTGTTTATCAGGAAAGGAGACATTTTTCTGAATTCTTCAGAGGCACTGGAAACAACAACAAAGTGAGGACATTCAGTAGTTTCTTTGGCATTTGCATCGGTACGAATTTTCTTGCTCACAGATTTGTGGATGATTTCAATATCTTGATTCGTGTCATTTGATTCAGTTTTTTAAAAAATAAATAGAGAAGCCATGATTGAAAAATATAAGATTCGGCTCCGATGGCCCCGCCCACCACGGAGCCCAACAAGGGAACACAGATTCCTGTGTTAGGGCTATCCGGACCTATACGCAAACTGAAGCCCCACAGTCGGCTTTCCCGAAAGCAGGTACTCCCGAGAGCTTGACGCCAAGCCACTGACACAAAGACTAGTGACCAGCCGATTGACACCCGTGAAGACGACTAAGGTGCCTCCCGTTTAGCTGAAGCAGAGGCCAAAGCAGTGCGTTGGGGACAGTACCTCGCCCCTCAACTACCAGGACCCTCCTTTCCAGCGACGTCTCCACGCACGGCAAGCACGTGGGCAGTTTTCTCACCACTTGAAAACTAGAGACAAGGGCTGTTCTAGTTTCTCGTGACGAGCCCCAAACTCCGAAGAGAGAAACCACAAGGGAGAAGGGAAGGGAAAAAGTTCCAGCCAAGAGGAGAGGAGACGGAAAAGAGGATAGATCACTGGGGCTCCAGGATCGTGACACCCGTCTCAGCAAGAAGATGATCCCCTGAAGAGCTAGGGTACCTCGGGATTGCCACACCCGTACTCACAAAAGTGAGCCCCTGAGGGCAATTACGTTATAGAACATCATATCGTATCATAAATGGAGAATCCCATGATTATCTCAGTCGAATTATTTGAAGATTCAGGAGTTTATCCAGTGATGTATGTGGATATCACCTAAAGATGTTTTTTTCCCTCCTGATGAAACAGCGGCCGAGCAGTAATGTCGCTGGACACTGGTAGTTCGGTCCGAGGTTCGAATCCCGCGAACGGGCTGGCTGCATGGGCGTTTTCGTGGTTTTCCCCATGTGTAACGTGTATGCGAGCCAGTTTCTCTTAGAAAGTCCTCCACGAAGGCATCTATCCCCTTAGGCAGATAGCCCTAGTGTGCTTTGTCATAATTAAATAAACCAAAACCTCTTGATGAAACCAATCTTTCCTTTCATCTCATACCTTCAAAATGTTTAGCCTCTAAAGACTGATAAAGGATTTGACCAAATACTTCGCGAAGAACTTTCTAGGGGAAACCAGCTGGCATAAACGGTACACATGAGAAAATCCACGAAAACGCCCATGCAACCAGCCCGTTTACCGGGATTCAAACCCCGGAATGAATTACCAGTGTTCAGTGACTTTACCGCTCGGCCGTTTGTGGGCCTTTATGAAATGGAAGGCAATAACTTTATTTAAAATGATTGTCAGAAATATCAAGATATTTCGAAAAGTTGGGTACTTTTTAATATACTTCCAGAATGCCTAAATAAAAAAAGCAAG
This sequence comes from Stegodyphus dumicola, assembly GCF_044657685.1. Classification (NCBI taxonomy): domain Eukaryota; kingdom Metazoa; phylum Arthropoda; class Arachnida; order Araneae; family Eresidae; genus Stegodyphus; species Stegodyphus dumicola. The sequence continues at coordinate 109,017,036 of NC_140775.1, read as the reverse complement.
AATAAAGTAGAATGCCTGAAGAAAAAGAGAAGAAAAATAAATTTTATTATTTTTAATTATGTAAAATTTAGTATTTGTATTTTTTTAAATTTAAAACCTTTTAATCTTATGATATTTGATTTTTGCAATTTCAAAAATAAAACATTTGACTAAAATATGAATAACATAAGAAACCAAATGTAGGATAAAATTGTGTAAAGGGATGGGCCCAATGATAAAACTGTTTAAAGCAGTGTATGCAAGTCATCCTAAGTTAAAATGTCGGTTATACATCTCTCTTATTTATATGTATCTTTTCTGAACGGCGTGTTAACTGCGCCATTGAAAGGCGTGTTAACTGTGCTTTACTGTATTTTCTCTTTTAATATATGCAGTTTTCAAACGCATCGTAGTCTGGGTTACAAAGTATTTTTCCGAAAGAAACGCAATTCAAATAAATAAAATCAAATTCTGGAAAATTTATATTAATAAATATATTTCAAATGCTCAGTTCGAAGGAATAAATAGAAAATTTTAAAACAATTATCTGAAGAGACAATGCAACACAAACAATTAAAATAAAAGTATAAAAATTTAAAAATTACCTAAAATAATAACTATGACAAAAATATATATAAAGAAAACTATTTGAAAAAAAATAATAAAATAAACGCTGCACCTTTATTTACGCAATTCGAATAGGTAAGTAGAAATTTTTAAAACAGTTATTCGAAAAAAACCATGCAACTTAAACAATTAAAATGAAATTCGAAAAAGAAAAAATTACTTAAAATAATAAGTTATAATTAAAAATATAATATAATGAATATTATTTGGAAAAAAGGAACGATGGTGACTTTTTTTCCACTTACGGGAAAGGAAACTAGGTTGCCATATATTAAGAAGTTCGCCAAGTGAACTATTCTTGGCGCAAACTGAAAAAAAAGTGCCAACATAAATTTGTGAATTTCTCCGTAAATTTCGCTCCAAATTTTACAAAATTTCATATTTAGGCGTAATTTGAGTTGTAGAATCGAAATATGTAAAAAAAATTGGTATGTTATTTCAGAAAAAGTCCGATTTTGTGTCAAAATACCTATGTTAGAATAGGGCTATATATAAATCTAATATATATACGGGTCCACCAGCGGCCGAGCGGTAAAGTCGCTGAACACTGGTAGTTCGGTCTGAGGTTCGAATCCCGCGAACGGGCTGGCTGCATGGGCATTTTCGTGGTTTTACCCATGTGTAACGTGTATACGAGCCAGTTTCCCTTAGAAAGTCCTCCACGAAGGCATCCCTCCTCTTAGGCAGATAGCCATCGAGGCTTTGCCATAATCACACACGCACACGCACTAATATATATCCTAAGTTGCGCTTTCGAGACATGAAAAAAGCAATTTGAATTTTGTCCATCGGCCCAGTAGACGGGGAGATATAGCACTGTCCCTTTTTTTTTTTTTTTTTTTTTTATGCAGTGTACTTACATTTTTTTTTTTGAGTATTTAACGTGTCGTATAAGTACCATAAAAAAAATCGGAATCATAATTTAGATATCAATGAAAAAATTTAAAAAATGTAATCTAAGGGGAAAAATTTGAAAAATGCAACCTAAGGAATTCGAAGAGATGAATAATAAAATTTTAAAATGGCGCGGTAATGCACAAATATTCAGTAACCAATCAGGGAGCTGATTACAGCTCGTTAATGCACAAATATTCTGTAACCAATCAGGAAGCTGATTACATCACAAATAGAATTAAAATTATTTAAATAATCATACATAATAAATCACTTTAAAAAAATGCAAAATTAAATTGTATTTTAATATTTTACCCCCATAAATAATGTTTAAAACATTAGATTAAATTTATAGATATTAAAACTAATTACTTTTAAAGTAATGTGAAATTTATTCATTACATCATCCACAACATAAAATATCATAAACAATACATTTTTATTTCAAATAAAGGGGAAAGTGCAGAATTGCCCACTGCTTGGCGCGTTTTTAGGAATTGCACATATGCGGTATCCATGTATACGTCGACCTATTGCCACTTAAAAAAAAAAATCCCAGAATTGCACAAAAATGGCATTGCGCACACTCTTGACTTTATCCATGTACACATCGACCTATTTTCACTTAAAAAATCCTAAGAAAATGGATAAAAATCCAATTCTTCTTACTCTAGTAAAAAGCGCCAAACAAATAAGTGGACGATTCTGCACTTCAGCCCAAATAAAAATGCAAAATTAAATTGATTTTTAATATTTAGAAGCCATAAATAATATTTAAAACACGGAATTTATGTATAATAAAAGGCATTTTTTTTTAATAAAATGACAACAAAGTATCGGTTACCATAAATAACTTGTCTAGCAATGGGTTTACCATAAGTCGTATAGCTCGCCAAAAAAAAATCCCAAAAATCCCTGCAACCATCTACCAAAGTAGCACTAGAATGGTTAAGAACCTTGAATCGAAATGCTGTCGAAGTAGGTAAAGTGCCCCGATAGCGTAATGGCAGACCGGATATTCAGTTGATCAATGTTAACCGAATTTCGCTTACTGCGCATGCCCACAAGAAAACTTGACGCAATTTTAAAAGAACGTAAATACGGTGCATGGTTGATATTGTGTTACCTGGGCGTAAGACGTTCCGGTTTTAAAATTTGTTAGGCTGTAAGTTGCTTCATTACTGTTAAATAAACCGATATCATATCAAGAAGCAAGTCGAAAAATAAGAAAAGTATCTTTTCCTATTTTTTTATTGAAACTTAACAACACGTACACAACATTACACCGACATTCATAGCTCGCACGCAGAGAGGAAACTTAGTGTTGCCAACATGGTAAAGATAAATGTACCGAACTAACACGCCTCCTTACATTTATATTTACTAATTACAAATAAACATAGATATAAGCAACCTTTACATCTTTACCATTTACAATTAAGCATAGATATAAACAATAACATTCAACACTTAACACAAATTATTTCAAAAAAGGTTTCTTTCATTAACTTAAATGTTAAAATCAAAGTTAAACACAATTTAGTTTACATAAGGGCATTACCAAAATCTATTTCATCTCAACAAAAATATTTAAATAAACATCACTTAATTAAACAGTATACAAAACTTATTTCAATTTCAAACCTTCTCTGAATTTCATAAATTTAATCTTTCCTAAAGACTTAGTAAAGATATCTGCAATATTTGATTCTGAATCAATCTTTACAATTTCAATTACTCCATTTTGAACATCTTCGTGAACGTAATGATATTGAACTTCTATGTGTTTTGGATTTTTAGTGAAGTTCCCATAATTAGCAATGGCCAAAGCTCCTGAATTATCTTCATAAATTTTAATGGGGTGAGTTATATCAGCAAAAGCATCATTCACAACATTTTTTAAGAAATTAATTTCTATCACAGCCTCAGATAGAGCAATATATTCAGCAAAAATGGAAGATTTTGTCACACAATTTTGCTTTTTGGATTTCCAATAAATTGGATTACCAAATAATTCAATAACAAACCCAGTAGTTGACTTTCTGTCAACAATATCACCTGCCCAACCAGCATCAACATAACAATTCATAATATCAGTTTTAAGATTTTTACTGTAGGTTAATTTTAGATGTTTCGTTAAGAATAAATACTTTTAAAACTCTCAAAGCATATCTGAAATGTGTCTCATCATAACAATTTTGAAATCTACTTAGATAATTTACGCTGAAAGATATGTCTGGTCTAGTACCCTGACTAATATACATGAGTGCTCGTATTAGATTTCTATATTTGACATTTTGATTTAAATTAGATTGGCTTAGTTTAAGATTAATCTCCATTGGTGTATCATAAAGCTTTGAATTTTCAATACCATACAGTTTAGCTAAAGATTCAATATAATTTTCCTGACTCAATGTTAAGATATTACTTTTCTCATTATCATTATCATATCTCATTATCAATTCCAATGTAGCTTTTTACTTTATTTAAAGCCTTCATTTTAAATTTATTATATAGTTGTTCCTTAATATAATTAATTACCTGAGTATCTTTGCAACATATCAACAAATCACCAACAAATAAAAGAATACATACAAATACGTCATTTTCAGATTTTACATAAAGACAATAATCATATTTACTTCTGCGAAATCCTAGACTCTTAATATACTCGTTAAAACACTCATGCCAAGCACGAGGGCTTTCTTTCAATCCATATAGTGCTTTCTTTAATTTATACACTTTATTCGAATTATCATTATAGCCTTGTGGTTGTTTAATATAAACCTCAGACACAACATAACCATTTAAAAAAGCAGTCTCAACATCCATTTGATGAATATTTAAATTATACAAGACTATGAAAGTAACAATTTTAAAGTTTGCATCTTAATGACAGGGGAGTAAGTATCCTCAATACTGTCTTTTTACTGGAAACCTCGAGCCACTAATCTAGCTTTAAAAATATTACCTGGTTTTCTTTTGAAAAACCAGTTCACATCTAGAATTGCTTTATCTTCTAGTTTAGTCACTAGTGTCCAAGTGTCGTTTTTAACAAGACTGTTCACTTCACTGTCCGGCACACCAGCGGCCGAGCGGTAAAATCGCTGAAGACTGGTAGTTCGGTCCGAGGTTCGAATCCCGTGAACGGACTGGCTGCATGGGTGTTTTCGTGGTTTTCCCCATGTGTAACGTGTATACGAGCCAGTTTTCCTTAGAAAGTCCTCCACGAAGGCCTCCCTCCCCTTAGGCAGATAGCCCTAGTGTGCTTAGCCGTAATTAAATACACCACACCGCCACTTCACTGTCCATTGCCTCTTTCCAACATCCAGCCTTACTGCATGTTGTCGCCTCCTCAAAGTTACCTAGAACTGTAGCATCACAAAAATTTGCACTAACACAGTAGTACCCAAATTCTTCATGAAATCGAACTGGTAGTTTGATTTGCCTTCTAGGTCTCATTCCAATTTTTGTTTCATCTTCATTTATCACACTGTCCTTGAAGTTATCATTACTCGATTCATATGACACTTCTTGAGGTTCATTCTTCTTATTTGTATCATCATTCTCATCTTCATCATCACAACCTGCATACATTATGTCTTCTTCAATGATGTCAACATGCCTGGCAACTATTATTCTGTTATTCATCAAAACTGTACGTCCAACTTCTGTATATCCAAGTAAAATTCCAAATTCAGCTTTTTTATCCCACTTAGACTTTCTTTTTTCTCCTGGTATTCTTACATACACTCTACTTGCGTATAATTTAAATTCATTAGCAGATGGTTTTCTATTGAAAAATATTTCATATGGTGTCTTTTTTAGAACAGTATTTGTTAATGTCCTGTTTTTCAAATAAGCAGCAGCTTTAATCACTTCAGGCCAGTAACGTCTGTCAAATTTGCTTTAGCTAAAAGACATCTTGCCATATTCATTATAGTTCTGTCGTAACGTTCAGCAGTACCATTTAATTCATGTACATATGGTGGGATATGACTATATCTTGATACCTTTTTCTCTTGCAAATTTGTATATCTTGCTATTCATATTGTTGCGTGCGTACAGGTTCGTTACGAAATGAATACACAAGTCCGATGAAAAATGAACAAAATTTATTATTATCACAACAAAAATGCTTAAATCTCCTCAGATATTCATACAGTATTACAATATCTCACAGTAGTTATCTTTTAACTACTCAAACGTTCAAGAGAACTTAATTCAAAACAGCTAAAGAAAGCTAATCCGCGAATTCGCTACAGTCAACAAGAGCAATTTTCTAAACAACTCTTAAAACAACAACAAACTAACTAAAATCACTAACTAATCCTCGAATTGAAAGGTTTTCCTCCTTTTTATAAGATTTTAAAATCGCGCGCGAGAATATTCTGGAACTTTCTCGAAAACAAAAAGAGATATATTTATTTATTAAATGTTAAATGCACGTGCTCTTGTATTTTTAATTTTCCGTTACTGTTTATTTTGTGGTTAGAGTATGCTCCGTGTTACTAAAAGCACGACTACGTTCTCGATTGTTTCAAGCACTTCGACCACGATAATTAGTGGAGCCATTACCACGATAGTTCCTTTGATGGACATTCCAACAATTCTTTTTAATGTGATCAGGTTTTCCACAATTTTAACAGACATTCCCTTGTGGAATTATAACAGACTTGCTTGTATCAATTTTGAACGCATTTGATTTTTCTGCTGGTGCACAGTCTTCATAATCATTTTTCTCTTCAAGTAATTCTGATTTGATTTCGCTCTTTAGGTAATCGACTGTTCTGTCCTTCTCTTGTAATACATCTATTAAGTCACCAATGTGACTGTAACTTGAAGGTAATGCTCTTAGCATACAGTTCAACTTTTTTTGTTCCGTCACGGTGGCGCCGGATCGTTCACATACTTCTCAAAATCATCGAAAAGTCACCGACATGTCGGCAAGAAAGAGTAGGGACGATCAGGTTTACTTTAACACTCAAGCCTATGGCGTTTGTATCACATAACTCTTTTTAATTATTAAATGTGATACGTTGTATAATGATGAGATTATGAAAGCCACACTTTTTTCCAAATAGGATTTAATATATCTCATTAAATCACTTTTTACTGCATTTCGCGCATTTTTTCCACGCGTAATCCTTGTACAAACATCTTTACTTTGGTAAAACGGTAAAAACTCTAAGCACAAAATTTATGAACTTAATTTTGCGTAAAAATAAAGTAAGATTAAATAAGATTGATAGTACGTGATGCTTTGAAATAAATATGGTAAAATTAAACAAGATGTGATAAAATTTTTTTTAATTTAATGAACATTTTCAGGCAGTGATTTTCCAAAGTATAATAACATTACAAAACGATCATATTTATTTGATTATATGATCATTAAATTTTTAACATTAAAGTGGATTAGTTATTTTAATAATTCATAAAATTCGGAGCATAAAATTTTCTGAGCGTAATGACGGGGAAAAAAAAAAAAAAAAAAAAAAAAAAAAAAGATAAATTAAAATCTAGAAGCACTCAGATTTTATATTACTCCCAAAAGGAACCTTTTTTTAAAGTTTTCTGTGTTACCTATATTTATTGAATACCATGTTCTTCACCCGTAAAACACATACATTTGAAAACAGCATATCTTTAGAATTTCCGCACTGGAGATAAAACTGTTATTTTTCGTACAGTGCTCGCTGTGAACTCGATGAGTTTGTTAATCAAAAATTCGTAAAAGTTTTACAAAATATGAAATAGATTAAAACAAATTCGAAATTCGGCCGTCCAGATGCCCATGTTCGGGTGGAGGATTACATTATTCAAAATTTGATGGCTCTAGATACTGTCGTTTTTGTCACAGTGCGAGAAACATACATGTATTCATGTAGATTCTTCATTATTTAATTTCTTTACATATAATACAAGGCGATAATATTTGGTAACAACAATTTGCAACGAGACACGGACAGCGCAAAATGCCGCTTCGAAACTCACAGCCTTTCTAGGCTACCGCTGCTTTGGGCTAATTAATTAAATTAACAGTAAATAAAAAAAATCTTATGCAGAACTAAAAATAAATTTAAAAAATAATAACTATAAAATACAAGCAAAATTATTTATTACGGTTAAATACAATTTTAATATTGGAATTAAATGTATAAAAATTTTTAAGGAGTCAAAGGTGTTTATCACTAGGATGTATTATGAAATATAATTTAAATAAAATTCTTTACAGAAATTGTGCTATAATACTCATCTATAATTTTAAAAACGCAGCACAATTTATAATTTTAAACAAAACTTTCAAAAATTCGTTTTTAAATATTTTAGTTATTTTTACACCAATAAAAAGCATAAAAATTGAAACAAAAAATTGCTTGTTTGAAATTTTCTATTAGTTTAGATCTAAAATATTATTTTCTAAAAGAAGTAATTACAAATTTCCTTACAGCATAGGAAAAGCTAAAGAAATATCCAACCCTGAAAGCATGCAATAGTTTTATAATTATTTGGAGCGTTAACTATGCTTGATAAATATGCTAAATTTTTAAGCATCAATCTCAATTTCAAAAATAAAAATATGTAGAAATTCTAATTTGTGAAATGAGGCGCTACAACCAGCTTTTTCTTGACAATTATACAAGCTGCAATGGGCAACCACTGTTAAATTTCTGCAAGTCGTCCCTACTCCTCCGGATGTGATCAAGGTGACAGCCGGGAACGACTCAGACGAGGGAGAAAACCCATTTGGGTTAGTCTATTTCTTATAAGGTCCATGATTTTCGCATTTATGCTACGCGTACTTTCTATTTTCTCCTTAAAAAAAAAAAAAAAAAAAAAAAAAAAAAAAAATCAATTGTTTATTATTGTAAATTAACATCAAATTCTTTATTTTCAATTTATATTTCTGACATTTAAGCTTAGGCGTAACTGAAAATAAGTATAATAAATGGTTTATATTTAAAATTACTATGATACAGTAAGAGAATTCTACCAGTTATTAAAACGATAAAGAACGTCGCAGTCTCTCATACTTGTATTTCATACAGCTTCAGTATTTTCAAAGTTTTTAAGCTTCAGCATTTATACAAATAAAAAAAGATTTTTTTTAATTTAAATTAATATTCTGGAACATATCAATTTTATCATATTTACAAATTAACTCTTTTCTACGTAACGACATAATCCCTTACATACCAGTAACTAGACAATTTTCATTATTTTCTAAAAATTTTAAACTTCACATTAATGAAAAACAGGTTCTTAAATTCCTAAATCACATCATATTCTCAGTAGGCAGGCATACTAGAATTCTACACATTAATAAATAAAAAAATCTAATTTCTCACAATGAAAGACAATATCATAAGAAAATAAATACTACAAATTTGGAACACTAAGCAAAGCTTCACATACACACACACATATTATCAAAGAACTCATATTATCAAGTGCAATTACGATACCAAGCACTACATATTATAATAATGAGGTAAACGTTACTAAAGGTAAAGCTAATAGGTAGGGCTAAGTTTTGCTACTGTTGAGTAGACCGTCGGACTGTCGATATTTATCGTAAGCCGAAAAGCATTATCAACATATCAAAACCAAACAATTAAAAATACAATTTAAATAACAAAAAAATGTCTCAAATATGATTTACAATTAACACAATAATACAAATTTATAATACACAAACGATATGTTAAACATTGCACATAAATAAAGTTACATTACTGCTCGGCATCACACACAACCTCGTTTTCCCTTGACACAACGATCCGTATTCGTTCAAAAAACATCAAAGAATTTCATAAACTCGGTGTCCATATGCACATTCATCTATTTTCACTTAAAAAAATCAGAGAATTGCTGAAACTCCTCATTGCGCACCACATTGACTTAATCCATGTACACATCGATCTATATTCACTTAAAAAATATCAGAGAATTACACATACTCGGCATTGCGCACTACATTGGCTTTGCCCATGTGCACATCGACCTATTCTCACTTAAAAATACATCAGAGAATTGCACAAACTCGGCACCGCGCGCAACCTCGGCATTGCGCACCATATTTACTCTGCCCATAAACACAGCGATCTATTTTCACTTAAAAAACATCAGAGAATTACACAAACTAAGCACCGCGCACAACATTGGCTTTGCCCATGTGCACATCGATCTATTTTTACTTAAAAAAAACATGCGAGAATCGCACAAACTAGGCATCGCGCACAACCTCGGCATTGCGCTCTACATTGGCTCTGTCCATGTACACATCGATCTGTTTTCACTGTCCAGAACCGTGGGTCTATAAATCTTGACTTCAAATCCTTGTAAAGTTTCCAAGCTGCAATGTCAAAAATACTAAAGAAAAATTATCCCAACCAATTCTGTAACAGCAAAAAGCCAGAAATAATTTAGAAAAAAAAAAATCTGATGTGTACACCACATGACTTCTTTGTACGGAATATTAAATTATACGCATTTTTTCTTGCATTTTATTTAAACTTATTAGATTGAATTAAACATACTTCGCCGACAGCGCATAAACCACAATAGAATAAATGTATTCTTTAAAATTCACTTTGTTTACCATAGCGACACTCTGGCACTAAGTTTACTTAACAGTATTATATTTCATTCATATTATAACTCAGAATGCACAAAATATACATCATTTAAAGAATTATCTAATCGTTGCCACATGTTCTATTCAAATACTATAATAAAGCTAGAACTATGAATAAAAGAAATTAAGCAAATAAAACAAAAAAGAAACAGTTTTTCACAGACGATTGAGTATTTCTCATTTAATTAATTCAGTTCTTACTTCGCGAGAAGGCAAAAATGCATAAAAACTCAAAATATCTATATTAAAAATTACGAAGTAAATTTCAAACGCTTATTTCCTCGAAAAAATTCCAGAAAGAATTAAGCATGATTTAATTGGCAATAATAATTGAATGCGTTATCTTTGTTGTTGCGAAGCTAAGTTTCTCTAGATTGGCAACAAATCCACTAGTCTCCTGTTTCAAATGTAAACATCAATGGCCGTCATTAAATACAGGCTTAGCGGCAATTAAACAACTTTAAAATTGCTGATAATTCTAAAAATATTGCACACAGATTTACTAAAGGCATACAATCCTTAACCGGAAGATAAAAACAATATAATTCAATCATTTTTAAAGAAAAAAAAATATACAAAAATAGAAACTGAGATCACTGAGCCGGGTAATAGAGTGGATATATATATAAACATATTTATATACGTTTGGTGCGGCCGACTGCAACCAAAATACGAGGTGCACATCTACATGTTATAGCAGTCCTATATACAAAATTTTAACGTTCTGAGGCTACTCCTTTTTGAGTTATGCAAGATACGTACGTACGTACATACGTTCGTACAGACGCCACGAAAAATTCTCTTCAGAATTAATTTTAAAGCAGTTTTATAATTTTTTGGAAGGAAAAGAGTATTTTATTCTGTCCTCACGTACAGATATCACGCAAAAACATCGTTAAATTGCATTCGATAGCAGTCAAAATGGATAAAAAAAAAAAAAAAAAAAAAAAAAAAAAAAAAAAAAAAACGTTTCCAGAAAAATTGAGTTTACTACAGTCGAACCAAGATCCTAGCCTAATTGATTTCTCAGCCCTACACTTCTTGCATCTCCAAATACTACCATTAGATGATTTTTTCTGACTACTTAACCAGCATGGTATCCTACATTTTTCACAACAAAATTTTTCCTTCAATAACCCACAATCCATCAAAAATCCTCTAAAAAGTGCATACTCTCTTGTTAATTCAAACATAATATATGTTCTCAAACTTTTACGCTTGTTTGAAAACTCCCTTAAATTTTTCTTTAAAATCTGATACTTAGTTACAACATCACTAAAGCAGGTTTAGAGCAATCAATAACTAAACGCAAAAATATCACCTCCAAAGTAGCCAAAAAATATATATACAAAATAGTATTCACGGTATCTGAGCGTTAAACAATCGCCAATAACAGTGTTACGAATAGTGTATTTAGATATTAATTTTAGTAGAATTCTACTGCAATGCAGCATGAGACAAATTTTAAGAGAAATCTATGCCGGAAAAGTAAGAATACAGGGCACGTGCATTAAAATTTGAGTAAACGGATATCTCGGTAGTAATTTATATTGAAATTGAATAAATGTAACTGGCTACTATATTAGCTGTAACCGTAATTCCATCCTCTTGTTTACAATGCGTTTGGCGAATAGTATGGGTTACCACATCATATCATTTATCGCAGCTCATGGCGATATTTTTTGTTTAAAATTCCGGGTGGGCTATACTGAAGCTGTGCCAAGTTTTTAAATACATTGCATGAAATTTCGTAATTATATCAAATGCAGTCTCCCACTCGTGAATATATTCCAATTGCTTGTTTGTTATGGCACCGTAAATGTAATTTGTAGCTTGGATATCCCATTTTCCTACGTCATCGTTTTCACTGACCCACATCTTTACGTTTTTTAAATTGAAGAAATTTCATCATACGCATTTTCCAATTAAAATAGTCCGAGCCATCACATAGCGGTATACCGATATCACTGCTTCTTGTACATGCCATTTTTACGCTAGTACCGGTAACTTATAAAACAAATTATAACTACTAAATTCTTCATTCATATTCACAAACCACGAGAACTGCTACCATGTTAAGTAAACCGATATCATATCAAGAAGCAAGTCGAAAAATAAGAAACGTATCTTTTCACATTTTTTATTGAAACTTAAAAACACGTGCACAATATTACACCGATATTCATAGCTCGCACGCAGAGAGGAAACATAGTGTTGCCAACATGATAAAGATAAATGTACCAAACTAACAATTACTTGGACTATAAGTATGGAATGTAAACTCCGCAAATTTTCGTTTAAGAATGATTACAAAAGAGGAAACATTAAAAGACATATTAACTGAATGCTTATTGATTATACTTATGAGGAATAAAAGCAATTGAGTATTTACCATACGTTCGATTCGTATATACTTTAACAAATTAATGAATAAATCTGGTTTAAATTACTGAGTTAAAATCAGAGCAATTATTATAAATAACTGATATCAAATGTAATGTTTATGAACAAAATAAACCAAAATGAAATGAAAGAGAAGCAAAAGCAATAAGCATAAACAAATTTCCGCAGTACTGCAATTGCAAACAGTCGATAAGACCTACATGACGAACAGGCTTGTGTAAGGTTGCTAATGTCCCCCTTAGTCGCCATTATTTCTTCCCACGCCAACAGTATGTCGTTGAGTACGCGCAAAAAACGAAATTCATTAACATTGATCAACTGAATGTGCGGTTTCCCACAGTGGCGTAGCAAGCATAACTGGCGCTCGGGGCAAAATACCTTTTTGGCGCCCCCCCCCCCACAAAAAAAAAACTTTCAGTAGTATAATGTATAGAATATATTCGTAATAAGAAAATAATGCAAATAATAATAAAATGCTGAATCTGCCATAAAATACTCAAAAATATATTAAGAATAGTCACTACCTAACTGCACCAGCCTTGGATTCGGAAATGCATCTGTGTCGGCGGAAAAATCAGACATACGATTATCTAGAATTAGTTAAAAAGGTGTTATTTATTTTACATATTTATATAAGTGTTTTTAAAAAGTACAGTTTTTAAACAATTAAAAGTTTAATATACATTATAGATAAATAGATATGTGGCAACTTGCCTACTACAACTCAACTCTGGCAGTCTGGTAACCCATAGCAACCAAAAACAAAAATAATATTTATTCCATTCAATTGTTATAATTATTTAACGATCTGTCTCAAAAAATTGTTCTACCATAATTGGTGACACGTATTTATTACGAATAGCAACCTTCAATGTTGCACGAATATGGAGTTTATATGTCTAAATTCTGAGCAGCAGTAAGTTATCCAGTGTGATGAGATGCAAGTGAGACATTTCACCTGTCATTTCAAGTGTTGTGCCGCATTCCGATGAGTCAACATATTTCTGTCATAATTTCAGCGGATATATGTATCGCCTGCTGCATCTGAGCCTCCCATTTCTCAGTTTTCCAGTACCAAGAAACTGTGTCACTATATACATACTGATTATTTTTCTATACATATTATTATTGTGCATATTTGATTGATCTAAAGTGGTTGACAACGATGCTGCTCGCCGAGACCTATCGTTATGGATCATTCAATTGGATGCCCAGTTGAGTCACATTACTGCCGACGAAACTCAATTTTATACAGCGATCGCGCGTTAGAATCAGAGGTACTGCAATCAGGTTGTGAAATAATTTTGAATCCATCGGCGACGGACAAACACAAATCTTTAAAAAAAAAATTAATTTCTGTTTATGAAGAATCCGAGACAGTTAAAAATCGAGCAGCTGTTGCACGATTTACGGTTAGGTGATATGAGGCCTTCTCACTTGCTGTCTGAAATGTCAGACTTAGCCGCCGGTAACCTAACGGATAACATTCTTAAAACATTATGGATGAATAAACTCCCAGCTAACATGCAAACCATTTTAGCGGCCAGTAGCGAGCCACTTAAAAATCTTCCCGAACTCGCTGATAAAATGCACGAGCTGGCCATTCCAGCGCAAATACACGCAGTGCAGGCTCCTGGTCTAGGTATTGTGGCGCTACAAGCTTATATTGATGATTTGTTCAAACTGGTTGTTCAGTTAGTAGTCATCCAAGCTGAACCTTTTCAGCGCAACCGCTCCACATCACGTGGTCGAAATACACGCCGTAGCCAAGTGAGGAAACGTTATAAAAGCTCTCCTACGAGTATTTGTTTTTACCACCACAAATTTCAAAACAAGGCAAACAAATGCAGCCCACCGTGTCGTTATAACGACCAGGGAAACGAGAAGAGCCGTTGCTCGAAGTTGTGAACGACAGCGGCTGGAATTTTGCACGCCTTTTTGTCATCAAAAAGAATTCGGGCTTAAGGTTTCTTGTAGTTCTTGTCTTTTGATGTTTCTGTCGTTCCACCACATTTTCACGAACAAAAGCGCCTTACCAAGTTACAACTTCATGTAGCAAATGGAACTCCTATTCAAACTTTTGGTAAACGCCTGATATCCGTTGATTTAGGATTGCACCGCAGCTTCCAATGGCCATTCATTATTGCTACTGTTTCAAGTCCTATTATTGGCGCTAACTTTTTTCAAAAATTTTCTTTGCTTTTCGATCTTAAGAGTCGCCGTTTGATAGATTCCACAACCAACTTAACTTACCCGGGAGTAATTCGCAATAGCCAAAATTTGAGCATTAAACTGATTTCGGGCATCAACTTCTCAGAGAATTCCCTACAAACACGCACACAGTTATGGGTATTTCCGAACCCAAGCACGATGTATTACATTATATTGAAACTACCGGATCTCCGATTGCAGTTAAACCAAGACGCTTACCTCCGGACAAGCTTAAAGCCGCCAAAGAGGAATTTCAATACATGATGGAACAGGGAATTTGCCGTCCTTCAAAAAGTTCATGCGCCAGTCCGCTCCATCTAATTCGGAAACGAAATGGTAAGTGGCGATTATCGCTGGTTAAATGCAGCTACAATTCCTGATCATTACCCAGTCCTTCACATTCATGACTGTATGCAAGTTTTAAAGTGAAAAGCTATTTTTACGGTGGCATGGCAAATGCGGTCAAGAGCAGGAGACTGACGTTAATTACGGAAGGGGAAAGTAAACGGCTGTGTCAGGGATCATAAGAGGAGATATATTTAAAACAAAAATTGTTTTTAGGTCTCATTCAGTATCAGTATATCAGAAATAAATGATGCACATTGTATCAGAATGGAGACAAATTACATAAGATACGAAAAGTTATATTTATTTGTTTATTAACATTTCATTATTACATTGTTTTCATTCAGGAATTTCCTTCCACCCCCCTCTGAGCAATACATACAGGTACATGTAAGTCGGCAGAAAAGCACTGCTATAAACAAATAATTCTCCCAATTCCAGTTGAACAGCGCTTATTAATACTAATTGTTTACTGAAAGCATCCTAGTGTTTAAAAAGCTTCGTATCATCTAACATAAAATTAATTAATTAATTATCTTAAGAATGATTTTGTGTTGAATATGGCAAAACATATGAGGGTTGGCTAGGCATGATTTCATGGAGAATTTTCTAAGGAAAATGGGCTCATATTTACATACCTTAAGGAAATCCACAAAAATGCTTACACAAAGTGGTACGTTGCAGTAGGGTTCCTTCAATCCATCTGTTAAATTTGCATCTAATTGTCATGTGCTCAATTTTTTTTGGTTAGTTTATACATTCAAAGGAAAATACAAGTTACTCACTGAACTTCGCACGTTAGTCTGAATAACCTTTAAACCCGATGAACAGTATATTTCTGTGACAAGGCGAGCTTTCTGACTGTACAATCTGTTTTACATTTAGCGAGCATGTGCCGAATAAGTTTATTCACTATTTTATGTAATTTTTGCAATATTTTGTAATTCTTTTATTTTTTTCATTTCAATTTTATTTTTTTAAAGATAATTTCTTTTTATTCACAAATATTTATATTTTCTATTTTTCTAGTAAGTGAAACATTTAATTAGATTCTGATATTTTGTTTTCATAAGATAAAGTACGAAACCTTTGTTAAAAATTTCATTGCTCACTGTAGTTCAGTGACCGTATTTTAATGTGCTATTTTATTCGCGAGTCCGTTCATCCGATTTGAAACTTGGAAATGAATTAACAAATCGATCTTTCCATTCAATTGGTCCTATCGACTTGAATACAGTGAGCCTGAGTAAACGGGAAATATCTTTCGTAAATATAAAAACCATTATAATTTTAGACTAAAGTATGAGCATAGAATCTACCTTTAAACAATGGGATTTTTTTTTAAACACTGTGGCATGAGAGTGCCTAGTAATAATAGTTTTAGCGTCGCTAAGAATCATTTTCTGGATTCTCATATTGATTTTTTTTCCAAAAGATATTAAAAGCTGCAATCGACAAGTATGAGCAATGCATAATACATACATATATAACGTAAGCATACCATAAAGAAAAATGAACCCCTAACAAAAGCTGATCGACTGCTATTGAACTCTAAAGAGGGGTTTATCAGAAGGAAAATGGCAATTAAAATCAATTAAAATTCCATTTAATTGATTTTAATTATTTATTTACTGCATCGATTTATTACTTATTGTAATGGATTGGAATATTTGAATATGAATTAGCTGAATATTTAAGAATAATATTATGACTGCAAGAATAGAAAAAAAAAAAAAAACATTTTTTGAATATTACTTTCTTATAGAATGCAGATGAATTCATTTTTACTCAACGAAAATCAAAATTTAGTATCTAATTAATCTGTCCTATATCGAGCACTTTAGTTCAGTGATCCGTATTAATGTGCGCTTTTTTAAAAAAAAATTTAAATGGTTCAAGAATAATTAGAAAAGGACATAATTCTCTTCTTACCCTTAAATTCTTCAATAAAAAAACTGCATTTTCAGCTATAACCAAGGGAAATAATTTTCTAAATATAATTCAAAGCATGAAAAATAAGGTACATAAACAGCTTGGAAATGGAACTAGCATTGAGATTCTCTTTAAGAAATATGGTGAAGCTTAAAAAAAATGTCTACGAAGTGAAGTAATTCCGTAGAATATTTTCTAACTCTTTATGATTAAATTGCACTCAATTATACTTTATAAACGACATGTAAATATTATTTAATGTATATGTGTGGATGTGTGTGTGTGTGGCTTACTAGCAGCTGAGCTGTAAAGTCGTTGAACTCTGGCAGGTTGATCCGGGGTTCGAATCCGGATCGACGGGGATGGCTGTATTGGCGTTTTCCAGGTTTTCCCCACGTGTAACGTGCATAAGAGTCAGTTTTGCTTAGAAAGTTCTCTACGAGGCCCTCTTACCCTTAGGCAAATAACCGTCGAATGCTTTGCTATAATCAAACAAACCAGAGCAAACAATAGATATATAAATAAGTAGCTTAAAAAACTGCTATATTTTATGTATACTTATCAAGTAGTATTTCAATATATATAATGATTAAAAGAAAGGAAAAGTCGGATCCTAATTGATTGTATATAATGTAATCCCTATGAAGGCCCTAACAATTCTTTCTCACTTAAAGTCGTAACCCAAAAAGAGAACAAATTAAACTTCAGATACGTATACAATACTGAATCTAATACAAAAAATACAAATATAAAAATAAATTATATATGTACGAAACCTAACTAACTATTTATATTGATATTACGTAAATATACGTATGGTAATAAACATTGTATAATAAAGATATTTTATACCTTGTTCTTAATTTGATTCCATTTATATATACCTATACATAGATATATATAATTTGAGGATTCCATTTAAGGATTATAGTAGTAGCTAATACTACTACATATAAAACACAAAAGTGCATCAATAATGTATTTTTCAGTATTATTTAACTTCAATCTTAAGAATTATCTGCAGTCTAGTTTGCGTTATTTTATTAATAAGTCTCAAATAAAAACAGTTATTCTTTATATGTCATTAGAAAATTAACCAAAAAGCAGCGACCACAATGTAATTGAGAAACAGTCCTTAGCCGTGAAAAGGTTGAAAGCCATTCGGTTTTGACTATTATCTCACATACTCAGCTACTTCGCATACATGGAACATAGCATTCGAAATGAAAAACTCAATATTTACTACAAATTCATTCGTGTAACAAATATCTGTCTTTCTACACCTATGGCTTTAAAAAAAGATGTTATTTATCTTACAGTTGATCGTTAAGTAATACATTTTCACTGTACAAAATTGCATTCATTCGAAGAATTCAATTTGTATTTTCCTCTGTATAAAACTGAATGTAGAGAAGTTAGATGTTTAAACAACCCCCACATTTTGTCAAGAGCAGGAGCAAGATTATCCCTTACTTTTCAGCCCCCCCCCCCGGGAAAACATGGAGGTAGGAAGTAAGATGGAGTCGCCCTAAACAAGTTTCTCCGTACCCTGCTCTGAAGCACTGGCGATCCCTACGTAGTGACCAAAACATTGGGTCATTTACCATTGAGTTCTATGGGATTTGACGCGTTCGGGTGTAAATATTTTGTAATTACGTCGCAAATATACATATAAATGTATATATTTTCTTTCTCTACAACACTTCAGAGTCCTAAGTATGTGAAAACAACATATTTTTAAACAACATTTCATTCTGAACGGAATTAAATGCTATACTACTTTTCACAGGACAGTTTTCTCAGAATGGTTTAATTTGAATGAAATATTTTCACAAGTTTTCGTTAATTACATTAGAAAAAAAAATTAAGGTAATTCGATTTTATTCGGTTAAGGTACAAAAATTAAGATCAAAGTTTATTGTATTATTAATATTAAAATTATGCATTATTTCTTTTCTATTTATAGAGCTTCTTACTAAAATACTTTCTTAAATATGACATGATTTTTTGGCTTCTTTTAAATCGAAAAATGTAAGTCAATTTATAATTAATGCTCTATTCGGTTCATTTTAAATTAGAGAATTATTAGGAATTAGCGAAATACTTTAAATAAGTATTTCGCTAATTCCTAATAATTAAATAGATATTAAATAGTATTTGACTTTCTCTGTTTCAGAAATTGAAAGGGAATAAAATAAGTTTTTTTTTTTTTTTTTTTTTTTTTTTTTTTAAGTATTATTTAAAACTTGTAACTGAGTTAATATAAAATGTAAAGGGAATAATTCTTTTAATTATACTTATCAGATTTTTTTTTTTTTTTTTACCTTTCATTTCAACAATACATATTCCAAAACTCTTTATTACGTTCTTAAGTGCGCATCTCATAGCATTTGCTTTACAATACCTTTTAACAGATTGCTTTCCAATACGAACAATTCATGCTTAAATAGTTTTATAACGTATTTGTCAACAGGATTTCAATTTATGTTTACAATTCAATATTAAGGTTATTATATATTTAATTACCATTTATAATCATTATAAATTAGATACATTTAATCATTGGATTTCTTCACAGTACTTTCACAGTTGTTTATAATTGAATAAATTCTTCATTTCAAATACATTTATAAATAATTTAATGAATATTTAAGTATTTTGTCAAAGGCAGATACATGCTTTTTGCAAGCACATGCATAAATACCCATACATATTTCCTATTTATCATTTCCGGTATGTGCAAATCTTTAATTTCTGTGCATTCACTATATTTTTCGTGTAAAGTAATTTACACTAATTTAGCATACACCCGAAAGTTTTACATAAAAAATATATATGAATATAATTTGAATGAAAATTATAAGTATTATTTTTAATACCCACTCAAAGGTCAGTTTTTCTTCAAAATTCCTCCACGATGGCATCTCTCTCTTTAGGCAGATAGCCCTTGCATGCGTTACTCTATTTAATAAAAACTTAATCTGACCCATGTGCCTAATTACAAATATTTTAACATACATAATTTTATATTTACATTTAGCCATCAAGTTTCAAACTTTTCAAATCTTTTAGAAAATAAATTTTGGCAGATCTCTTTTAGCAATTTTCTTAAAATTTATATTTTTGTAGTGCAACAGCTTAGAATTTTATAAAACAAATTCATAATCAAAATCGCTGTTCTTAGTTATCGAAAAATAACCAAGATGGGATTTTTGCGTAAATGTCAGCAAACTATACAAACTGCTATTATCCATCCCACTATGAATGTTTCTTTTATGCGAAAGTGTTCCTTTTTCGATTTCTATGGAACTGTCGTATGTCGAAATACTATCAGAATCTTGTCAAGCGAGCTTCTGAATGTAAACAAAGAACACCCCGTCTGGTGACCCAAGCTTCAAAGCAGTGCTTCACTTCTAGCGCGGGTTGGCCCCTCCTTCCTTTCCTACCTCCATGCGGGAAAAAGGGGGTTCTAAAAATTTACGACCTGACCGCATATCTGTGTATTTCATTTTTACAACCATTGATCTCGAGCGGGCGTATCACCAAGTGCCCGTTAACCCAGCTGATATTCC
Source organism: Stegodyphus dumicola (assembly GCF_044657685.1). Classification (NCBI taxonomy): domain Eukaryota; kingdom Metazoa; phylum Arthropoda; class Arachnida; order Araneae; family Eresidae; genus Stegodyphus; species Stegodyphus dumicola. The sequence continues at coordinate 108,996,432 of NC_140775.1, read as the reverse complement.
AAAAACTGCGGTTATTACTGCTTTTGGACTATTTCAGTTTCCGGTCATGACTTTCGGCTTATGCAATGCTGCTTAAACGTTCCAACGCTTCATGAATCAGGTGTTAAACGGCCTCAACGTTTTTGTGCCTTATTTTGATGACGTCTTAATCGCCTCCTCTTCAGAGCAAGAACACCTATCACATTTGAGAAGAGTTTTTGAACGTTTTCAAAGGTACGGTGTCAGTCTTAATCCTTCCAAATGCGTTTTTGGCCAACCAAGAGTATCCTTTCTTGGTCGTGAAATTTCCTCTGATGGCGTTCGACCTCTTCCAGATAGAGTCACCGCTATCCGCGATATGCCCGAACCATCTACAGAGAAGATTTCTTGCTATGCTCAATTTTTACCGACGTTTCTTACCTCACGCAGCAACCATACAAGTACCTCTAAATTCTTTTTTGGTTGGAATCAAGAAAAACGATAAACCTGTTATAAGCTAGACCACAGAATCTCGCGAAGCGTTCCAAAAATGCAAAAATGATTTAATTTCGGCAACAAATTTGCAGGACCCTTCCGCATCTAAACCATTATCACTCTACGTTTATAAGGTATTTCTCCCGCTTTCCTAGTGTGCCTTCGTGGTGTAGTGGTTTTGCACGCTAGGCCGGTACTCCAGAGGTCCGCGGTTCGATTCCCGGCGAAGGCGGTTGCTAATTTTTCAATCTCTCTTGCTTCCAAATATCGTAATGTCTGTATATTGGCGCCCGAACTAAAAGGGGTGCTGAATGAGGATTCTCCAAACCCAGGATTTGGCGATTGGGTCCCCTAAAAACCCCAGTCGCCCTTTAAAAAGGGGAGTATATAAGGTATTTGTTTATGTGAGTATCATTTGCTTCATTTTATTGTTGCAAACAGCGTAAATTTCTTTTGTTTTTCTTTCTTTAGTTTTGAACTTTATGTGTGGCAACAAGGTAATTGATTGATAGAATTGTGTTTGTGACAGCCATGTAGAATGGCTCGCTTATTTTGTATCAATTATTTCGTATCGCTGACATTTTATTTATAATTAGTGTAATGAAATGAAAGTGAAGGAATACAGTCCGTTTGTTGATTGATTATTGTTTGTGAAACATATTAAGTTAAAGAACATTTATTGTTGGTCAAAAGTCTAGCCGGAGAGCTAGTGAAGATAGTGACTGTTCTAAGCGTATTCTAACAACGCAATTATGCATATGGTTGGTGAAAAATTACTCCACTTTGTGAGGTAAGTGGATTTTGAAAAAAAAATTCGTTTAATTTGTTGTTAAATTTTAAGAACAATGTTGTAATACAGCATAGAAAAGTGTTTCGATTTCATTTTAATAATAGTGTTAAGTGATTTAAGAACAATTTCTGTTTATGAATTGATCAATTATGAGTGAACTCATAACTTTTAAAACAAAAAGAGCGGTCTTACGCAGGAGTGTTACTAATTATGTAAAGAAAATTGAAACTATTTTAACTGCAGATGAAATTAATTTAATAGAACTAAGGAAAGTGTCGAATTATTGACACAAAAGGAAAATGAGTTAAGGAAGCTTGATTCTGAAATCAAAAGTTTAATTACAGATACTAAAGAATTAGAAAACGAAATAGATAATGTTCAGGAGTACTTAGATAAAATTTATCTGTGGAAATTTAAAGGTGAAAAAATATTAAAAAATTAAAATAGTAAAAATAATTCTAATAGTGTAATTTCAGAACAGGTTCTTGACAATATTAAATTACCCAAGTTAACATTACCGACTTTTGGTGGTAAAATTACAGAATGGATAGCTTTTAAAGATCTTTTCAGAGCTTGTGTAAGAAATAATACAAATTTATCTAATTCTCAAAAATTGCAGTATTTGAAGGCTTCGTTGAAAGGTGAAGCATATCGCATTATTCAAACCATTCAAATTTCGGATTGTAATTTTGAAATAGCATGGAATCTGTTAGACGAAAGATATTCAAATAAGAGAGAACAAAGTTTTGCATATATTAAACGTTTTCTAAGCTTACCAACTATTCAAAATGAATCAGCATTTGCTATTTTAAATTTAGTTGACGATATTAATGAAGTAATTCGTTCTTTAGAAGTATTGAATCAAACCATTGATAATTTTGGTGACACTTTAATGACTTATTTAATTTTGCAAAAATTAGACCCTTCTACAAAATTATGGTGGGAACGTCAGTTAAAATGTAATGAAATTCCAAAACTTAAGACTTTAATCGAATTCCTAAAAAACTATGCAAGAACACTTCAAAATAGCAAATCAACAAGTAATAAGGTACCTAAATCTGTGTTTCAAAATAAGAATAATGTTCTGGTTGCTACTTTGGGTTGTGGTTATTGTAAAGAAGATCATAGTTTAGCCAAATGTTCAAAATTTCTAAATTTATCGGTTCACCAAAGAATAGAATTTGTAAAATCAAATCGTTACTGTTTTAATTGTTTATCTAATATGCACTTGCTCAAAAAATGCAAGAGTTTAAATACATGTCGACATTGCTTTAAGAAGCATCACAGTATTTTGCACATTGTAAATAATTCAAAGAATAAAACTCAGTTAAACAGTATATCTCCGCCTACGCAATCTATGCCTAAAGAGATGAATTAACGAGTCCTAAGGATGTTTCAGCCACAGTTTGTGCCTCTCATTATGATTCGAATGCAAAAAGTAATCAAACCAGTCACATTCTATTCTGTACTGCTTTAATAAAAGTTCAAAATTCTGAACAACAGTTTGTGAAGTGTAGATGTTTATGTGACACTGGATCTCAGAGATCATTTATTTCAAGGGATTGTGTGAAGAAATTAGGATTACGAGTGAAAGATAATTCCATTTCTGTATCATGTCTAGGAGAATTTAATACTATAAGTAATGGGGAAGTCGATTTAGTATTCACTTCTCATTTTAAAAGTGATATTCGTGTATCAACATCACCGTTTGTACAGGACAAGGTGACAGATAACATTCCCTATGTATCTTTGCCATCAATCATCCTCGATAACTTCAGTGATTTACAATTAGCTGATCCATTATTTTACAAGTCACAACCAGTTGACATTTTATTTGGAGTAAATGTATTTCTGCATTTAATGACGAGAGAAATTGTCAAACGTGGTCCTGATCTACCATTTGCTCTAAATTCGAGGTTGGGATGGATAATTTCGGGTACTACAAATTTTGAATCTACAAATTTTGAGCCAGTGTATGTAAATCATTTGAATACAAACACTGAGTTAGTAAATTCTTTCTGGGAGTTAGAAAAGTTTCCAAATGTACAACCTTTAACAAATGAAGAAAAACTTTTTGAAGAACATTTTAAAAACTCTCATTTTAGAGACACATCAGGCCGTTATTCAGTCGCATTACCATTCAAACATAATAGAGATGTTCTAGGTGACTCCCGTGAAACGGCGTACAGAAGATTTCAATACTTGGAGAAGAGGCTGTTATCTATGAAAGAAATTTACAACCAGTATATTCAGTTTAGGAAAGAGTACTTTTCACTAGAACACGTTGAATTAGTGCCAGACACAGATTATGAATTAGAGAATAAACACTATTATAGCCCACATCACTTCGTGTTGAAGGACTCTAGCTTAACAACAAAATTGAGAGTTGTTTTCGATGCGAGTGCTAAAACAACCACAGATGTTTCTTTAGATGATACGCTAATGATAGGCGCAAAAATACAAGATGACTTAATTTGTATTTTACTAAGATTTAGACTTCATAACATTGCAATAACCGCTGATATTAAAATGATGTACAGACAGATAAAGGTTCATGAAAAAGATGGAGATTTTCAGAGAATATTATGGAGAGATAGCTCGTATAAACAAATACAAGTTTGTCGTTTGGGGGGAAAACAGTTACATATGGAACTGCAGCTGCTCCATATCTTGCAACCAAAGTTTTGAGTCAGTTAGCGATTGATGAAGGATTGAACTTTCCAAAGGCAAAGAATATAGTTTTAAGAGATTTTTATGTTGATGATATGTTAACTGGTGTAAAAGATAGTTCGGAAGGTATTGCATTGATAGACGAATTGCAACAACTGCTAAAAAGGGGTGGCTTTGAGCTTCACAAATGGTCGACAAGTGAACCGTCATTGTTAAAAACCTCTGGCTTAACAAACACAGATAGTGACAATATTCATCGTGTAATAGAAGACAAACCATTGAAAGTTCTGGGATTGGAATGGCATCCGGACAATGATGAATTCAAATGTAATGTCGGTGTAATAGAGTATCAAAGTGCTCCGGCTAAAAGGATTATTTTGTCATTCGTAGCAAAGCTATTCGATCCATTGGGGTGTTTAGAAACTATATTGCACCAGATGGCGCTGTGTGCGCTTGAATTCTTCGGACTAGTTCAGAACCTTGATGATTGCGAAAGATGTAACACCAACGCGAAACATTAATCTAAGTTTATATGTGCCTCTCTTTGTTGTAAATGTATTTAATTGTGTCGTAAATAAAATATGGAGAAAATGATAAAAGGCGAGAATGCGTCTGACAGGTAAGGGAGATTTCTTTATATTTTGATTTGAATTGAGTTTTAGCGACAAAGAATGTATATGCATATTTACAAATCATTTTGGTGCCGAAACCCGGGAGAGACCTTTAGATAAAGTAAATTGCGAACTGAATATTGAAAAACGTATTTAGCGAATTGAATAATTTAAATTGTTATGATGGATGTTGAAGCTTTAAAAAAGATTAGAGCACCTGTCAGACGCGCGGCAACTGACACTATGAAACTGTTAGAAACTGAAATAAACAAACAGGAAAGATCAGTTGATTTAATTGATGAATTTTTAGCGAAACTTTTAGATAAAGAAGCTAATTTAGACTATCTTAATGATGAAATTCTAAAACTGTGCAAAACTGAAGAAATAGAAAAGGAAATTGAAAAACAGCAAGAATATAAAGATAATATTATTACTTGGAAAGTTCGCGCGAATAGAATCCTTAAAACGAAAGAAAGCGAAGTTGTTCGCGAAATTGAAAGAACGAATGTTGTAGAAACCAGAAGAGAGCAGCAGAATACAGTAAAACTTCCTCGATTGCAGATACCTCAATACGATGGCAATATATTAAAGTTTAACGAATTTTATTCTCAGTTTGAAGTAGCTATCCATAAAAATGTGAATCTTAGTAATGTAGAGAAGTTTAGTTATTTAAAATTGACGAAACTGAGGTAGCTCTACGTGGTTTAGCATTAAGCTCTGAAAACTATGAAATTGCCTTGAACATATTAAAAGAACGCTTTGGTCGAAAAGATATTATTATCGATGCGCATATGGCAAGACTTTTAAACTTAAGTCCAGTACGAAAATCATATGACATTGTAGCGCTGCGTAGACTTTACTCAGAATGCGAAACACATATTCGAGGATTAGAAAATAACGGAATTAATCCTAATAGTTACAGTTGTCTATTGTATCCAGTGTTGTTAAAATCGATTGGAATTCAGTGTCGTGAACGTAACGAGTACTTAAGTAGAGCCTTTAATTTAAACACTTCAGATTCGCGATTGGAAACTAAATTTAATCCTTTACAAAAACCTAATCAAAAGTATGGGAGATTTAATAAAACCAAGGTTGATTATAGCGGGAAAAGTAAATTAAATTCGAACATTCATACTACTTCTGCATTTATTGTTGATGTGAAAAAATGTATATTTTGTACAAAACCGAAAATAGAGCACGATTCTACCTCTTGTCCCTTATCGGTAGAACAGAGACAATTAATTCTTAGAAAATATTGTATATGTTTTGCTTGCCTTTCGAAGGGGCACGTACATAAGCAGTGTCAAAAGAAATCTATTTGTGGAATTTGTAAACGTTTTATGCATCACGAATTGATTTGCGATCAACCCAATGTTTATTCTTCTTTCCCCGCTCTGGAGTCTCGTCAGACCGCCGACGCGAATAAATTAAATGTTGTGTCTTCTGTAGCATGTGTGAATGAATCCGATGATTGCGACATACTACTTGAAACTTGCTCGGCAGTATTAATAGGCAGTAATAAGAGCAAAGAGATTAATATTTTGTTAGTAAATGCGTCACAGAGATGTTTTTTAAGAAATAGCCGTAGAAATGAAACTACCCATAATTAGACAAGAAAGTCTAACTGTTTACACTTTCGGCTCTAGAGTGCCAATACAAAAAACATATGACGTAGTTCGGTTTTCACTTTGTAATTTATGTGATTCGGACAAGAAAATAACGATTTAAGCACTTTTGACTGACTGTATTTCTGAATCGCAATTTCAAGTATCGCATAACAAATTAATGCAAATACTTTCGAGGAAGAAAATTCAATTGTCAAACTTAAGTAAATCGTCAGGAAATGAATTGTCTCTCCTTATTGGAGCACAGTATTTTTGGGATATTCATACGGGAGAAAAACAGCGATTAAACAAATCTTTGTATTTGATTGATACTCTGTTTGGAAAGGTTGTTCAAAGTCGAATTCCTCCATCAGATTTAAATGCGAATCGGGATATTTCTATTATGAAAATTGAATGTTGCGCCGCATGAAATGAAAAACTAACGCAGTTTTGGCAGTTAGATTCAATGGGGATAAACGGTACTCACAGTGGAGATTTTAAATTTAAAGAGGAATTTATTTCTTAATTCGAAAGTAATTTAAAATATGAAAATGGAATGTATACAACTAAATTATTCTGGGCCCGTAAACCAGAAAACTTGTCTAACAATTTCGCGGTAGCAAAACGAAGATTTCGTAACTTAAGTGTAAAAATGAAAGAAAATGATTGGGTTTATAATGAATATAAGAATATAGTTACGGAGCAATTAAAACTGAATATCGTTGAAGAATGTCCTTTCGGCTTAGAAGAGAATTCTTATTATATGCCTCATTCAGCTGTAGTAAGATCGGATAGGGACACTACGAAAGTCAAATTGGTTTTCGATGCATCGTCAAAAGGTAATGGGTGCAAATCTCCTAATGAATGCTTGAATCCTGGGCCACCGTTGAATCCCAGAATTTTGGATGTAATCTTGTGATTTCGCGAATATGAATATGCATTCAGCTGTGATATTCAGGGAGCATTTTTGACCATAGGAATAGCGGAAGAGGATAGAGACTATTTATGTTTTTTCTGGTTTCCAGATGAAAGTGATTCAAAAGCTTGCAAAATTTTACGAATGACTCGCGTTCCCTTTAAAGTGACATCAAGCCCATTTATCCTTGCTGCGACTATTAAATACCACATTAGAAAATATAAACTTGAACAAAGCGAAACTTGTGAAATGCTTGACTCGGCACTTTATGTAGATGATCTTTTTTACGAAGCAAATACAATAGAGAAAACTTTAGAACTTTCACAGAGCGCTGTAAAAATTCGTAAAGATGCGAACATGAATTTAAGAAAATTTAATACTAATTCGGATGAGTTGAGAAATTTATGGAGTGAACGAGGTTTTTCTGATGTGACAGAAACTAAAGAACGTCCTTTGAAGGTTTTAGGCATAATATGGAACACCGAAGAAGATACTTTTAAGTTAGATGTAAAACCTCTACTGGACATGACCTGTGATAGGAAGAATTCAAAACGTAGTGTACTTCAGACAGCTTCGAAGTTATTTGATCCTATGGGAATTGCATCATCTTTTATTGTTCTCAAATTTTTATTGTTCATCTTTTATTGTTTGTTTTTATTGCTGATAAAATTATTAATGCAAGAAATATGGGAACTTGATTTAAGATGGGATGATGAGCTATCAACTGACTTGAAGAAAAAATGGGATAATTGGTGCTCTCAGATTTATCTGTTGAAAGATTTGACAATCGAAAAAAAATATTTCTTCATACCATGGAAGTTGGTGAAAGAATTAGAACTACACATATTTTCTGACGCTTCTCCTAAAGCTTTCGGAGCAGTTGCGCACTTCCGTTACGTGTCAAGTGATGATTGTATTTATACAAGTTTTATCACTTTTATCACTTAGATGATAACAAAGTGTTACGTGTAGGAGGAAGACTGAAAAATGCGCAACTATCAGAAAATGAAAAACATCTCATCTTATTACCTTCAAAACACAATCTGACAGAAATCATAATTAGACACGTTCATGTCAAATATCTGCATGCAGCACCAGAACTTCTTCTATCTTTAATTCGACAGCAATTTTGGATTATAGCTGCTAGATCTGCTATCCGAAAAGTAGTAAGATCTTGTATCACGTGTTGCAAACTTAGACCTAAAACTACAAGTCAAATAATGGCTGATCTACCGGAATCTAGAGTAACACAATCGCGACCATTTCATCGAACTGGAATAGATTTTTCTGGACCGTTCATGACTAAACATCGTGCAGGACGTGGACAAAAATCATTTAAATGTTACGTATGCTTGTTTGTGTGTTTTGTAATCAAGGTAGTACATCTTGAAGTGGTAGAAGATTTGTCAACAAAGGCATTTTTAAGTGTATTTAAACGTTTTATTGCAAGAAGAGGGAAACCTTTTGAGATTTATAGTGACTGCGGTACTAACTTTAAAGGTGCAGACAAAGAAATCAGAAAATGTTTTTTGCAATGTAAGCAAAATCAAGAAATTCACAAATTTTTGTCTTTAGAGGAAATAAAATGGATATTCAACCCGCCATCATCTTCCCATTTTGGTGGACTATGGGAATCGGCAGTAAAGTCAATGAAATTACATCTAAAAAGGACTTGGTGATACTGTGCTGACCTATCCGGAATTTCAGACCTTGATAGCTCAGGTTGAGGCTTGTCTCAACTCTAGGCCATTGTGTCCACCATCGGCTGATTTAACTGCATCAACACCTGGTCATTTCCTAATAGGAACGTCTTTAACTGCCATACCTGAACCAGACCTAAATTATAGTTCCTTCAATCACCTTGACAGATGGCATGTGAGACAGTTTATTTTTCAGCACTTCTAGAAAAGATGGAGTCGAGAATACCTGTCTCAGCTTCAGCAAGGACCTAAATGGCAAAAAAGTCAAAACAATTTAGAAGTCAATGACTTAGTCCTCATCAAAGAAGACAATCTTCCGCCTCTTAAATGGAGGTTAGGGAGAATAATTACTGTTCATCCGGGCTCAGATAATAGAGTCAGAGTTGTTAGTATTAAAACTGGTCATGGTGTCATAAAACGACCAGTCGTGAAATTGTATCCTCTTCCTATTCAGACTAAAAACTATGAACTTCTTCGCATATAATATTTTGTATTATTTTTCTTATGTTTATCTTTTATTACAGACTAAGAAGTTTCAAAATGCTCCAAAAGTTGAAATCCCCTGGGATTTCAACGAGGGCCAGGATGTTTATGTGAGTATCGTTTGCTTCATTTTATTGTTGCAAACAGCGTAAATTTCTTTTGTTTTTCTTCCTTTAGTTTTGAACTTTATGTGTGGCAACAAGATAATTGATTGATAGAATTGTGTTTGTGACAGCCATGTAGAATGGCTCGCTTATTTTGTATCAATTATTTCGCATCGCTGACATTTTATTTATAATTAGTGTAATGAAATAAAAGTGAAGGAATGCAGTACATTTGTTGATTGATTATTGTTTGTGAAACATATTAAGTTAAAGAACAGTATTTCTCCCACTTTCCTAGCGTGCCTTCGTAGTGTAGTGGTTCTGGACGCAGGGCCAGTACTCCAGAGGTCCACGGTTCGATTCCCGGCGAAGGCGTTGCATAGTTTTCATCTCTTCTGCTTCAAAAAAAAAAAAAAAAAAAAAAAAAAAAAAAAAAAAAAAAACCTAATATCTGTACACGTTGACGCATCAAAAAAGGTATAGGAGCAGTTTTAAAACAGAAAGATCAAGAATTATGGAAACCACATTCATGGTTTTCTAAAAAACTCTCACTAGCACAAACCAGATACAGCACTTACGATCGCGAATTATTAGGAATTTATGAAACTGTCAAGTATTTTCGACATATGCTAGAGGGACGCGTTTTCATGATCTTCACAGATCACAAACCCTTAACCTATGCTTTTCAACAGCGTTCGGATAAAGTCAAATGAGACACCTAGACTTCATACTGCAATTTTCAACAGATGCCCGTTATATTGCGAGTTCGCAGAATATTGTAGCAGACATCTTGTCTCGTATTGAAGAACTAGCCGTTCCTTCGCCAATAAACTTTGCTGCCCTTGCGGATGAACAACACCGGGATTCAGAACTACAAACCCTCTTGAAAAGCAAATCTTCCATCAATCTCAACTTGCAACCTATGTAGCTGTCACCTGGAAAATCACTTTATTGTGATTTTCAGGATTCAAGATCCCTCAGGGTTTCGCCATGCCATTTTTAGTCAGTTACATCGTCTGTCGCATCCTGGCATCAAGGCTTCGAGGAAACTGATATAGCAACGTTTCGTATAGCCTAGCATGCAAAAGGACATAGCCAACTGGACATGTTCGTGCTTGGAGTGCTAAAGATCTAAAATTGTCAGACACACCACCAGCCAACTTAAAAATTTCAATTTTTGCTCATCTCGCTTCAATCACGTGCACCTCGACTTGGTCGGGGTCTTATATTTATTAATAATAATATAATACATGAATAAAATTAATTATTATGTATACATTTTTCTTACCTTGGATGAAGCAAATTTATCATTTCCTTCATCAAAGTCGATCCTTTCAAATTTTTCTCTTTCCACACTTAAAAGTGCTAGATGACTTAGGGGACCTTGTCCCATCATTGATTGTAAATATGTGAAAATTTATTTTATTTGCTGAACGAACGTTCACAGAGCATTTGATAATGAAATAGTAAGTAGTATTTGAAGTGCAACTCTTAGGTTTAGAAAAACATTTTCTCTATAGATCTGTAGTGGAGTTTTAGGTTCTGTTTCTTTTCTACTGCGGAGTAATGTCATGCAGTCACATTCACTGCTCAAAACAATTAGGGGATATTGTGGGTTCGGTATGAAATAACCACATAATCGATAAACTTTTTGAACAAAAGAAAATAGAAGAGATTATAAAGGAAAACTGTAACGTTTACAGAGTTGGGAATATTCAAATTTAGTCTGTGACGTCGAAAACTATGCGTTTTAGATAAGGAATAAGGAGCGACCTGCAATATTCCTTTTGTAATAGAAGATTAAAAACAATTCACATGCGTTGAACGCTTCGTAGCAGTGAATATACGATGTCTCAACAAGATGACTTTGTTGAATCGGTAGCCAGGAGGGCCATCAGTCGTTTATACGAGAGTCAAACGCAATCCATTGTAGCGGAAGCGTTACAAATTTCCTAAAATGTCATTTCCAGGTTATGGAATCGGATTTTGGAAACTGGATATATTTGCGAAATTCGGGACAAGGTCGTGTTATCGTTTTAAAATAAAAAGCGGCAGATACACGTGCATTTCGTTTAAATATATATCTCTACTTTGGAAAAATAAAGTGGTAAGAAAGAAAGTTTTGTTTGATGCACTGCAAACATTTTATCAGACAAATCAAGAAAATAAATAATTAATTATATTACAATAGTTATTAATTTTAAATATATTTTCCAAAAATCGATCAAAATAAAAACTGAAATTTTCCGGAAGGAAACCATTTGGCGCCCGGGGCATCATGCACCTCCTTGCGCCCCCCCTCGCTACGCCACTGGTTTGCCCATGGAGGTAAGAAAGGAAGGAGTGGCCAACCGGCACTAGAAGTGAAGCACTGCTTCGAAGCTTCGGTCACCAGATGGGGTTTTCTTTGTTTACATTCATCTCAGAAGTTCGCTTGACACGGTTCTGATAGTATTTCGACACACGACAGTTCCATACAAATCGAAAAAGGGACACTTTCGCATGAAAGAAACATTCATAGTGTGATGGATAATAGAAATTTGTATAGTTTAGTGACATTTACGCAAAAATCACATCTTGGTTATTTTTCGATAACTAAGAACAGCGATTTTGATTATGAATTTGTTTTATAAAATTCTAAGCTGTTGAACTACAAAAGTATAAATTTTAACAAAAATGTTATGCTTAAAGAATGAAAAATAACTTACGGTACCTTTAAAATTGTATACGTCTTTCGATACCCTTGATAGAGTATTCGCTACTTTTATTTTATGTTCCAAATGCCAAAATGTTTTAAATAAAATAAATTTTTTTTCACATCCATATATTATTGTAACATGTACCTTTCAAAATTTTTTAGAGGAGAGGCTTTACTGCTGCTCATTTTAAACTCATCATTTTAATTTTATATATCTGAAAAATAATCACTTTGGGCTTACACGTTTTACTTATTTGGGTTAATTAAAAATAAAATATAGTGAATGCACAGAAATTAAAAATTTGCACATGCCGGAAATGAAAAATATGAAATATGTATGGGTATTTATGCATGTGCTTGCAAAAAGCATGTATCTGCATCTAACAAAATACATAAATATTCGTTAAATTATTTATAAATGTATTTGAAATGAAGAATTTATTCATTTATGAACAAATGTGAAGAAATCTAATTATTAAATGTATCTAATTTATAATGATTATAAATGTTATCTAAATATATAATAACCTTAATATTGAATTGTAAACATGAATTGAAATCCTGTTGACAAATAAATACGTTATAAAACTATTTAATCAAGAATTGTTCGTACTGGAAAGCAATCTGTTAAAAGGCATTGTAAAGCAAATGCTATGAGATGCGCACTTAAGAAAGTAATAAAGAGTTTTGGAATATGTATTGTTGAAATTAATGGTAAAAAAATCTGATAAGTAGAATTAAAAGAATTATTCCCCTTACATTTTATAATAACTCAGTTACAAGTTTTAAATAATACTTTAAAAAATCCTTATTTTATTCCCTTTCAGATATGTCCAGAGAAAGTTAAGTACTATTTCAAGTATTTCGCTAATTTCTAATAATTCTCTAATTTAAAATGAACCGTATAGAGCATTAATTATAAATTGACTTATATTTTTCGATTTAAAAGATGCCTCAGAAGCCAAAAAATCATGTCATATTTAAGAAAGTATTTTAGGAAGAAGCTCTATAAATAGAAAAGAAATAATGCATAATTTTAATATTAATAATACAATAAACTTTGATCTTAATTTTTGTACCTTAACCGAATAAAATCGAATTACCTTAAATTTTTTTTCTAATGAAATTAACGAAAACTTGCGAAAATATTTCATTCAAATTAAACCAATTCTGAGAAAACTGTTCTGCGAAAAGTATAACATTTAATTCCGTTCAGAATGAAATGTTGTTTAAAAATATGTTGTTTTCATATACTTAGGACTCTGAAGTGTTGTAGAAAAAGAAAATATATACATTTATATGTATATTTACGACGTAATTACAAAATATTTACATCCGATCGTGTCAAAACCCATTGAACTTAATGGTAAATGACCCAATGTTTTGGTCACCACTTAGGGATCGCTGGTGCTTCAGAGCAGGGTACGGGAGAAACCTGTTTTGGGCTACTCCATCTTACTTCCTACCTCCATGGATTAGGAGACGGGAATACTGTCCATGTCTGACTCCCCACCCCACCCCACCTTTGTTTTCGTCTCCAGCCTTGACCTACATTTTCATATAGCTAGCTTATTCGATATGACTAGTAAATATTCACAACTATCGGTTGATTATTTTTTACGCGCCTCGATAGCGTTTATTACGCCATTTGGCACTGCCCCACAGCCGCTGTACTGCTTGTATATGACACCCACGCTCGGAGTCCACAAAATTGTAGTTGTGGTTGACAGTAAAGTGTCCAAAACCGGCATCTTGCAGTTCATCCGACTTGTATGATTTCCAGCAGTTAATATAAATTTTAATGCTTTCTTCTGCGATATTTTCCTGTATGATGTTCAATAAGGTTTTCGCCAATCGATCTGGAACAGAGACTAAGAAACATTCATTTGATTCTTTGCATAATCCGCCGAAAACTCATTGTGGCGGAAGAAAACGTCGAACGTTATTCTTTCTTTTACTTCAATAGTTTTGCCATAACCTCCGATTTATAACTTAGGCCGAGCAATTATAACTGTTTCAGTCTACAACTGTGTTGTGGTTCATCTTCAGCTGGAGTTCACAAACTTCAATAATGTCATTCAATAGATTCCTGACTGCAAAAATAGATGAATCTAACAACTAGTAAGGAAGGGGATTTTCGATCATTCAAACCAATTTTGACTTCTTTCTTCTCATTTTCGGCTTCTTTCCTGCACCGCCATTTCGCTACCGAGTTATCGCTAAAGCATAATTTCATCTCGTTGTTATACAAACAGAATTTTCTATCATGAATGATGCCTTTTCTTTGAAAAAAATTCTATTGCAGACTTTTCGTTACTGGGCAATTCCCAAATTGTTAAATCCATAGCGTCATCAAGAAAGAATTAAAAAATGCTGTTAAAATGGTCACGTTTGATAGATTTGGCGCTTTTGCGCATACATTTTCGCTGCAGTTCTTTTACGGTCCCTATGACGGGAATCGTACCCTTATTTCTGCATTTTTTTGATGACTATCTTCATTCTGGAGGTTTCAAATTTACGTTTTAGTATTATATCTCGATTTCTGGGCTCAGGTTTTTCGAATTTTACGACTTACATTATATTATATATACATACGCCCACCTATACGAAACTTCAGAAAAGGGGGAAAATCTGCTGACCTGTTCAGTCTAGAGCAGGGATTTTAAATCAGAGGGAATTTCATAGTTTTAGGAAAAGATGTGCTCCAGGGCTTAATTTCTAATTCAGAAGTACTGGAGTCCTATGGAAGGCCGTCAGGAAAAAGGGAAAAGAATAAAATAACTAATAAACAATAAAATGACGAATAATTAAAATAATTAGCTTTAAATTTAAATTAAATGAAATATAAAGATATAAATAAACATTTAATAAATTATTAAATTCATGATAAATAGTTAAGTGAAAGAAATAAAATGTCGGGCCTCATCTTATTTGATGCTCCGTCTGGACTTAAATTTCATTCAGAAAACTAAGCAATAATTTAGCCGTCTTCCGGCTGAATTTCAGCCTTGAATATACAAGCGATGAGAAAAACAAAAACCATTCTTTTCCCAACATACCATTGGAAGAAATAAAACCATTAAAGCGGCACTAATGAGAACAGAGAGAATAATAGAAACAATATGAGAGTATGGAAAGAAATTTTAATGGAGAAATGAAGCTTCGAAAACAAAGAGCGAAGGGTCCTAAGCTTTCTGACCGCGATGCCCTATGTGAAGCAGAATGCGACTGGGTAAAAAAATGTACCCCAAATTCTATCTCATAACAAGATGAGAAAAAATGTAAGTGAACATTTTGTGCACAAGTAAAAATTATTGTCTCTCGTATTTGGTTGCATAGTTCAAGCCTGCAGGAGCTCTGCAGTGAGAGGTCACTAGCGCTGGAAGTGCACAATCAAGGTAATCACTTTTAGTACTTTCGGGAACAAAACATTTTACCCTCTCTCATAAATTGAATTGCACTACTTATAGAATAAGCTTATGAACATGTGAATGGGGGATTTTTCTTTCATTTAAAGTGTTAACACCTTCGTCCGCTTCTTCCCCAGAGAAAAACAGGCATGCATTCAAAAGTCATAATCGACTTCTAACGCATATTTATTTTTAAAATCTTTTTTTTTTTTTCCCCTTCAGCTGAAACTGTGTTCCATTTGCATAAAAAACGTACTGTAGCCCTTTTATTAGGTATCGGTAATGATAAATCCGAGCAGAAGAGACTCAATGCAGGTGTAGCACAGGGGTCTATTTTTTGAGTCCAATTTTGTATATATTTTATGTGGCGGACTTTCCGCGTGTTTTCACAGATTTAAATGGATTCGTAGGATGCTACGGCGCTGGCAGTTAAGTCACTTAGCATCGATAATAATAACTCATCACTTCGCTGGCAGTTAAGTCACTTAGCATCGATAATAATAAACTACAGATCATCACACCCCAAATAGAACACTGATGCCCAGTGTGGAGAATTTCTATCAACGCACAGAAATCACAGCTACTCGTCATACAGAAAAAAGGCCAAAAGAACTCCTGTCTCTGTAAGACTCAAGCTCTTTAATGTCGAAGTTCCCATAGTTCAGAAGGCCAACTACTTAGGCGTCACTCTCAATAGCAAGTTCACTTGGAGTGATCACATAAATAAAGTACGAGGCAAAGCCCTCTCCACTATGAAAAAATCTATTTCCGCTTATACGAAAATTTTCTAAACTAGATCTTCTAAGGAAAAGGCATGTTTACACAGCCATTATACGGCCTATTATTACCTATGCCTCGCCTGCTTGGGCAGCGGTCACTAATAAAGATCTAAATAAACTTCAGATCATACAAAATAAGTAATTACGGCTTATTACTCAAGCTCACTTCTATGTATCTAACGACACTCTGCATAATGATTTAAAAGTTGAGCGTATAGAAGCGTTCATCCATCGTATGAACAAAAAGTTCTTTACAAAGGACAAACTCTGCTCCCATTTAAGTGGTTTTAATACATTCGACCATATTATTTTACCTGAGGTTGCAAATATTAGACCTTACGCGGCCCACCTCACCTGTGACTCAAATTTTTCAACTTAATTGCACTTTTGTATTATATGTGTAAATAGTTTGTATTTTTCACATTTATCCTCGACTTCTAATTTTACTGTATTGATTTATTCTTAGTAAACAAAGTTTGTATACCTATATTTTATTCTTATGTATGTTTTTGATAACATCAGTCAGATTCTCTTACTCTTGTCAAGCCTATGCTGGTTTTCGGTCTCATGCTTTGTTTTCTTTAACCTTGTGGTGCATGGTCACCCCTCTCTTCACCTCAGATCTCCTCTTACCCGTCTGATTGTTACGTCATGTGCCCATACGGCAGAATTATCAATGAGCCGGCAACATCGCAAATATTAGCGATACCCCGGCAATACATGTATTGTTTGATTGATTTTATTTAGGGCTCTGGTTAGAATCACCATTTACCTCAGAAACTGAGATGTACCGGCGCAATTTAAGCTCTAATGTGGTCAGCTTTTTATTGAGGGATAAAATATTTAGTTTATGAATATAAAATAAAACTCGTTTTCAAATTTTGGTATTTCTCAGCATTCTACACATTTTGTTGCTTAATTTATGAAGTACGTCAGAAAATAAACTCAATATAAATAAATGTATATATGTATTTTTCAAGTTTGGAAAGGAAGGGGGAAATGATCTTATAGCAATGATGAAAAGAGTGCATGGACAAAAAAGTTTGAGAACGACTGGTCTAAAGCTATTTTGATAGAATTATAGAAATTTTGAAAAAAATCCCGTAAAAATGTTATTGTGTAAATACGTACTTATGGATTTCTTCTTCCTTGGTTTTGGCAGCTGAAGTTTATGACTTTGAAAACACATATTTGTTCCATTATATGATTAGCAACAAGAGAGAGGATACATGAACGGAAATATTGTTTTAAACCATATAATGCAAATGAACTAGGAAAGTGATGACTTTGTTCACAAACACTTGAAATACCTGACAGCGATTTCGAAGTTAATGAAAAGGCACAAAAAAAAAAAAAAAAAAAAAAAAAAAACAAGCTCTGATTTTTGAAACAAAACGTCATACAAACTATGAAAACATGTGCACATGCTTTTGTAGTTTTTTGTCTACCAAACTGCAGAAAACGGCTGTCATGTGAGGAACAAATCTAAAAGAAAGACAACTGAAAGGAACCTGACATCACAGAAAACCCAATCTGATGCAGCACCTTCAAAGAATAAAGAAGTTGCAAGGGATGGCACAATATAGACATATTACACCAATCGGGAACTTTTAGAGCTCATACTATATTATTGGAATCTGGTGGAATAAATAATGACATATGCAAATAGAAATGCAGATATTTGAACCAATGAGAATAATAATAAAAGAATGTACTGCATTCATGCTCGTCAACAACTGCTCAGTGTCACTAGATGAATCTAATGCAATTTTAGCTCTTTTGAATGTATAAGGAGCTCAGGGATAAATAGAAGGGCTAGCTCATTTCTTTATTCGACTCCTCGCCGACGCGAGTCTAATGGGGGGACATAACAGGCAATAATCTGACGTCACTGTGATGCCACCTGTCCTGATTTCCCGCGTTTAAAACAGTAGTTTCATTGAGTTGCGAGACGATTTTCTAGGGGTTACATATCCCAAATTAATTTTAATAATATATATATCTGTTTTCTAATAATGTATATATTTAAAATAATTTATATATATATATGTAATTTTAGTCAGTTTTTATTTTAAATTCTTATATTGTACAGTATCGTTTACGTAATATGGCTTTTTGCGCTGCAGTAACGTGCCGTAGCACTTACAGAAGTATGAAAAGATGAGATATTTTATTTCATGGGACCAAAGGATCCAAATGAGAGTTTGCTTTTGACGAAAGAATGGATACACAAATGTCAAAGAGAAGATTCTATTAATGTGAAGAGCAGAAAAATCTGCAGCGAACATTTTCTATGCAGTGTTTATGAAGATGATATGAAAAATCGCTTGTTTGGATAGCCACAAAAAGAAATGTTGAAATGGAATGCTGTGCCGAAAGTAAATTATGATGACAATAATAAATCGAAATTGATGATGACAATAATAAATCAAATTTTAATGATTTTGAAATAAAACTCACAAATGAAAATGTAGATCATCCTGAATGTATAAGGATAAACAAGAATGCATTGTAATTTGAAGAACAAAATAATATCCTTAGAGAATTGTATTAAAGTATTGAAAAATAGAGAAAAGAAAAATTTTAGAATGTTTGTTCAGCGACAAAGAAGGTGGACGACATCTAAACAGAAATTGGCATCAGAAATTAAAATCTCAAACAGCGAAATTTTTTTTTTTTGGGGGGGGGAAGCACAAATCGGAGAATTTGGAAAAATGTCTAAAGCCTATTTTTATAAAGACGCAGATTAATGCATTACTGAAAGAGAAAAAAATCAGGTGGACTAGTGAAAATATTTCACGTTGCATTGTCATAAGAGCTCTTGCCATCTTAAAGCTTTGATTTTTGGAAAGAAAAAAAAAATTAAGAAAAAAATTGGAATATCTTTACCTAGTATTATCAAATTAAATAAATGGTGTTTATTTTATTTTTTAGTGTTTTCTAAATTTTAGTGCAGTTCAAGAATTCAAAGTAATGTTCTTACTCTAAAGAAGGAAAGAGACGAATATTTGTATTCTGTAGAAAAAATGTGTTCTCAGTTTCGACGAAATGCATATAGATTGAAAACTCTGCTATGACTCTAAACTGGACTAAGTTGGTTCTTTTCAAAATGTGCAGTTTGTTTTAATCATAGGTCTAATTTCGCGCTCTGCCTCAAATTACTGAGAAACCGCGTTTTAGATAGAGGATTTGTTTTAGAAGATGTAACTGTTTTAAATTTTGATATTATTAAAGAGGTTTTAAATAGAGATTGAGAAGAAATCAAATTGTGTCACAAACTAAAACCAAATTATTTAATGGTCAAGGGAAACGAGAGACAAAAAGTCGCTCCAGAGAAAACATTATTTTCAAAAAGTACCGCAAAATGTATACTCTACCCCACAGGAAATCAGAAAGCATCTGACTTCTATGAGTTAATCGATAATATCTTCGGTATTATGAATAGTACCAAAATAGTACCAACAAAAATAACAAGTATTTAACAAACTAATTTAAGTACTTGTTAAAGTTATTCTTATTGTATCCTTTGTAACTAATTATTGATTAGATTTTGTGCTAGATTAGCATTCCAGATAAAATATAATAGTATAAAACATCAAAGTAATTGGCATAAAAAGACCTGCTTCCTTTACTCACACTTTTGAAAAATTAAATAACTGTTTTAGGTACTCTGAATAAAGCTATTTTGTCAAAATTAAGGTAACAATCTTATATACATTTATTTAATTGAAATATAGATATAAGTATAAATTCCAAAATTATTTTAAAAATATCTATTATATTGAATCGGAAGAGAATTATAACAATGTAAAATTTACAATTAGGCAAAAAAATCAAACGTAGGTTAGCAGAAATGTTGCCATATATGTCATATATGTTTAAACCTATGTCAATGTAAAGTTGGTTTTTGAGTAAATTTAAATAGCTGCTATTATAGTTATCTTAGAAGCAGTATAAAAATTCTCTCAGTTAGCATGCAAAATAAAGAAATGATTAGAAATAAACGTGCATTAAATAAAAAAAAACCTGCAAATAAAAATAAAAAAAACCACGGAACTTTATGTTAAAAGAGTAGCACATTTTATCTATTATTTTAAAATTGAGTAAGCATTATTAAATTTTTCAATGGTCTAAAATGCATAAAGCAGTAACATTGCCTCTTCCAAATTATAGCTATCTTTCACACACAGTCATTTTAAACGCTGGTTCAAAAACGCTAACTTCCAAGCTGTGAATTATATTGGCGCGCTCAGTGTCATCATGGCTACGTCATCACTTCTCACTTTCTGCTTCAGGGGGAAAAGCTCTATGAGCTAGCCCTTCTCTTCTAAGTCCTGTAAGGAGTTTACTGTACAAAAGGAAACTTGTCCAATAGTTCATAGAATATTTTGGAAACCCGAGTTTCTGTATAATAAATTCAAAGAAATAATGCAGTTTATGAGATTCAACAAAAAATTTAAGAGATCTCATGGATTAAAAAGAGATAAAATATCATATGCTTTTGCATCCTCTACTAGGGATGCATTAATTGAAAATTCAATTTCTTGCTTCAAAACAAAGGAAAGTATAGCGGTTGAACAGTTATTTTTTTCCAAAAACCAGATGCCTAGTACACACCCTGTTAGCCTGATAAATTAAACATACGAGGTGTGACACACACACACACACACAAATAAATAAATGAGACTGGTCCAATAAATCACTGCATTTACAGAATCAATTCTCCGTGACACCATCGCTTTCAAAGTAGTCCCGTTCAGTATTCACACACTTCTGTATTTGATGCTGCCATTGCTGGCAACAGTTCTGGAACGAGGTTTTTAGAAGGCCCTTCAGGAGATTCTCCGTTTTTGCCTGAACCTCTTTAGCTGAGGTAAAATGGCTTCCTATTAAGGAAGATTTAACTTTAGGTATAAAATGAGTCGCATGGAGCCAAATCAGGTGAATAAGGAAGATGCACCATCACAATGTTCTTGCTGATCAGAAACTGCTTGACTGATAGGGCCGTGTGAGCAGGTACATTTCCTGGTGCAACAGCCATTCATCACTCCACAACTGTGGCCTTTTTCCCCTAATTTTTTCACAAAGTCTTTTTAGTACTTCATTGTAGTAGTGTTGATTAACAGTCTGACCACTGGGAACCCACTCAATCATTACAATTCCATCTTTAATGTTGAAGAAGACAGTTAACATTGCCTTGAAATTTGATTTTGACATGCATGCTTGGTCCCTTTCCTCTGAAAACCGCTTATGCCATTCAAACACACGTGCATGAGATAGAGTTTCATCTCTATACAACTCAGTTAATATTTGAAATGTTTCTGTGGCTGATTTCTTAAGTTTCACAAGAAACTTGATGTTGATTCGCTGTTTGGTTTATACATTAGACATTTTTTACAGCAGAATGCAGTTGCACAATCACTCAATGATGCAGTACTCCCAACTGGTGTGATCAATTATGTCGAAACTGGCCGCATGGATAGAGGAAGTGTGTGGGATGACAACACCAAAACAGTTGTTGCCAACTCCACTCTTTTTTCAAGCTACATACTTAGTCTCTTTTTTTTTTGTCACACCTTGCATACTTAATGCCTTTCGATGTTTAGGAAAGCATAACAAAATATCAGAAAATTTATCGCTTTTAAACTATGTTGTTCTACATCTAGAGGAAAAAATTGTAAGTAAAGGCAACAGCATCACCATCCATTCCTTTTTTTTTATTTTTTTAATGTACCTAAGTCTTCTTGACAAACTGAAGTTTAAAAAACACTAACTTAGTTGACACTATAAAACAGCCAAGATGAGAAATTTCTGATGCTTTGAAATATTCAAATCATCCGCTTATAAGCACAACGATTGCACTTTGAGTATGTGTTAAAGGAAGAAAAAGTGATAATCTAGAGCATTCCTTATCAATGGGCCCACCAGCGGCCGAGCGGTAAAGTCGCTGAACACTGGTAGTTCGGTCCGAGGTTCGAATCCCGCGAACGGGCTGGCTGCATGGGCGTTTTCGTGGTTTTCCCCATATGTAACGTGTATACGAGCCAGTTTCCCTTAGAAAGTCCTCCATGAAGGCATCCCCCCTCTTAGGCAGATAGCCCTAGTGTGCTTTGCCATAATTAAAAACACACCACCTTATCAATGGTACAGATGCACAAAGAAAATGTGCAAAAAATGTAGCATTTTATAGCTCTACAGAGTATGATGTTGACATTCTAAACCAAATGGCCAGCTATTTAGTAAAAACAATAAGCTGCAAATGGCCAATGCATGCATTCTATAATATTTATATTAGATTTGGCTGCAGTCAACACTTCATATAATTTTCTGAAGAACCTGAATGAAAGAAAATGCATTTCACATTCTATTTCGAAGTCAGGAATCAAAATAAAATTTTTCTATATAATACATATTAAAGAAATAAATGCAAAAGATCAATTTATGAAAATTGTAGAAAAACAGTGCAAAACAAAATTTACAATGATGCACACTAAAACAAAAACAGTTTGTATTTGTATATGAAAATAAAAATATCGCTTCAGAAGAGATCAATGAAAAGATAGAAAGTCAAATTAATGACAACATTAATTTCTATACACTCTGTAATAAATTAATGTAATTTATAAATTATAGTTTCTCTAGATCATTGATTTTCAAACTTTGCCAACTCATGGAACCCTTAGAACTATAAAAGTTTTTCAGGGAACGCCTCTTGCCTTTAGCAAACTATACCTTAAAATAATATTTAAAGTGGATCAATATGTTATAGGTACTTTACATAAAGAGAATTAAAGAAAAGTATTCTATTCTTTATTACAAAATTTTAACATAAAATTAATGTAAGTTGCATATTAATAGCATTAACTTGTGGCCCAGGTGACACCTACCCTTGCACTTTTTTTACATAAGCTGTCGAAGTCTTGCTCTGTTGATGTTGTCTGTAGCTGCATTTCATTTGTTTGCATATTTTGTGTTTTTGTTGCCACATAAGCTGAGAAAGATTTTTTACTTAAATACGTTGCTGCAAATAGAATAAAATGTTTATAGCTGTGTGAGAAGCATTAAGGTATTCTGCATGAATCTGTAACCAAAAATTTAGGAACTGCTCTTCCTTGACTTTAGATTTTAACATTGAATCTGTTGATAAGTTGTTTCTGCCCTTCACTAGGCAATCTTTTTGATTTATCGCAATACTCAAATTTTTTATTCAGTCACGGTTTTCTCTTCTGGGAAAACTGTGACTGAATAAAAAATTTCTTATAGTTTTCTACAACTGAAAAAGGTGCTCCATTACATAATTTTTAACACTGTTGTCTATTTGTAATTCATTTTCCATTAGAAAACTGTTTATTTTTGCAATGCATTGCACACTATTATCTTTGACATATGTCAAATTTTTATTTTGACCCTTAGAACACAGTTTGAAGACCACCACTCTAGATTAACTATGCATAATTTCATGAATATATTTTGGTTAGATTAAATATAAAGGTACTAACATTATATTCCTTTTGTTTAATTTTCTTTTTGGATCTCATTGCATATGCTCATTAAAATATGATATCCAAATATGTTGAGAACAAAATTTTAATGTTTAAAAATGTTTTATCATTTGTTGTTCAGAAATGATTCTAAATTTAATAAATTGAATCATTGTTTATTAAAAAGAATACTTAATAAATAAACTGCATTCTTGATTTTAATACAACTCATCCAAATGATGGCAAGAGGGAAAAAAATCAATTTTCTCAATGTTAATGTAAAATGGTGTATGCAGGAAAGTATTGAAATATGAGGAAAATATATTTGATATGATTACAGAATTTTAATTTTACATTTAATGCAGATGATATACATGCTCTCAACCTATCCTAGGATGTTAGATGCCTATAATACTCACCAATACTCATGACATAAAATAATAGCTGTATAATGCTGTTAAGAAGGCCATATTAAAATGACTTTATAAATGATTAACTTAAGATTATATTCTGTTAGACTATACAATATTGGAGACATCTTGAAAGATCCTATTCATTATTGACTGGCAATAACATTTATTTATGTCAAAAGCAAATTTATCAAAATTGATAAAAAATATATCTTTTCAAGATGAGAAAAATATTAGAAAAAGAAAGAATTATCATATTATTATTATTTTACTATTCAGTTAAAATAGTAATATGATGGAGGAAGAGAAGGCAAAAAATGACAAAATATATAAAAGTATAAATTTCTTTTTTTTATTTCTAAGGAGATAAGAAAAGTACACAGATAAGTGTGTACAACTTCCAAAATAAGGCACAGGCAGTACATAGCATTTTTTAAGTAGTCATAAATGATATAAATATAGAAAACAATATTTCCATACAATCTAAATTAGTAAACATTTAACATATTAAATACAAAGGAATATCAAAATGAATTAAATAATTAGCAAAGCAAAAATTTCACCTACAAATAAAGCAAGGTTTGGTTTATATTAAATCAATAAGCCAAACTGAATTTCATAATTATTCTAAAAAAATTTGAAGTAAAATTTTAAAAATTCTACGGATTTTTTTTAAACACTGTAAAATTATTTTCTTCCTCTTACAAAAAATTTTTATTATATTTTTATGAGTATTATTCTATTTATTACATTTCAGTAAATAATTTCATGATGATCAAAAACAATAAATTAGCTATCACAATTTATATGGAAGCTTTCATGACATAAATATGATACTTAATAAATTAATTGTATTCTTGATTTAATATGGCATTAAGCAAATTTCATGATGATAAAAAACAATACAGTATCTATCACAATTTATATGGAAGCTATCATAACATAAATATGATACTTCAGAATACTTAATTAATTATATCCTTGATTTAATTCGGTAATATGTAAGCCCTATTTTTTATAACTTTGAACACTACATACAAAGTCATATACATATATACACATTTCTTTCATATTGCATCTGAATAATATTACATAACAATAACATATCATAATTTATTAACATCAGCTCTGTCTGACAGGCAACATTATCACATTTAATAGAGAGCTAAAATCCTTTGCAATTTTCATGTAAAAATCTGTATAACTTTAAAAATAACCAGCCAAAATTTTATAAATGAAATGGGACTAGTTATAAATATACTGCACTAAGCTTTCCCTTTAAGATCTAACATTTTCAGTGAAAACTTAAATATTATTAATAATATAAACTTTTAAGAACTAAACATTTAAAAAAAAATTAAATAACAATTTCCAGGAATAAAAACATTAGATTCAATGAAACCTAAGATGATTATCAACGATTTTTGAATAAACAAAAGATTTCTGACATGCTAATTATCAAAATTTTAATTACCAGCATATTATTGAATAACAGAATCAAAATGTACTTTTTATGTTTACAAATTAATATTGCATTAGAATATTATTATGAAGGGAATAATGTTTTCACACAAAACAGAAGTATGTAAAAATATGTGTTTTTATCATGAATAATTTTAAATTTTAGAACAAAAGGAATACATGTAACTTGCAAAAAGCAAATCTTATCGTTAAAATATTTGAGCCTTTTTAATAATCGAACAGTTATAATAGCATTTTAAATACTTTTCAAGAATTCTGAAACTTTTAAAAATGATTATTGTTACTTTCAAGATTGATTAATGAATGTACGGATGTAAGGAATACTTTTTTCACTTAATTGGCTATTCTCTATTTTTCTACATTTGATATAGGATTGAAATAAAACTCATGTTTACAGAAATACATAATCTCGTAATGAAATCCCTGAAAACTTTATGAATAATGCCCTACAAATTAATACAGATTTACTACAATGAATACCTGTTCATCTTATAGCACAGCAGATTTTTCTTGCACATTTAATTAAAAAAGCAGAATAACAGTTTTCCATGTTAATGATAAAAATCTCTTATAAATTGTAGAATTATTTTAGCATCTCTCTCTCTCTCACACACACACACAAAAAGAGGGAGTGATAAATTCCACCTCTAAGAACATCTAAAAAAATATTAGAATATTTTTAAAAAATAAAATATAACCATTTTAACAATTATAACTTAATTAAATAAGTCATATCAAAGGAATTATTTTTCATGAACATTTTTATAAGTGCATAATAAATTAATCTGAAAATCTCATTTGATTCTCATTACTTATATATATTAGTTATATATTATGTCATAAAATAAATTGATATATATATATATACCTAAGAAAGTACAGTACAAAGTCCATAATCCGGACCTCAAAGCCACAAACTTCTGCATGTTCATAATGCATTTACGCAAGCGCGTTTATTGTGCACATTAGCGTAAAGCGTTTACCCTCGCGCTTCCCATAGTGAAGAAAATGACAGACAAGTTATTGAAAACAAAAAAATTTTGATTGACAAGTTAGTCGGTATTCTCGACACAGCAACTACAGGACTTGAACAGTGGAACTTTGTAACTGAACAAGAAATTATGTCTGTTTATAAAATTAAAGAGAAAGTATTAGCACAAAAAACGAAACAACTTACATTGATAGAAATGTTTAATAAATTAAACAAATACATATTAAGCTTTTTTTTGTAAATTTTGATACCCTTTACATCATAATTGCTCTTTATTTCGTAAATTACGGTTTCATATTTTTAATAAGTATAATTTCTGCATGCCATCTTACCAGATTTAAATTGATGATCTATAATCTGGAAAAACACCTAATCCGGAATTGCCGAAGTCCTGACTTTGTACTGTAACACAAATCTACAACATTTAAAACAAGAGTTGATCCATTTCACAACCATTCAAATTTGTTGAAAAACTATATTACATAAAATTAATTTTTAAAATCATATTATGAGTCTCATTTCAAGATATTTCAGCTCAAAATCTATACATATGGGAAGTGAATGATTTATTTTTATTTAACTTTTAAATATTAGTCAATGAATTTTGAGTATCAATTATTTATTACTACACATACAGAACAATATGCAACACAGAAAATAGTATATATAGCAGTAAATCCTATAGAAAGAAAAAAAGTGTTTTGAGTTTACAACATTCATTGGAAAATTATGCCATACATTTTTGGGGATCCTGTAAATGACAAAAAGTATGACGTTTACGAAGAGAAAAGGGAATGAATATCAGTTTTAACCAAACAAATTTTAATAACCCATCATTTTTCAGCAGAAATGAAAATGAAACAAGATAAAAATACAATTAACTCCATGAATGGAAAATAAGAGACAGCTTGTAAAAACCTTTACAAATAGGACTGAATTGTAAAATATTAAATTTTTATTATTTATTTTCCTTTTATATCAAAATCCATAACTTACACAGAGATTAAGAAAACTGAAAAATTTGTATTAAAATTTTAATGAAAGTTCATTTTAATGTCTGTTTAATGTACATGTATATATATATATTAGAAGTAACAGTAATAATAACAATAAAACATTAAATACATATGGAAAATATTACATGATGGTGACCAAAATGGCCATTTGGCTATATAAAGTACGAGATCTTTAAAAAAATATTTCAACAATCATGCTCCCAATGTGAGACATTTCATAGTTATAAATTACACTATCAGAAAATGAAATCTCAGAACCAATGAGTTGTGCTACATAAATGAAATTTGGAAAGTGTGCTTGCCATCTGAAAGATCATGTTTATTCATATTTTCCACTCGAGAAATAAGTGCGGCAGTAGTAGCGCTACTATGAATATATATATCTTATTTGTTTTAAATATGAGATGTAAATTTCTTATGCTTTGTTTATCTTTCAGATTGGGTATTGTGGGCATGCTTTCAGCTACAAGAAAGTTGACTTTTTCCCCACGATATTGCAGAAAGAATTGGAAGGAATGTATCCACAGCGCAGCATATGTGCCATCAATCAAAGGGAAGACTGCCATATTTGTCACATGTCTATGAGTCTGCAGCAGATAGTCGAGCTTTTGTTGAGTGACATAACAAACTGTAAAATATTGATTACTTAGTGGCCATACCACTAACTTGAGCACCACCATTTTGTGACTTCGGTGGTGTCAAACTAGAGTTCAGTGAGGGTGGGATGAAGATCAGATGTGTTTGTTCTCAGATGAAAGCTATTTCAGTCTTGGTGCTATTAATGACATTGGTAGACATTGGTTAATTGGTTAGAAGAAGGCCAGGTGATGTCTTAGAACCTGGCTTCCTGTAAGCCTAGTTGTTTGTGGCACAGACACATTAGACTTGGTCCATGAATTATTGCCTGGGAAGAGCAATTTCCTATAACAGCAAAAGCACCTTGGCAACGAATCTGTACATCAGGCTTCTCACTGTACCAGATGACTGCCATTTTGAGCAATATTCTAGGAGGCATTTTCCAACAGGATAATGTTCGTCCTTATACCTATACCACTGCTATCACCCAATGTGCTCAACATTATCAAATTGTTGTCTTGGATTGCGATATCAAATGATCTTTTTCCTATTGAGCCCAAATGGGACATGACTGGACAACACAGCTAGTGTCATCTACAATCAGCATTGAGCACTGCTGATTTCATTGATTAAGTGCAACAGGCATGGAACTTCATCCTATAAAATGAGGCAAAGCACCTATCCAACACGATGAATGTTTGCATTCAATGTCATGGCAACTATAGGCTTATTAATGTTCACATTTCACATTTGAAAAGGTTTTTTTCATGCATACTTCAACCTGTGACCTTGAAACTTGAATCAAACAAATATGTAGTTTAGACAAATACTTTGCTTAACTTCATTTCTCTCAATAGATTTCTTTTTTGGAGTTGGGATTTCATTTTCCATCAGTGTATTTGCACATAAAAATTTAAATTTAAAAATTATTTTCTTCAAAATATCACATTATTTCTCATAAAAACACCAACAAAAAAATACCATAAAGTACCTAATGATATAATTGCACAAAATACTTCTAATGCTACCATTAAAAACATCTCTCCAAAATTCACAAAACTGGCACAACTGTTGGCAATAACACACACTTACAATTATGAATTTTAAACTATGTCAAGTTTATGAAAGATAAAATTTTAAACCCTCACTTTATGACACAAAAATCAAAACACAGCAGTCTCAGTTATCTGATTTAATTATAAAATGCCATCACTTTGGTTTTATAAAAAAAAAAATTTCCTTTTAAGTTGTTTTAAATTATAAATGGATTTACAGCATAAAGATACTCAAATTTTAGCAGATATATTTAAAGAAATTTTCTTAAAAAGAATGTATGTATGCAGGGCTAGATTAATGATTAAGCAAAAGAGCATTAAAGAAAAGAGGCACACAAAAATTTTCCAGTGCCAATTTTAAATTGGCATACATGGTGCAGGGAAACCAAGATTGAAACAGAAGGAATGGGAGGGGGAAGCATAAATTTATATGGGAGCATCAAAATCTTTCAAGTCCTTAGGGCAGGGGGCCAAACCATAGCACATGTGCCAAATGTAGTGCACTGGATGATTAGCCAATGGATGGCGTTTCATTCGGTTCTAAATGAGCCATTGTGATGTTGAGTTTTGAAGCAATTTGGTGTGTTTTTTTTTAAATGTTGTGTGATATGATGTATGTGATTGTGAACTATATGTACTTTTTCAACATTTTTTAGAGTTTTTTAAAATTCATTTTATCTATTACAGTGCAAAATAAAATTATCAAGAGAAGCATAGAAAATGATAGTAGGCATGGATTTAATGAAAAGTGGGTAAATGAGTTATTATTTATAGCAAATTCGTCAGGAAAACTATTTTGCATTCTTTGTGAAAGTACTTTTTCACATAACAAAAAACATGATCTTAATAGACACTATAAAACACAGCATCTGACTTATATTGAAGAAACAATGAAGTTTATTCTTGGACCTGAGTTGTGAATACTTAGTGATGGCAGAAGCATCATACGAAATTGCTTTAGCATTGGGGGGGGGGATTCTGATTGAGAAGAAATTGTTAAACCTTGTCTTCAAATATTTGCACACCATCTTGATAATTAAAGGGACTGAAAGGAAAGCAGATGAAATTGCCGTATCAAGGCAGACAGTTATGAGATACATTGAGAAACTCTCCCAGGATGTATTCTAGCAACTGGAAGACCTTGTCTATTCCTGTACTTTCTTTTCTCTAGCTTTGGATGAATCAGTGGACATATTTGATCCTGCACAGTTAAACACTTTTATAAGAGGAACAGATAATGATTTTAATGCCTTTGAATAATTTGCCATTCTGTAGCCACAGCATGGTAATATAAGAGGATCAGACACATTTGAAAAATAAAATCATGCCTAGAAAATCTAAAATTAGATTGTAGCAAACTCATACTACTGGAGCACCATCAGTAACAAGTTAACTCAATGACACTTCACTTGATAACTTCGCTTTATATACTAAAATATCTCCACATATCATTGTATCAAGATGCAATGTTTACCAAACATTAAATATGCAACATGTTATGTTATCGGTTCTGAAATGTGGGAATAAAATTAGAGCAAAGCCATTAAACAGATGAGAATTCAGAGAATACTGTGAATTGTTAAGTCTGAAATATGGTGATTTTAACCCTCACTGTGAAGTATGCAGGCTTTCTAGAAGGCAGGTTCTGAGTAGATTTTGAAAACTGAAGAATGCTGCTTCTAATTTTTTCAAACAGGAAAACAAATAAGCCCGATGAAAGAACCCTACTATTTGACAACAAATGGCTATATGATCTGGCATTTTTAGTTGATATTACTAGTCATGATCTAAATTTAAAAGAACAAAGCAAGATTAGATTATTTCCTAACTTAGTAAATCGCATCAATTCATTTAAAATGAAATTAAAACTGTTCATCTCACTTTCACTAAGTGAACAAAACATAATGCAGATGCCTAGTAGCATACAAATCGAATGATTGATTTAAAACAAATTTATTCTTAAAAATGAAATTTGATGAGCTTTTTCCAGATCAAAATGCATCTGATGTAATTATTTTCTGGCATTCACTAGTACGTGAATGGCCAAGAGCTACAAATATTTGAAAAAAATTATATATGTTGCTTTGCAATGACATACAGATGCGAACAAGTATTTTCATCAACATACAGATGCGAACAAGTATTTTCATCAATGTAATTGATTAAAAGCAAAACAAGATCCTGAATAACTGATTTAAATTTGAAGAACTCTCAGTAACAAATTTAACAATAAACATTAAAAGAATAGCCAAATCCAAACAGGTTCAAAAGTTTCATTAATGGTATGTAATGTTTCTGTGCTGTAATAGGTATTGTTTTACATACAATAATTAAATTATTCAAAAAAGTTAATTATGCTTATAAACATACTTCTATACAACTGTCTATAACCATGAACATAAAATGGTATTAAAAGTGCTAATTCAGAAGTCAAACAACAAAAATTATGGTATTAAAAGTGCTTGAGTTATAACTCGAGCACTGGTACATCTAAACTCATCCATCAAAAAATTAGTGCATGATGTGCAAAAGGTTAGCCATCCCTGGTTTATGGCATCTAAAGTCTTAATCCAGCCCTGACTGCATGGAGAACATTTTGAAAGAAGATTTCTTAGATATGTAGGAATTATGCTACAATAAGAAAACTCTGTAGGATTTCGACAATGAAATAGATTACATCATCAAATATTTACTAATGCTAAGTCTGTATGTTTTATTGGAATTTTCTTATTAAAAATACACTCAACACAAAATTTTGGAAGATCTGTATTATCTCAGACAAATGAAACTCGACTGTATTTACATTTTCTTAAGAATGTATAAGACTGAATTATGTACTATAACAAATATATCAAAATTATCGGAGGTCCATATGCTTGGAGGTGTTACTCCACTGGACGATGTGGGTAAAAGAAGTGTTTGAGCAAAAGTCCCATTTCGATTCCACAGCTTTATATCATCGGAAATGGTGATGAACTGAGATCCATCAACAGCAAGGTAAATGCCACGTACTTGAGAGTCATGGTAACCTATTAATTTAGGTTCATCTTTACCTCCAAAATGCCACTGCTGCATGAAATGAAGAGAAAACTAGTAAATTAAAGTAATTAACATTTTCCCACCTAATTAACTAAAGGTTTACTTTTCTCAAGGCAAGAAATAAAATCTAAAACTACAATTATATTTTTAAACTTCAATAAGATTAAACAAAAATCAAATCATATTGGGGATAACTGATTATATTCAATTTGGTATGCTGAAAGTGATACTTCTAGTTAAAATTTTGAGGATCAATGCAAATGTTCTTAATCAGAGGTGGTATTCCAGATATGCAGCATGAATGCTTTGTTCCTATTTGAAATCTCAAATCTTCATGCTTATTTTGTCATTCAAAACTTTTGAAATCCTAGGAATTTAAATTACAGAACGTCCGCATTACAGCAGTATGGAAAATATAAGAGTCTCCTCTACTGATATTGATAGCTCAAAAAGTAATCTAAAAAATCCAAAGTAGCAACAAATCTCATGACGACACAATATGACCAAAATTATGAATACCTTTGGATAACAAGTGCATCCTCATGGCCAAACATGACAAGAATAGGGACAATAATTCATAATCAGAGCATAAATGTACAATTTTATCACCTAAGCACATACACTGGATTGCTCATGCCTAAATTGGCATGAATAACTACTAAACATAAAAAACATAAATTGATGCCTGTCTATCCTCTTATTTCTTTTTCAGAATGATCCATTTCTTGATAGATTTCTAATCTGTGGTGAGAAGTTACTGCTATGCAACACATCTAGATACCATCATCATTAATTAGCATCTCAGGAACTTGTTCACAAACAACATCATAAATTTATTTAAATAAAAAGAATATGTTCTTTGAATACTGGACTGCAAGAGGTACTGTGCATATTAAACTATAACCAGTGGGACAAATGGATCAATGCTATAGCATACTTTGAAAAGCTGGAATTGGTCAATAAAATGCTGAAAGCTACGATGTTTGCATTCATGACTTGGTGATGTTCTATTGCATGGATAATACAGTCAAATACCGAAAATTCGCCGACCTGAAATCTGCCAACTCCTGAAATCCACGTTGCCTCTCAAAATATAAACATTCAGTTTATAGGTTCCAGAAACCACAACATTGAGTACGAAATATTCAAGAAAAATATTTACTGAATAATGACTTCATAATTACCAAATAATAATGAGTCATAACGGAAATACCAAATTATTGACATCATGATAAAAGTTCCCCCCCCCTCCTCTAATCTGCATCGAGGTAAAAAAGCAGACGATTCACTCTTCTTTCAAGTTCATGTTTCACATTGTTGTATTTTCTAAACTTTGTTATTTCACGAGATTATTTGGTGCTGCCTTCTTTTTTTATTCGGATATTCTGGGGATAAATTAAGAATACTTTAAATTTCAGCCCTTTTTAATACAATTACAGATAAGAAACGCACTCAGGTGCTACTCCTCGGTTTATAGCAGAGTCACATGCAATTGCGACATGATTGTGTATGATGTATGGGAAAATAAAGAAAAGCTGTTGAAATTGTATAGCAACAGTGATTCTAACATCAGAATCCGAAACGAGAAATCTTTGCATGAGGCGAAATCAACAAACCTCGATGCTGTGTACATATAATAATATAATGAATAATATAATCAATTTATATATGTAATAATAATTTAACACATATAATAAGTTATTGCAATAATGTACATAATAATTTAATTAAATGCATCTAATACGTCTTATTTATTTTACACTTTTAGTCTGAATATTATGATTTATCTTTTCTGTCCTGAATTCCGCAAAGTCCTAAAATCCGCACAACCTCTGGTCCCAAGCTCTGTGAATTTCTGGACTTCTACTGTACAAAACCATGCAAGGCTAGATTGACATATGAGATGATCATCTGTCTTGATAATGAAACTTAGTGCACCTACCATATACATTATCAGATTACCTGCTCATTACAAAGCCTCTTTGCTCTCAAAGATTGCAGACCAAACCATTCATAATGTGAAAACTGTAGAAAACATATTCTTTTATTTTCTGTTCTAAGGAATTTTAATATAGTGGAACTTCTATTACCCTGAAAAGAAGATTTTTTTTTTTCCAGTGCAATTCATTTCAATGATGATGATTATTTTGGATGTTTCAGGCATCATTAACATTTCTGTGGACAATTTTGAACTATCAAGCCTAACTCTAAAGCTAACAATTTAGTAAATAAGACTATTCAATTTTTTTAGGAATTATTCAAAATGTACTTTCTTACACAAATACTTAAGTGGAAGAGGAAAAAAAATATACATACCGTGACAGCTCCAGAATCATCACCTGATATCAGCACGTAGCTGGAAAAGTAAAAGCGGCAACACCTAACAGCATCAGAACATTCTATGCTTTTATATAATTGTCCATTACTGGCATGCCAGACCTTTTGATTCATAGGCAATAAATACAAATAAAAATATGTTACTTAATTTAAAAAAATCAAACTGAATACATTTAAAACTGCAAAATTCTTTTACATACAAAAGATACAAACAGTTGCATATGTGAGGTTCCTCTAAAACTTTTAAAAATAATATACAGTCAAAAGTCGTTAATTCGGACACCCATAATCCGGAATGATCTATAATCCGGACCTCAAAGCTACAAACTTTCTGCGCATGCGTGGCGTTCACGCATGCGCACAGGCGTTTACGAGAGCGCATAAGACCCTTATGGCTGCGAATATGTTTGTGCGCATGCGCGCTTAATGTGTAACGGAGTTATACGCTAAGCTAAAATTATCTAATTCAGTTAATGTTGCAGATTGCGTTGTTCCTTAATCTTCGAATTGGATCCGGCTTATTATTTTTTGCAGACTGTTAGAGCAATTTTATAAAAGTAAGCTTGAACTTTCGATTATGTCAAATAGAATTTCCGATATATATTTACTACAAAGCGAAAGTATGTTTTGAAATCCAAAATCTGTTTATCAATTTCACGCTGCTCTGCGGCAGAGGGGGGGGCAGAAACGTCATTATTAGATTATGATAGATTAGAAAGATTATGTCAAATAGAATTTCCGATATATATTTACTAATATGTAATTTGTATCTACAAAGCGAAAGTATGTTTTGAAATCCGAAATCTGTTTATCAATTTCAAGCTGCGGATTGGAAGTTGATCTGTCAGCACTATCCTTATCTTCAGGGCAGATGTTTTTATTTTATTTGGTTTATAATTCCGTACTAAGTGTAGTATTTCATCTCGATCTACTCCGTCTTTGATATGATTTAAATCAAGTTCCTCGTCATTATAATTCGCTTCCGATAGTCAAGAAAGTGACCCAGAGGTTATTGAAAACGAAAACATTTCGATTGACAAATTCGGTATTCTCAACACAGCAATTATAGGACTTGAACAGTGGAACTTTGTAACTAAACAAGAAATTATGTCTGTTTAATAGAATTAAAGAGAAAGTATTATCACATGAAACGAAGCAACTTACATTGAAGGAAATGTTTAATAAAGTTAACAAATAAATATTAAGCTTTTTCTTTTTGTAAATTTTGATACCCTTTAGATCATAATTATTCTTTATTTCATAAATTACGGTTTCATATTTTTAATTTCTGCACGTTATCTTACCAGATTTAAATTGATGATCTATAATCTGGAAAAATCGATAATCCGGAATCGCCGAAGTCCCGACGAGTCCGGATTAACGACTTTTGACTGTATAGAGTTTTCAAGAAAACTATACACAAGTTTCACTTTGTTAAATAAAGTACAGAATGACTAATTAGAGGCTTCTATAAAAATAACAACTACTTTTATATAGTTCTTGCAAAGCAAAACTTTCAATTGGTTAAATATTATGCTTTAACTTATTATGCTTTATGTTATTCTTCTAGCAATTAATAACTCCAGCATTACAGCTACCTTTGCTGAACATCCTGTATATTTTTACATATGAAGGAAAAATAGATCTCAAGAAGACTGTGAATGAGAACATTTGCAAAACACTGTCAGAACAATTAGTCAGGGAAAACAATTTTCCTCTGTTATGCCACACTATAATAATGCACGGAAGTTGTTCAAAAACTCGGAAAAACTGAAATTTAAACATCTAATGAGTGCTTAGAGAGAGCATTTGTTAGAGAAAAGAATGGCACAAATCAGTGGTCTCAAATTGTTAAACCTTTGGGCTGCATATGGTCCCCAAAGCAATTTTATGCAACCCACAAATATATTCTAGCTATTTGTTGTAAATACAATGCCAAAAGTTTCCAGATGGATAATGTTATGAAAAACAATAAACCATAAGTGAAAGAGCTCTGAATCATTAGGTTTGTTGTACTGCTTGAAGAAACTGAAAAGGAGAACAGAATTATTTAGTATAATGAGGTGAGGTAGTTAAGTAAAAGAGCTGTATTAAAATGCTTTTTTTTTTTAATTTAATAACTAAAATAACAAATTTCATGACATTAAATAAATAATAAAACCACAGAGGAGCTATATAATGCTAATGGATAATTAATTTAGCATTTCTTGTTGATTTAACCAGACATTTAAATAGTCTCAACAAATAACTGTATCGAAAGAATAAACTTATCATTGAAATGTATGCTTGTATTAAAACTTCTAAGGTTAAACTGCAATTATGGGAAACATCATCAGAAAATCAAACATCTAAATAAGAAAAATCTCTGGAATTAATTAATTTACAGTATGATACAAATGTCACAGACCAGCGGTTCTCAACCTTTTGACTAATGAGTACCATCTAAACAAAAACTGAAAAACTTTAGTACCACCACTACATTTTACAATAGTTATTTTTCAGTTTCTCAACAGAAATATTAAAAAAATATTTTGCCATTTGCACAACCTATTGGCTATTTGTATTAAATATGCCCACATAAAAATATTAAATAAAAAATTGGTTACCATTTTAATCATCAAAATTTAAGTTCTAATACTTTAATTTTAAAATTTAGTGTGCAATTTTAAGGGAGATCAGTTTCTTTATGTCTGGTCTTATTTCACTTATTTTAACCATAAATTAGGATTCATTTTTAATTTTGTTCCATATTTATTTTTCAAATGGTACATGGAAGAAACTCCTTGTTCACACAAATAGGTTGCACAAGAAGGCAATAAAAATTTAGTAGCTTTATTTGAAATACCTTTAAATTCTTTTTTCTGTTCAGCCAAAACTTGAGAAGTATGTTATTTTTGAAATCTTCAGCTAGTGTTTGATCACAGGAAATTTCTATCAATTGTTCTTTTTTTCCCTGAGAGAAAATTTTAGGTGCATTTGAACAAAATAGATTTCTAATCCAATCTTCTTTTTCATAATCTTTGGGAAAATGATTTATCAATGAAAAACAATGATTTTTAATGTCAGCGACTAATTCTTTTATGTTCAAATAATTTTTGTTTACAAAACTTTCTAAAAGTGATAAAAAGCTTAAAATATTACTATCCCATTCTTTGATTCTTAACTCGATTTTTTCATCATTGTATTTATTATATCTGTAATTTTAAACAAATTAACACATTGTCTTTGTAATCCTAAATTGAATTCATTTAACTTAATAAACAAATCAGCTAAATATGTTAAAAGCGGCAACCATAATTCACTAAATGACATTAAATAAATCACATTTCTACAATTCAGATTTTAAATCACAGAGGAAAATTGGAGTTTCTGATCGAAGCTCAAAAAGACGATTTAAAATTTCAAACACTTTACTTTAGAATGTAAAGCATTTGCATGTTCACTGCCCATCTCTTGGCATAAAATCGTAACTATTCTTGAATTTAATAAAATTAACAATTTTTACAGTTTGATTCAAAAAGATTTTCAAGTTTTTGGGGATTGCTTTGGCTACTAAATCTTCACAATGAATGGAGCTGTGAGTAAATTTAGTTTCAGGTGCAACTTTATCTTAGAAATAACATCGGAATGTTTTCCTGTTAAAGCCTGTGCTCTGTCACTGCATATGGCAATGCACTTATTCCAAGGGATACATTCTCAGACATAAAATTGTTAATTACTCTGAAAATTTCATTTGCAGTTGCTCTATCATGAAGAGATTCACAAAATGAATACTCTTCGGCAATTTGTTTATCATCTTTGAAAAGTATGTTAACAAATAATTGAACGAAGTTCATTATATTAATACTTTCACCAATTGCAATGCGAAATGCACTGTGTTTTATTTTTTGAATAAGTGTCTCGTTTATGGAATTTGACATTTCATGAATTCATTGACTTATTGTATCATTTGATAACGGAAATTCATTAGCTGCTTTTTCGTTGAATAATGTTAAAACGCTATCTTTAGCTGCTGGTAATATAATGTTTTCTCCAACAGTGTGAGTCTGCTTAGTCTCGGTAATTCTTAGGCTTACCAGATAACTAACTTCCGAAAATTTTCACTTAAAGTAATAAAACCTTTCATTACGTGTTTACTATTTTTTATACCACACACCACGAACAACTGACTCAACACAAACAACACATTCCACTTGAGGGTCTATTTCATCTCCATTCCAAGTAAATGCAAATGATAAATAAATAGCTCATTATATTTTCTATAAACAATTATTCTATTCTTTTCATTATTCTTAATGCTAGTAGATTATCCTGGATCTATCACCTGCGAATCATCAGTTTTCTGCTAAGTCAATCTTAGCCATTTTTCCATTTTGAAAATCTAGGTTTATTTTATTATTTTTTCACAAATGTTTAAATGCACAATATATTATCAGTTCTTCGAAAACAAATGATGCTATTCTCAAATTGCATTGAAAAGTAAGGAACACAAAGCAACAAGACAAAATACCTGCTGTTTGAGACAGCAAATTGATGTAAAAAATTATTCTAATTTTAAGTAGAGCAACATGAGCCCGGAAATGGTGGTGACATAAAATGCTGACATGCTAATAAATCAATCAACTCTAAAAGAATTAATGAGATACTATTATCTTTTTATAGAAACTTATTTTTATTTCCTATTGTGATAAGGTGGCATAAAGGTTCTTTGTCTAGGATGAGTGATTTCAGAGTTTAAGAAACAATTTGAGAAAGTTAGGGAACGGTATGTAAATTCCAATGGCAGTTTTAATCAGAAAAGTAGTGGTCATCAAAGAATTAAATTGGAAAAGCATAGGAAAGTGGAGGATTCTAAAAAAGAGCAGGTTTCAAGGAAGCACGTTTCGAGAAACGGCGGAAAATTAGATGTTACCAATGTGGAAAGGATGGGCATATCCGACCTAACTGTTCATTGCTGGAAAAGAATAAGTCTAATCTGGTGAATAATTTAGGAATGGAGAGTTTAGGGAAGTGTTTTGAGAACGGGAATAGATCTGTGTAATAGTATTTGGATTAATACTAGTGACTTATTAGGGGAAACTCTATGGGTGAAACAGACTTTAGACACAGAATGCAAATGTTTACCTTTCGCGAAAGTCATCATTGAAGGTGATTTTCGGGTGGTCACCACAAAGGCAGCGGTTATTCCAGTAGAGTTAGATAAAGAGTACTATTTGTTAGGAAATAAACTGCACAGTTGATAGAGGAAATTAGGGAACGACCGGTTCTCTTGAATGCTGTGGAAACTCGTAGTCAGGAGCATGCGTGCAGGAGTTTAGAGAAAGCGAGTGCAGAAGACTTAAATTCCAGATCGGAAGATGAGGAAGAGATAGAAAATGAAAGTGTTGTGAATAATGAGCTTTCGGAAGAAGGGAAGTTAACAAGTAATGTGGAGGAATCAATGAAATTCCAGTCATCAGTTCAGAAGAAAGGCCTATCCTTGCGGAGGTTTCGCCAGCAGAATTCTCGGAAACACAAAAAATATGCGCTAGTTTAGAGGCTCTCTGGAAGAAAGGTGAAAGTGAAAAAGAGTTTATAATTGTAAAGAAAAGGCTACTCAGAGTGGCAGATTCTAAAAAGAGGGAAGATAAGCTTCAGCTGTGTGTGCCTCTTGTTTTTACGAAATAGATCTTGAAGTTATGCCACGAGGAAATCTCTGGTCATTTAGGGGAAACAAAAACCAAGGATAGAGTTTTGACACACTATTTCTGGCCTAATTGTTAACAGGAAATTGAATAATTTGTCAGCATGTAGGTCACAATAGGGATAAAAAGAAACCCCAATGAAGATTGTGCCCATTATATCAGAAGTGTATAGCAGATTAAATATTGACGCAGTATAAGCTCTGATTCCTAGTTCACGTGAAAATAAATACTAAATTACATCAATTTGTGTTGCTTTCAAATATCCAGATGCCCTTCCTTATACAGAATTTAAGCTCTAAAAGTGTGATTCAAGCCTTAAAACAAATCTTTTCTAGATCAGGTTACCCTAAGGAAATTCTGTAGGATTTGGGTAGATCGTTTACCAGTGAACTTACATCTGAGTTTTTTAGTAAGTTCGGAATTCTGCGTGTCACCCTCAAAGCAATTATGTTGAAAAGTTGCATTCCTCCTTGAAAAGGGTATTGAAGGCTTTGTGCTAGGAAAGCGGGAAGGACTGGGAAGAATGTTTGCCATGTGCTTTGTTTACCCTCTGAACTGTTAGCCATGAGAGCACAGGTTTTAGCCCCTGCGAGCTAGTACATGGAAAAAATCTGAGAACACCCCAAACAATCATGTATAAAAACTGGCTACAGGAAGAAAATTCAGACCTCACTGTGGTCGAGTATGTTCTAGACTTGGTAAGCAGATTAAAGATGTGTTGGGAGCTGGCTGTAGAGAGGATGAAACAGAGTAAAAGGAAACCCTGGTATGATTGCAATGCCATTACGAGAAGGTTTAAAGTCGGAGATCTTGTGCTTGCTTTAGCCACGTCTAAACCACACAAAATGATGATAAACTGGATAGGGCCAGGTAAAGTAACTAGTGTGATTTTCAAAACTTGTTATAAGGTAGAGATTCCAGATAAGCATAACAGTGATACCATTTATCATGTGAGTTTGGTTGAAACTAATCATCAACACCCTAAGTTTGTGAATCTGATGATGAAGAAGGTTGTGGATTATCTCGAGAGAGAAGTTGATATTCCTTCTGGTTTAGTTTATCCAACTAAGATTGATTCGAGGAAAATGATAGTTGTCGTAAAACGTTTTTGTAGCATTTTGGAATTATACTTTTGTAGATTCCAAATTGTTTGCATCGCGTATTTCTTATTCAAAATTTTTACAATTAAATGTTTCATTTTAAGTATTAGCATTTTCTAAAATTTGAGGAATGTACTTTGTATGAGGGAGACATTAGGAGTAGTTTAAATTATTTTTGTTGTATTCTTGTTTTTATGTTTATCTGTCTCAAGAAGACGTTATCTAGAAATATGTGCAATGTAACTGGCTTCTCTATTATCACTTAAATGGTTACCACTTGTGTTTTGAAAGCAGTGAAAAGTATTTAGAATTTTCCCTTCCACAGTCTAGGAAAATTCTACTATGAGGGGAGGAGTTGTGATA
Source organism: Stegodyphus dumicola (assembly GCF_044657685.1). Taxonomy (NCBI): domain Eukaryota; kingdom Metazoa; phylum Arthropoda; class Arachnida; order Araneae; family Eresidae; genus Stegodyphus; species Stegodyphus dumicola. Next base: position 108,954,680 of record NC_140775.1, on the reverse strand, counting down.
AGGTGGCATAAAGGTTCTTTGTCTAGGATGAGTGATTTCAGAGTGCAGTAGTTTTCATATCAGTGGTGAAATTCAGTGCCTTTGTTAATGATTTCAGTTGCAGCCTCGAAGGTCACTCCAGTGGACAATGAGATAAGTCTTTTCATCAGGGTCAGGAAGAGTCTTTGTTATGTATGAGTGAAAGAATCTTTCCCTCTGAGAGTCCAGCGCAAGTAAACACAGGGAGATATATAATGTGGTTTCCTGAGAAGAGGGGACAACTTTCCTGTTTGGAGCTATGGGCATGTTGGCCTGCTAGAACGATCATTCCTCGTGTATAATGCGATACAGCATTTTTCCTGCAACAAAATTCTGAAATTACGGGACTAAATATACTCAATTTCCATACTGTTAAGGTTTTCATCTTATTAAAATTCATGTTATTGTTAAAACTTGAGTTTGAAGTTCATTTCAACCCTGTGTCACAACCCAGGGTTTGTGTAGCGGTTTCGGCCACTACATGACACTATTAAATACAACATCCATTTCTAATACTCCTTTTAAAAATGTCACTTATGGCAAATTTTATTATGTGTATGGCTAAAAGAGTATTTGTGAAAATAAAAACGGATTATTTTGCTAAAGTCTATGAGCAGCTATTGACCTTCAAAAAACCTCAGATTGCATACATTTAAGACTGTTGGAGAAAAAACTTAAAACAGGATGTTGGGGTATTTAATTTTTGAATTTAATAGCTAAAATTATTTCGTTTCTTTGCAACCATCTATTTTTCTCTTGCGCACCACCAGTTGAGAATTGCTGTTATAGATGGATTTGAAGATACAATACCTGTCAAAAGATAAATACCCTCAGTTATAAAATTTTGCAATAAGAAAAATCATTTTGTTTGGGAATACATTTATTTGTGAATAGTGTTTTTCGCAGATGAAAATTGATAAAACTGAGAAAAGAACCTCATTGGCTGAACAGAATCTACAGTCTATGATGAAGATAGTTTCTAGCAATTTTCTTGAAGGCCACACCCCTTATAAAGATCACAATGCCATAAAGTCTCAAGTTGTAGTAAGAAATAAAGAAGCTAACAATTGTTTATATATAAATGTATATATTTTCTGCATGTCAAAGAAAAATAAATAAAAAGAAATGGGAGTTGTCACTACTAATTCAAAGTGTCCTTCGAATGTTTTATCTGAAAATTTGGAAGGTTCTCATAAAATTTGTTTACAGTATACCTTTGCCGAATGCTAAGTTGTGGAACACAATTTCACATACATGCATATATTACATACATACATAATATTATATAAACTGTTTCCATTTAATTTGTGTAATGTTAGAATTTTATTTATACACAGTTTAACACTCATTCATCTACACTGAATGCTTGCTGCTATCAGTTCTGGCCAGAAGTTATCAACAATTTTAAAGGATTTTCATCAATTGAAAATTAAACTCCAAGAAACTGGACAAGTTTTAAAAAAATTGATGGTGAAGTATCTTCAGATATGCAAGGTCAAGAAGTCAGATAATTAATCCAGAAATGACAAATAAAGAAATGGATGATTTTGTAAAACAAGCAGACAGCGTAAGCAAGGATAAAAAAGATAAAGTACACTTTTAACTTTCAGTAAGTTCAAAATATTGTTAAAAAAAGGGCACAGAAACTGTCTCATTTTGCAATGGAGATTGACGATAGCAGAGATACTTCATGAGAAGAACTGAAAAACCCTGCACTATTTACTGCAAAACTAAAAGAGTTCCATCAGTTAATGTCAGAAGCAAAAATCGCCAATATTCTTAAAAAAAAAAAAAAAAAAAAAAAAAAATTATCACATACTTATTCAACAGCAATAAAAATCTTTTCAATTAACATTTTTTCCCTTCTTAATTACAACAATATTTAGGTATATTTTAAATCATTCATATTTTCTTAATCTGAATTATACCTAACACAATTTTTCGATAGAAAGTTAACTTTTCAGAACATGATTTTGCTACATCAGGGTTCGTACACATTTCTTCACATGGAAATTTAGTACTTTTAAGGGCCATTAATGAAAAAAATGAAGGACCCATCAACAGATGGGAACTGAATAAATTCAATTAAAGATATTAGCTATGCCTGAACTTCACTTTTATGATACTATCCTAAGAATAAAATAGATCCAAAAATAGAATGCATTATTATTAAACATAAGCTAATAAACATAATTATAAAACAAATTTGAGAATAAAATCAACATTATAAAATTTATCAGGTAGCATTAAATATTTTACCCTTATATTAGTTTGACATAGTTGGAAGAAGATTAATGTCATTTTAGTATTTTTGTTTCACTAACAGTTAGCTTCATGTTGATTTTTTTCTTTTATGGTTCATTTTGTCACACAGTTGCTCAGTCTAGTGGTTTAGTAAATAGCAGATAGAATTTATGTCAAACGGCATAGGTTAAAAATAAGAAGTAAAATCACAATCAGAATGATTCATTACAGAAGACTGGCTGTTGCCACCGTTGCTGCTTACCTAGAGAGAGGTTTGTTGATCAGAACAAGCCTGAAAGACTGATGTAGGCACAGTTGACAAGTTTTGAAAGTTAGTTGTGCTCTGCCTGTCTTACGCAGTTAGTGTGATAACTCTGTAGAGTTCCTGGGGTTGTAACCAAGTTAATATATTTTAAGGTTCCAATAAGCCACTAAAGCACCAGAGGTGATAAGTTGTTTTGTATTATTTTAAGTCTCACTGGATGCAAAGAATTAAGTTTTGCATTAACTTTTACATTTTTGCGCTGTATCTTGTGACCACGTTAAAAATTAATGAAAGGCAATAACTCCCTTTAATATGCAGAAATAACTTTTAAGGGTGACTGGTTAGTTACAAATAATTAAATTAGCTAAAGGGTGTCCCAAAATTAATGTAAGATTTGAATTAAATAAAAAACAGCTTTTTTTCTTTAAATTGATGTTTTTTATTGAATTGTAGAGTACACAGGATAGGGTTATGTATGGAATAACACACAGGCAAATGGCCTCAATGGCTTTGCTGTCATATACTCACACTTTTGTTTAAATTTTCCATGGCCATTTTGCATAAATGTGGCTGAATTTCGTTGATGCAGCGTTCAATTTTATCCTTCAGTGCATGTGTGCTTGTCGGCCTGTTGGCATAAACCTTTGACTTCAAATAACCCCATAAACAGAAATCTAATGGTTTTAAATCACATGATCTAGGGGACCGATTATCACCACCAAAACGAGAGCATATAAGGCCAGGAAATGTCTCATGCAGTAATTTAATTGTTTCACGGGCAATATGGCATGTGGCACCGTCTTGTTGAAACCACATGTCGTCCATATCAATATCATCCAATTCAGGCAGAAAGAACTGTGTTATCTTGTTGCTATATCAAGCACCAGTAACTTCATTGCTTGACTAGCTTTATGGTCCAATGATGCCTCTAGCCCAAAATCCATATCCAACAGCGACATGTTAAGGATACATTTGTTTTTCGACAATCACATGTGGATTCTCTGAACCCCAAATGCAGCAGTATTGATGATTAACAAAGCCATCAAGGTGAAAATGGGCTTCATCGAAATTTGCTTCTTTTCTACTAACCCTAAACTATCAGCTGTCAAATGGTTTTTTTTGATAAGGTTGCCAAACCTTTACTGCACGAATAGTGGCAAATTCAAATCTTGCGTTAATTTTGGGACACCCTTTAGTTAGCCTTAGTTATCATAGATTTACATAGCCACTATTAAATTTACTTTTTAAAAATATTTGTTAAAAAACACTATTAAAATCACAATCTATTAACATGTCGCAGTTTAAAATACATGTAATTTATGTCATTGATTCTTAAACGATATTTGTGCATCTTTTTAATATGAAGCCTTTCCAGACATTCTGGCTATTTAATATCAAATTCCTTCTCTTTAAGCACCCTTTTATAGCAATTAGGAATTTTTTCAATATGCAAACCAATATTCCCACTCATTTCTGTGTGTTTTATTTCCTAACTTGTCAATCTCTCGACTATGTAATTATGAGGTTTTACTTGATCTGATAAAAGTTAAATAGTCCAAAACCTCTGACAGATGTGAAGTAAATTATCGCTATGTCTGAAAGTAACTACAGTCAAAAGTCTTTAATCCGGACCTCAAAGCTACAAACTTTCAGCGCATGCGTAAACACAACGCATGCGCATATGCGTTTAATCATGCGCATAATACCTTTACGCATGCACGTTTAATGTATAATGGATGGTATAAGCTAAGCAAAAATTATCTAATTATCTATTTCAGTTAATGTTGCAGATTGCGTTGTTCCTTAATCTTCTAATTGGATCTGGCTTGTTATTTTTTGCAGACTGTTAGAGCAATTTTATAAAAAGTAACCTTGAACTTTCGATTATATCAAAAAGAGTTTCCAATTCTGGAGCTGCCAAAGGATCTACAAAGCGAAAGCATGTTTCAATGTCCATTAAACAAAAAGTGGAATTGCTGCAAAAAATGGATAAAGGCATGAAAAAAGTGACAGAGAGGTGATTTGTTTTTCTAACCATTCCGAAATCTGTTTATCAATTTCACGCTACTCCGCGGAGGGGGGGGGGGGGGTCGTCGCGGCGCGCAATTAACTGAAAGTTGATCTGTCAGCACTATCCTCATCTTCAGGGCAGATGTTTTTATTTTATTCAGCTTATAATTCCTTATTAAATGTAGTGTTTCATCTCGATGTACTCCAATATGATTTAAATCCATTTTCTCGTCATTATAAATATCATGAATACACATCAAATAGTTTTTTGGTTGCAATTTTCTAATTTCGACTATGCGTAATGTATGCTATATGGATGCGCGCGTTGAAAGAAATGTTTAATAAAGTAAACAAATAAATATTTTTTTTTTGTTGTAAATTTTGATACCCTTTAGATCATAATTGTTCTTTATTTCATAAATTACGGTTTCATATTTTTAATTTTATAATTTCTGCATGCCATCTTACCAGATTTAAACTGATGATCTATAATCCGGAATCGCCGAAGTCCCGACGAGTCCGGATTAAAGACTTTAGCCTGTACAAAGTCAGATAAAGGTTTAACCCTCTGAGCGTTATGGCAGGCTTTATCCGGTCATGAGATTTTTTGTCATTTGTTATATATTAAATTATAATTTATGGTATTTTGCTTTCTTACTTTCTTTAATAATATAAATATCATCTTAATAAATGTAAGTTTATGAAAATGAGCCTAATGTAATTAAAGATACAAATTTAGCTAATAAAGTGTGTTTGAATACAGGTCTTCAAGACAGATCCAAAACCCCGTGCTGCTCAGAGGGTTAAATAAACATCTTATTTAAAAAGACCTTAGAACATAAAGCCATGTTCTTATGCTAGCAAAATCAACTACAACTTATCCAATCAAACAGGAACAAAGAGAAAACAAAGGGAAGATAAATATGCTAAGAAAAAGATTTTTAGTATCAGATGTAAAAGATTCAAATATTATGTTATCATTGTTCTTCCAAAAACTCTCCAATAAGTTCATTACAAACTTTCTGTGAACTACATCCATTACATGTTAATGCCATGAAGACATTTTTCTGGAATCTTCTAGATTCATGAGTCTATAAATCTTGCCTTCAAATCCTTCTAAAATTTCCAAGTTGCAATGTCTAAAATCCTAAAGAAAATCTACCGCTACCAATTCTGTAACAGCAAAAAGCCAGAAATATGCTGGGGGGGGGAACAACAACAGGAAAATAGTGTCAAAATTCATTTTATACAGAACAGTAAATGTACAGAAAATCATTGTAGAAAATACAAGCGAATATTTTGAAACAAATTTTAAATTAAACCACATTGAAGGCAAATGAAATTTAAAAAATAAAATGTTTAAACATTTTATAAGCTTGCATGTAGCCATCAAGAGAAAAATAGGGTAACTTCTACACATTAGGACATATGAGAATGAATACATATTCACTTTCATTTTATTAACAAAACAATTTCAGCCCATCAGCTGTTTTCAGATTATGCATTCATCCCACATACAGTTTTAGTTTGAGACCATTGACATAAGAGATGAAATCAACTGAAATGGTAGATGGCCCTGCAATTAATTTGTTTCCTTTGTGCTTAAAGAGGGGGGGGGGGGGGAGAGAGCCTGAGGTTTGAAGGCAAAATGTATTTGGAAAGAATGAATTATAGGCAAAGCACACAAGAATTTATCTGCCTAAGCTTCATCCTAATTGTAATCAAAGCCTGCTTCATATAGAATTTAAGCATTCCCACAAGCTCCCCTTGCCACTACCTTTTAAGAGGATTTTCAATTCATTAAATTTTACATGCCCTATATAAAAAAATACTACAGTTACAAATTTGCATGCCTCATTGGGACTTCAAACACAGACTCAACATCAGAGAAATGTATGAACTTGTACAACCCATAATATTGTAACAGGTGGTACTGTTGAGAAAGAAAATCACATAATTACTTTTGCTTGCTGTTTTAGAAAAGGTAGAAGAGGAAAATTAAGAGACTGGTGAAGTTCCAGTGTTTCAAGGATTAAGTACATGCTTCCAGATGAATCTCAGAGAAAAGCACAGATAACATCATAAATCTTGAACAAATGTCTAGAAATTTTTAATGGAAGACAAGTTTTGTCATTTTACTATAATGGGATATGCCGATTTTATATCACATTTCACATTCTTCCAGTATTTGAAGTCTCCAATTACATACTACTAGACAATTTTAGCTTAGCATTAAGATTATCGGTAAGGATACATTACTGTAAATCCCTAATGTGTACTTTTTTCATCAATGTGGAAATTAAGGATATACGACTCAGATTATGAAAACATACTGTCACAGTTTTTAATGATATGATAAAATGTGTAAGACAAGTTTTCTCATTTCTGGATAATGGAACATACCGATTTTATATCACATTTTACATTTTCCCAGTGCAGTACAAAGTCTGAGATCCGGACTCGTCCACAATTCCAGATAATTAGATCAGTTCAAATTTAGTAAGACGGCATATTGAAATTATAAAATTAAAAATATGAAATCGTGATTTATGAAATAATGAAGCATTTATGATCAAAATTATAAATGCTTCAAAAATTATATATATATATATATAAAAGAAAGAAAAAAAAAAAAAAAAAGAGAGCTTAATATTTATTTGTTTATTTTATTAAACAGTTCCTTCAATGTAAGTTGTTTAAGTTGCTACGTTTTTTGTGCTAATACTTTCTCTTTAATTTTGTAGACAGACATAATTTCTTGTTCAGTTACATTGCTGAAGTCCTGCAATTGCTGTGTTGAGAATTCCGACTAATTTGCAATAGAAATTTTTTCATTTTCAGTAAAATGTCTGTCACTTTCTTCACTATCAGTAATGGTATTTTTTTGATCTAGAACCATACTACAGATTTTTGCCATTCATTAATTAACTGATGATTCAGGAGCATTGTCATCACAATGAAAACATTTTATATCATCTTCATTTATTACCGCTTCTCCACATTTCTCTAAAAAATCACTTTAATTGGAAAATTTCACCTTTGGTTTACGATATCCAAAAAGCTTTAATATTTGTGGCTAGCATCATAAAATTAGTTATCGTTCACTATACATATTTGGCTATGTATCATGAAATTGGCTACTAAAGACAAGTTGTTCTGCTAAATTTGATCTTGCTTCCATCGCGCTGAGACAATTAAACCTGAATTGTATTAGTTAAGTTATTTATTATACCTATGTCTATTTCTTGCACATGCTTAAGGCTTATCTTAGTCCTGAATAAATAAATTCCCACATATACTGAAAATTTACTGAGGGCTGGCACTAGATATCTTTCTGCCTGATACAGTCTCTGTGGGTCCTAAATTCTGCTACTAAGCGCCTCCTTTTCCCTAAATTCTGCCACCTGGTGCGGCCATATGAGCCCTGGTGTTGGTTCTGGGTTTATGTGAATAACAAATCAGTTATTCTTAATTCAAATAGCACTAAATGTAATCTTTTAACTTATGAGTATCATTAAGGAAATCTATTTTTAGCAAATGGAAAGAAATTTTTTTTGTTAAATTTTTCCTCATCAACAGTTTTTAATGCATTTAACTTAAATCTGTAATGATCACCAAGTGTAATGTTAACATAAAAGGTTACCATACTCTTTATTATTCAATTACTAACATGAAAAAATTGTTAGGCATCATTACATGAGTCATTACTGAAATTGTCATGTGTTGATAAATATGCGGTGATGAATGCAAAATATATTAAATAATGATTCGCAGATTGGGCGTCAGGGATATAAAATATTAGTAGGCGTAAAATCAATGATGTATCTAAGTAGAATGTTCTGGTTTGAGATGTGCACCTAGCAGATACAAATTGGAGCTAAATTCTCAATCATACAAATTTAAGCTAAAATGTTTGTTTCTTCAATAACGAGGTATTCTATTTAATCCCAAAGTGAAATTACGAATCGGGACTCTCCATGTGTTTTATTATGTATGGGGGAGGGAATCAAATGTGCAGTCACAGTTCTGAATGATATGATAAGATGTGCAAAATGTGTCTCCAGGAATCGCTACAAAAATGTTTTGCCAGAGCAGGAATTCCCATATCCAAAATTTATCTTTTTGTAGAAAGTGACATTGTCTAATAAGACTTATGAAATTGCCTGAATGAAGCAGAATTTAAAAAACACAATATTGAGAACTGGATCAGATAAAAATATGCAAAACCAAAGCTGTCACAACAAATAGTCATATGCCCTAGCTAAGTATCATTAAGAAAACTAAAAAGGAGAGTGAAAAAATGTGCAACACAGTATTGGAAAAAATCACACAGGAGTATCAATACTCCCTTTCTATTCAAAGACTCTTTAATGTGAAGTAATGTTTAGATGCATTTTATGAATTTTTTTAACCAATATTTGTGAACATAATGTACCTATCTAGAATGGAAGATTTTAATGTGGAAACCTTAAAAGATAAGATGAGAAGTTGCACTTCTAATTCCTATCAGATGGTATTCAAGAAGGGCCACTCACACATTTACAGTGCCCCTAGATGATTCCTCCCATCCCTTTGAGCTCAACTGTTGACAAAGAGATTTTAAAACAATATCTCACTAGTACAGAACTTTGGAAGGGCAGAAAAATTTTGGTCAAATCAGCTTTGTTGAAGCACTATATATACTTGGATAAATAAGTCCCGGAACACAGTAAGTTATATTAATGAACTACAAACAGATTTGATAGGAACAAGTTGGATATTTTGGTTCTGAAGAATATTTTTTTGCCAATCTGAGCTTTCAAATGGCAGAGATGAGTTTAATAAATAGCAGTTCTTCTAATGATTAATAATATTTGTTTTGTTCCTAGAAACTTGAATGTAATAAGCGGTTCATTCTAGTAATTGGGTGAGTTTAACAAGTGGCGAGTACTGTAATTTAAATTTAACATAGATTTCTATATAGACTGCCTTCTTACCTTAACTGTTTTATCTGATGATGCAGAAGCAATATATTTGTCATCATGTGATATATCACAGAATAATACATCTTGATTACCATGGCCTTCTGAAATACTAAATTTGAAATCTCCTTCGACAACATCCCAGACCTATAAAGATTTATATTTTAAACATGATCATCTTTTAATGAACTAAATCTGTAATAAGCAATTACGTTTCAATACATAACTTACTGAATAAATAAGTCCTAGCATAAAGAACATACAGTTTTGCCCTCATACCCACTGATTCAGTATATGCAATTTATAGCAGCTTCCCCAAAAAATACTAAAAAAGTAAAAGAAATGGATGACTTATAAATTACATAATACATTCCAAATAAAAATTAACCATATTATTGTGAAATGCAGCTGCTAAACAGTGCAATTCAGAGTAAAAGATAGCCCATTGTAAGTGGATATAAAGTACACTTAATTATTAATTAGTTTACTATAGATAATATCTAACCATGCACAATTAATCAATTAAACTTCGATTTCAAATATGATGATAAAACAAATTAAACGTGGATATGAGGGCATTACTGTTAAGGCTTAGGTATATAAGAGTAAATACACTACAAATGCCACACAGACTGAAATATGTTCTAAATAATGACTTAGTCTTGCACTGTGAATCACATATTAAATGCAGCACTAAATTTCATTTTCTGTTTCAACAGTGCATTAAATAAAATCTGATGTGTACACCACATGTAAAGAATATTAAATTATATGCATTTTTTTCTGCATTTCATTTTAACTTATTGAATTTAATTAAATCTTCAATAGCGCATAAACTATAACAGAATAAATGCACTCTTTAAAATTCACTATATTTATTTACCATAGTGATACTCTGGCGCTAGGTTCAATTAATAGTGTATGCACAAAAATTGTATCATCTGAAGAATTATCTAATTGTTGCCACATGTTTGATTCAAATATCATAACAAATAAATCTAAACAATGTATAAAAGAAACTAAACAAATAAAAAAAAAGAAACAGTATTCACAGACGATTCAGCATCACTTACCTAATGCGCATGTGCTACTCGTAAACATTCTGCTCTGTACGAGACAGACCGGCGACAACATTTGATGCTAATACGATACATTTATTTCCTCGAATTTCATTAGAGATATCATTCTCATTCAATTAATGCAGTTCTCACTTTGCAACAAGGCAAAAATATATAAAAATTCAAAATATTTTCATTGAAAATTGAAAGATATAGAAAAACATAAAACACCAAATAGGGTTAAAATTATTTAAAAAACAATTTTTACAATTAATATTAGAGTTTCTGTGCAAAAAACAAGCAATTCTGCCAGCAGGCAAAAAGGCAGAATTTTCGGTGCACAAAACTAAAAGTTTCCTTTTGGTTCCACTCAGTAAAAAGACACTTGAATGTGCAGCAAGATTCCACTGTTCTGCTAAGTTTCAAATGTACACAAATATGGCTGTTATGTCAAGAAAAACTGTTCTGCTAAGTTTCAAATGTATTTTCCACTGTTCTGCTAAGTTTCAAATGTAAACAAATATGGCTGTTATGTCAAGAAAAACTAGGCTGAGCTGCACTTAAACAACTTCTAAATTGTTGATAATTTTACAACTACTGTGTGCAAATTAACTAAAGGCATAAAAACCTTAACCGGAAGATAAGAACAACATAATTCAATCATTTTTAAAGCAAAAAATTTTACCAACATATAAGAATAAAAAAAAAAAAAATGAGCTCACAAAGCCAAGTAATATAATGGATGTATATATATATATATATATATATATATACACTTTTGTGAGGCTGATTGCAACCGAAAAGGGAGGTGCACAACTACATGTTATAGCAGTCCTATATACAAAATTTCAACGTTCTGAGGCTATTCATTTTTGAGTTATGCTAGATACATACATACGTACAGATGCTACGAAAAAAATGTCTTCCGAGTCCATTTTTAAATCAGTTTTATAATTTGCTTGGGGAAAAAGGCTTTTATTCTGTCCTTATGTACAGATGTCACTCAATAACATCGTTAAATTGCATTTAATAGCCGTCAAAATGGATATTTTTGTTGAAATATGATACCTGGAATTTTCCGTGATTATAATACTTCCTTTACTTTATACAAGGAAGTAAATAATAAAAAATGCCCATGTGCATAGTAAGGTAATGTAAAAAAAAAAAAAAAAAAAAAACCCAGCAGTCAAATAACCATATTTCTTAATACAAAGGCTGTTCGCACATTTTTAAATGATTTTGCTTTGCTATAAAAACAGTTTGTATGTGAAGAAATTACTTTTTTCACTGCAAATGTATTTTTGAAAATATAAATTATCATCTTCTGCTTTACAGTTTTGTTTTATGCAAAATTCAAGAAGCAATGGATGGAAGGCTATGTTTGTGCTTTTTCCGAAGAAAATTATCATACCTAATTATTAAAATCCGCTGTGAAAGCCACAATTCTTCGATATCTACAACTATGATAGGTAATTTTGTCAACAAGAAAGAGAAAAATGTTAAAGTTTGGCTTTAAGCGGAAAAATTACTCCACATACATACTCAAGGAAAAAGCGGAATGTTTCCAATGTTGCAAAGGTAAGATATTTAATATTAAATAAAATCCGCCCAGTCAAAGAACAGTTGCAAAATCATTAAAATGCTCAGAGTTACTTGTAAACAAGGGTATTAAAACTAATGTGCATCTTAAAAAGGGAAGAAACATAATATGCATCATCATGATATCACTGAATGCAGAATTCTTTATGAAAAACATTTATCCAGACAAAAATGGAAAAAATGTTGTTACAATAGATGAATCTTTCATGTATTTAAATGACTGCAATAAAAAGAGGTTCATTTATTATCATCAAAAGAGAGGGAAAAAATTTAAATAATTCAAAGAATCTAAAGAAAGTTTTTCAAAGGTATTTATGATTGTTTCTGGTTTTTCATATAACGGTAAATTACAAATAAAGACAGAGCAGGAAAATATTAAGATCAACTTCACATATTATACACCCACAATGGCATCAATCAGTAAAGCTGCATCAAAACAAAGCAAGCAAACACAAGTCAAAATCCACTATCAATTTCCTGGAAAACATGGATTAAGAAATGAGTATTAAGGTCATACTGTTCACTTATATCCCTATAAAATCTCCTGATGTATTTGGAAATTACGGTGTAGAAGGATAGTGAAGAATAAGAATTATCAAATAACATTTAAAAACAAATTTTTAGGTAAAATATTTCTGTAAATACAATGAAAATCATCTTGTGCAAATAGCCTCTGTTTTACATTACCACCACATAATTATAAGCTGTCTATGAGCAGAAATATGAGGAAGACCAGAAAACTGCTCAGGCGAGGATAAACAAAATACAAAGGGTAAACTTCTACTGTAACTATAAAGGACTTTAACAGCCAATCAGTGATATTCCAATATGCCAAGCTGAACAGAACGATTGATTGATTCAATGAAAGTTTCTTCCACTACTTCAGGGACAGTCTGCAGAGGAGGGAGACTATGTTAGAGAACTTTTTCAAAATTCTCCAAAAAGCCTATTACATTAGCTAATTTATAGTATTTTTTGAATTGTGGCCTTTTTAAAGTCCTCATGTATATTAATTCTTTTAGCAATGTTTCATGATTAGCTGGGCTGGTAATGAATTAAAATCATTCTCATTTTAATCAATGAAAAAGTCCTGCACAAAAAACAATACACAAAATGAATACAACTACAGAACAAATTACAATTATGCAATGGCTAATGGGAACTACAGAGGGTGTTTACACATTTTTAGAATCATTTTGGGACTGTTTAATTAATGTTTAAAATGTGAAGTGTATTTTTTTAAACATTCGATCTGAGACCTGATAACCTTTTTTTAGGGGGGCTATAAATCTGCATTTTGATTCCCTTCCATTAAACTTTCCCTAGTCTATCAATCATGGTGAATTGTGTTTAGAAAGAGTTCTTTTCAAGATACCAAAGTTCCATAGGTGAAGTGTTAGGAGACTTTGCAGGAATACATTGAAAAGGTATATATACAATAATTATTACTCTTTGAAAGTCCCTGGGCTAAAGAAATGGAATGTCTTCTGTAAATACTACGAGTAGATGTAAAACTTTCTCTTGATAGTATGTTGACTTGATTTTAACATTTTTTTCCATTCTTCTCATTTTTAATTCCCTATTATAAGAGAATTCTGTGACAATCATAAAGTCCTTACTAAAACTTTTTTTTGCATTGATGGAACCAAGTTTGTACATCTTTTTCATTATGTTTTTGATAATAAATAGACTTTTCTTTGTTGCAGTCATTTAGATAAAGCCACATTTCATCAAGGGCAACAACATATTTCCATTTATCTTATGCCTTTCATATAAGGTTCTACAAAAATGAGCCAACAAAAACGCTCAGAGTGTGTGGCAAAAGATGCTGAATATTGTTATTTAGATTTTTCAAGCTTTAAATGCTGTTTTATTATTTTATTTATTGTTGCTACCAAAATATTTACAGACTTTGCAATTGATTTCTCTCTCAGTGTATTTTCTTTTATTATTAAAGATTTAACTGTAACAACATTAGAAAAGTGCCTTTTTTAGGTATTCATCTGAAGTCTTCTTTCCATGATTGACAATTTTTTTCCCTGATAAATAATGTTGCTCTTATTTTGCACTTAGAAATACTACACATTTCACAAACTTTTCGAATTATGGAATAGGAATATTTGTCATCAGAAAGCACAAAAACATATACTTCAATCCACAGCTTGTTTACATTATAAGGTATTTTCTCCCTCATTCCAGCATGCCTTCATGGGGTAATGGTAGCACACTTGGTGCACATTCAAGAGGTCCAAGTTCGAGTCCTGGTGAGGGCATTGCACATCTTTCATGTCTCCTGCTTCTAAACAACCTAATGACCCTACAGTGGCACCCAAACTAAAAGGTGGTGGATGATGATTCTTCACCACCAGGATTTGGCGAATGGGTCCTCTAATCCCCAGTCATCCTTTAAAAAGAGGGGTATATAAGGTATTTTCACCCACATTCCAGGATGCCTTCGTGGTGTAAGGGTTAGCACATTGAGCACATATTCGAGAGGTCCAGGTTAGAGTTCCGGCAATGATATTGCACATTTTTCACATTTCTTGCTTGAGAATAACCTAATGTCTCAACAAACATGTGACATTTTGAAAGAAAAATAATACTATTTTTTAATTCAAATAATAATATGTTACCAGAAATTTTTATTCTGAACATCTGCTTTTCTAAAATTCTTAAAAAAAAATCATTCTAAAAATGTGTAAATACCCTCTGAAGGGTTTAGTACAACAATTTATATATTTTTGTTAAAACCAATAACAATAAAAGTCTAGTCTAAGAACTTGGCTCCTTGAAAACTGGGCTAGTTTGAATATTCCAGACATGCATGACTTCTAAATTCAAATTTAAGAAACAAAAAGGCTGAAACAGCAGAACTTGACAGCTTATTAACAAATTAAACATGTTTCTTTTAACAAAAAATTGATAATTCAAAGAAAAATAAGATCAACACCTATTAAAAAACAGTAAGAAAAGGGCATCTCCTTTAAAAAAAATCATTATGTAAAAACAAAGAAGCAAAAATTAATACAGTACAAAGTCCTACATCCAGACTTAACGGTACTTCAGATTCCAGATTTGGAATTTTTCTGAATATTACATTAACAGTTTAAATCTAGCAAAAAGACATGTAGAAATTAGAAAATTAAAAATATAAAATAGTGATTGATGAAGCATTTATGACCTAAGAGATTCAAAATTTACGACAAAAAAGTATTTATTTGTTTGCTTTATTACACATTTCTTTCAATGTAAGTTGTTTAAGTTTCTTCATTTTTTGTGCTAATACATACTTTCTCTTAGAGATAGATATAATTTCTTGTTCAATTACAAAGTTTCATTGTTCAAGTCCTGTTATTGCTGTTGCTGTGTCTAGAAATCCCACTAAACTGTCAATCAAAATTGTTCTCAACAACCCCTTTGTCACTTTCTTCACTATCAGTAGTGATATTTTTTGCATTTAGAAGCATACTACAGATTTTTTTGTCCAATAGTTGAGTGATGATTGGTGCATTGTCATGGCAATGAAAAATTCTATTATATATAATCTTTATTTAATATCCCTTTTCCACTAATTCCATTAAATGGAAAGCTTTGCTTTTTGTTTGCAATACCTGAAAACCTTCAAATTCACCATCATAAAGTTTAGCTAGTATCCTTTACACACTTTTGGTGATGTATCATGAGATTGGTGACTCAAGACATGCTGTTCCACTAAATTCTGCATTGCTTTCATCGCACAGTGCCTACTTCCCGCACATGCTTAAGGCTTACCTGAGACCCAAATAAATTAATTCCCACATATACTTAAGGCTTATCCATGATATTAGACATCTGCAAAAGAGTGCAAAATGAGACTAGACATTCTGTAGACCAGTGCAGTCTTTGTGGGACCAAACTTCTGCTGCCAAATGTCTCTCCAAATTCTAAAAATTTTGCATCTCCATTCCTCCCCTAAATTCTAAAGATTTTTACTATCCTTTAATTTGTTGCTCCATGCTTCACCAAATTAAAAAAAAATTCGGCGAAAAGGTGTCAACACACTCAAGTATTCGCAAAAGAGTTAACTGAAGTATGTAATCATTGAAAGGTGTAATGTCAACATAAAAGTTTACCATGTTCTTTGATATTCAGTTACTAATACTTAAAAAAAAATGTTTAGACAATGCTGCATGAGTTATTTCTCAAGCTGCTGAGTGTTGATAGTAATGCAGTGATGAATGTACAAAAAAATAAATAATGATTCACCACATTGGCATTAGGATATAAATTAATCAGTAGGTGTAACATCAATGATGTTTCAATACAGAATGTTTTCGTTTGAGATGTAATGACCGCCCAAAAAAGGGCAGCTACAGAGCCAAATTATTGACCATATATATTTATGCTAATAAATGTTTGCTTCTTCAATATGGAGCCAATTGATTTAGTGCCGAAGTGAACTTCAGAATTGGAACTCTGAATGATTTATTATGGAAAAATATTGAAATTTAAAAATGTATTAAAAAGTTTTTATTCCAAATCCTACGTTTACATTAAAATATAGTTTGCTTTGAGAAAAAGGGTCCTTGATAATATTAGCAGCCTTTCTAAAATGTAAGCAACAGCTTGTTTAAGAAATTTACTATGCATATATGCCATGAAATAACTTTCGACATAAAACATCTTCAGAATCATTTCTATATGGTGCCTTTTCTATGCTTAGATAAGAAAAATCTTAAAGTCTCATAAATTTTGCCACTGTTAAACATTTCTGTAGTAAAAGACAGCAGGCTTTATTTATATAATATTTTTGCCATATTACATTCTATAAACAAAAAATCGACACACCAAAAAAGAATCATCCGACTGCTTTGATATTTCGTATGCATAAATGTTTTGGCCAAATATGCAAATGATTAAAATTTGGTATTCAATGAATTAATAGTGTGATCTCTAGTGCATCGGAACTGCGCATCCAGCAGATATACATAAGGAGCTGTTTTTGAACTGTTGTTAAAAATTTCTGTTGCATTGTGATTTTGGATACCGTTCAATGGCTGAAAAAATATCTCACTGCAGGATTCTAGCTCATTGCGGGCAACTGTCAGAGTTTGAAAGAGGTCGTATCATTGGATTGAAAGAGGCAGGCTGGGCAAATCAGAGAATCACTCGTCATATGAGTCGAAGTGATGTGGCAATTATAAGATGCTAGCAAGAATGGATGGACAATGGCAGAATTCAGCATAATGATAGCAGCAGTCGACCTAGGGCCACAACAATTTGGGAGGATAGAGTGATTGTCAGATCAGCTGTCACAGCGCCTGATTCATCGCTATTAACCATCAGAAGTGCGACCCGCACACGAGTGTCCACCATGACCATTCACAGACACCTCATAGAGTGAAATCTACACTCGTCCTGACTGTTATGCTACCTGCCATTCACACCGGCACACTGTCGAGCCAGATTACAGTGGCACTTGGCTCAATCAGGTTGGAACGATGGTGACTGGGGACGTATAGTCTTCGGCGATGAATCGCGCTTACAATTATGTCACGACGGTCATTGAAAAGACGTGTCTGGAAATGCTCAGAGCAGCATACCGATTCTGCTTTCACTACTGCATGCTACACAGGTCCTCAACCATGAGTTATGGTCTGGGGTGCCTTTTCCCTTGATAGCCAGACTCCTTTGGCTGTGATTAGAGGCACACTTACAGCACAGTGGTACGTCAACTACATTCTGAGACCTGTTTTGCTATCGTTTCTATTGCAGTACCTTGCCCATATTTTTCAGCAAGATAATGCCAGTCCACATATGGCAGCTGTAGCTATGAACTGTCTTACAGCTTGTCAAACACTTTCTTGGCCAGCCAGATCTCTCTCCCATCGAGCATGTTTAGGATATCATGGGAAGACGACTGTATCTAACAGGGAATGTTGATGACCTAGCCTGACAATTGGAGCAAATTTGGCAAGTAATACCACAGGAAACCATCCAAGAGCTTTATCAGTCTATGCCACACTGTCTGGCAGCTTGCATCCAGGCTAGAGGTGGGTCAACACCTTAGTTAGCTTGTTACTTTGTAACTATGTCACTCTGAAATAAATCATTCAATTGTTCTGAAATTCTAATCATTTTCTATTCTGTACATATTCTTCCTATCCACCAATTCTGGTCTCTATCGGACAACTCCTTCTTGGTACGTCGATAGAGAGTGTATTTGACGTAGTCAGAAGTGTCGAATACATACGTGATGCATTAAATATGCATTTTTGTTGCACATAAAATGAAGTTAAGTAAAACAGAAAATGATAAAATGATAAATGTAAAAAAAACTTTAAACTTTTTATTAATATACTTTATAAATCTGAAAAATAGCTTTTTATATTATTAATAAATATTTATTAGGCATTATAAAATAATGAGAATAAAGACATTTTAAATGAATCATCTTAAAAAAAAGTTGATTTGGAAATTTAAGGTTCAAAATAATTTTTGCATTTTTATTCAAGATTGTAACAAAGTGAAGATACATTTGTTTAGTCTATTATCGTTTATAACAAATGTTAGGCCTATCACACATTTTGTGGATCAAACCCAGGATATATTTTTGAAATTACTTAAAAGTCTCAACAGTTAATTTTATTTATTCGGTTGTGTTTTTAAATAGACAAGGCTTTTTTCAGAAACGGTTTGTTTATTTTAATTACATCATAAAATTAACGAAAAGAAAGTTCTGAAATAATTTTAATACATAGAAGATGTTTAACAGTAGATACTGAAAGTTTACCCCTTTCTGCAGGCCAAATATTCTCCATGATTCAAAATCTCTCAAATGGAACAGATGTCCCAGGCGAAGAGATTGCAAACTCAACATTTTAGGAATATTGTAACATAAAATATGAGATTTTTTAAATGCCTTAAAATTACTTTCCACTTCTCTTTAATAGCAACTGGTACTTTTTCAGGGCCTGAACACAATCTACCATTGAATTACTTGTTTAACAATGTATGTTCATCAAATATGTCATCAATATTTTTGGAATCTTTTATAATTTCATTAACAACTTATACATTCCCTTCTGAATTACAGAAAGTTACTAACTTAGTTATCCACTAACTTATTATCAAAATTAGTTATCCACTACTATAAGTACTGGATACTAGAATTACAAAAATTGTCTACGCTTGAGAAGAATTTTACTTCTTGAACATCCTTATTTTCTTTCAGAGTGCATAACAATTCTTTGGCAGAACATGTTCAGGAGTTTCCTCAAGTTGACAAATTAATTCAGAATATGTCGGAAATACTTCTGCTGCTGTGATAGAATTAGTTTCCAATTTCAGAACTACATCATTAAATAACTATAGGGTACCACATAAAAATTTCAGAAACAGTTCCCCTTTCCAGATTTAAAAAAAGAATCAGATAATAATTTTAGATAGTCTTTCACAAAATAAGAAACATGATTTTAGGCTATCAAAAATAGAAAGAATTCTTTCTATTGCAGGTAACAAACTAACAATCTGTTTCCACAAATTCACAGAACTCTAAGTTTTGTTGCTCTTATTGTATAGATATATGAAAATATTTATAAATTTTTATAGCACTAATGTTCAGGAGTAGAGAATCACAAGCTGTACATACTGAATTCTGTACAATGTGGGCTGAACAACCCATTCCTAAGATAGATCAATCTAAATCAATTTCAACTTTTCTGAACACATTTTCATTCCCTTTTCTCTCCATACTACCAAAATTACTGTTAGTATTATCAACAGTATAACACACCAACTTTTCTTCAAGTTTATATTTTTTTCACAGATTGCAAAAGGTACAGAGTCAAAATTGGAGCAGCTTCACCTGACACTTCATCAAAATTCAAAAGTTTAACTTGAATTCCCTTCTCGAGACTGAAATATTTTGTTACAACTGAAACAAGTTTTACTTCACTTCTGCTTGAGCTATCTATTGTTACTGTTTTCCAAAGAACATAAAACATAATCAAATATAAATGGAGAAATAATATTAACAACAATTACTTCAATTTTGGTTGTAGCAGATAAAAATTTTGGGTCATCAATATTTATCAAATTTTTTAACCACTTGAGAAGTGCTGCGTGATATTTTGAAACTGAGTTCCTATCTAGCAATGTTGTATGAAAATGCAGCATCTTTAACAGTACATTTCAAATCACTGTTATTGTTATTCGCATCTTTGGCTTAAAAAAAAAAATCTCTTATGTTTGCTGAAGCAGTAGCATTAATAGCATTCCTATGCTTAGCTGTTATCACATGGTTTTCAATATCACCCTTTCCTTTATGTGCAACAAAAATTCTAGAGTACATAGTGTGCAAAAAGCATGTTCATTGTTACTATCAGTACACAATTTCAAAAATTCGTATTCCTGTTGCAGGTCAATATTAAATGCATATTTTCTTTTGTCCATGGCTAAATGATGAGACAAAAAATGAATAATAAAATGATAAAAAACATACAGTTGAGATAATTCACACATGAAAACAACATAAACACTCTGAAAAAAGTAAAAGGTTGTGGCGAGACTAGCAGCCACACATCCGGCAAAATCAATGGCAGAGCTTGTTCCAAGGTTGGCTGAGAGATGCACAGCCATAAGAGAATGTTTTAAAACACGATGTTGAACATATAGGTCTAAAAATTTATAAAAAAAAAAATCTCATTATTCATACAATTCTCAAACCTAAATTACACTAAGAAAACAGGACTATCTGAGCTAATCCCGGATGTATGGATATATGAACAAATATGTCTAAAAAATATGTCAAAATTAAAAATGTGCAAAACATTGGAAATTTTACATAGAAAACTTAAATTTTTTGCAGGTGTGCTTAAAAATAAATCTATAATAAGATGATGGTAAACTTTTAATAGATTATAATTCAAAACTTGTTTAAAAAAATTTATAAAAATAATTTAAATATCAAATCAAATTTTTAAAGTAAATCAGAAAAAATATATAAATTTTATTTGGATTACAGTTAAATTTCGAATTATAGAACAAGAAATTAAGTATATCTAACTTAAAAGTGGATATTTTTAAATATACAAAATTTAAACCCCCCCTTTGGGGTTAAAATTTTGACTGCCAATTAAATTGTTATTTCAAAAAAAAAAAAAAAAAAAAAAAAAAAAGAGTCTGATTTTGAATCCAAATTTGCATGTTAGAATATAATGTTATACATAAATCTAATATCTATTCTAAATTGTGCTTTCAAGACATGAAAAATGCAATTGAATTTTGTCAATCAGCCAGGTAGAATGGCAGATATAAAACTTTCTTTCTTTTTCTTTTTTTGAGTGAGTGTATCTCAAAGCCAATGGGTTTGTGTCACCTTCGTCAACAAGACTACATAATCTCAAAAACTGCACTGAAGTGGCAGAGCAGAGACAGTAGCAAACAATATCCTAAAACAAAATATGAATTAAACTCTTTTCTGGATGTCATTCATGCATATAATGAAATTCACATAGAGCACTTAAAATCAGAACAGACATTTTCTTTTTACGATATTATTAGAAGTCTTTTTGTGTTTGTGAATTTCAAAAGTGAAAACTATTTGAAAGTAGGTTAATCATTTCAAATAGCAATGCATTTTATCCCATGCTCAATGGACTTAAGTACAAAAAGAGTTTGTTTCTAAAATTTAACATCTCTTACTGAATAAACAATATTTATACAGAACAAAACTGTAAGGCAAAAGTTCTGAACATACTGCGGACTTATAAGAAAATATTATCATGGATTAAAAATAAATCATATCCATTTTATAGATTTTATTTTGTCAAAAATTAACATTTCTATGTAAAATTAATACTAGCTAAATTACATACCCTAAGTGTGCCATCTTTCGAGCATGATACCAACCAATCACAAATCCTGAATTGAACACACATTAAAACAGACTGGCTATGACCTCGTAACACTTTGACAGGTAATGATTCACCTTCTTTCCATATCTAAGGGGAAAAATTTTTGAAAATTCCTATTCCTAATACTTTCAAAAATATTACAATAAGATAGAATGAAAAGTGAATTACAAATTCACACATTTAAATATTACTGTATTATACCTACCTCATAAATGCATAGGAGTCTTGTTAAATACAAATATACAGTGACAAGCAAGCACTGCAAATTATCTGAATTTTATATATTAATAAAAATACTGAGGAAAATCACTTTTAAAATGAAGAGAAGAATGGAAAAATTAAAAATAAAAAGTGGTCGAGAAATTGAAAAATAACTTTAAAATAAATAAAAAGAAATATATTTTTTAGTTACATAGCATTTACAAATATAGATATAAATACAATACAAAAGAAATTGATCAATAGTTAGTATATGTTTTCCTCTGATTAATTTTAAATAAATAATTAATTTTTTTTATTTACAACAGGCATTGTAGTTCATTGATAAATGCTGCAAAAGAATCGCTGCAACAAATATTACACTGACTGTGCCAAATTCTATCAATATAAAAAATACTTTAAAAGTAATCTCATATCTGTACAGAGCACTTCAGTATAGATTCAGTTTCGAAAGAGGTACTTTACTAGCATTTAAATGGTATCACTTAACTGCCCCAAAATTTTAAATTCATTGTCAATTAAAGCATAATCTGCAATAGAATATTGTGTTTAAATACACAGAATTAAGAAACTGAATTTCTTTCTAAGGTTTTTCATTTTCCATATTTGTACAATCCACAGAAAGGTTGAAACCAGCATGACAGACAGTTGTTGAATATTAATTCTTAAATATATTTCTTATTTGAATGTGATAGTTTTTGTGATTTATATATAATTAATTTTCAAAAATAAAACATCCTTTGCATTTGCTAACTTAAAAGTAATTATAAAGGACCCTTATATGATACCTCTATGTTAAAAATGTGAATTTATGCAAAATATGAACAACATATCTTTTTATACCATATTTTAACAAGAAAACTGAAAATATATAAATAACTTGAATTTTACTTGGCTAAAACAAATAGAAAGTATCCAAATAACCAGAATTCTGGATAATCTAATGTATTTCCAATTACGAAGTTTCCTAAAGAAAAACAATGTGATGTAGTCAAAATTTCATGAATACAGAGGTTCATTTTTGATATGGACCTCTTATATTTACAGATATTGAAAAATTTAATTAATAGAATTTTAAAAGCATTAGGAAGGACTTGATTGGACTTAAAGTCATTAATTAAACAAGCTAAATCTTTGTGAATGTGAAAAGCTTAAAAAAAAAAAATTAAAAAAAAAATATTAACAATTGAAGAAGTTTCTTGACTAATTTTTACAAACCTTAAGTCAAAATTATGAATGAATTTCAAATTATGATTTGCTATCAAAGCCTTGTTAATTTTGCCTTTTGGAACATAAGATTTGTCTTCCTCGATACAGAACTTTAATACTCTTGTCCAATATATCTCAAACCACACTGACAGGATATGCTATAAATGCCCTAAGAAAAGTCAGAAATGAAATTTTTAAGAATCAAACCCTGAATTTTTGTTGATATAAGAGAAAATAATTTGAAAACTGAACTTCTGATGAAGCTGTGCAATTTTATAACTGACAGAAAGATGAAATGGATGCATGATGAGATTATTAATGTTATTTCTAAGAGCGGAATGTCTTCTCTGATGGTAAGCTGAAAATTTTTTAATGGCTTTATCAATCACCATGGAAGAAAATCTTAGGTCAATGGCAATTGATTTCAAATAACTGAGTTCATTAGCAAGTACAGGTTTGGAGGAACAAATTTTGACAGCCCGAAATACATAACAGTAAAAAAAGCCGTTTTTTGTTTAGCCAGCTGACATGACATAGCATGGGGCGGTAAACAAACAGAAAAACATTTACAGTAAACAGTAGTGCTGAAATGGGATTCAATGCGAATTATAAAAATATCAAGGAAGGAAACGGCATTGTCAGATTCAGTTTCGAAAGAGAACTGGAGGGCTGGATCAATCAAATTTATAACAGATACAATCTGGGGTAAATCTTCTTTATTACTATCAAAAAGTGTGAAAGTGTTGTCTACATACGAAATCCAGAGATGAAAAGGTAGTTTCTCATATAATTTTACCTCAAAATAGTGCATGTTAATGTCAGCAAGTACAGGACTGAAGGGATTACCTATAGCTAATCCTTCAGTTTGGTAATAATATTCATTTTGGAAGTTTGTTTCACACAAAGAGACTTTAGTAAGAGATATTAACTCTTCAATTTCGGGACATGTGAAATGAAATTCTCAAAGTCTAGTTTCAAAACAATTTAATGCTCTTTTGACTGAAACATTAGTAAACAGTGATTTAACATAAAAAGAAGCCATAATGGAACGAAGGAGAGAAAAATGTTTAAGTTTATTGATAACATTAAAAGAATTTTTTTTTACACTGTGAGTATTGTTAAAAAGTAAAGGAGAACATCTGGAGACTAAATATTTGGCCAAAGGATATGACGCCATTCTCAAGTTGGAAACTATAAGTCAAAATGGAATTCCAATTTTGCAGACTTTGAGGAGATCACAAAACCTAGCACAGTTATAGGTGGAACGAGACATTTTTTAAACTGAGTTGGGTAGACATGAGAAGACTGAACAGCTATTTTTACTTTTGAGAGATCAGAAGTTGAAGGATCTTTAGTAATCGAGCATTATGGGCCTTTATCAACAATTTTCGGGACTCCATCAATGCATGTGCATGCTACTACATAACTACAATCTGTCTGCCCTTATCAGCTTTAGAAATTATAATGTTTGTATTAGAATGAATTTCATGTTAGATCTCCTATTCCTTTCAGTTAAGATTCAAAACAATCGATTTGTTATTAAAATGCACGTAATGAGTAACTAAGCAGCACATTACGTCTTTCTGTGTTATTGAAACTTTTCAGAATTTAAAAGCTTTTTTAACAGGGGCAATGATTTGAGGAACTGAAGGTTATATTTTAATACTTTTATCTATTCCTTCGAAAAATTTCTCCCCAGTGATTTTTCTTCAGTGTGTTCCATTTCTTCAGTCAGAATAGTACTAAACTGTCTTGAAACTAGGCTTTCAGAATTCCATTTCATACATACTGAAACTGAGTTAATTTCTCTTACTAAAATATCACTTTGAGTCAAACAAACTATTTTCCAAAATGAATATTATCACCAAATTGAAGAATTCACTATGGATAATCCCCTCAGTCCTGTACTTGCTGACATTTATATGCTCTATTTTGAGGTCAAATTATCTGAGAAACTAGGTGGATTCACTAAGTCATTTCTGGACTCACTATGTATGTGCTTTTGATAGTAACAAAGAAGATTTATCTCAAATTTTACCTATTACAAATTTGATTGATCCAGCAGCCTTCCAGTTCCCTTTTGGAACAGAATTTGACAATACCCTTCCCTTCCTTGATATTCTTATACTTCATAATACATATGATTTCAGCATTACAGTTTACTTACACTTTTCCATTCATTTAACCACCCCATGTTAAGTCATGTCACTCAGATAAGCAAGCTCCTTTTTACTATTGTGTATTTCACAATCTTAAAGTTTGAATCTCCAAACCTTTGTTTACTAATGAACTCAATTATTTGATATCAGTAGCCATTGACTTCGTATTTTCTCAGGTGGTCATTGATAAAAACCCTTAAAAAAATTTCAGCTTACCATCAAAGAAGATATTCCGCTATTAAAAATAACATCGATAACCTTATCGTGCTTCCATTTCATCCTTGTGTCAGTTATAAAATTCCATGGATTCTTCAGAAGTTCAATTTTGCAGTCATTTTCTCACCTCTGAACAAAAGCCATGATTCGATTTTTAAAGATTCCAATTCAAACTTTAATTCTTGGGGAATTTATAGTGCATTGTGTCAGCATGGTTTGAGATATATCGGCCAAGCAAAGAAAGCATTAAAGTTTCGTATCAAGGAACATGAATCTTATGTCCAGAAAGGCGAAATTAACAAGTCTTCAACTGCTAATCATAGTTAAAAATTTAATCATAATTTTGACTTTGGGTCTGCAAAAATTATTCAAAAAGCTTCTTCAATTGGTGAACGGGATTTACTTGAAGTTATTCACAATCACAAAGGTTTATCTTGTTTAGTTAATAACTTTAAGTCTAACACATTCCTTCCTAATGCTTTTAAAATTCCATTAACTAAATTTTTCAATTTTGTTACTTATATCTGTTGAAGATAGCACTACTTTTTTTGTTTACCTTACTGCTGCCATAGGGTATAATTGTGACCGTTGCTTTCCAGGCAGATTTCTTTCCTACTGATGAAGAGAGATCCGTACCTGTGTGCTCTCGAAATTGATTGGGTCATTGACTAAATCTTTGCCAAACACAAGGTTTTGCTTTGCTAATTTTATGTTTTACTTTGGCATGTCTCTTCTGCTTAAATAGAAAAACAAATTTTGCATTTGTCCTTCTCTACTTACACCTTTCCTGGGGGGGGGTAAGAAGTCTTTCCCATTATAGGAATACCAGATCTCCCTTCAGAAATGTTCAACAACTTCTCACAGAATCAGGTGATTTTCCTACTTCATGATTTTCAAAGGGTATGTTGCGGCAAAGCCAGTGAACTATTAAAAATAACATTACCCTTTACATTACCTCCTTGAATGGCATCATTTACTATTTTTTTTTTAATTCATAAATGTTTTTGCTTGTTCTATACTTTATTTTTATGTTAGGAAATAAATATGCATCTCCTAACATCTAGTGCCGGAAAAAAATACAAAACAGGAACTTGAACTTATACTTCCTACTGTTGGATTATACTTGCTGAATTATTTTACTTCCGACATTAAAACTTAGTTTTGTTTTTTGTTCTTTTCTACTACTCTGGCAATGGCGCCGACCGGTGAAGCTGTAGATAAAATGACACAACTGAAACGAAAGCGGAAAGCTGTGCGAAGTAATGTTTCTCACTTTTCTACTGAAATTGATACTTTGAATGATGATTTCTCAATTGAGAAGGTTGAATATATTTTTAATCGCTTAACAACTGCTTTAAATGATATGAAATTAATAGATAACAAAATTCACAACTTCCTTACTGACGATGAATATGAAAGTGATAATTTGCAGTGTGAAAACTATTTAGATACTAGTGAATCCGCAATTTTCAAAGCAGGAAAAATTATTCAGAACAAATTATTGCCAACTGCAAATAATATTACTGCTTCAAATATGGATACCAATGATTTGGCGATGACATTTGGCGACCTTTCTACAACACCGCCTGTGACTCAATCATATACAGTTAAATTGCCAACAATTAAACTACAATCATTTACAGGAGAAATTTAACAGTGGCAATGTTTTTGGGAACAGTTTAAATCTTCTATAGATGCCAATCCACATCTTTTGCAGTTATTGATAAACATGTTTTCCTCAGAGTTATTTAGATGGTGAAGCTAAATGTCTTGTTGATGGAATTAGTGTAATAGGAGATACCTATGAAACAACAACAAAAAAAAAAAAATGTTGGAGGAAAGATATGGAAATAAAGATCGAATTATCCAATCACACTTAGATTACTTAGTTTAAATGTTATTCAAGACCCTTCTCCCTACGCATCTAAATGATCTTTACGTAGAATGTAACAGAAGAATTCAAGCTCTAACTGCTCTGGGTGAAAATATTGAAGCATACGGTAGAATTCTAGTGCCAAAAATTATTCGTGCATTCCCCAATGATATTTGTTGCCGCTGGATTATCTATGCCAAGCGTGAAAAACTAAACGAAGGTAATATTACTAGATTGATGCAGTTCTTGGCAGAAGAAGTGGAAGGTGTAGTTGCAGCACAAAGAGCTAAATGTATGTTTTTTTTCTGATCACACCGTAAAGTGCACTGTAGAAAATTTTAATATCAATTCCAAAACAGTAAACAAACGTAAGAAAATTTCGCCATTTTGTTCATTTTGTAATACTACAGGACATTGGCTTCAATATTGTGAAACTCCTACAGACTATGATAATCATGTTCAGACACTTAAAACTTCAAAACGCTGCTTTCTGTGTACTAGCCATGGTCATAGAGTTTCAAACTACCCAAGAAAAAATACTGCACGATGCACTAAATGCAAGAAAAGGCATCATGTTTCTATTTGTTCTCCTGTTGAAAACAATCAAGTGCGGATAATTAACAGTGCTGTAAATCACATAACCTTTCCTAAAACAATTTTCACACATTTGCAAATTGCTCGTGTGTATGTTACTGGTCCCACAAGCATTACTAAATTAACACGCTGCATTTTAGATGGCAGTAGCCAAGCAAGTTTTGTTCACACAAACATTGAAAAACTTAAGCATTGAAAGTTCTGCATCACTTTCAGTTCAAGCATTTGAATCTTTTACTTCACAAGAACAACGTAGATGTGTTCAACTGTCACTTTCAAGTTTGTGGAGCAACCAAGCATTTTCAATCTCCACTTTTGAAGGCTCTAACTCCTATCAGTCCCAGATCTAGGGGGGGCCAAGCCGGGGTCTGTGCCCCGGGTGGCAACTTCTGGCACATAGCCAGGGGGTGTGTGCCTTCCCACTTCACCGCTACCTATATTTAAGAAAAGTGCTAATTAATCTTCAATAGATAAGACTTAAGTGTTTAAAATATTGCTTTCCAGCTTCCCAAAAAATTCATGTGATTAACAAAAAATGAACGGAAAGTCTATGATTTTCCATTTAGACGTAAGAGCAGAAAAAATCATCCTTCCTCAGCTAGCAAGCACCGGGAAAATACTTCGAAGGTTAGGGGACACTTTGAAGTCGTAAAGATTTTGTTCTTTTACAGCTTTGAATAGACCTCCGAATCCAGTCCCACTTTCCCTCTAGCTATCAAGCCTAATGTCACTAAAGAAGAAAAAGCCCTTTCATTTTGGACCAAGCATCTAAAAGCATAATATTTAATAGAAAATAAGTATTTAAAAAAAATAAGTTGGGGTATTTAATTTTGAGATTTGCTACTTATTACCTAAATATTGCACAAAAGAGAGAAGAAAACACGGTAAAATAATTTTGAGTGATTGTTTTTTACATTAATTTCGAATTTCACTTAAGTCAATAAATATAGCAAAAATATTAAGCTTTTTTTTCGGGGGGGGGAATAATGTAAAGAGCGTGCCAACTTCAATGCAACGAATTTTATTTTTTTAGTCATCTAGCAATTTAAATTACTGTTATTTAAAATGTTCTAATAGGGTAGTTGTAAAATACGCAGATAAAAAATTCATTCACTGCCAAGTAATTTATTTTATTATTAGCCCAAAGGGGCAAATTGCCCAGAAAGGCTATTAATTTCATTTTGGCATTTTCCTTTGGCTCACTATAAACATCATTTCACTTTTCAAATTATTGCCACCAAATATTAGAACCCTGCATTATATTTAAAGAAATAAAATAATGAAAAATCTCCATGAATGTATGTATATGTTTCTAGCATTGTGATAAAACAAGTAGTCTTTCACTCAAATATAGGCATCTGAAAGCCCAAATTTGGAGTTTAGAATTTGCTTTATTATCTATTTCATATTTTGCAAAACTTTAACGAATTTTTGATTAACAAATTCATCGATTTCAAAGCGAGCAATGGCAACACTGTACGAAAAAAACAACATTTTAATCTCCAGTGCGTAAGACTGTATCGGAAATTCTAAATATACAGTCAAAAGTCGTTAATTCGGACACCCATAATCCGGACCTCAAAGATAAAAACTTTCTGCGCATGCGGCACGTTGACACATGCGCATAGGCGTTTAATCGTGCGCGTAAGACCTTTACTACTGCGCAAGCGCAGAATATGTTTTCGCATGCGCGTTTAATGTATAACGGACGGTATAAGCTAAAATTATCTAATTATCTATTTTAGTTAATGTTGATGATTGCGTTGTTCCTTAATCTTTGAATTGGATCCGGATTATTATTTTTTGCAGACTGTAAGAGCAATTTTATAAAAGTAAACTTGAACTTTCGATTATGTCAAAGAGAATTTCCGATGCTGGAGCTCCCAAAGGATCTACAAAACAAAAGTATGTTTCGATGTTCATCAAACAAAAAGTGGAATTGCAGCAAAAAATGGATAAAGACATGAAGAAGGTGACAGAAAGGTTAGTGAATACGAAAAAATTTCAATTGACAAGTTATTCGGTATTCTCGGCACAGCAATTACGGGACTTGAACAGCGGAACTTTGTAACTGAACAAGACTATAAACTATGTCTATTTATAGAATTAAAGAGAAAGTATTATCACATAAAACGAAGCAACTTAAACAACTTACATTGAAAGAAATGTTTAATAAAGTAAACAAATAAATATTAAGCTTTTTTTTTGTAAATTTTGATACCCTTTAGATTATAATTGTTCTTTATTTCATAAATTACAGTTTCATATTTTTAATTTCAGAATTTCTGCATGCCATCTTACGAGATTTAAACTGATGATCTATAATCCGGAAAAATCGATAATCCGGAATCGCCGAAGTCCCGACGAGTCCGGATAAACGACTTTTGACTGTATCTCTTTTTAGTTCATTTTGTGGTATTGCTGTTGAATTGTGTGTGTGTGTGTGATTATGGCAAAGCCTTGAGGGCTATCTGCCTAAGAGGAGGGATGCCTTCGTGGAGGACTTTCTAAGGGAAACTGGCTCGTATACATGTTACACATGGGGAAAACCACGAAAACGCCCATGCCGCCAGCCCGTTCGCGGGATTCGAACCTCGGACCGAACTACCAGTGTTCAGCGATTTTACCGCTCGGCCGCTGGTGGGCCCTTGCTGTTGAATTGAATTTTATGGTTTAAGTGTAGAGAACATGATATTTAATAAATAAATGTAACACTCAAAATGTTAAAAAATGCCCTTTTGGGTGTAATATAAAATTATTTATTTTTTTTTGAGTGCATCTGTGTTTGGAACAAATAATCAGATAATTACCGATTAAAAGGAAGTAAAAATTAAGAGAATTTAAATGGAATGAAAAAAGCATATAGCCCATTAGTGGGCATAATGTATAAGATTGATGAACGGTGCTAGTTCGACATAGGTTAGAATATCAGGGAACTAGCTGAACGAGTGTTTATGGTTTTCTTTGAGTGTAAGGTAAACAAACAAGTTTCCCTTTGAAAGTCCTCCACAAATGTAATGGCATCCCTTCCCATAGACAGATAACCTTTGTATGTTTTTTCCGTACTGATTTAAACAAGCCGTAGCCAGCATATATGAAATACTAATTATAATGATAAAAATTTTATGTAATTGTAAGATCATATATCATGTAAGATCGACATCATGCCGAAACAACAAATCGACAACATCTCTTTCCGAGGGAAATAACTTTATTGAAATGGGCTTTCTTTTGCAAAAATCGATGTTCTACACTATAGTTTTAACATGATTATAAAAACAATGCATCTTACTTTTTGATCATAATGCAAAACAGAAAAAATTAAAAAAAAAAATCAATATTAAGGGTATTACTGTTATCCTCGGCAGGGAATGTGAAAATATTGTTCATTTTTTCCCTGGTTCATTTACATTAGCATTTCTTAAACTGTGTGTCGCTACCCCTATGGGGGTTGTGGGACCTGCAGCAGGGGGTGGCTAAACAATTTAGCAATGTTGATATTTCTTTAACTTATTATAATAATTTTACAATTACCAAATATTTTTACACAATGTATCTGAAAATAAATAAAGATAAGACAATACAGACAAAGAAAAAAGAAAAACGTTTCGACTCATTCTTTTTATAACAAAACATTCATTTTACTTGCTTTGCATGTGATGCTCTCATTTCGTCGTTACTTATTTAAAACTTTCACGCTGTTCTATGTCTTAAAATTAGAAATTAAAGTGAATGACCTAAAACTGCATTCGTATATTACAGTACAAGTGAACAAAATTGACATTTTCACACACTCGTGTGTCGGATTCGCTTATGGGGTCCTGGAAATCGCAAAAAAACCTCAGTGATAAAAAGGTGTCACGATTGAAAAAAGTTTATGAAACCCTGATTTACATCATATAATAATTTAGATTCATGGCCTAAAATTTTAAAATGATATTTATTAATTTTTTAATTCTATAGTGTAGAATATCGATTTTTGCAAAATTCTTAAAGCTGCTTTTTTTCAGTTTTAAAGCTTCTGTTCCTTTTTAAGAAAAAAAGTAAACATCTAAAAATAACACAAAATGTGGGCATATACTCTGCTCTCTTCCTCTGTTTAAGAACAAAGGCGTATCGACGAATAGAACCTATTCACTATAGAAGGTTTAATTAGCCCTTTGGGATAAACTATCAGGGATCTGGCCAATTTGATCATGATAAAGTGAAAAGTAACGGGTCTGATCTAAAATCTTTGAAAGTTACTGTTTGTTCTTCTTACAAATTTTGCTATGTGTTGTGTTACTGGAAATAATCCTTTAACTTGTATTGGGTTAATATAAATCAATATGGAACGCGTTTGAAAAAAGGAAGCATGAATTAGAAAAAAGTGTAAAAAAAAAATTGAGGTTCTTTTCTTCAAAAACATGAACATTTTCTAACGAAGTGGACTCTACTGGAAGCATTTCTTTTGTAAAAAAAGGCAACCAATCTTTCCCTCTCATTTGAAAATTCTGACTATTACATAATTATAACCATTATAATAATAGGTATAATTATAATAAATAAAATAATTTTTAATGCATTCAAAATTCATGCGGTATATGCTATTGTGTATTTAAATGTATTTATCTAAACTGAAAATTTTGTTAAGTGGTAGAATTTTTCAATTTTTAATTACCTGCGTTTATGAATTGTACCTGAAACATTAGTTTCATTCGGAATAATCTTAATTTTATTTAACTATACTGTTCAGAGATATCATACAGATACTTAATGTTTCCAATCTGCGCAGTCAGAAGAAATAATAATTTTCATAACAAAATTATCTCTTTAATGTATGATATTAATGAGGGCACAGTTATTTTAATTTTTATTTGAAGTTTTTCTTCAAAGAGCAACACTAATCACAAAGGAATGACTAGATTAAAATTTGCTAATAATGTCTTAACTTCACCGATTTTATAAAGCTGTAAAAGGATTTTTTTTTAAAATCCTAAATGTACTTATCCATATGCTATGACATATTGCTCCTATATCCAAGAAGTGATTTGTATAATCTCTTATGTTCTATTAAAAATTCTAAGAAGTGTGAGAATCATTGAATTAGTGACGGGAGAAAAAGTACAAAGGCTTCTTTCTAACCCTTTTACATTAACGAATCAGCTGTAAATAAGTTAACCTGTACTGATTCTGTTAATTAAAAAGAATGAATCGATATGCAATTTGACTTATTCCTAATGAAATTATGAAAAAGTTTAAATGTGATCGATCATATCTAAAGTGTTAGCAAAGCTTTCATAAAATTCTAATCCATAAACTCAGAATTAAAATAAAAGTTTAAAAGTAATTTTATACTTAAATGATATTCTCAATGACATAAAAGTAAATTAATAAAAAGTAACAAAAGGCAATCATTTTTTGTGAGATATCATTATTATTTCCAGCTATATATCTACATATTCGAATATTATTTATCAAGGGGAAAATATATGTTCCCTTTTCTGTTTTAGGAACAAATTAAATACAAGGAATCCTCTTATGGTGACCATCTTCCTTAGAAGACCATCTATAAAAGTGATCGGTATTTCTGAGAACGGCAACTATTTACTTAGGAGTTCAAAATTGTCTGCAATAAAAGATTGTTGTTTAAAAAATAAAGACTCACGGTATTTAACACGTTCAAATTTCACACAGATAAAATAATTTAATTTTATATTTAAATAATAAATTCCAATAAAACGTTTAAATGAAGAATGCTAACAGAAAAACTGTAGATCCCTCAGTAATATAAAAAGCCCAAAATCGTTTTCTGTAGCTTAGTTGCCGTTAACTCTTATCTCACAGATAAAGCACTGCCTGGAATCCATCTTTATTTAAATTCAAATTATTGTTTTAAATTAAAAATATTATTGCTTATATTAAGGAAAAAAATGTGAATTCAATCTATCATACACTAAGTTTTAAACAGTGTTTTCAGTATTATTCTTATTCTGTTATGAATATATTTGTTCTTCTGTGTAATAATTATTAAATGGCTAAGTTTTAATATAAGTCTATTTGTACCGTATAGTCTTACGTTTTGGTGGTTAATAAATTTGCATTTTTGGTTACATTAAACCCATACGATCGAGTTTCCTCACATGATTTAGGTCGTCGAAAATAATATTAAACCTTTGTCGGATATGATAGATCATGCAGTATAAGGCGTACCAGCATTTTTATTAAAGCTTTTTCGATGTAACGGAAGCCCTAGATGCTTAACCAATCTAGATGCTTAAGTGCATAATCAATGGAGTGTGCAATGAAAGCCAGACGCTATGGTTCTGCTGAATTCAATAATTTCATTGTAATATTCATAACAGCATATCATTATCTATCTCATTTAGAAGGAATTACAGTTAAACTTTAGCGATGACCTGGTGTTTTGAGAGTATACTTGATCATGATGGACAAATATGCAAAAAATTAGAAGTAGAGTTTAAACTGCTACGCATCATTCGAAAGCAAGTCTATCGAAATAATGCTCATTGTGATTCTGTGTTTCATTATTATAAAACTATTTTAGCAATCCCTTTACTTGATTGTCTCATTTTCCATTTAAAATCTCAATTTAGAAAAGAATGCATCATCCCTATTTTGCATACAGCCATCAGTTTGTGCTGATTGTGTACACGAAATTGTGGTAAATAAGGTGTTATATAAAGATGATTTACCCTCTCCGGAATTTCTAATCGAAGAGACGAAACATTGGAGATGGCATTTTATGTCTATTCCCAAAGCAAAGCTCCCAGACATGCCAGTTTTGGCTTTAAAAAGCTTCAAATAAAATCTTTTTACCAAATATTGATGTGCTCTTGCACATAGAAGCTACAATGCTGATAACATCTTGCGAATGTAAACGTTCTGCAAGTGCTTTGAAAAGGTTAGAAAATTATACTAGAACTATTATGACGGAAGAGAACATAAATTCTTTGGCATTAATGCATATTCATTATACCAAAGAAATAGCAAATGACAAAATTATTGATATATTTGCCAGTTTATAGCCATGAAAAATGGAATTCGGGAATATTTTAATTGCCGAACAAAAATGAAAGGCCAGAAAATGTTTGCCTTAAAAAAAAAAAAAAAAAAAAAAAAAAAATAACAATAAAAAAAATTGCAGTTTAATTTCATGTTTAAAATAAATGATGTATTTACAGCTTTTATTCATTTAATTCAATATCTTTATTATATAATTATATACAACAGAAACATGGATTTTATGTATTTATCTTTATAGTTGTATTATGAAACAAAGAAAGATGAATTTCAAAATTATGTTAATATTTTAATAATAGTTTTAAATAATTTAAAAACAAAAATATTGAATTACCCATTTAGTATGTTTGTAGAGTAATTATTATAAATACGATAATGAAATGCAATATATCCTTAATGAAGTTACATAATTGTATTATTAATAAAATTCATAATATAATTATTATTTAT
Organism: Stegodyphus dumicola; assembly: GCF_044657685.1. Taxonomy (NCBI): domain Eukaryota; kingdom Metazoa; phylum Arthropoda; class Arachnida; order Araneae; family Eresidae; genus Stegodyphus; species Stegodyphus dumicola. The sequence goes on along the minus strand of NC_140775.1, from coordinate 108,918,886 downwards.
ATTAAGATAACTGCCTCTACCATAATATATTTGTTATGAAATAATCACCTATATACTTGAAGATGTTATAATAGGTAGAACAGTATAGCCATAGGAGTCGTAATAGGCCCCCCCCCCCGTAATTTGAACTGGCTACGCCCATGTTTCCTAAAACAATTTTCACCCATTTGCAAATTGCTCGTGTGTATGTTACTGGCCCCATAGGCATTACTAAATTAACACACTGCTGGTGGTAGCCAAGCAAGTTTTGTTCACACAAACCTCATTGAAAAACTTAAGCTTAAAGTTGTCAGTTCTGCCTCACTTTCAATTCAAGCATTTGAATCTTTTACTTCACAAGAACAACGTAGATGTGTTCAACTGTCACTTTCAAGTTTGTGGAGCAACCACGCATTTTCATTCTCCGCATCTGAAAGCTCCGATTCCTATACTACACATCCTACTGCTCCACCAGAAATAGTTCATTTTGCTCAGAAGAAAAGATTGAGAATTGCTGATCCACCGGATGACTCTTCCCTGCCCATAGAAATACTTATTGGTGGTGATCATTATTAGCAAATTGTTTCCGCAGAAGCTCCAATCAAGCTTTCAGAATCTTTTGCTATGGTACCGTCAGTGTTTGGATGGGTACTTAGTGGAACAAGAACAAATACTACAATTGTTGAGAAGACTTCTATCCATCAAGTTTGTGTGCAAGTTAAAACTGACTGATTGTTTAAATGATCAGGTACGTCGCTTCTGGGAATTAGACTCCATAGGGATACAAGATGCGCAGAAACGAAGAATGATTACTCACGATGAAGAAATTTTATCAGAATTTCACAAAACTTACAACACTGAAGACAATCGAAGAATTGTGTCTCCGCCTAGAAAATTATTGGTCACATCTTTGCCTACGAACAAAATTATAGCGGAAAACAGATTTCATTCTCTTCAAAAAAGACTTGCATCTAGTGATGTGTTAAAGACACAATATGACAAATGCATGCTGAATTATATTGAACAAAAGGATGTTGAAGTTTCTTCCATACATGAATCCAATAGGAAGCCAGTATATTATTACCTTCCTCATCATGCTGTAAGAAAGAAAACGCAATCTGAAATCAGGTGGAGAATTGTGTTTGACGCTTCCTCACATGCTCCAGCAATGACTTCACTGAACGATACCTCGGAAGCTGGCTCGAATCTTCTTCCTGAAACTATTGGTTGTCTACTAAGATTTCGATTGCATGAATTCAATGTTACATGTGATGGTAAGCAAGCTCTTTTACAGTTGTCACTGCAAAAAGAAGATAGGGACGTCACAAAATTTTTGTGGTACAAATTAAAATCTGATTAATCTCAACCTACTACTTTTACAAAGGAAATAACTTTTACAGATTTATTCGTTTACCATTTGGCTTTACTTGCAGTCCGTTTTTACTCTGTGCTGCCCCACAAGAATTGGCTGCAAAACATATCGCAGAATTTCCAATTGCTGCACCAATGATAGGTAAACATCTCTACATGGATGACTTTCTTGCCAGTATGGAAACTGAAACACGCATTATAATGCTATATCACGAGATCAAGTATTTAATGCTCTAATGAAATCGCCCATGGAAAAATGGGCTACAAACTCTTTAACCCTTTAACTGCTTAAGACGGGTTTAAACGTTTTTAGAATTTCTTTAAAAATGCTTAAGACGTCTTTACACGAATTTCAAATTGCACGAAAAATGCTCAAGACGTGTATACACGAAGCCCGAATTTCGCAAAGATTGCTTAAGACATGTTTAGACGACGCGATCTGGTCTTCCTTCCCCTACCTTTCTGCAGGCGGCTGTCAGTTGACACAAAGGTCTTAATAGGGTGTAAAGTCTGTTTGAAAAGAACACTTTACGGACGGGTCCTGAGATTGAAGAATCATTGTCAGAGAGCAGGTGTGCATTATCTGCGTGCCGACTAAAAGTTTGCGAAAGAAGATAAATCGTTTTACAACTGTTTGCCTTGTGGTACTTTATACAAATGAAAGTCAAACAGGATCCGACATTGTTATAGTAAATTGCTGAATTATAGTAGAAACAAGAAAAAATAAGAATTGTAACGGAGGACGCCTTTATACCTATATGTTATAGAATCAAATATTTTATTTTTGTATTGAAAAATGATTACAATTTCTGATTCGTCAGGAAAAAATATAAAATGTTGCAACCAGCTTTCTTGTTTGCCCTCGTATTTCAAATACGCGTTATTATAATGGTATATTCTTTTTACATTCTTAAATGTTAAAACTGTGCTTTCAGCATGCCTGAGTTTTGTACTCGTATGTGTGGCTCTGTGCTCCGTAGAAATGGCGAACTGACATATAAAAATTATATGAATTTTGAAAGGAAGATATTCTACTCGAAACTTGAACTAAATGGAATAAATGAATACGCCGAAGGAATTTCTAGAAATATTTGTTTTAAAAATTTTATTATTAAGATTTTAAATCCAAAATGTTTTAAAATCTAAAGAAAAAAATATGTATTCCTTGAAACATTTTTGGAAAGAAATCTATCGATATAAAATCTCTTAAAATTAATGGAGTGTAAATTAATTAAAACAGTTAGTGTATGAAAGGGTTAGATATACTCCGCACAAAAAATTACAGTCAGAAGATCAATTATTTAAAGAATTAAATTAATTACATTAAAAGAATTTAAAATAAATTAAAATCTGTCCAAATATCAATGCTAACAGCAATAGCACGAATGAAAGTTAGCCTTTAAATTCCGAACTTAATTCATCCGTCGGTACGTAATGATTGTGTCTTTGCGATTACTTTTCTTATATATACTACAAAAGGCCGCCAACGAAGTAGCGGTAAAATCTTTGAATACTAATAGTTTGAAGCGAGTTCAAATCCTGACGAATGGATTGCCTGCATACCAGTTTTCGCGAATTTTTGCTGCCCATGTTTAATGTGAATATGAGCCAATTTCAGTTAGCTTTTCATGATGACGTGACTTGACTACGAGTCCTCGCTCGGGTTGTGTTTGGTTTGGCTTGTTAGATTATTAAGCATGTGAAGGGGATCTGTATAAGGGGAGGTATGCTTTCGTGACAGATTTTCTAAATGAAACAATCTCACACTACAAAAAGTTAAAACCATAAAAACGCCCATGCAATCAGCTTGTTCACGGGGGTTTGATTGCAGGTCAAACTACCAGTATGTTAAGAGAAGTGATTTCAAGAATGTTTAATTATTTTATTTAGTTTGTCATAAGCTAAATAAAATAATTAAACATTCTTGAAATCTCTTCACATTACTGAAATGGCAATAACTTCGAATTATACTATGCTACCACTTTTCCTCTAATATGAAATTTTGAACTTTTCCGTTATCTGACAGCCCACCAGCGACTGAGCGGAGTCTAATGTAACAACTGGCGGTTTTGTCCGGGGTTCAAATCCCGGCAAACGGTTTGGTTGCCAGGATGATATTCTTAGTTTTGCATATGTGTAACATGTATTTAAGCCAATTTCCGTTAGGCAGTCCTCGAACGAAGGCATGCTTCACCTTAGGCAAATAACCATCGAGTACTTTGCCATAATCAAATAAATTTTTATCCATAGCATGCTTGAAATATTTTTATGTTGAAAAGTGCATGTGTCAAAGTTGGCCCCTGTTGAATGAAATATGTTGTTTATTTTTTCTTTGTTTTTTATAACAACAATGTTCTTGTTTTCAGAATCTGAATTATCAATAAAATTCTTTTAATAATATGCGATTCTATTTTGTTTTTTGTTTAATGAAAAATTAATTTAAGCGACAAATTTCTTACATTTAGAAAAATTTTCGATTTTCAAAACGAGTTGCTGACAAAAGCGCATCTTCTCGTTGCTGCATATATTTATTTAAAGCAAACTGCTTGGAGCACGTGCTTTTATATTTGAAAAGATCCAGAGAATTTTCAACAGGGAAATAAAGTTATTAATTTTACTGAATTTTGTGGATTCTTTGCGTTTTGAGGTAAAAGTCAAACCATCAGATATGTGATAACCTTAAACTAAGGGTATACATAATCAGGATTTTGCGGCCAGACATTCCCAGCGAAATATATTACAAAAAATTATCTACGTAGAATTAATGTATATTCCGTTTAGTATTTGAATTTATCAGTGTTATCAAATTTTTAATCCATAGGATTTCCTTGGCAGTGTGACACATTGCCACATACTCTGCTTCTGTCGTCGATAAAGCTGTTGTGGATTGCTTCTTGCTCGACCATGAGATTGGAGCACCTGCGAGTAGCATTATATAACCACTATAAGATTTACGGTCAGTTCTGTCACCTCCCAGTCAGCGTCTGAGTAGACTTGAAGTGGCTCACCTGTCTTCTGGAATCTCAACTTTCTGTGTCGTGTTCCCTTTAGGTATCTTAGAATGTGCTTCACACCTCTCCAATGTTCTTCCGTGTGTTTTTCATTGAACTGGCTCATATAAGTGGAAGAATAAGCCATGTCTGGGCGAGTACCACAAGTCAAATATAGAAGACTTCCTATAGCTTGTCTATAAGGGATTCCCTTGCTGTTTTCTTTGATTTCTTCCCACTGCTGTTCATCTACATTTTTATATTTTATGCTGGGGTCCAGTGGTGTGGATGCACATTTTGCTTCAGTCATTTTAAATGTTTCTAAGATTTCTGATGCATAAACGATTTGATCTAGTGTGTATGACCCATTATCTTCTTTGCATATTCGCATGGATAAGATCTGGCTTGCAGGACCTAGGTCCTTGACACTGAACCTTTTCTTAATGCCTTCCTTGAATTCATTTATCTCTGGCATGTTTCCAACTATCAAGAGGTCATCAACATAAACTCCAATTATGATGTTCTTCTCATGACAAAAGTAAATACAAGGTTCTGCATTTGACCTTTTCAATCCATACTGGATCAGGAAGTCATTCAAGCAAGTATTCCATGCACGTCCTGATTGTCGAAGACCATAGATGCTTTTCTTCAGGTGGCAGACAAGGTGTTCTTTCCCTTTCTCAATGCAGCCTTCTGGCTGTGCCATATATATGTCCTCTTCTAGGATTCCATTAAGGTATGCAGCTGTTACATCCATTTGGTGAACTTCTAGGTTTTTCTCTGCAGCTACGGCAAGCAATAATCTTACAGATTTGAGTTTGATGACTGGTGAAAAGGTGTCTTGAAAGTCCACTCCAGGCATTTGCAGATAGCCTTCTGCTACCAATCTGGCTTTGAACTTTGCTTGGTTCCCAATCTCGTCTTTTTTCTTACGAAACAACCATCTGGATGGTATTACCTTAGCTCCTGGTGGTCTTGTAGTTAGTTCCCAGGTTTGAGCTTGAGTGAGGTTCTGAATTTCTTCCTCCATGGCTTTTAACCACAAGTCAGCTTCGGGTGATTTCAGGACATCTTTTAGGGTTACTGGGTCCTTTTCTTCAGATTGTTGTACCTCTTGGGCATCGTACAGATAGAAGTCTTCGAAACGTTTAGGAATTTTGGTTTTTCTTTTTTCACCTCTCTCACTTCCACGGGTGGGATTTCTGGCTGCTACTTCGATTTCAGGGTCTAGGTTATTAGCAACGTCTTGTATTTGAACAACTGATTGGCCTTCATCTTTGTAATCTGGAGTATTTTCAAGCTGTATGTCTGGACATCTTTCGGAATTTCGGTAAATTGGATCTGTATTGGGACATTCGGTTTCATCCAAGTTATTTACATCAGGAGTTATATAATCTAGAGATGAGTCACAAGCTTCTGTTTCAGGTAGGTCCAAAGGATATTCTGATTCAAAGTCTTGAATTTTAAGGGTAGCTTCTTCTGCAGGATTGTCACACTTGCTCAGTTTTAAAGGGAAAACATTTTCTTCAAAAATGACATCTCTGCTGACGAAAAAATGTTTCTTCTTCAGATCATACAATTTGTAGCCTTTAACTCCTTTAGGATATCCCACAAAAACACATTCTGTAGCTTTAGGATCAAGCTTGCTTCCTCTTGAGTGTGAGCGAACATGGCTCCAGGCTCTGCATCCAAAAACTCTGAGGTGGTCTGTTTTGCTTCCATACCCTGACCATCGTTCCTCCGGAATATCGCCATCAATTGCCATAGATGACCGCTTGTTGTGGAGATAGGCCGCAGTGGCCATTGCTTCAGCCCAAAACCTGTGATCTGCTCCGGACTCAATAAGCAAGCATCTCGTTGTGTTTATCAATGTTTGGTTCAGTCTTTCAGCCAGACCATTTTGTTGAGGCGTGTCAGATACAGTTAGTTGTCTTTGGATCCCATGCGCAGCAAGGTACTTGTCAAACTTTCCACTTATATATTCCCCACCATTGTCACTTCTCAAGAATTTGATTTTTCTGTTTTGGAGATTTTCTACCATGCAACGGTACTCCTCAAATTTTTCTAGTACGTCACTTTTGGCTTTCATAGGGAATGCCGTGGTATAGTGAGAAAATTCATCCGTGAAAGTCACAAAGTAATTTGAGCCTCCAAAGGAAGGGGGAGAAATTTTGCCAACAACGTCTGAATGTATAACTTCTAGGATGTGTTTAGCTTTTGTACTAGCAGCTTTTGGAAATTTCTTCCTTTTCATTTTTCCTTGAATACAAACCTGGCAAGGTTCATTTGCTAATACTGTTGATTTCAGGTTTCTGTCGATGGGGACAATATTGTTTGTTGTACAAGAATGTGGATGACCAAGTCTACGATGCAGCAAGTCGGCACTTTCAGTTTTCGTAGCGTAGGCAGTTGCCATCTTTTCTTCGATTATGTATAGTCTTCCTTTTTTCTCACCAGATAAAAGAGTATCTCCATTCTTATCAATCACTTTGGCTTTTCCTTCAGCAAATTTTACTTTTAAGCCTCTTTCTTCAATTCTACCAATGGATAATAGATTTCCTCCTAGTTCTGGAACATATAGGACATTTTCAATAGTGATGTTTTTTTCTCCGTCTTCTTCTCCAACAGAAAATGAAATATTTCCAATTCCAGTGACCTTTATTCTTTCTGAATTAGCAACTTCAACTTCAGATGTGTACTTCTTAAGGACTGAGAATTTTCTTTTATCAGAGGTCATGTGTTCTGTAGCTCCGCTGTCTAAAATCCACAGATTACTTTTTCTTGATTTTTCTTCATTTGCCAGAAGTGCAATGTTTGTCTTGAGGTCAACTGCAGTTTTGGCGCTGTTTTGTTTCTGATATTTGGCCTCTTCACAATTTTTAGATATGTGCCCCCACTGGCCACAGCTGAAGCATTTAGTATTTCTTCCTCTGTTAGTTTCTTCTTCATTTGGCCTTTTAGCTGCATACTTCTTCATGGGTTTTCCAAATGCAGGCTTCTTCTGGTTAGTGGCAAAACTTTTAGTGTGAAGAGCTTGTTCTTCATGATACACTTTGGCTGAACTCTCATTTCTGACTATACGTTTCTCTTCTACGAGTAGCCTTGGTTTCACAATTGTAGTTGTCAGATTTGCTTCATCTTTTTCCAAACTTAGGATAAGCGATTCATAACTTCTAGGCAGTCCCAACAGCATCACTAGGGCCACTTCTCTATCTGTGAATGCATATCCACCATTAGCTAATTTTCTATGTAAGTCCATTAATCTTGCTAGATAGGATTGGACAGACTCATTTGGCTTCATATTTATGTTAAAAAATTCTCTCATAAGCTGCAGTACGTGAAGCAAACCGAATTTTGTATGCATTTCTTTTAAACAGTTCCAGGCGTCTCTGGCTCTAATACAATCTCCGATATCATCTAGAAATGTATCTTCAACTATGAGGAATAATAGGGTAAGAGCTTCGTCATTCTTTTCCCTCTCCACTTCATTCATTTCAATTCCATATCCGGGTTCCACTGCTTCCCAACATCTCTTCTGCACCAGCACGGCACGCGAACGTATACACCATGTGTGATAATTATCGCCGTTTAGTTTCGGCATTTTATAATCTTCAGATGTCATTTTTTAAGTAAATATATCGAGCTAAATTAACCAAAACAATTTTTATTTACTTCGTTAAAGGATGGTTATCCAGCTCACTTCAGATTCACAACGTGGTTAGGCTTCGGCGATCGGCGCGATCTTCAATCCTGGATCATAATGGCATTTCCTTTTGAGCTTTTCGTGCTGATAACGTGATAAAAATCGAGATTAGTCGTGGGTTAAAGAAATGACATAGTCCAGGTCGAACAAATAAAAATATATTGGGAATATCAGGTTACATGGGAACAAGCAACCACAGCTATGCACACCAGACAGGGATAGAATGACAACAAAACTGTTGTTGCCAATTCTCATAAAGTAAATATTGGGACTGGCACATTTACATATATTTTTAACAAGCAGATGCGGTCCAAATGGCTTTGCTGAGAAGCGTTCGTATCTGAATAGTTAGAAACTTGAGTTGGAAGACTTATTGTTCCCGAAGCAATCAGTCAGACAGCAATAAAATTCGTTATAGATATTTCTCTCTCTCTCTCTCTGCGAGTTCTTGAAATCTTGGAATGGGTGAAAGTTTATTTTGTTTTACATATATAAGGAAACTGCATGTAAAGCAAAATAATTCAAGACACCCATTGTATGTTAATCATTGTACGTCCCCTCAGCTCTTCGGTTGGGTATTAAGAAAAGAAACTCCTATACTGCTTTTGTATTACTTGTATAGTGAAAGATTTGAAAAAAATAGCTTCATATGAAAAGTTTTTCTCTGATGAACGAATACAGCTGAAACATGTTTCTGTCTTCAAGTATATCCACAAAACATGAAATAGTATTGTACCCTTTTGTGTTGTATTGCATTTTTATATTACTACGTGGTAAATTTTTTGATTCTTAAATTTCTCTCTCTCTTTTCTTATAATACACAAGTACTCTTTCAAATATGGCTGACCTATGAACCTAAATTTTTATACTATAAAATTTTATATAAAAATTAGCCGTAATCATTAGACACAGTTTTGTGTATATTATATTCTTGAATACATGCCTGCAATTAATACTAAGAATACTATTGATAAAATTCGTGACATAATTAATAATGAAAATACTGTTTAAGCTAAAAACCGATTTGAATCTTTTTTTCATTATAGGGTAACATGAGCCAAACAATTTTCGTTAGAAATCTACAATTATGCTAACTTGACACATCAGATAGAAAATATTTTATTGTCATCATCGGCTATAAAAGATTTTTACGCTTAAGATTTTGGATTATGATAAAGCACACCGGACCTATTTGTCTAAAGGAAAGGAAGTCTTCATGGTAGATTTTTTTTTGTGGGAAACAAACTGTTAATTCACAATTAATTGTACTTGTGAAAAACCCCTAAACCTCCCATGCAGCCGCTAGAATTTACTGGTGCTCAGCTATCTTACCGCTTGGAGACTAGTTGGCTTTCTGAACTTAAGCAATATCTATCTGAATTTGAATATTTGCATAAAAAACGAGCAAAATAAAATGACACATTGTAAATAGCACATTTTACTGAAATCAAACTTTCTTTGAAAAAGGAAATTAATTGTAAGGAATAAGACGGATGCATTTAATTAAACGGCGGGCAATAACAGCGCTGATCAGATGTTTCGTATAGGAAATCATTTTCTTCGTGTTATCGTATAACGGAAAATATCCACAGATTATATTTTTTTAACAAAGAAGTCATGGGTTATCTGCTTTAAGAGAACACCTTCGTGGGTAATATTCTAAATAAAATTGGCTTGAATTCACGTTACGCATCGGGAAAATCATAAAGACCACAAGCAGCTAAACTGTTCGGTTGCCAACAACAAACTACCAACATCCAGCAATCTTATTCACTCAACTATAGTGAACTTAAATTGTTTGTATATTATTAGTAGTATTAAAATAACAAAAATATTTATTCTAATAAAAATTTTTGTTTGAATATCCTCCCTAGTAAGGTATTTCCTTTGGTTGGAGATTTGTCAATAATAAATGCTATGTTCAAACAAGACATTTATTTAGAGCATAATGCTTCAAAAATGTATGCTGGGATCCCTAGAAAAAAAAATATCTCCGAAAAAATATTTGATTATTCATATTCTTATGATTAATTATTAAATAATTAATAACCTTTATAATTATTAAATGCAATGCTTATTTATACTTTACCAAATGTACAGCAACACTCTTTCTTTACAAAAATACCATATAGAATAAATTATATTGTAAGCTAATAAGTAACAACATTGCTTTGTTTAATTAAGATACAATAACAAGCCGAACAAACATTAAATTGGAAGTCAAACAACAAAAATCAGCGTTATATTTTCAAATTTTCACAATCTAATTTTCATTATATCTTATCTCGTTCATTTGCGCTTTTGCAGCTGAGGATGATGGTTCTGTAAAACCATCAAAACTAGTCCTGTGAAAATTTGAAAATATAATGCTGATTTTTGTTCTTTGACTTCTAAATTAATTGCTTTGTTTGTTATTAATACGTCTCATCTTTCCTATTTCAGATAAAGTTTACTAGTGTTTCTTGGACAGGAAGGCAAGAATTTTTAATTTGAATCAATAAATTTATGATACACTGAAAAAGGTTTTAAGTTATAATTCCCTTTCTGAATATCTTGAATGTATATAAAAAAAGTAAAATGCAAATTAAATATTAATATTATCACCCTTAAAAAACACCTAAATGTTTCGTTTATTACTCTTAAAACTACGTAATAATTAAGGCAAAAAGAAATTATTTAAAATAATTATTATTTGCATGCAGTTGAAGAATATAGGAAAATGCTGAAAGTTTTAAAGATTTTTAATTAATGACAAAAATACAGAAAATCGGAAATAATACGAAATGTTTCAGCAATATCTCAGAAGGAATGAAAATTGCATCAGATATTTGTCAGAATAAAATTTTAGTGATAGCAGTTTAATCAGTCTGCATTGAAATTCAGGTGATAATCAGTGACATACAGATTTGGTTACTTAGGTTAAAAATGCGTAATAATTAAAAATTTAACTGGGTAAATTTTAAAACCAATTTATTTGAAAACTAGCAGCTTCGTCTGGCTTTTAAATGTACCGGAAAAATGGCTGAAGGGAACACCAAACGTTAAATTTAAAAACTGCGTAGAATTTTACTCTGCAGAACAACTTCATAAAAAAAGTTATTACGTATAACAAAATTACAATGAAATAAGCAATATCCCTTAATATAAATATTAATTATCCTAATTAATAAATTAACCAACTTCCCTTTGCAAAATCTTAAGAACTCAAATGGCATAAAGGAGGTTAAGAACTTTGTTTCCTAAAAAAATCAGTCAACACTTTTCAATAGCTTAAAAACAGTGAAATGAGCATTAAATAAAATAAAGGAATGCAAAAAACAAAAAATTCTGAAAAGCAAAGTATAATTAATTATATTTTATCTTATATTTTAAAGGGAAAAAAATTACAATGAAATAAGCTATATCTCTTAATACAAATATTAATTACCTAATTAAAAAATTAACCAACTTTCTGTTGAAGAATAAAAATCATGCAAAACTTTTCAATATCTTATAAACAGTGAAATAAGCAAAAAGTAACATGAAAGCAACTCAACATAAAATTCCGTGCAAAATTTTACTCTGCAGAACAACTTTATCAGAAAAAAAATCAATAGAAATGTATTATATTTATATAAAAATGGCAATGAAATATGCCAATCTCTTAAAAACAGTGACATAAGAAATACGATGAAAAATTGTTGCCAAACCCATATTTCTAAAAGAATGAAACTATTCAAAATGATGCGATTTCATCAAAAATCTATCAACCACAATAAGACAGGAAAATTGTTGCCAAAATCACATTTTTAAAGATGTGAGATGTCAGAAGTGTACTCGGAAGCTTCATTTAAAAAATCTTTTAAAAATACAAAATATTATCATTTTTCCAAAATTCTTTTTGTAAAAGCTTTCGCAAGGATGAAAGTTTAACGTGTCCAAAAATCAAAGAAAAATAAACTGTACATTTGTAAAAATAAACTTTTTTAGAAAAAATCCCATTGAAAAAGTGTTAAGCTCCCTTTGTTAAATAAACTCGTATTTAATCGATTTATTGAAACACAAAATTTATTTTAAGTTCGTAAAATAGCTAAGTGCCTATGTTTCATGACGATGTGAAAATAGAGTGTGTAGAGTAAAATCTCGCTTTTCTATAGCCCATTATAATTCAAAATCATATTCAAAATGAAACGATTTCGTCACAAAACATAAAATAAAATTTAAAAAAAAATTCGAATTCGAATTTCGAAAAAATCGCTTCGAAGTGCACTGGCTCTTGTGTAGATGTACCTATGTACCAAATTTCGTAGCCGTGGGTCTATTAGCTTACGCGCAGCATGAACGAAAGACACAGACAGACTCTTTCTTTCATTATATGTAGAGATAAGATTGTTTAAGGGAAGGAAACTTTTAAGTTTTGCAGCTGTACCCTGCGGCATTAAGACGGTCATCACCGATAGTCTAGCCTTTTGCAATTCTCTTGAGAGCTCACATCTACGGAACAATATCTAGTAATCAATCTCACTTAGCGGAATCATTGAAGTAAAATTCTGAGAGGGATGGGAAATAACAAAAGAACTGCTTGACAATTTTCAGAGGTTTAGAGTTATTTTCGCGACATTTTACGGGAAGTTCGGTCCAAAACTAGCGACAGTTTTAAATGGGTTCGCAGAAAATCACTCGACAGGCTAAGGGTTAAAACTCAAAGATGTACTACAAACACATGAAGAATCTCACAAAACGGAAACAACTGTCTTAAGTATTGGCTGGAATAAAAATTCTGATACTTTTAAGAATGCATTCAAGACTTCCCCCTGTGTTTCTACAGATAAACCACTTACAAAGAGATGGTTACTCCACTGCATTGTAGTTTTTATGATCCTTTAGGACTTTTTTCACCATTTACTATCCTTGTGAAAATCTTATTCCAAGATACATGAACTCTTGGAATCAAGTGGGATGAATTACTACCTGCTAATTTATCAACTTTATGGTATGCAGCTGTAACAGAACTTGATGACATTTGCTCTCTTCAAATTCCTCGATGTATAGGCATTTCATCACATGTTACTTTTGCTATTCATGTGTTTTGTGATGCATCTGAACGTGCCTACGGTTCAGTTCTGTACATTTAAAGGTGACCTGTCGAATGTGAATTTAGTGTGTAGTTGCAACAAACTATCTCCTATAAAAAAAAAGTTACTTTACCTTGTTTGGCGGCCCTGATGGACGCACTATTGTTGCAATATTTCTGTGCTGAAACAAACATCTGTTCGGCAAATGCAACATTGTGGAGTGATTCTCAAGTTGTCTTAAGGTGGATACGCAGTGACCCCAACAAATGAAAAACTTTTGTTAGCAACAGAGTAACAGAAGTTATTTCCTATACTAATCCTTCACAACGGACACATTGCCCTGGCAAAGACAATCCAGCTAGCAAACTTTCTCGAGGTGTTTCACCATCAACACTGAAAAACCTAAAAATTTGGTGGAACGGCCCTCCCTGATTAGTCAAATCTCCAGAATAATGGCCTCATTCTGATACTATTTCTAAAGATTACAGTTATAACTTAGAAGCAAAGAAAGAAAAAATTCTGACCCTTCACATCATATCTACTCAACCAATCATAAAGGCTAGAAATTACAGTTCTTACTTTCAAGTGTTATGTGTAACATCTTGGATTCTTTATTCACGACTGTAGGAAATAAGAAAAGTTAGTGGGTGAGTTACATACCACAGAACTAAATCAAGCTCGTATTTATTGGATACAGACCGTTCAGAAAGAATCCTTTCCTTCAGAATATGAAACTCTGTTGACAGGAAAATCACTCCCTAAGAAATCAAGGATAAAAAAAAAAAAAATTAACCTTTTTTCAAGAACAATGTTATATTTCTTGGTGGTCGACTACAAGTTCCTGATTTATCTTATGCTGTAAAACATTCCATTTTATTGGAAGGTTCTCATCACTTTACAAGCCTACTGATACGCCAAACACAGTTACGAATGCATCATCTTGGTGTTCGGATTGTACTTTCTCAGCTTCGTTCAGAATATTGGATACTAAGAGCAAGGCAAGCCATTAAAAAAGTGATAAAGACTTGCCTTCTAAGTAAAGTACTGAAACAAAAGAGAAGTGAACAGATAGAAGATACATTACCAGCTGAACGAATACAAAAGTCATCTCCTTTCGAAACTATCGGAATTGATTTTGCTGGACCACTCTACATACAAAATAATAACTCCATTACAAAAGCTTACATTGTCATCTTTACATGTGCTACAACTCGAGCTATCCACTTAGAATTAGTTTCCGATCTGCATACTGACATCTTCCTACTTGCATTACAACGTTTTGTCTCTAGACGTTCACTTTCTCATACAGTGTACACTGATAATGCCACAACTTTCTGCGCTGCGGACAAAGAGCTGAAATTATTCTGAGATACTATATTCTCTGCCAAGGCACAACAGTTTTATGCCCACCACAACATCAAATGGAAATTCATCGCCCCATGAGCGGCTTGGTGAGGAAGATGGTGGGAAAGAATGATAGGCTCAATTAAGCGATGCCTTCGGAAAACATTAGATAAGGCTCTTTTGGATGACACTGGTTTGATCACTGTATTATGTGATATTGAAGCCGCTCTTAACAGAAGACCGATTGTTGAATATGGAATAAAAGATGACTCTGAGGAAGCTTTAACACTCTCGCACTTCCTCATAGGAAAGAAATTAACTACTATTCCTTCCAGCTCCACAAATCCTGAAACAAATTTAAATCGTATGTGGAAGAATCATCAACATTTCATGAACTTCTTTTGGAAAAGATGGCAAAAGGAATATCTGATGAACTTGCATACATTTCATCAAGTATGGAATTCATCTGAAAGAAATAAAATTCGGAAAGGGGACATTGTCCTACTACAAGAAGATGTTAGACCTCGCCACACCCGGAAAAAGGCCCGTGTTGAGGAGCTAATCCTTGGCCGCAACAAGAAAGTCCATACTTGTGTTCTAGGCACCAAATGGACATACCATTACCCAACCTGTGCAGCTGGTCATCCCGCTGGAAGTTGACCAGGGTGGGGAGGATGTTGCGGCAAAGTCAGCGAACTATTAAAAATAACATTACCCTTTTGTGAATGGCATTACTTGCATTTTTTTTTTTTTTTGTATTCATAAATGTTTTTGCTTGTTCTATATTTTATGTTAGGAAATAAATAAGCATAAAGCATCTCCTAATAAGGTCAAAATAATGTTAATGTGTAGAATATTTTTCTTCTTCTTCTTATGCTCTACAGTCAATTTCTGGCCAAGGCTGTCTCTGTCAGCATCCACCATCTTAACCCATCCAATGCCACAGTTCTCCAACTATTGATACCAATGTTCATTATCCATTCTTCCACATTGTCTAGCTATCTCATTTGTAGTCATCCTCTCCTTCTCTTTCCCTCTGGCTCTTAGAATGATAATTTCTTCACTGGGTTTTCATCTACAAATCTGTATATATGGCCTTGCCATCTTAGTTGGAAGGCTTTAATAACTTTTATTGTATTTTGTTCTCTAAATCTTTTGCTGTAGATCAAAATTATATCTTATTTTCCCCACTCCATTTCCCTCCACTGCTCCAAAAATTCTTTTCAAAATGTTTCTTTCAAATGTCATTACTCTATTCTAATCTGCTTTATTCACTGTCCAACACTCACTTCCATACAAAACTGTAGGTCTTACTAAGGTCTTGTACAACAATATTTTAGTTTTATTGTTTAATTATTTTGTTTTAAACATTTCATAATCCATAATAGCATATGTTGGCCTCCTGATTCGGTTCTTGATTTAAATAGGTATATCATTATTATTATTTACAGTTGTACTCAAATATTTGAATTTTTCAACCTTCCCAAAAACATAGTCTTTTATTTTCAGCGGTATCAAGTTATGGCTTCTGTTTGTAACTGTAAGCAACTTTATTTTTTTCTTCATTGACAATCAAATCACTATTTTTTTTACTGCCAGCTTGAGAGTACAAAAAGCCTCAACTATTGCTGCCCTCATTCTTCCCATGATGTCAATGCAATTAGCAAAGACCAACAATTGCACAGATTCTATGAATACAATATTTTGTCTTTGTATGCCCAAATCTTTTATTGCTTTTCCAAGGGCAATATTAGAAAGTTGGAAGGAAAGAAAATCTCCTTGCTTTAGTCTTTTTTTTTCAGTATGAAACACAAGTGATAATCCAGTTTCCAGTTTTACTCTATACTTTACTTTCCTAAGGTTCATCATTATCAGATTCAACAATTTTTCAGGCACTCCTCACTCCAGTATCATCTGAAACAGTTTCTCGCTGTTAATGCTATCATAAGCAGTCTTAAAATCAATGAAAAGGTGGTATGTATCTAAATCATCTTCTTTTGTCTTTTCAAATTTTGTCTAATAGTGTGTATTTGGTTGGTACCCTTTTGGGATCCATACTGATATTCTCCAATTATTTTTATTGTAAAAGTAGCTACTCATTCTGATAGAATGTTTCAGAAGATATGTTCAGCAGTGTGACATCTCTGTACTTCTTACACTCCAGCTTATCTCCTTTTTTATATATTGGGCATATAGAACCATCCTTCCATCATTATATGGGCAATTTTTCCAAAATGCAAACACTGGAGGCAATAACATGTATTTCCTTGGTCAGTTTAGGCTCCTTAATATTCAAAAGCTTGGCCTTGATACCATGTGGTCCTGTTGAACGTAGAATTTTAGACAATGTCAATAGACAGAATTTTAATGAAAATAAATGCTGTAACTTTTGAAGGAACTGTATAAATCTCATCTTTCTATATGGCCATTACATAGTAAATATTTCAGAAAGTAGCCATTATATGTCAATTGATTTAAAAAACCATACCCATGGCTTTGAACTGATAGAGCTAAATAAATGTTTTCACTACAAAGAAAGAGGTCAGTACAGTTTTAACAACAAATGCTGTTTCATCCAAAATGGTTAAAAGAATGAGCTATTTTAGAGTTTTCATAAATAAAATTTATTCCACAAAATCTTTATATCATATCTGTAAGCAATATAAAAATGATCTACATCAGTAAACTGATTCATAAATATCTGTTTTGCACTTAAAAATATGAAATTTTTAGTTTTCAACTATTTAAAAACCTAATGATTATTCAATTACCTGGAGACTATTTATTAATTAGACAGCTCATACCAAAAGCTAGATTTTAAATACTAAAACCTTTTCCAATCTACAGTAGTTCATACAATTTTTACCTCATTTGAAAACATTTTGCTATTGGATATAATGCCTTTGATCCATAAAACTTCAAACTGATGACAAAAAGCTTCAAACCTTTTTTTTTTTTTTTTTTTTTTTTTAACATTGTAATGCATGTTCTATAAAGAGCCAACGGACTAAAGGATTAAACACAATACATATTCTCAATTACTTTTTGAGACATTTGATTTTAACTAGAAATTAAAAAGCAAATATTCTTCGTAATTCAGAAGTTAATTATAAAATCCACTTACTCTTAGAGTTTTGTCCTCTGAACATGTAAAAAAAGTACCACTTTTCTTAGAATGCAAAATATAATTAATTCGACCTTCATGCTTTTCCAAAACTGTTACCTTTTTTGAAGAAATATTTAGCACCTACAAGGAAAAAGTAAGAGATGAAAATAATATGAACAGAAATGCATACATAAACAATTATTATCATGCTCAATGAACTTTATATGTTAAACAATATTTAACCCAGTGTTACTCACCTAATAAACAAATATTTAAAATAAGTTATAAACTAAAAGAAATGAAATCTTTAGTTCTTCTTAGTTAAAGTAGTTGGCCCATTTTCAAATTTTACTTACATATGCTGTCCAAGAAGAAAAGAAAGGAAATTCAAGCTAAATTATGTTTAAAGTTTAATTTGAGCAATGCGTCACATAAAGATGAATATAAATATATTTCTACAATTCAAAATATAAAAAAAATCAATTGAAAGCTTTTAGATATAAATCTTAAAATACGTGATCGTAGGCAAAAATGCTTGTCCCTTTCAGGTTTCATGTTATTCAACCTCTTTGTTTTGTAATCTAACTTTTTTAAATAAAGAAGTTTAATTATTTTATATATGAACTATTAGTGTGTTATATTCATGATAAAAATTAATTACAGAAGTTTTTTACTTATAGAAATCAATAGAAAAATAATTTGTCTTCCACCTTATGTCAAGTCCATTACCTTGAGATTATTTTACACAAAATTAGTTTGTAAATCTGTCTAAATGGGGCAGTGCATATTCAGTGACATAGATAAACTGATAAAGCTAAGTTTGACTACTTTGAATATGTACTGCTCCCCCTTTAGGCAGATTTACAAACTAATTGGCAGTAAAATAATCTCAAGGTAACAGACTTGACCTGAAGTGGAAGACAAATTACATTTATTGATTTGCTAAATTTTTAATTGAATTTTCAATTGATTTTTTATGTTTTAAATTGTGGAAATATATTTATAATTATTTTATGCAATGCATTGCTCAAAATTAAACTTAAAATATTAATTTATTTTCAATTTTTTTTTTTTTTTTTTTCTTCTGGGACAGCATATGTAAGCAAAATTTGAAAATGTGCCAGTCACTTTGCTTAGTTTTCAAAATTGGCTTAACTGGCCAATCTATAACGTGAAAACCACTAGAAGCTTAGGCATTGTCACTTTAATTAGAAGTACTAAGCATGAAGCATTGAAGAAATTTGTTCATAACTAATAATAACTTAATTATTTAAAAGAAATAAAATCAGAGAACTGTGGTTTACTATGCTAGATTTGATACCTGATGATAAGCCATGCTACAGTACTACAATAATTTACTAAATATTTGAACAAAATTGTCCTTTAAAATATAAAGAAAAAAAAAATGCAATTTTATTTATTATAAAAATTTTATTCAAGGTGTGCCATAAAGGCGCATGACAGTAGAAAGTCCAGACGAAAATAAAATCCCGAGGAAAGGCTTGGCAGGGAGGAGGGGCTTAAGACATGATAGGCGGAGAGAGAAGTCCAATCATGATAGGTGATGCAGAACAATGACATGGAATGCAGAGTCAATCAGGTGGTGCCATTTAGGAAGCCCTATATTGCTAGAAAGTAAAAAGCAGTTATTTTCAAGGCAATCATCTTACTACAGGTAGCAAAGTTAAAAGTCCATTTGCATTATCTGTTCTACAATGCCCAGAGCAAGAAGAACCTTTTCTTGGAGCGATTCAATTCTTACACTTCTCTACAGATTCGATAAACTTGCAGACCATAAGTTTAACATTTACATCCAAAACGACTTCGCAGCATCAGTGTGGGGATTTGAATGAGAAAAGTTATCATTCTTCACAGTTTTCTCAGGCACCAGCGGGTTTTTGTCAGATTTTTGCGGCTTGGGAGCTTGAATTGATGTCTTAGTTCCATTTCTTTCATGAATCTTAGGTCAAAATTCCCACGACTTCGAGGATGCCATATGATCCTTTTTGCAATGTACACAAGTAGCCTTTTCATCTTTCTGTAATTTACAGGTGTAGGTCAAGTGCATTTGCTCACATTTCAAACATCTTGATAAATTATTACAGAAGGTCTGTCCATGGCTGTAGCGTTGACACCGAAAGAACATTAAAGTGCTTTGATTGCATCTATATCTTCTAAATGTGACACGTAGGTTGAGTAAGGTATTTTTATGGTAAATATTTCTGCTTTTGTCATCTCACTTAAAAGAGGTGAAGAAAAAGGGAAGTTTAGTCAAATTTCTATCAATTTTCTGGGTTAATTGCATGATATTTATAACCGGGAAACCATCGTTCTTTAGCTCCTCTTTGATTTCTTCAACAGGAATTCTGAAAGTCCATGGGTAACCACTTTGAATGGAATATCCTTCTTACTGCTGAAAGTGCTAAATTGCACTTTGCTCTTCATTAGAACAGTGAGTGCTCTATTGCGATGATGTGAAGAGTCGAACAATAGTGTAATTATATCTCTCGTCAGCACTCCAGTAAAGCTTTTCACTCTATTTTTTTAGAGAAGTCCTCGTAGCTCATTCCATTCTACCTCAGGTCTGAAGCAAAATACGGGCAGCAGCTTCTCCTTTTTTCAGTCAGTCACAGGAACAAGAGTAAAGTGATCTTTGTCTTTTCGCGTTTCATTAACGCAGTTCATGGGCCCCGCGGCAGCAGGAACTGACGCCAGAACTCGGAAGTTGTTTGGCGTACTAAAGATGTTAGGTACATATATGTAATGTTTTGGCAGTCGGGCACATGAATGAAGCTTGGCAATGAAACGACGACACAGAAGGATTTAAATTTACCACTCCATATCTTTATTCCAGTCAAAAGGCATATTATCACTCTTTACTAAATAAGATCAAATTCAATGCGTCATAGCATTCTAACAAAGGGAGGCAGATGAGAGAGTAGCAGCACAGATCTTAGTGGAATAGCAGTGGGAAAAAGCACTCTCTCTCTGACGCAACATGGTGCGATTTTTTTCGAATGGTGCAAAAAATTTTCTTTGGTACCTGAATTTGAAAAATTTGTCTTAAGCAATTTATATAAGTATCAGTAGTTACACTTTTAGAAGCAAAAGTCCAAATATACCTGGTTGCATTATAAGGTATTTCTTCAGCCTTCCTAGCATGCCTTCATGGTGTGGTGTTTCTGCACACTGGACCGGTATCCAGAGGTCCATGGTTTGATTCCTGGCAAAAGCAGTTGCTATTTTTCATCTTTCCTGCTTCCAATTAACCTACTGACTCTACAAGTGGCGCCCGAACTAAAAGGGTTGTGAATGATGATTCTCCGCACCCAGGATTTGGCAACCAAGTCCCCTAAAACCCTAGTCGCCCTTTAAAAGGGGGAGTATATAAGGTATCTCCCGCTTTTCTAGCGTGCCTTCGTGGTGTAGTGATTCTGCACACTGGGCCGGTATTCCAGAGGTCTGTGATTCGATTCCCGGCGAAGGCGGTTGCTAATTTTTCATCTTTCCTCCTTCCAAAAAATACCTAATGTCTCTAAAGCATGATCAATAATTATGTGAATATACTTTTTAGTAGAATTATAATAATTTAAACCTTCAAAAGTATCAACAGACAATATTTAAAAGGGTTCACTGACCAATGAAAAGTTTTGCATTAAACCAAATTTAACTTGTTTACTTTTCTTAATAAAATGACATACTTCACAATGTTTGCAATAATTTCTAACATCTTGAACAATTCCTGGCCAATAATATTGAAGAGATAATAAATTTAGCATTAAGTACACACCAATATGGCCAAATTGTAGATGTGCCTTTTCAAGCAACTTAGTACAAAGAGTCATTGGAATTACAATTTTATACAGTCCCTGTTTTTTAATAGTTAATACATCATTCATTTTCTTACATTTAAGATTACAAACGTTGTCTAAATTTTGATAGTCTTTTATTTCTTCTAATGATAATAAATTAACTTATGTATATGTATATGTAACATACATAGATAACATAGATAATTTTAAAGACCATCTAAATAAGCGACCTGTAGGATGTTTTATATTTTTAAGCTAGACTAGAGCAGCATGGTCAGTATGTACAGTAAAATGATTACCATGTAAATAATAATAAAATTTATCAATTGCATCAATAATAGATAAACATTCCAGCTCAGTAATTGCATAATTTTGTTCATAAGATCTTAATTTTCTAGAATGAAAAACAAATGGATGTAAATTACCATCAGGATGTTCTTGTTTTAAGACAGCACCAACAGCTTCTTTGGAGACATCAAGAAATATATGACAAGGATATTTAGGATTAAACAAATTAAAATAGGCCTAGAAATTAATGCATTTTTTAATTTTTGAAAAGCTATTTGATATTCATCAGTCTATTTATAGGGGGTACCTTTCTTAAGTAAATTTGTTAGGGGAGCTCTAATTTTTACCTAATTTTGAATACATTTCTGATATACATTAATACAGTCAAAAGTCGTTAATTTGGACACCCATAATCCGGAATGATCTATAATCCGGACCTCAAAGCTAAAATCTTTCTGCGCATGCGCCGCATTGAAGCATGCGCATAGGCGTTTTACTCGTGCGCGCAAGACATTTACCACTGCGCATATGCGTCTGCGCAAGTGCAGAATACGTTTTCGCGTGCGCGTTTAATATATATCGGACGGTATAAGCTAAAATTATCTAATTATCTATTTCAATTAGTGTTGATGATTGCGTTCTTTAATCTTCGAATTGGATCCGGCTTATTATTTTTTGCAGACTGTAAGAGCAATTTTCTAAAAGTAAGCTTGAACTTTCGATTATGTCAAATAGAATTTCCGATGCTGGAGCTCCCAAAGGATCTAGAAAACGAAAGTATGTTTCGATGCCCATCAAACAAAAAACGAATTGCTACAAAAAATGGATAAAGGCATATTCTTTGTTTATCTAACCGTTCCGAAATCTGTTTATCAATTTCACGCTGCTCTGCGCGGGGGAGGGGACGTCGCGGCGCGCAATGAACTGGAAGTTGATTTGTCAACACTATCGTTATCTTCAGGGCAGATGTTTTTATTTTATTCGGCTTATAATTCCTTACTAAATGTAGTATTTAATTTCGGTGTACTCCGTCTTTGATATGATTTAAATCAAATTCGTCGTCATTATAAATATCACGAATACAAATCAAATAGTTTTCTGGTTGCAATTTTCTAATTTCGGCTATGCGTAAGGTATGCTTTACGCATCCGCGCGTTGAAAGAAATGTTTAATAAAGTAAACAAATAAATATTAGGCTTCTTTTTTGGTAAATTTTGATACCCTTTAGATCATAATTGCTCATTATTTTATAAATTACGGTTTCATATTTTTAATTTTATAATTTCTGCATGCCATCTTACCAGATTTAAACTGATGATCTATAATCCGGAAAAATCGATAATCCGGAATCGCCGAAGTCCCGACGAGTCCGGATTAAAGACTTTTGACTGTACTTCCTAAAACTCTTTGCAACTCTGACATTTTTAGGGAATTGTGATTTCTTAATAACATCTATATTTGCATTACTTGGCTGGTATTTACCTGCTTGAATTTCATATCCTAGAAAATTTATTTTTCCTTTAGCAAAATTACATTTAAATTGTTTTAATTTTATATGTTCTTTTTCACATATATCAAATATTTTTTTAAGATGGTTTAAATGTTTATCAAAATAATTTAAAGCAAATTGAATTTGATATTTGTTTAAAATTTGTCTAAGAGCTCCTTGAAAAACAGCTGGGGAATTCTTCCAACCAAAAGGTAGTCTATGGAACTCATAAAATCCAAAATTTGTAGTAAATGCTAATTTTTCAGTATATTTTTCATTTAATTTCATATGCCAATAGCCTGATGTTAAATCCAATGTAGAGAAAATTTTTGCATATGTTAATTGATCTAATACAGCATCAATTCTAGGAATGGGCTCAGAATCAGGTTTTGTAAGCTTTCTGTAATCAATACACAATCCAGTTTTTCCTTGTTCATCATGCTTATAAGCTAAAGTTACAGAAGCAGCATAAGGACTGTAAGATGGTTTAATTATTCCAGTGTTTTACACTCATCTATTTGCTTCTTAATTTCACTATTATCTTTAGGAGATACTCGATATGGTCTATGGTAATTCAGAAGTTAAAACTATTCTGGGGGGGGGGGGGTTCAATCTTTATACAACCAACACCGTATTTATTTTTAGCAAATATATGATTTTAACTATTCAACAATTTTTGTAATTTACTGTCAGAATTTTTACGATTTTCAAAATAATTACCAGACTTTTTAGTACTAATATCATTTTTACATACAAAATTTTCACTTTTTTCTAAATATTTACCAGATTGTTTAGCATTGATATCATTTTTACATACAAAATTATTTTGAAAAAAACTTATCTAATTTAACATTTTTACTCACCTGTTTTCTAAACTGATAAACTTGATAATTATAAAAATTCAATTGTAATTTGAACAGTGAAACACAGGATGAAGATAATAATAAATAATTTAAATTAGAATTTACCACATAAAATATTACACCATTAGTGAGTTTACCTATTTTACATGATATTTTATTAATGCTTTCTACATGAATCTGACTAGATAGAGAAAATAATTTGCTATTAGATTTATCTTCAACTTGTTCAAAGATTTTACCAATACCCTTAAAAATATTGTAAAAAAGAATGTTTATCTGAGAATCTGTATCTATAATCCCTGGTGCATTTTATTGTCCAATTTGGACATTAAAATATAATCACCTTTTCTCTTCATTTTTGGATTGTGTTATGGTAGCTTAAAGAAGGTAAATGATAATTAAGCGGCATGTATGAATATTGAAAAAGCCGGAGGTCTATACTGATTTGGTTGAAATAGCCTATCAGAATATCTAGGTAGAGTTTGCCTCGGAGCAACAAATCTATAATCACTTCTTGCACTAGGTAGAGCTTGCCTTGGAGCAACAAATCAGTAACCACTTCTTGCACTTTCTACTCCATCCAGTGGCACTAAATTTGGGAAAGGTTTTCGGGCTAGTTCAATCCATTCTTTTGGTGAATTTGTTTTCTGAATAGTAAGTATCATATGCTTGGCTTCAGGAAGACCCTGGTTGAGGGCTTCAACCATTGTAGCATCAGTCAACTTCAAATTAAATCCATATCTTAATTTTATTGAGAATCGAGCATTTAATTCATATTGTGTGCAGTTTTCAATGGCATCATTGTTTTATTGTTTTATAATGTTTTCTGCATCTGCCATCACTATTATTTTCATCATTCTAAAAGTTGCCATGTAAACAATAAGACGTATGTAAGTTCTCTTTACATTTTTGTTAATAAAGTCCATAATTCAATTAGCCATCACTCTGTTCATTAATTTTATAACAGGTTATGGGTTTTAGTGACATTTAACTGTGAAAATAAATTAACGAAGGCTATGTTGACGTATTTGACTTTTGTTTCTGATTTCAACAATTTTAAATAAACTTTTTATTTGTGCTCAACGATTGTGAGGGCGTCCTTATCCTATCTTCTGGCAGAAAGTGCGAATGAAAAAACGATATGCGAGTACAATGAAGCCGCAAAAGCGTATGCAAAGGCGAATGCGAAAGCTGCTGTGATCATTTGCACAAATGTATCACCGAATGAGTTAAATTTAAGGAATGAGTTACTAAGTAATTTTGAGAAGGTGTCAAGAGTGAAATTGGACACTCTTCTGCAACAGTTTTCACTCGCACGTTATGTACACTGTGGGTGGATCTTCAACGTGAGCAAGAGTTGAGCGGCGAAGGAAAATTGCCACAGAACTTGCTAACACTGCAAATCTTATCTATTCTTCCCGATGACGAATATATAGAGTTCATATAACAGTGGACTCAATGCCAAAGACGGAAAAGTCACCTGAAAAACTGATCGAACAGATCAACAGGTGGCTGCAAAGAAGAAATCAAGAGCTTAGAAAAGAAAGTACGATAACATTTGTGACAAATGCTAATTATAGTGCAAAACATAGTGGAAAGAAATGGAAGAAGGGTGGTCAGAAACCTTAGATGGTGAGCCAATCCCAACCCTTGACAACAAATAATGCCAAAACGATGAACAGACTTAGTAAGACCAAGGATGGTGTGAAAGGTTTCAATGGCATCTGTTTTCCTTGTAATAAACCCGGGCACATTGGTAAATTTTGCCCAGTTTTTCCTGACATTCCAACCACAATGAACGGCAAAACAGAGACCTTCTTTGCAAATGTTCAATGCTGTGCGTTTGCTTGTCAAGAAGATGATTGTGGCCGAAATGTGTGGCTTAAAGACGATGGAGCTACAGCACACATTACAAATTCAGCCAAATATTTCAAGACGTACCGTCACTTTAAAAAACAAACAAAAATCACAGTTGGTAACAGACAATACCAGCATATGGCTGTGGGGACATTGATGTGTGCGCGACAGTTGGAAAAGTACAAAAATTTATTGAGCTCACTGATGTACTGTACGCACTAGAAATTGGCAAAAATTTGTTATCATCCTCAAAGGCAATGAAGCGAGGAATCTCGAGCTTTGGTGATTCAGACGATATGATTTGTCGTTTCTTTCGCAAGGAGACCCCAGATAATATACTTTTAGAAGCCCCACGTTCATCAAATGGACTTTTTGAACTATGTGCAAAACCAGTCAAGCCATAAGGAAGTCCTCCTGCTGCAGCCTACTTGGTTGACAACGAAATGACAACTCCTTTTCCTGAGGCGGCAATGAAGACGACAAAATTGCCATTATCACTTTGGCATTGACGACTTGGGCATCAAGGAATACAGTACGTGAAACAGTACTTGCGGCAAAATGGTATAGATTTTGTCGACGATGGACTATTTTGGGAGCCATGTGCGTATGGTAAACAAAGTCGACGAACATTTAAACCAAAATGATTCAAAACACAAAAATCTGATGAGATAATACATGCACTTACTCGAGTCGCCAATCTTATCAAGAGGTGGAAAAAAGTATATGTTAGTGATTAAGGACGATTACTCTAAGTTTTGACATGTAGAATTTCTGAGACATAAAGACGAGGCTGTAGATAAAATCAAGCAGTTTCTTGTTCGGACCAACAAAGATGGTATAAATGTAAAAGAATTAGTCACAGACGGTGGTCGTGAGTTTGACAATGATAAATTGGTGAAACTGACTAATGATGCAGACATCAAGCTGCGAATCACTATGCCATATACACCAGAACAAAACGGATTGGTTAAAAGAGATAATCGTGCAATAATGAATGCAGTTCGCACTATGATCAAAGATTCAGGCCTATACAGTTCTTATGGGCAGAAGCAGCGTCTACAGTTGTCTACGTTCTCAATCAACCGGAGCAAGTGAGACTATGGGAAAATCTCCGTTTGAGGAATGGTTTGGACGCAAGCTGGCAATCAACAGAATTCGAGTTTTTGGATCACCTGTATTTGTACATGTACCAAATGTCAACAGAGGTAAATTAGATGACAAGGCTATAAAGGGCTATTTGGTTGGTTATTGTGATGATGATGGGTATTGCATTTTCATACCATCAAGGAATGATACGATAAAGTGCCAATGTAGTGTTCAATGAACAGCAAATCGGCTCTACTTCCCAACCTTCAAAATTAGCATCTAACATCGGTCTATCAAGTGGTATGAAGTCTATTTTGGATGATGCAGACACACATGCGACGGAGAACGTGGGCACCACCCCTCTTCCAATTCGGTTAATTGGTATAGCGCCACATCCACCTTTATCTAGATAACCATATGTGGTCATTATGCTAATACACTAATACATAAACATACATACAAATTTGGTACTCAATACAGTGGCGTTAAAGCTAATTAATGTTAGACACTGGATAATACATTGCCATGTTACAAGGTGTATGCAAAAGCATGGATACGGTAGCATATATATATAACGTGTGTACTCATAGGTTGAGTACACTATGATCCTTTGAAGCATTATTATTAGATACACAAGACGTGCACATACTGAAATATTAGGTGCGCAATGTTATGCTGGTAATTAGTACAGTGAATTAAAAGTTAGACACACAGGAGGTTGGTGATCTGTGCACTGATGAAGATGAAGCAACACAGATGACCTCGCGTACATTGAGAGACCGTTAAACTATCCAACAGCCTGTCGGATTTAATGACTACGACGTGTATAACAGCATTCTGAAGTTGGAAGAGCCTAAAACGTATGACGAAGTAACGAAGTCTCCTGGATATGGCGACTGGAAACGAGCCATGGACGAAGAAATGGCTTCGCATGCCAAACATAGAACATGTCAACTTGTTGAGCCACCTAATGAACGTAAAATCCTCGACAATTGCTGGGATTACAGAGTGAAGACAAATCCAGATGGCTCAATCGAGAGATTCAAGGCCCATTTAGTAGCAAAAGGGTACACCCAGACGGTGAATATCGACTACGAAGACACATTTAGCCGGTGTGTCACTATGACACTATTCGAGCTCTAATTGCAATGGCAGCCAAGGAGAATCTTAACTTATATCAAATTGACATGGAGACGGCATTCCTTTACGGTGACCTAACTGAGGAGATCTACATGCATCAACCTGAAGGCTATAATGATGGAACTAAGCGTGTATGCAAGGTGCTTCGACCTTTATACGGCTTGAAACAAGCTGGACGAAATTGGAATGCCAAGTTTACAGACGTGCTGAAGAAACATGGCATGATACAAAGTAAATCCGACAACTGCCTATTCATATGAAATGATTACGGACATAAGATGCTGATAGCGATTTATGTTGATGATGGCATTGTCACTGTTCAGGACAAAGAAGCATTTTTGACATTTATGGATGAGCTCAAGCAACATTTTAACATTCGAGTAACGACGTTACATTGTTTCCTTGGTGTACAAGTTGAACGTCTGAAAGATGGCTCACTCTTCCTGCACCAAGAAGCATTTACAAGAAAGATATTAGAGCGATATGGAGATGCTAAGACATCACGCATCCCAGTAAAGAATTCGAGTCTCAAGGTCGACTATGGTCAACCGAATGATGATGGCATGATCAAGATCAAGGAGGCGAAGCCTCTCAGCAATGAAATTCCATACCGATCAGTAGTTGCCAGTTTGCTGTACTTGGCGATGGGGACTCGATCGGATATTGCTTATGCAGTGAGTTTGATGTCTCGAAAGCAGAACAATCTTACAGAGATTGATTGGAAAATCATACAGGCAACATTAAGGTATATTTGCAATACCATAGGACACGACATTGTGTACAAGAATGAAGATGATAGAAGTTTGATTTGTTTAGTGATGCAGATAACAACAGCTCTGCAGAAACATGCAGATCTCAAACGGGTGTTATTTCTTTCTATGGTGGAGGTGCAATTACGTGGCAAAGCAAGCTACAGGACGCCATATCCAATTCGACGACAGAGGCAGAGTTCATGGCAGCAGCTGATGCCACAAAAGACCTGTTATGGTTGAAGAGCTTGTTCAGTGAGATAGCTAATAATGTCTCATTGCTTATCCTACAAATTGATAATCAGAGTACTATCAAGTACATGAAATATCTAATGTTCCATGCATGCAAAAAGCATATTGATCAAAGGTACAAGTTTGTGCAAGATGAGTTCTCGAAGGGACGTTTTGAGTTTGAGTTGGACTATGTCAGAAGTAATGAACAATGAGCAGACATTCTGACGAAGGCACTTCTAACACCTCAGTTCCATTTCCAGAAGAAGTTGATTGGTGTAAAATCAGTCAATAAGTAAACGTTAATCTATATGAGCAATGAATATTTTTCATGCTCGAAGGAGGCTGTTGAGAATCGAGCATTTAATTGATATTATGTGCAGTTTTCAGTGGCATCATTGTTTTATTGTTTTATTATGTTTTATGCATCTGGCATCACTATTATTTTTGTCATTCTAAAGTTGTAATGTAAACAATAAGGCGTACATAAGTTCTCTTTACTTTTTTGTTAATAAAGTCCAAAATTCAATTAGCCATCACTCTGTTTGTTAATTTTATAACAAATTTGTTACGAAAATAGAAGTCAATATTATTAAATTTTTCATATGCGACAGATACAAAGTCATTAAATGTCACTACCTCTGCACTGGAAAAACATGTACTGAATTTTTCCTTTACTGCTTCCTGGTGTTTGTCTAAACACTCGCAAAAGAAGTATGCAAGTGCTTCTCCTCTCAGGCACTCAGAGAATACTAGTGGTTTGTCCTTATCTTGAATATTTTTTGCGTTGTATTTTTGTTCAAATAGCAGAATGTAATTATCCACAGGAATATCACTTTGGGATCATCAAAAATAGCAAATTGGAATTTTGTTGCATCTTTAATGGCTATCGATTCTTGTGTAGTTGATCGCAGCTTTAGCTTTTGTCTCCATTTTTGAAGCACCGATAATCAGTTTGCACAAAACTCAGACTTGAAGCACCGCACTTTGTAGCCGATGAAGAAAAGCAAGGCACAGGGAGATTAGCAGATGATTGACACTTGATGTCCTTGACCGTTGTGCGGTAGACGATGAAATTAGAAAAATAAATCCAGAGGAGCTCTTTCCACGCAGAATAAATCCGACACAGAAGAATTTAAATTTACCACTCCATA
The DNA here is from genome assembly GCF_044657685.1 of Stegodyphus dumicola. Lineage (NCBI taxonomy): Eukaryota > Metazoa > Arthropoda > Arachnida > Araneae > Eresidae > Stegodyphus > Stegodyphus dumicola. The sequence continues at coordinate 108,888,670 of NC_140775.1, read as the reverse complement.
TCTTTATTCCAGTCAAAAAGCATATTATCACTCTTTACTAAATAAGATCAAATTCAATTTGTCATAACATTCTATCAAAGGGAGGCAGATGAGAAAGCAGCAGCACAGATAACAGCAGATAATAGCAGTGAGAAAAAGCAGTCTCTCTCTCTGACGTAAAATGACACGAGTTCTCTCTTTATAGAAGTGGTTATGTAATAGCTTGGAATGTTCTCCAAAGTATTGGTCTAGGGGGAAGATCCTGAAATTGCAGAAAGTTAATTAAAGGTTGCTTGTTCGCATAGAACAAAGCCATTCTATTTTTTATATTATATATATATTCTATAACACCAGTAATATTTCTCTGGTGGGGATGAACCTACAACTGGGCAAACGAGGAATCTGTTAAGCAGATAACATTTTTCCAAATTTAACTCATGAAACTACTCTCAAAACAAATTATTAAAGGTTCGAGGAAATAATGCACAGTAAATGAAAAACCTACAAATGATAGGGTAGTTACAATACAAAAAAAATGGATAATTTTAGGAATTCATAATAATTGTAATTTTAACAATATAATTAAGAAAACTTTGGTAAACCATTTCTTTTAATTTTAATTTTCTTTAAAAAAACTGAATTCTCAAGATGCTTAAATTAGAACTACGAGCAATCTTAACCTTATCAAATACCTTCACATTAAGAGAAAATTTTAACTTATAAACTACCAAGGCAACCAACGCACGCACGCACGCACAAAAAAAAAAAAAAAAAAAAAAAAAAAAAAAAAAAAGAACTGATTATTTGTGTTTCTCTTCAGGGATACTGGATTCTCTAACCGGGGAAAAACAGGAAAGTAGACAGATTCCCTTAAAAACTGGCATTCATAATGACCATGTCCACATCTAGGGAAAATTCCTTAGGGACTAATGTCCTTCGAATGCGATCACTCATGAAGCTTTCCACAGGACAGAGAATTCAAAGGCTGTCAAAGTTCAGAGTTCTTTTAAAGATGGAAAAATTAATCTGCTGTCCCTACCACTCAGATGGTCAAGGTTCACACCAGTTATGCCTGCATGGGAAGTTGTCTGCTGATATGAGCAGACCAAATGGATCCCAGCTGCTGCAATTTCGGGAAGGAAAAGCCCATTGATCTTGAAGAGAAGATGAACCCAGATGACTCCATTTAGGAAGAAAAGGTACGAATGGGAAGGTAGTTAAAGTTGGCTATGGATAACGTTACATTGTTGAACATCTTGTGTATTCTTCATGGTAAAAGATAAAACTTCATTTTATGTATTACCCTTCATCTTTTTCTGTACTGCTGGGCAAAACTGACCCCGCTGACTGATGAATCTACTGCAGCCGAAAACCCTGAGAGAAAAGAAGCAAGAAAGAGGGCGAAAAATTGAGTGCTCCGGCTTTTTGTTACAAACGCACACCATAAACTCGCAAAATTCACCTAAATGGGGACAAAACCCGACAAAAAACACCCCGCAGAAAACAGTAGAAAAAATCTTACTCTTTCAACTCAGCAGTTCAACTCATTTTTCCCAAGGTTGCCAAGACACCCGGGCAAATGCAGCAAACCTTAAGCATGGGACCGGATGTAAAAAGGGATCTTCACCTTATCTCATTCTACTGCACCACCAAAATAACACGAAAACCAAGTTCCCCCCTCATTTCAGCTAGTCTGACGAAATTACAAAATTCTGTTAATTAAATGAGCATATTTCAAAAACGATTACAGCTATCACAATGAAAGTACTCTTAAATTAAAGAACAAAATTTTCTGTTTCTAACAGTATAAGTTTGAAGTAAGTAAAATAAAATTAAGTATTTTTAATCCATAATATAACATAAAAATTCTGCCAAGCAGGTTCAGAAAAAAATGAGTGATGCAACGTTGAATCTTAAGTTACAAAAACCCTAATTAATATTATAACAAATTAACACATAGATTGAATAAAATACACATTGTAGAGCATAATTTGGAATACAAATAAATTAATTTTGAATAAGACATTAATTCATTAATTAACATAATTTCGCTACACAACAAATAGCACACTTGTTAACTTTTAGCTGAACTGAAAAAAAGAATTTAAAGACACTTCAAATAAAGCTATTAAAACTTTTTGCCTTTTTGCACAGCTTATTTGTGTGAACAAGAATTTTTTTCTGTTATATTTGAAAAATAAATACAGAACAAAATTAAAAGTGGATTCTAATTTATGGTTAAAACTAAATAAAATAAGACCGGGCATAAACAAATTGATCTCTCTTAAACAGGCCCAAATTTCATATTAAATTTTAAAATTAAAGTGTTATAACTTAAATTCTGATGATTAAAATGGTAACCAATATTTAATCTAATAATTTTTTTATGTGTGCATATTTAATACAAATAGCCAATAGGTTGTGCAAATAGCAAACTATGTTTTCTTTAATATTTCTACTGAGAAACTGGAAAATAATCATTGTAAAATGTGGTGGTGGTGGTACTTAAGTTTTTCAATTTTTGTTTAGATGGTACGCGATAGTCAAAAGGTTGAGAACCACTGGTTTACATATTTTGCCACCTTACATTTTAAATAAAAGTAATACTCACACTGCTGCCATTTAATAAAATCAAATCTTTACAGCTTAAAAAGCATTTAAAAAGAAATAATGATTGTCTGCAATTTGTACCTACAAAAAGAAATCTGATGTCACCATAAAGGCTTAAATGATAAATTCAGCTGCTCAGACAGCTAATTATTATAAGCACAACAGATGACTTATAGCTATTCCAATAACTACCATGGAAAACAGTGTCAGAACCATATCATAGACTAATAAAAACTAATTTGGGAGATAAACATTCTTATGCAAGTGAAATAACTTCCTATTCTGATGAGATGTGACTTCCTATACTGATAAGACGTCCTTATAATCCTCTGGTGATCTACTTCTTCAGGCAATAAAAGTAAAAATAATAATTGAATTTAGGTATTAAACAAATGGTAAAATCAAAAATAAAACTTTACTGTAAATAATCTTAAGATAAAATCAAAACAGTGATAAATTATTTCAAATTCATATCATGAGAAGAAGGGCTGCTTCTGCATAAACATATAAATAGGTTGTTTAGAGGAAGCATTGTTTCTTTCGATGCAGCTATGAAAGAAACTTACATTGAAGACCTAATTAATAACCTTTTAATTTTAAAACTGTAACACTTGATAAAAAATATTAAAAAAAAAGGGGGGGGAACTTACTCATCTAGAAATACACAATAGTGGGAAAAAAAAAAACTGCTAACATTCTGTAGGTCAAGAGTTAAAATACAGTAAAAGATAACAAGATTTGGCAGTATAGTGCAATTTGGAACATCCAAAATTTTCAATATCCAAACTTTGAAGTTCTGGAAAGTCACCAAGGTGATTGTGTCTTGCAAAAAAACAATAAAAAATAGTGAATAAAGAGATTACAAACAAAAGCAATATATTTTAGCTATTAACACACGCTAATTTAAAATTGAAAGTTAAAGAGAAGTGATGAAAATTTAGTCAGAATATAAGAAATTCTGGAAATCATTTTGCTGCGGAATAATGTTTAATATTTTAGTTATTTTAATGTGATAATAAATGTGCATAATGATACAGACAGCACACACTTTATGTAATAATAAATGTGCTGAATGAGGACTGGGTGCAGAGTACAGATGAGCTACAGTAAATAATGATCAAAGCAGTATTCTATTTCATGTCAGTTACAATTAGCCAAATAAATTGAATTATAAACTTCAGAGCTGAAAAACTACTGGCACCCAAGAGGTGAAACAGCCTACCATATGTAATTTGAAGTACGTTCAAATCCCAGAGAATGAAATGCCTGAAGGATTTTTTGTGGTATTTCCTACGGGTAGTATGAATATAAGTCGAAGTCAATTTTTTTCCATCTTTTGGAGCTCTTTGCCCCAATAATAAAATGCTTCAAATTTTTTAATGACCTAAATTTATTTTGGACACACTGCAAGCTACATTTTTTTTTTTTTTTCATCTTACATTCAGCCAGAATTTAACCCCCTTTTCCCTTTTATAATCCCGTAATACATGATTAAGGTTTTGGCTTCCATTCTGCAAATTTATTGCATATTCATTTGATGAAACACCTGTGAATTCACTTTCAGATGTACTGTCTAATTTACTTTCAGAGCTGATGAGGTGAGGATACTTTTCTATTACTTTCTAGTAATTTATAATTGGACTTTTAAATTTCAGAAAATAGATTTTTCAGTTAAATTGTTTTTCTTCAAAGTCCATTAATACCAAATGCTGTATTCAAATTTTCTGTCTAATTTGAAAAAGTATCCAAACCCCATTGTATGTATTTTTACCTTTAAATAAAGACTTAAATTACAATTAAAACTCTAATTTAATGTCTCTCCTTAGTATTTTTTTAAAGGATATAATATATATACACATAATATTGAGAGCAGTATGCGTGTATCCATTTCATGCAGAGTAGATACATATAATGAAACATAAATAAAGCCTAAAGAACTTGATTATTTAGATTATAATTTGATTAAGACTTTATTATTTGACTACAAAATTTTTGATTCAAAAGACAGAGTGTACGTTCACAAGGAGAAACTTGGTATGAATTTTTTTTAGTTCAAAGCTATCAGACAAAAAGAATTTTTAAAGCTAGGCAAATCTCCACAGAGAATTTGTCTTTGGTAATTAAAACATTCATAGGAATTTAGCTACTAATGTAATAGATAACTTCTTTAAAACATGGAATCCAATGTATTCTTTTTTTAATATCAGCTTGAAGTTCATGTTAAAGGCAGACAATTATTTTATTGAAAAACTAACGAAGCATTTTTATAAAAACAACTGAACTTATTGGAAATAAAGGAGCACACAAAAATAGCTACAAATGCTTTTACTCATTTAGAAAAAAATAATGTTAGAAAATTTGATTGCTACATCAATGTGAATGCAAAATTGAAAATAAACAAGTCTCAACTATATTTGGTGATATAGCATTATTTTGGAGATTTCAAGAAATTTAAACTTTTGCCATTTGAATTTTGAATTTTTTTTCCCCCCATCATTGTGATAAAATTCATCAGAAAATTCACCACAGGCAATCAGAAATCCTATATTTAATAACTTATTTTGGATTTTCTATTAAATATTAGTGGCTAATTCTCTTAATATAATGCATTTCTTGATAAGTAAATTCATATATATTCAAGAAAAATTGAGAGTTCAAGATTAGAGGATCTTCCTTGACTTTCAATGTTTTGTAGTAGTTATGTAGTTATGTGAATAATTCAATCTATTTTTTGAAATCAATATTCTACCCATTGTCACTAGTCACAAGAAGATTCTATACTTTTCACATATTCATAACTGTTTGGATATGATTAGATGATCTCTGACTTTTCCAATATTTAGTTAGCACTACAGAAGTTCTCCATATAAAATCAGTTTTACAGTTTTATCATTCTTGAGCTATGGACATAACAGGAACTACTTTATAACAACATTTAAAATCAAGTGAATTCACAAATTTTAGACTTAATATTTTACTTGGTTATTAAATTATTACTACTTTTACTTAATATTGGTTTCAGTGGTTAACGCATGGATGAATCATTTGACCAAAAAAGCACACTATAACTATTAGTTTAAATGACAGAAGTTTTGAAATATTTTATAGAAAGTTCTCTAAAGGCAAATGACTCGTCTGAAGCCTCATGCAATCAGCCTGTTGAATTGATACATAAAATTACTAGTGTTTCACAGTTTTAGTCACTCTGCTAGTGGCAAGTTAAAGCTTAAATTCGTACTCTGAATAACATACAGAATACCACATCAACTTAGGTAGCTGAACATTTTCGCAGGTGAAAGATAACAATTTTTACTCAGCTATTAATTATTTATAATCATACAGGTTTCTATGCTTAAAACAGTAAATAAAAATGTCTGCTTATAATATGAATCTCAAAAATGTGCAAACATATTTCATACATATAATTAAATATTTTCATGGCTTATTTGACTATGGCAAAGCACACAAGGGCTATCTGCCAAAGCGAAGGGATGCTTCGTAAAGGTCTTTCTAAGGGAAAGTGGCTCGGACACATGTTACACATGGGGAAAACCATGAAAGCGCCCATGCAGCCAACCCGTTCGTGGGATTTGGATCTCGGATTGAACTACCAGTATTCAGCGATTCACTGCTCGGTCGCTGGTGAGCCCTATATATTCTCATACTTTACTTTTTATATTTAATTAAGACTCTGAAATAACTGAGAAATAATGCTGGAATTTACTATTCTGGAATAAAAGCAAGAAATACTTGCAATTAATTTTGCTTTAAATGATAATAGCAATAATAAATTATTACATAATTTAAATTATAAATCATACTTACTGCATCATATGGGAAATTTTTTATGAAACCATCTTAAGAAACTAACTTTGTGATAATTTTAAATAGTAGTTAATTTTAATTAACACACAAAAAATATTTTACAACAGAATATCAACAATCATAAAAAATTTACCTTTAAAGAACCATCTTCCATTCCATAAATAACTTCTGAGATACTAGATGATAGACAACAAATTTCCTTTTCTTCAGCTTCAGTTTGGCAAATTAATTCTCCTTGAAAACCTCTTCTGATCTACATTAACATAACACAGCACTATGAATCAATATATAATACTAAAGTAAAAACTGCAATACAGTCAAAAGTCGTTAATTCGGACACCCATAATCCGGACCTCAAAGCTACAAACTTTCTGCGTATGCGTCGCGTTGACGCATGCGCATAAGACCTTTACCGCTGCTAATTTGCGTGTGCGCGTGCGCAAAATACGTTTACGAATGCGCGTTTAATGTATAACGGACGGGATAAGCTAAGCTAAAATTATCTATTTCAGTTAATGTTGCAGATTGCGTTGTTCCTTAATTTTCGAATTGGATCCGGATTATTATTTTTTGCAGACTGTTAGAGCAATTTTATAAAAGTAAACTTGAACTTTCGATTATGTCAAATAGAATTTCCGATATATATTTACTAATATGTAAAGGATATACAAAGCGAAAGTATGTTTCGGAGTCCATTAAACAAAAAGTGGAATTGCTGCAAAAAATGGATAAAGTTTATCTAAACTTTAACGTTTGTTTATCTAAACTTTAACGTTTGTTTATCTAAACTTTGTTTATCTTTAACGCCGCGGCGGCGTGCATTGAATTGGAAGTTGATCTGTCAGCACTATCCTTATCTTAAGAGCAGATGTTTTTATTTTATTTGGCTTATAATTGCTTACTCAATGTAGTATTTCATCTCGTCTTTGATATGATTTAAATCAAATGCCTCGTCATTATAATTCGCTTCCGATAGCGAAGAAAGTAACAGAGGTTATTGAAAACGAAAAAATTTCGATTGACAAATTAGTCGGTATTCTCGACACAGCAATTATAGGACTTGAACAGCGGAACTTTGTAACTGAACAAGAAATTATGTCTGTTTATAGAATTAAAGAGAATGTATTATAACATAAAAAACGAAGCAAGTTAAACAACTTACATTGAAAGAAATGTTTAATAAAGTAAACAAATAAATATTAAGCTTTTTTTTTGTAAGTTTTGATACCCTTTAGATCATAATTGTTCTTTATTTCGTAAATTACGGTTTCATATTTTTAATTTTATAATTTCTGCATGCCATTTTACCAGATTTAAACTGATGATCTATAATCCGGAAAAATCGATAATCCGGAATCGCCGAAGTCCCGACGAGTCCGGATTAACGACTTTTGACTGTATAGGAGCATTTACAGACACCTGCAAAAACACCAGAAAGTACACAGTAAATAAAAAGAATGCTAAGATATACAATAGTCATTTATAAGTACCTAATTAAGATGATGAGATGCTAAGAAGTGATTAATGAACAAACTTTGCAGAAAATAAGTTACCAAATTCAACAAAACAAGTTTGAAAGGCAACCATTTACTTGCTTTGGACTTCAACCTAAATACAACATGGTATCTGGAATATTGTGCATGCATATGCTTCACACATATACAAAAAAAAAAAAAAAGGGGGGGGGGGAGGGAGCAGAGATATTTCAAAATTCTTTCAACAGAATGCAAAATACAAGCTTTAAAAAAGCATATGGAATTTCTAAATGAAATAATAGTTGAGCATTTATAAAAAATAGTCAGGCACAATTAAATGATAATACAATACATGATATCATCAAATGTTATCTTTAAAACAAGACAATAAATAACTAAATTATATGGTTTTCAAAACATTCTTCAAAATCTGTTTATCTCCCTTTGATTTCATAGAATTCATTCAAATACCTAACTTCATATTAATTAAATTACCTCCTTATAATTTAAATTTAAATAATTGGGTGTTTGGTTTGTTAAATAATTGGGCTAATTGGGGTGCAGCATTTAAAAATTTTTACTTCACAAAATAAAAGATCTAATGAATATAATGCTATTAACAGTGGTATGATTACAGAAATCTAATTTTAGCTCAACTATTACAGTGGCATGCTTTCAGAAATGATTAAGTTGTATCAGCATATTTTACAGTACAAAGTCCGTAATCCGGATGTCCATTATCAGGAATGATCTATAATCCAGACCTCAAAGCCACAAACTTTACGCATGCGCATAGAGAATGTGCATACATTATGCATGCACGTAAAGAATGCGCATACATTACGCGCATATGCTTTACGCATGCACGTGTTGAAAGAAATGTTTAATGAAGTAAACAAATAAATATTAAGGATTTTTTTTTTTTTGTAAAATTTGATACCCTTTAGATCATAATTGCTTTTTATTTCATAAATTACGGTTTCATATTTTTAATAGTATAATTTCTGCATGCCGTCTTACCGGATTTAAATGGATGATCTATAATCCGGAATTGCTGAAGTTCTGACAAGTCCGAATTATGGACTTTGTGCTGTGTTATGATAGACAAACTTTTTAAGTTATGGAAAAACACATACTAAAGACAGAAACATGTTTGACGAAGACTTTCTAAGAAGAACAAATATTTTCTAGCTTCAGCCACTCATTAATAGTGGTCTCAGCATATCTTACACAGAATACCACATTCAGGTATTTTTAATGTAAGCACATTAAATTAACTTTTAATAAATGCATTCAAAAGGTGCAACAGTAAGTATCTGAATCTGTAAGTATTATTTGAAATTTAGCATTATCAAAGAGTATCAATCATCATAACTTATTACATAAGAATATAGAATACTATCATTTAGGAAGGAATTTATATAAGATCATTAATCCCCCTCTCCCACACACAAAAAAGAGGGGGGAGAATGCATAATCAAAATAAATAAATATTAACATGGAAAAAGGAAAAAAAATCATATTTATTGAAATTAAATCATACTTTATTACTCACATGCTGTTAACTTAAATTTCATTTTTTAATCCCATAATTCTAAATATTGGAAAATGTATTAAATTCTTCAAGGAACTGATTAGTACTGAAACATACTATCATAATACTGCTTTCTTGATTTGCATTGAGAATATTCACTATTTCTACACTATAAAACAAAATCAAATATTTCCCATAAGTATACAAAAAGTAGAAAACAATTAGAATTTACTAAAACTAATTACAGAAAATTTGGCACCAAATAATTTTCTGAAAGGGACTCAGAATTAACAGCATTTCTCTTATTGCAACAATGGAATTAAAACCTTAATGCCATTTGGAATAATTAGGACAGCAGTACCAGGGTGTATCTAGAAGAGCTAATGTAAAATTAAAAATTATTAAAATATGCTAATGTTACATACAAATTTTACATTAGTGAAAAAATACCCTTAGAATGTCATAGATTTTGAATGAATTTGAAAGTGTCTGACATGGATCCCTCTCCTGCTTTAAAATTTTTTTTCTCACTCTTGAAATCGACAAATTTTCATTCAAAATCTATGCCAATCTAAGGTTGCTTTTTTGCTTAAATTTTGAATTAGAAATTGCTTCCAAAAGATTGCACATTTAATTACCTCTTGAGCAGCTGGTCAAGATGTAATTAACTGTGCAATCATCATAACATATTAGATAGTGCGACTGGTCATTGGCCCACAGCCTTAATAATAATTTAAAAAAAAAAAAAGAGAGAGAGAGAGAGAGAGCTAGGTTCTTAGACTATGACAATTTTGGTCACGTGATTTTTTTTTTTTTAGAAAAGATTTACAAAACTTAAAAAAGAATTTTAGATGAACCCTACCAAAAAAGGGCTGATTCAGTGAAAAGTACAAGTGAATCAATCAAATAAAAAAATAGCTAGGCACGTTAATTTTGAAAATACAAAGTTAAACAAATACTTTACATCAGAAAAATATTAATTTAAAAGCACTGGCTTCAAATTTGCATTGCCAGAAATGTTAAATTTCTATATGTAATTTTTTTTTAAAATTCAAACTTGTAAAAAAAATATGATTTTTTTACTGTGATCTATATAAAACAGAAATCATTTCTTTGACATACAACATTAAATAACACTTAAGAAATCATTTCACTGATAAAGGCTTTATTTCAGTGAATATTACAATGATCATCAAAGACTTTTTCTTTTACAATACGGTATTTTTTGATTCAGCATTTGCTAGAGAACAGCACAGCCCATAGGTCATTCCACCCTTTTTTAATGAAAATACTCGCCACAGTGCACTACACAACACTACTTCTTACACTACACAATACTACTTCTTACAAGGGATATGAGAAAAAACAAAAACAACTAATCCATACATAGGAACCGAACCTGAGGTCATCAGCATCAATGCGATAAAAGCCCTCCACTAACTGCTGTAATTACTAATGAATAACATCATGCCAGCCAGAATATAAGAAACTTATACTTTCCAATATTATTTTCATGAAAGAAATTGTATATAAAACTTTCCTACAAACATGTTAAAGATATTAAACAAGAAAGGCATGGAAAAGTTTGGAGAAGTTTTGTACATTTATTTCAAAACTATTTTACTAGCTTGCAGATAAACAAACGTTTTCATTGTGACCACCTGAAAACTATGAAAATGACTATTTATGGAATATCAGCAAACCACAGTATTAAACATCAACTATTCTAAAGTTGCAGGTGACTAAAATCATATGGAACTATGGATTGTTGTCTTAGGATTTTACTGTATATAAAGCAGTGTGTCAATGATTTTAATCAGCAGGGGGAAGAGGAAAAAAATCAATTAAAATCAGTTTTTTTTCCCTTCCTTTTTTTTATGATGAGAAATATATTAAAATTAAAGCTCAAGATATCTATAATGCTTTTACAGAGATTTTAATCACTGACTATAAAAAATAGAAGCCTTTTAAAGAAATAAACTTTCTTAAAATACTTTAAGTGAGGTCTAGTCTCAAGCATAAATCTGATGCTGTGTGCATAACTCACAATACATCGCACGTTATCTCAGTAAATGCGTTGTAAAAACAGCACCTTTTCAAAAATCTAAAATAGATCATCAAGCAACTATATATTTTTTAGGCTATAAATGAATAATTTCACAGCCTAGAAAACCCTCATTTCATATAAAAAACAATGTTGCATCTTTGATATAAACTCCAATCGAAAAGTGATTTTAATGATCAATTATTAAATGATACACATGAAGAACAAACAGAGAAATGCAGTAATATTTAAATTAACCCTTTTACAAAGTAGCACAAGTCTTTGGACTTACTCATGAAGAACTGCATTTAAACAGTATATATTAGCTAAATTTATAGAATTACTTTAGTCTGTGCTTTCATTAACTTTCATTTATTAAGATGATACTTATTTCACTGAAGAAAGAATGAAAACAAAGTATTTCAAATTATAAGCTAATATGTAAATGCCTTAAGACTGGATGACAGCAATTATCAGGATTCGTACACATTTCTGCACACGGAAATTAAGTACTTTTAAGGACTTTTAAGGACCATTAATGAAAAAAATTAAAGACCTATGAGCAAATGGGAACTGAGTAAATTCAATTAAAAATATTATTTTATGCCTGAATTTCACTTTTGTAATACCACCCTAAAAATAAAATAGATCCCTAAGTAGTATGCATTATTACTAAACATGAATTAACATAATTATTAATAAATATGAGAATAAAATAAAGTTCATGCAGTTTATCAAGTAGCATTAAATATTTTACACTTATAATAGGTTAGACATATATGAAAGATGATAAGTGATATTTACGTTTTACTAATAGTTAGCTTTATATCGATTTTTTTTTATGTCTCATTTTGTCACATACTTGATCTGTCTAGAGCAGAGGTTCTCAACCAGTGGTACACGTACCACTGGTGGTACGCAAGAAAAAAATAAGTGGTACACAAAGAAGAAAAGTATTTTTAACTATTTATTTCAAAAATTAAAATCCCAACATTCTGATTGAGTTTTTTCTCTAACTCTTGTAAATTTATGCGATCTGAGCTTTGTTCAAGATTGGTGCTGGTAGTAGTACTTTGTAGTGGTGGTACTAAAGGTTTTAAATTTTTGTTTAGATGGTACACATTAGTAAAAAGGTTGAGAACTGCTGGTCTAGAGGTTTAGTAAATAGATTTTATGTAGACTTTATATCAAACGGCATAGGTCAAAATGAGAAGTAAGATCATAATCAGCATGATTCATAACAAAAGACTGAATGTTGTCAGTGCTACTGCTTGTCTAGAGAGAGACCTGCTAGTTAGAACAAACTTGAAAGGCCTGATGTAGGCACGGTTAGCAAGTGTTGAAAGTTATTTAGGCTCTGTTTGATGCAGTTAGTGTCATAGCTTTGTGCAGAATTCCAGGGGTTGTAACCCAGTTAATATACTTTCAGGTTCCAATAAGCCATTCAAGCACCAGAGGTGATATGTTGTTTTGTATTATTTTAAGTCTCACTAGATGCAAAGAATAAGTTTTACTTGAATTTCTGCATTTCTGTGTTTTATCTTGTAACCACAGTGAATATTAATGAAAGGTAATAACTCACTTTAATATGCAGAGATAATTTTTAAGGGTAAGCAGTTAGTTATAAATAATTAAATTAGGTAAATAGGTAACCTTAGTCATTATGGATTTACATGGTCACTATTAAATTTTATTTTTTAATAATATTTGTTAAAAAAAGCCCTATTAAAATCAAAATCTAATAAAATTTCAGAGTTTTAAACAAATTTAATTTATGACACTGATTCTTAAACAATATTAGAATAATTACACATTAAAAGCTACAAAAAACTTATGTTTTGTAACAACAACACTCAATATTTATCTGTCATTTTAATTTGAAGCCTTCTCGAACATTTTGGCTAGTTTATATCGATTTCCTTCTCTTTAAGCATCTTTTCTAACAATAATTACAGATTTGCAAACCAATGCTCTCACAAGTTTCTGCGTGCTTTATCTCCTAACTTGTCAACCACTCCACAATGTACCTAGGAGGGTTTACTTAATTTGGTAAAAGTTAAATAGTCCAAAACCCCCGATAGATGTGAAGCAAATTATCACTATGTCTGAAAGTAACTACAATATCAGACAAAATTTTAAATAAGCCTCTTATTTAAAAAGAACTTAGAACAAACATAAAGGCATGTTCTGATGCTAACAAAGTCAATCAAGGTGACATAATTAAACAAGAACAGACAAATTCAAAATAAAAATGTGGATTAGTGGTCAAAGATTATACAATTTAATTTAATATGGCTCAGTAACCCTATCATATGAGGAAATAGAAAATTATAGTAAAGGCTGAAATCATAAACAATTGCGTAATTTACAAATAATAACTGCACATATCTTTTGAAGAAGAATTTTCTTTATGCATTCAGTTTCTTTCTTCAGCATGTTTCCTTTTTCATTTTAGAATTTTTGGATTTAATTAAAGATTTCTGTTTTTCTAAAAAGCACTAAATGCATTTAGAAAATGTATAGAAAAAGTGACTAATTTAATTTCTTTAGTAATATGAAATTCAGAAGAAATATAAAATATATAAAGGCCGGTTACAGAGCTGGTGTGGCAGAATTTTTAGAATTTAGTGACACACCAAACAACAAAATCTAGAAATGGCAAAACTTTTAGAATTTACAGCAGACATTGGAAGCAGAATTTAGAAAGGTACTATGCAGTCGAATTTAGGATCCACAGAGATTGCATCAGGTGGGAAAATGCCTAGTGTATGATGCATTAAGACATATTAGATGGATCTTTCAAAATGTCTCTATGGTATCAACGTGAAATGGATGTATTTTACAGAAAGTTTGCGATGAATTTCTTACTTTTTGGAGAACGTCTGGAAGAACAATGGAGACATAATATTTGAATATTTTACTCCTGCTAGTTTTCAATTTTTATTAATAAAAAAACCCTTTCTATAATGCCTGCCTAAATAATAAGATTAGAAGCATTTTTGATATTTTCTATGCTTTTTTCTAATGAAAAGTAGAGAAAATAAAGGGAAGATAAACATGTTAAGAAAAAGATTTTAGTAGCAGGAGTAAAATATTCAAATATTATGTCTCCATTGTTCTTCCAGACGTTCTCCAAAAAGTAAGAAATTCATCGCAAACTTTCTGTAAAATACATCCATTTCCCGTTGATACCATAGAGACATTTTTCATTTTGTCACATATTTCTCGAATCTTCTAGAACCGTGGGTCTATAAATCTTGACTTCAAATCCTTGTAAAGTTTCCAAGCTGCAATGTCAAAAATACTAAAGAAAAATTATCCCAACCAATTCTGTAACAGCAAAAAGCCAGAAATAATTTAGAAAAAAAAAAAATTGATGTGTACACCACATGACTTCCTTGTACGGAATACTAAATTATAAGCATTTTTTCTTGCATTTCATTTAAACTTATTGGATTGAATTAAATCTACTTCGCCGACAGCGCATAAACCACAATAGAATAAATGCATTCTTTAAAATTCACTCTAGTATTTGTTTACCATAGTGACACTCTGGCGCTAGATTCACTTAACAGTATTAATAATTATATGACAGTTAACTTATATAATAATTATATAACGGAAACTAAGTTAACTGTTATATAATCCAAAATTATATAACAGTTAACTTATATATTTTGTTCATATTATAACTCATAATGCACAAAATTTATATCATTTAAAGAATAGAATTATCTAATCATTGCCACATGTTCTATTCAAATACTATAATAAAGCTAGAATGATGTATAAAAGAAATTAAGCAAACAAAACAAAAAAGAAACAGTTTTTCACAGACAATTGAGTATTTCTCATTAAATTAATTCAGTTCTCACTTCGCGAGAAGGCAAAAATGCATAAAAACTCAGAACATCTATATTAAAAATTACGAAGTAAATCTTAAACACTTATTTCCTCGAAAAAATTCCAGAAAGAATTAAGCATGATTTAATTGGCAATAATAAATGAATGTGTTATCTTTGTTGTTGCGAAGCTAAGTTTCTCTAGATTGGCAACAAATCCACTAGTCTCTGTTTCAAATGTAAACATCAATGGCCGCCATATAAAATGCTTAGTGGCACTTAGACAACTTTAAAATTGTTGATAATTCTCAAAATATTGCATACAGATTTACTAAAGGCATAAAAACCTTAACCGGAAGATAAAATCAACATAATACAAAATAATAATAAAGCACAAAATGTACAATTTACAAACATATAAGAGTAAAGAAACTGAGATCACTGAGCCGGGTAACAGAGTGGATATATACAGTCAAAAGTCGTTAATTCGGACACCCTTAATTCGGAATGATCTATAATCCGGACCTCAAAACTAAAAATTTTCTGCGCATGCGCCGATTTGAAACAAGCGCATAGGCGTTTACGCGTGCGCGTAAGACCTTTTACGACTGCGCATATGAGTGTGCGCAAGTGCAGAATACGTTTTCGCGTGCGCGTTTTATGTATAATGGACGTATAAGCTAAAATTATCTAATTATCTATTTCAGTTAATGTTGATGATTGCGTTGTTCCTTAATTTTCGAATTGGATCCGGCTTATTATTTTTTGCAGACTGTAAGAGCAATTTTATAAAAGTAAGCTTAAACTTTCGATTATATCAAATAGAATTTCCGATATATATTTGTTAATATGTAAAGGATCTAAAGCGAAAGTATGTTTTGAAATCCGAAATCTGTTTATCAATTTCACGCTGCTCGGCGGGGGGAACGCCGCGCGGCGGGCGCGTAATGAATTGGAAGTTGATCTGTCAGCACTATCCTTATCTTCAGGGCAGATGTTTTTATTTTATTTGGCTTATAATTGAAGATCAGATGTTTTTATTTTATTTGGCTTATAATTCCTTACCAAATGTAGTATTTCATGTCGATATGCTCCGTCTTTGATATGATTTAAAACAAGTTCCTCGTCATTATAATTCGCTTCCGATAGCGAAGAAAAGTAACAGAGGTTATTGAAAACGAAAAAATTTCGATTAACAAATTAGTCAGTGTTCTTGACACAGCAATTATAGGACTTGAACAGCGGAACTTTGTAACTGAACAAGAAATTATGTCTGTTTAATAGAATTAAAGAGAAAGTATTATCACATGAAACGAAGCAAAACTTAAACAACTTAACATTGAAAGAAATGTTTATTTAAGTAAACAAATAAATATTAAGCTTTTTCTTTTTGCAAATTTTGATACCCTTTAGATCATAATTGTTCTTTATTTCATAAATTACGGTTTCATATTTTTAATTTTAGAATTTCTGCATGCCATCTTACAAGATTTAAACTGATGATCTATAATTCGGAAAAATCGATAATCCGGAATCGCCGAAGTCCCGACGAGTGCGGATTAACGACTTTTGACTGTATATATATAAATATATTTATATACGTTTGGTGCGGCCGATTGCAACCAAAATACGAGGTGCACATCTACGTGCTATAGCAGTCCTTTATACAAAATTTCAACGTTCTGAGGCTACTCGTTACGTACGTACATACGTTCGTACAGACGACACGGAAATTTCTCTTCAGAATTAATTTTAAAGCAGTTTTATAATTTTTTTGAAGGAAAAGAGTATTTTATTCTGTTCTTACCTACAGATATCACGCAAAAACATCATTAAATTGCATTCGATAGCGGTCAAAATGGATATTTTCGTTGAAATATGCTGCCTGAAACTTTTCGCGATTACAATACTTCCTTTTTACTTCGTAAAAGTAAGTAAAAAAAGGAGAGAAAAAGTGTAAAATTAATTTTATAGAGAAAACTGATGCATATTCTGAGAATTTTGAATATTCTGAGACAATAACATGGGAAAAACGCTTACTATGAAAAAATTAAAAAGAAGACTTTTTAATTAACTAGATTGCTAATTTTAAGGAAGTAAAAAAAGGAGAGAAAAAGTGTAAAATTAATTTTATAGAGAAAACTGATGCATATTCTGAGAATTTTGAATATTCTGAGACAATAACATGGGAAAAACGCTTACTATGAAAAAATTAAAAAGAAGACTTTTTAATTAACTAGATTGCTAATTTTGCTTTTGCTAAGAGCTGTTTCGTAAATTATGCTTTACAGCATTATACCTTGTTTATTTTTCAGATTCAAAATATTGTATAATAAGTTGCCAAAATGAAACTTTATAATATGACAGCAAAAAAATAAAAATGTTTTATTTTAATGTTATTTTTTAAATATAATTCCAATATATTACCATTATTTTAATGAAATTTATCAACGTTATGATGTTTTAAAAAAAATCGTTGAAAAATTCTCAGATTTCGGAATTAAAAATTTTCTATAGAAACTGATCTTAAAATCACCAAAATGTTGACAAGTTGCCAACTTTAGAACCGTTCAATAAAAGAATTCACATTCCCAAAAGCGAAAATTGTTTAAGAGCTCTTTATTACGAGAAATGAATTTCGAAATGCTTATGTTTCACTTCTTGCTTAGAAACTCGAGTAAATATTAGAAATGGAAACAAATTATAACCCATGAACCCATTTAAAAAATAACCATATACGTCAGTGAATCGAAAAAAATATTCCTCCAAAATGCTAATTCACATTAAAATGGCAGTCGTAAATACAGACAGAAATTTCAGATGACTAAAATTAAGGACCTTCTACTGATTTTGGCCAAAATTAAGGACTTTTAAGAACCAAAAATCAATTCCAAAAAATTTAAGGACTTTTAAGGACTCTTAAGGACCGTATGAACCCTGAATTATGCTATTCAGGGGCTTAAACAGTATGAATAATTCTAGATAATTATTCTCATATCCACAATCAGCCAATAATCTGTGTATGTATAGCAAAGACCATTAGGCATATTATTTTTCAGAGCAGAACCTGTGAAAAATGTACATTACCTTCACAGAGATTCGAATTCTGGACCTTCTGATTGCTAGCTCGGCCTTTCTAATTTCTCCACAAAGCTATGCAGTAAGAAGGGAAAAAATAATTTACACTGTCTCCCACTTCAACAACTAGAGAAGTTATTATGAAATAACAAACCCTGGTGATACTTTGATATATAATGTAAATCAAGAAAGCAATATTCTGATAGTACTTTTATTTCAACACCTGACATGTACCTCACCATGGAAGATTAATTGCCTAAGTGCTTGCTTAAGGTGCTTGAGTGCAATGCTTTTGAAAAAGCCAGAGCAACAAGCTGAAAGTGTAACTGCAACAAAAATTACATAACTGAGGATGCTCAAACTTCTACTAGCAACAACAATTTTCTGCTGCACATAAACTTTGTACATATGCCACAATTTATTTTTTACTAAAATTAAAATATGACTTAACTGATGCCCAGTTAGGTAGAACCAAACATGACCATAAATTGATGACTCCCTATATTTATATCTTTTAGCCTACAATCTTCATAGCAGTAAAATACAATACATAAAACAGCCTCACCTGCATAAAAGGAAATGCCTATTTGGCTGATGAAATGGGGGGAGACAATTTCGATTATCTAAGTTTCCTGATTAGCTGATAGGTCTGTTTTAATGTTAGTCAAGGTATTTGAAGTTTTATTGCACTATCTTCACCATAAAATTAGGTTTGATTGCACTTGTAGTATTTCCACATTAGTTTGAATACATTTACAGTACCAGTAAAAGTAACAGATTGCTAGGTATTAGTTTCTATCCAAGAAAACATGCACAGCTTTGATACATGGCAGTGTTTACAAAATTCATTAATATCAGAACCTAACTGCATATAACAGTAACTTATCATGATCCACATGATTATAGTTGCTCTGGAGAAAAATGGAGGACAGTAAGAATTCTAAATAAATATTTTGAATAATGAATTAATGTTTGCAATTAACAATTAAGAGTTATTCATAATTATATAATAAAGCAAAACAAGCCTTCAAGGCATTTTTCGACACACCAAAAATTGTCCCTGTTCGCGCCTTATGTAAAATTTGATTTTGTTCCCTGCAAGAGGAGCGTCGAACTACCTGTATATCTACTGTACGAACTTGTTCTTTACAGAGTCTAATAAACGCAATAACGAGTGTTTGTGTCTACTTTCCATCCGCTATCATGGTCCGTCGTGAGCCAGCACATTTCTTTGGATGATGTGTCAAGACAATTTTTAACATTCTGGTATAGAAGGACATTTCGTGCAAGGAAAACGGATTTATATTTTGTCTGGATTGTGAAGACAGCGGCAGGAATATGGAGTCGATTTTAAAGCAAAAGCGAATCATTAAGGGTAAGTTGACTCATTTAATTTCACAAGTAAATGGTTTACAAAATCAAGAAAATTCTTTTTCTGCCATTGAAGTATATGAAAATGATATTGGTGCATTAGGTGTTGAAGTGAACTGTTTAAACGATAACATTCTTGGTACTTGTTCTGACGCAGAGTTTAGTAAATATGAAATAGAAATGAATGAACTATTTTCCAAACTGAATGCATTAAAAATTACTTTAAAGGAATAATCAAGAAAACTTAGAAATTCAGGCAAAGATATAATAAGTGCTAATGCAAACAGCTTGGAACTTCCTCGCGTGGAATTGCCAGTGTTTACTTCTAATTATGTTGATTGGATATCATTTAGGGATTTATTTCTTGCCAGTGTTGGAAATAATAGTTTATTAAGTGACAGTCAAAAATTGCAATATCTTAAGCTTTCTGTGAAAGGTGAAGCTGCTGTTTTCAGTTCAAATTTCAAACGCGAATAATGAAAAGGCATGGGAAGCGCTTACTGAACGTTATGAAAACGAAATAGAAATAATAAACGCAGCATTAAATAAATTAACTTCACAACTTGTTCTAAAACATGAATCAGCTTCAGGTATGCGGAGATTAATTGATACATTAAAAATCCTTAAACAGCCAGTAGAGCATTGGGATACTACGGTTATTTTTCTGTTAAAAGGAAAACTTGATCATGAAACACTAAAAGAGTGACAATAGAGCATTCGAACAAGAAAATTTCTGCTTTTGCTGAATTCAAGGGTTTTATTTTAAACAGAGCGAATGCTATTGCCTCTTTGGTGAAGTGCCAGAGCGAGAAGGCAGTTTTGCCTTCTGAAATTAAAACTCGCGGTTCAGGTAGCAGATATGCTTTTTCGTCCCAACTTGTGGCTAATGTGTGCGTTCATTGTAAGGGTAATTCTCATTCTCAGTTATTTAAACGTGATAGCTTTTTAGAACTCCCTATCAAAGAAAAATGGGATATTATTAAAAGGAATAAATTATGTGCTAATTGTTTGAAAGATAGTAAAACGCATCCCATTTTTAAATGTCGTGCAACCATGTGTAAATATTGTTCGAAGCCACATAACACAGTGTTATGTTCGAAAAATTCAAATGATGAAAAATGTCATATACCCATGGAACTTCTGCTATTAGTAGCAATAACGCCACAGTGCCTGTCATGCAAGCAGTTTTTTTGCCTACTGCGGTTGTTTATGTTACAGATATTAATGGCGATTTACAAAAATGCAGGATGCTAATTGATTCAGGTAGCCAGGGCTCATTTATTCGGGAGCACTGTGTAAATTTACTGCAGTTAAAGCGCACTAGTGCAAACATAAGTGTAAATGGCCTGAGCTTGCAAAAAATTGGAAAGGTTTCAGGTTCAGTTCAACTACAAGTAACATCTCCATTTTATAAAAACGCAAGCATTTCAGTTAATGCATTAATTATACCCAAGATCACGTGTGACCTTCCTCAATATCAAGTTGATAGATCTGTTTTGACATCTTTCAAACTTTTGTGGTTGGCAGATACAAATTATTTCCAGCCTGGCCCAATAGATATTCTTTTAGGTGCAGATGTATTTGGTGAGATAATGCTTCATGGACGAACTGTTCTGGGTCATTCGTTAACAGCCTTGGAATCAATATTCGGCTGGGTCATAATCGGAAAGACTAAAAGTGTATCACAAACAATTGTATCTAATCATGCTAGTTGTACCAATGTTCAGCTCCAGCTTGAAAAATTTTGGAAATTGGAAGAAATTTCAGAGATAAAGCATTACACAGAAGAGGAAACTGAGTGCGAAAATCATTTCAAGCGGAATTTTTCTCGTGATTCAACAGGTAGATTTGTTGTTAAGTTTCCATTTCGTAGATCTGGCAATGAACTTGGGTCATCACGGGATGTTGCATTTACAAAGCATTGAGCGTCAATTTATTAAGAATAAATCTCTTTCCAGTCAATATCACAAATTTATGGAAGACTATCAACAACTTGGTCATATGGAATTGATTCCAGAAAATGAAATTGACGTTCAAGCTAATTCTAGTTTTTCTAGTTTTTACCTTCCGCACCATTCAGTTCCGGATAAAAATGGTGATAAATTTCGAGTCGTATTTGATGGTTCTGCAAAATCTTCTAGCAGCATTTCTCTTAATGAGAAATTGATGGTTGGTTCACAGTTGCAGACTGATCTGACAACATTAATTATTCGTTTCAGAATTCACAGAATAGCTATAACTGCAGATATAGAGAAAATGTACAGACAAATTATACTAAAAGATGCAGACTTTCAGAGAATAGTCTGGCGCAATTCACCTTATAAACCAATTCAGGATTTTCGATTAACTAGGATTGCTTACGGTACTGCATCAGCTCCGTACCTTGCGGTAAGATGTTTACAGCAGTTAGCCATAGATGAAGCAACTAATTTCCCTTTGGCTTCCAAGACATGTCTTAGGGCCTTCGACGTCGATGATTTGATGTCCAGAGCCAGTTCAGTTACTGAAGCTCTAGAATTACAAATGCAATTGAACCAGATGTTGTCACGTGCAGGATTTGTTCTAAGAAAATGGGCTTCTAACAGCAAAGAAGTCTTGAATTCAATTAATCCAGATTTGTGCTTATCAAATGTTTCTTTGAACATAGACAATGATGATACTGTAAAAACATTAGGTATCCTGTGGTATCCAGCTTCAGATATGTTTTTATTCAAAGTCATCATATCCTAAGTCTTAACCAAACGAACATTACTTTCAATAATCGCAAAGACCTTTGACCCTCTTGGATGGTTGGCACCGATCACAGTTCGGTATAAATTGATTATGCGAAGATTGTGGAAACATCAGTTGCAGTGGGATGAAAAGGTTCCTCCAGATATTGAATGTGAGTGGAAATAACTTACAGAAGATATGTTATTCATTAAAAGTATCAAAATTTCACGATTCTTGTTGGTTGAATCAGATAACCAGTTTCAACTGCACGGGTTTTGTGACGCCTCAGAGAAGGCCTACGCCGCTGCAATTTATTATCGTTCTGTGTTAGATACTGGACAAATCAATGTTCAGTTGGTAATAGCCAAAACAAGAGTTGCACCACTAAAAAACATATCACTTCCCCAATTGGAACTTTGTGGAGCATTACTGTTGACTAAATTAATGGATTTCCCCTGTAGGGCTTTAAATACTCCTATATTGCAAGTTTATTTTCATACTGATTCCACTATTGTATTAGCCTGGATAAGATCTCATGCAAGCCAATGGAAGACCGTCGCCAACAGAGTAGCAAAAATCCAGACTTTATCTTCTGTCCAGTGGCATCATGTGAGTGGAAATGCTAATCCTGCTGATCTTGCAACGCGTGGTGTGTCATCATCTGCACTGGTTACTTCATTGTGGCTACATGGTCCAGATTTATTGTATAATTTATTTCCTATGCAGACAGCATTATCTGCACCACTGCTGAATGATTCTGTGCCAGAGCAAAGATGTGCTTTTCAGTCAACAACTGCTGCCACTCACTTGACAGATGCTCATGATTTATTTTATAAATATTCTTCTCTCACTAAACTTAAACGTGTTGTAGCATTATGTCTGAGGTTTGTAAATAACTGTAAAAATTCAGAAGATCAGGTAAGTGGATTTTTAAAAACAAGTGAATTAACTAAAGCTATGCATGTGTTAATTAAATTAATGCAATGTGTTGAATTTAAGAGTGAAATTAACACTCTAGGCCAGTTCAATCATTATCTGGTACAAGCAAAATTTTATCTTTAAACCAATTTTTAGATAATTCAGGCATTCTCAGGGTGGGCGGTCGCTTGCGACATGCAAACCTTGCATATGGCTTTAGGCATCCAATTTTGCTTCCAAAGAAGCACATTTTAACTCATCTCATTGTTAGACATTACCATGAAAGACTTTTGCATGCAGGTCCACAACTTATGCAATCTTGCATTCAAGAACAATATTGGATCATAAATGGTAGAGCTGTTATCAGAGATTTAGTTGGGAAATGTATAAAGTGTTGCAAAATTAGAGCATCTGTCACTAATCAATTGATGAGCGATTTGCCGTCTAGTCGCGTTTCGCCTGTTCCTGCATTTTTGCGCTGTGGAGTGGATTACGCAGGTCCTTTTCAAATTAAAGCAAATAAGGGTCGAGGTTCTAGGTCATTCAAGGCATATATAGCTCTATTTGTTTGTTTTACGACAAGAGCTATTCACTTAGAATTAGTGACTAATCTTTCAGCAGATGCTTTTATTGCAGCTCTTAAGAGGTTCATTTCCCGCAGAGGCAAAAGCAGTGATATATATAGCGATTGTGGTTCCAATTTTGTTGGAGCAAAATGCAAACTCATGGAATTTGAAGGGCTTGCTAGGTCTGCAACTTATAACCAAAATGTTAGCAGATATTTGGTTGATAATGGCATTAAATGGCATCTAAACGTTCCAGGTGCGCCACATATGGGTGGACTCTGGGAAGCTGGCATAAAATCAACAAAATACCATTTAAAACGAGTAGTTGGGGAGGCGAGATTGACATATGAAGAATTTGAAACATTTCTCACACAAATAGAAGCCTGTCTTAATTCGCGACCTTTAACAAGTTTGTCTAATGATCCAAATGACTTATCAGCATTGACGCCTGGTCATTTTCTTATTGGTAGATCATTAACAAGCATTCCTGAACCAAATTACATTGAAGTTTCCCATCTCACTGGATGGCAACATATTCAAAAAAATGGTTCAACAATTTTGGAAGCGTTGGCACAAAGAATACCTGTGTCCAAAGAAGACCAAAATGGCTTTTGCCAACTAAAAATCTTCAAGTTAATGATCTGTGTCTCATAAAGGAGGATAACTTACCTCCAACTAAATGGGTAGCATTACTCAGTTACATCCTGGTCTTGATAATATTGTTAGGGTTGTGACTATTAAGACTTCAGATGGCATGGTAAGAAGAAATATTACAAAATTGTGTCCATTACCAATTTGAGTTTTAATTCATGTATTATAAATTAAGTATTATATCATAATTTTAATATTGTATTGTGTTTTAAATTTACTGAATTTAATCACTAAATGTTGAAATAGTATTTCAAGGTGGGCGGCATGTTCGCGCCTTATGTAAAATTTGATTTTGTTCCCTGCAAGAGGGCGCCTGTGAGCGCCGAACTACCTGTATATCTATTGTACGAACTTGTTCTTCACAGAGTCTAATAAACGCAATAATGAACGTTTGTGTCTACTTTCCATCCGCTGACAGTCCCCCAATTCAAATGTGGATCATGACCCATATTTTGGGTACCATACATGCAATACATGGCTTATACAAAGAAATTTTCATAAATCAAGTATAAAAACTATTTCTATTTCTAATTAAATAATGCAGGCTTCATACTACTGCACTCATTAGCTTTTCCTCAATAAACATTCATAATTAAACAAATTCATAGCAATAATAAGAATTCATTCATTTTGAATGAATCAAACCAGCGCCATCAAATTTTCAAATGTATGTGTGTAATGTCACCCACTTAAATGACAGATTTCCAATGTGCTAATACATTCAATGCTGACATTTCTGTTAACCCTTTTACATGCGGTTGTAAATATCTTACCACTAAGCAATTTGTTTTCTAGCAGCATACATAAAATTATTTACCAGCGCCCGATATCAGGAATTTTCCTCTGGAACCAGAGCTTAACATTTTCTGTAATAGATAGATGGCTGTAGAGCACACGTAAACCGCAACATTTCTGCATTCATCCAGTTTTCAAGTAAAATGGAGAGGGTAAGCACATACTCTTTTCTTATTTTATTGTGTAATGATATATAAAAATACGTTAAAAGCTATCTATTCATATATTTTGTATCTTAAAGGTTTGATAGCTAAATTGTATTAGGCATTTAAAAAAATATAGCGAAATATTTTGTTTTATACATACTTGAATTTGGTGGTAAAATATTTACCACGGCACGCTTAGTGATTTTAGAGGTGGTAAATAATTTACCATTGCCTGATCAAAACACATTTTTACTAATATGTTTCGCTTTAGAAATAGCATTTTGTTTGGCATAGTACTTTATTTCTTTGTATATCTAATACTTTTATATTAGCATTTCAGTAATTAATTATTTCTAATATTAATTATTATAAATATTATAGAAAATATTTTAGCGTTTATTTAGGATTACATAAATATTTATGTATTTAGAAATTAGAATTAAAATATTACTTACAAGAATGCTATAAAGGTAATATTTTGATCAGTATGTTCAAGTGATTTCAAAATATAAGTAACTAATTAAATGTAATGAATATTATTATAGGTAAACGCATTGAAGAAAAAGAAAAAAATTAATCACCGAGGAGGATGTAGAGCTTTATTTTGCACTGCCTTCAGATCCTGAAGATTCCGAAAAAGGACTCCCTCGCGCAAGAAGAACTGCAGGCTTTTTTGGGAAATCCTAATTATGAAGGGGATCAAGAAATTACCTTAGATTTGTACTGGTCTTCTGACTCTTTTTTTCAATAATCAAGAAATCTCGTCAATTATGCCAGCAAAGAGATTAAAAAAATATCCTTTCAAATTTGCATATCAATGGCAATCAAAAGGCTGTCCCTTGAAATGAGCCAGAATTTGACAAATTACAGTAAGTGCATTCTTTGATAACCCATTTAGATAAAAATTCAAGAAAAATATTCAGACTTCAATCTATTGGTGAAAAAATGGTAAAATTCAAAGGAAGGTCCACAATGAAGCAATATATGCCAGGGAAGCCTGTAAAAAGAGTTTATAAGATTTAGGCTAGAACAAACGCATCAAATGGTTACCCATATCAGTTTGAAGTTTACACTGGGAAAAAGACTTGAATTTAGGTTGAGAGTAGCTCGCAGCCTAATTGGAGGCTTCTCTAGTTAAAAAACGAAAACTGCAATCAAAGTGGGTATCAGCGAAAAAGGAAAATGCTATTCCAAGGGAAAATCCGAACAACTAATGTTAGAACACACATGCCAGTCAGAGGAAAAAGTTACGGAAGGTGCAAATACTGCAGCAGAAAAGTAAATCAGAAACGTACCAAGGTGTTATGTTCAACATGTGATGTACCATTCTGTGCTGCTTCATGTTATAAATAAAAATAAAAATTAAAATCAGTAGAAGTAGTGCATTTGGTTATATTTATATCTGTAATAAATTTTATATTAATCATCGATTTTATATTATATGTATATTTAAATAATCAAGAATAAATAGTTTCATCAAACATGCTTATTTGTGATATTTTTGTAATTATGATTTTTTTCTTTCGCACAACTCAGTAAAATGCCATTGCTTATACCGGGCGGTGGTAAATATGTTACCACCCCTATTATAAAAAAGAACAACAACAACAGAATTCCAAAAATAGTATTTTTGGTCATAGATGAGCTACTTTTCCCTAATAGTTGCAAAAAATATAAATTTTGAAAATAAATGGCCTGGGCCCGATAAAGGGTTAAAATATTTAGCCAGTGCATATTACTAACAGAGTTATGTGCAAGGCTAGAAGAAGCTTTCCGAAAACAAGCTTTTCCTTCTACCATTTGAGGACTCCTAGCCGAAACATGTTTCATTAAAATCAGTGTCCTGCCTATCTATGCAGGACTTTTGGAAATTGAACTGAAAGTATTTTGCTTGAAGCTTTATCCCCTGTATGATTTCTCTAAAGAACTGGTTTTTGCAGGTCAACCAATTGCCAATTCAAAAATTCTCTGAAATGGTTTTAGTTGATCATGGCAAAGCACACTAGGACTATGTGCCTTCGTATCTGTGAAATATTTCTTTCGACGCACTGTTGAGGGTAGCTTGTAGATGTGATACCAATTCAATATACAGCAAAGTTTAAAATAAGAATAACCAGCATTTCAAGATACTTAATTTTAATCTGTTATTTTGATAGATAAGTTATTCTTGTGGTATATATAAAATCATGTTTTCTTCAATTTCATAAAATAATTTGATACTTTTCGCTCAGCTAGACACAAATGTTGCTAATAGCAGGTATTTTTCATTTTCGTGAGGATGCACAATGCCATTCTCATATAAAGAATTTAAATGCCTATATCATGAAAGAAAACATGAATGCATTTGAAAAAAACGTAACAGAAACAACTGTTACTCATTTCATTTGAAATTTAAGGGGAAAAAAAAAAAAAAAAGGGAGGTCCTAAATTTTCCTCTTAATTAATGGAATCCAAGTAAAATAATCAAAAGTTGGTTGAAAAATTCACATGGAAAATGATAAGAAGTGGTTGCAGTGTCAATGATGGTGACTGAAAAATAATTTAGTGATTTATCACTCAGGTCTAGCAAAGGGTAAAGCACAAATAATTTTAATTTCTGAATTCACTTCTATAAATTCAAAAATATATCTCACCTCTATCCACTTCCAGTAACTAGAAGTTGCAATAAGAAGTTCATCTTTCAACTGCACACTCAAGTTACCTTGAAAACTAACTGCGTAAGTATTTTTCACTGCAGTCATATCATGTATGATGTACCAGCCATAAGAAACAGAGAGTAATTTTTTACCATCTGTTGAAAACATAACATTTATCACATGTTCTTTGTGACCTTTCAAGTTATTAATCACAGCTTCAGAATTCATGTCAAGTATTATCACTGAAGAATCAGATGTACCACATGCTAGAAAGTTTCCATCAGCAGATAAACAGCAGCTAAGAATCACAAAATTTTTAGAAGAAGGAAGCTTAATTTCAGTATACTGATTTGTGCGCAGATCCCATTTATATATAGAATTATTAAATACTGATATTATATGATGTCCATCATTAGTGAAACAAAATCTTTCAACTCGTAATTCCTGATGTAAAAATGTCTGCAGAAGATTGCCATTTTCACAGTCCCACAGATCAATTGCATCATATCCTGCTGCACCAAAAACTGTACCACTTTTATTAAAAGAAGAGAAGTTTACAGAATGACCAGGTGCAGAATGATGTTTTCTATACTTTATGAAGCCACACTCAGTTTCCCATACCTGTAAAAATAAAAAAATAAGAAAGCCTTATATAAACTGTATGAATTCGATGTACTATAAGATTAAAATAGATATATAATTAAAAAAATTACATAGAGATACAAATAATTAAGAAATACATACATAAATTTTAAATTTCTATGTTCAGTCAAAAGATAAATCAAAAGTCAAATACCATATCATTTAGTAACATTGCTCACAACTGGCAACTTGCTAGGCAACACAGATAATCAGTGGCGTAAATAAGGGTATGAAAGGAATGCCGTCGCATAGGAGCCCGAAGGTTTAGGGGGCCCTTAAATGTCCTGCTGAACCACATTTACATGTTTAAACTTAAAAGTATCTTTTTTCCTTTCGCTTTTCATTTTTATTTTTAGAGTTTGTACTACTATGAATTCTTATTTTAATATAATAGAATTCATCTTTTTTTAAGTTTTTTAGGGCTCTCTTCCTATGTGGTGCAGTGACACAGTTCTGTATAAGATGCAGAAAAGGGGCCCTTGGAAGCACATGAAACAGTTAAATTCAGTGTTTGCAAAAGTTAATATTCCATCATTCGACTATCAAAGAGTAACTTCGTGACCTACCTCAGTTCAGGCATAGGAGTCAGCAGAAAATAGGAAAAGTTCCTTTGTATTTCTTAGTTTCTTACCGGAAAATTTTTCAAGGCAACCCCCTGAAGGAAAGGTTTCTCCCTTTGCAATCCTAATTCAACAGGGGGGGGGGGGGAGTGAAAATTAATTGTAACTATTTATTATAATGTAATTATTTTGTATATTAATTTATTTCTATATACTGTGTTATTATGATCAAATAATTAATAGACACATTTTCTAAGTATAAATAAAGAAGTAACTAAACAGGATTCTGGTACTTAATATTTTGAATGACCTTTGCAAATTAAGAGGAAACGTGGTATATTATTTGCAGTTCGAAATTTTCATAATATGTCATTCCGAAGCGTTTAATTTTGTTCATATATTGAATCTGTTACTAGCACTTCCATTAAACCCAAGTCCAAAAATCAGGACTAATATTAAGCTTGAAATTGAATTTATTAATGTGAATGATTTTTACAATTTAATATAACATGTATTGCGTTGGTTCACTATAAACGGCGTATCACTTTTCAAATTGTTGACACCAAATAATTTCACCCTGTACTATTTTTTAAAAAATTAAATAAGAAAGAATCTGCATAAATGTATGTATGTTTCTCGCACTATGACGAAACAACGCTACCTAGAATGCTTGAATGTATGGTTCTCACAATGTAAAAAACGACGGGGCAGTCGCACCAGAAAGCAGGGTATAGGGACGGGAAAATTTTGGTTTTAGAAGTATGAAACATTCCAAAATGGCAAAGTTAAAAGCAGATTGATTTTTTTTTCTCTTTTTTAGACTAATAATCTGGAGGGAGATTATTAAGTAAGTATCAATTGCTAACTCCAGAATGCATGCTTTCCTTTCTTAAGGACACAAAATCATAGACGTAAGTTGAGCAGTCGTGGCATGAAAGGACTTTGCCCCACCCACATGTCAAAATGGTGTCCTCGTCCAGGAAATGCAAAGAATTTATGACACCACATTTAGAAAAGAGAGATTTCCCGTTTCTTAGGGATCTTTGAATGAATTCAAGGTCAAAGAAAAAAGGGGCATGTTTTATGCGACAAAGCTAACTCCCTTTGCAATCCCAATTCAACGGGTTTTGTTGTGTTTCAACAAAGAACACAGTTTCATTCTGGTTGCTTAAACATTAAGCGGCAAATATTCCAGTTAAATTTTTTTCCTTAAATTTATCGAAATTCATGACTTCTTCTTCACTTATGGGGGGGGGGAAATGGAATGGATGAATATTTTTACTTGAAATAATGAGTAAATCAATGTTTATCGTATTTTTCATATCAGAATTTACAAAATATTCTCACATTGCAGATAAAGTGCAGGTTAAGAATTCTTTAAAATTCCTAAACGAGAATTAAATCTGAAGGCATAGAACTCGTAAATTGATTTGCTTTAGGAAAGAGAATAGCTGTGGTGTTTCTTAGTCTGTAAATTACTCATCTACCAAAAATTCACACTAATCTGTAAAAGATAATTCTGAAGATATTAAATTTGTTTTAAAAGAAATATTTTAATTTCCCTTCGTTTGAAAAAATATAATAAATTACAATTCATTTTAACAACGTGAAACATTTAAGCTTAGAATTCAGTAATGCGCAATAATTTGTATGTTATTTAAACGGAACTGAATTGAATTACTATACAATAATAAAGCACTCGAGGAATATTTGCCCAAGGGTAAGAACGCCTTCGTGGAGTACTTTCTAATCGTTATTTGAAATGAAAAAGTGTGTGTGTCTGATTGTAGCAAAGTCTCGAGGGCTATCTGCCTAAGGGAAGGAATGCCTTCGTGGAGGACTTTCTAAGGTAAACTGGCTCGTATACACGTTACACATGGGGAAAACCACGAAAACGGTCATGCAGCCGGTCCGTTCGCGGGATTCGAACCTCGGACAGAACTACCAGTGTTCAGTGACTTTTCCGCTCGGCCGCTAGTGGGCTGTAATTTGAAATGAAACTTTAAAATTTACACTTTCGCTTTTAATTTATTCTATTTTTACTTTGCACAGAGCATTCAGTACATGAAATCATCAATAATAATATAATAATGATAATAAAATGACATCTTACAACTAAAAGTATGTACTACTTCGTAAATTTCGATAAATTAATTACTGAAAATATTAAGCATATCAATGGCAGCGTTGGACCTAATAGTTTTAAGTTGCATTTCAACATCTGAAAGAACACGAATTACAATACAATGTTCACTACACAGACGCACCAGCGGCCGAGCGGTAAAGTCGCTGAACACTGGTAATTCGGTCCGAGGTTCGAATCCCACGAACGGGCTGGCTGCATGGGTGTTTTCGTGGTTTTCCCCATGTGTAACGTGTATACGAGCCAGTTTCTCTTACAAAGTCCTCCATGAAGGCATCCCTCCCCTTAGGCAGATAGCCCTAGTGTGCTTTGCCATAATTAAATACACCACCACCATCACTACACAGACGAATGGAAAAGAATTATCCCACTTTTATTGCAATATTTCAATAATTTTCGCAATTAAAAAAAAATTAGTTAAAATGTTTTAGTGGAAAATGATGCAATTTTCACTCATAAAATCCCTTTTCGCATTATTCTCTTTCATTTTGGCACCACTGCGTAGCTTTTCTAAGACATAAATAGGTTCCGTTAATATATGTTCCCATACATTATATGTATTTTTCATATTTTTGTCATTAATAAATTAATGTTTAAGATAAAAATGATATGGCTTAATTTATAAGCAATATAAAAACTGGAAATCTGATGTAATTAATTTCTGAGCCAGAAATAGTTGTTTTAAGACGTAAATAAAAAATATAACAATAATCAAAAATATTAATGCTCCTAAAATATATAGTGATTTTTGTTTTCCTAACTGATTTTTGCTTTTTGATCCACCTGGGGTAAAAAAAAATCTATTTTCATTAAATGATGTTTTTCGCATTTCTCTAGGAAGTGCGCAAAACTGGTTTCATACAACTTTATTTTTAGTAATTATGAAGAAACTTTATACTTGTTTCCTAAAGAAGTATTTATTTATGCTAATTTTAGAATCTATGCGACGGAGTACTCATCTTCAAATACGTTAGTGTCAATAAGTTTAACTACAAATTATTAAACATTTCTGGAAACTTGAAACTTGGAAGGTTTAATTTTAAAATTTCCATTTCACATATTACACAGTCACCTTTAAGCTCTTTGTATACAGGTCAATAAAATTTGTTTATTATTTCATCCTAAACTTGCGGAAGAATTTCCTAAAATTATTCGAATATCCATAATTTTTACTGTTAAATATTTAATAATTATACATTAACTGAAATACATTTATAGTACAGAGGAAATGCTGAAAGATATTGCAGGTCATGTATTATGTGTCATTGGAATATGACAATAATAATAATAGAATTTAACTTAAAAAAAAAAAAAAAAAAAAACAGATGTTTCAGCTTTTTAGAAAGGAAAGTGGACATCTTTACAGTAAAATCTTAGATGAAAGTTTTACTGTGACTCAACTTGGGAAGACACTGGAAATTTATGGTGGAAGCGGGGTCCCTTTCTTTGCTAAACAGCTGCATTGAAGTGTGAAATGCTATCTTCAGTATACTTGTAATTGGCTGATGACTCAGAACAGTAAACTGAACTTGCTCGTATTCTAATGACATTTCTCTAGTCTACGTCACTACATCGAGAGCATAAAGAAGTTTTTCTTTAAAATTAAATTTGAAAGGATCTCAAATATAATTCTTTATTATAAAGGTAAGTTATTGATTTGTAATATTACATAAACTAAATTCTTATAATTTCAAACTTACTAAAAACTCAATTTAACTAAATTTTTAATCCATTTACCTAAAAATCCAAACTTATCACCATTAACAATGCAAATGTCTTCTAATATTAATAACGTATTGTTATATTAACATGAAATATTTTTATGATAAATAGGAAATATAAATATATGTTTCCATACATTAAGAAAAATAATGACAGACCAAAAATAAAAAACAATTTTTTTTTTAACTTGTCCTGCGCTATAGCTGCAGTATTGAAGTAAAATAAAGCATCTAAAGTTAAAATTAAATTGGAATCAAAGGAAGGCAATTCCTTGACACTATAAATAACTGCAACCATGTATAAGAGGTTTAACACAATATCTAAACAAATTTAAAACAAGAATTCATAGCAGCACAAACTCGAAAAATAAAAATGCAAAAGGGAAAACATACAAAATTATAAAAATTATTCTCCTTTTACTGAAACTCCAATTCAGAACTCATCAGGAGAAAATGAATTAAAGCTTCATAATAGTCAAGTAATACATTTTGAAAACATATTTCATTGTCCTGGTTCAT
Source organism: Stegodyphus dumicola (assembly GCF_044657685.1). Taxonomy (NCBI): domain Eukaryota; kingdom Metazoa; phylum Arthropoda; class Arachnida; order Araneae; family Eresidae; genus Stegodyphus; species Stegodyphus dumicola. Next base: position 108,854,903 of record NC_140775.1, on the reverse strand, counting down.
TTGAGATCTAAAACCGTAAAAAGAATCAATTAAATTTTCATTTAAGACATTAAAATTGATATAAAACCGAAAAATCGAATCTGAAATGTACGAGAATTTTCTCTACACACTTTTGAAGCACTTGGAAAAAAGAATAAAACATAACATTGTGCCAAATTGACTACTCAAAAGAATCAAAAAACTTTTCATTATGCAAATTGACCTTACAAAAAAAAAAAAAAAAAAAAAAAAAAAAAAAAAAGGTTTAAAGCTATCATATGCAAATCCGAAATTCAAAAGCAATTACAAATAAAGAGCAAAGCAAATGTATTTTAAACCAAATTGTCATTTAAACAACACTCAAAAATTGGGTGATCCCCGAAATAGTTCACATATTCTGAGCGTTTTGTCTAAGAGATGAGGCAAACATGACTTTTTTTTTTTTTTTTAAAGTTCTTGATATGTAATTCTAATGTGTAATGTCTTCGAACTGCAAATTCATCGGCAAATCTGAACTCCAATAATTCAAAACATAAAAAATTCGTTTAACAATTCGACTGAAATTATTGAAAACTTTTTTTATATTAATGCTTTTCGTGTTTTATTGCATACATTTAAAATATTTTTGAAACATTCTTATTTGAGAATTTAATTATACGGCTTAGAAACAACAAAAACTGTACTGTAGCTTAAATTGCAATTGACAGGAAAGTAATGCAATACATTAATATTAAGATTATTATATAAAAGTTTTAATTGTCAATTTTTGTGCTTATGTATGTTTAAATATTTGTAATTTCGTTATCTTCGGTTTTTATAGCTGTAATTCTGCCTAAAATACAAATTTTTCTTATGTCCTTTCATTCTTTTGTTGCCCACCAATGGCCGAGCGGTAAAGACGCTGAACACTGGTAGTTCGGTCCGAGGTTCGAATCCTCGGACAAACGGGCTGACTACATGGGCGTTTTTGTGGTTTTCCCCATGTGTAACGTGTATACGAGCCAGTTTCCCTTAAAAAAGTTCTCCATGAAGACATCCCTCCCTTTAGGCAGATAGCCCTCGTGTGCTTTGCCATAACTAAATAATCCAATCCAATCCATTCTTTTATTAAATTAAATCCATTCTTTTCATTAAATTAAAGAGTTTATTTCTGAATACTCTAAATTTGCATTATCCTTGATTTTTAAAATGATGCGAAAAACTAAACTAAAGCAATATTAAATTCGATAACAGGCGTAAAAGTCAACAAAATATAAATTCCAAATTGCCCGAGATATGTTTTTGCTTGTATATGTGTGTATATTATGTAAATGTGTGTATTTGCATGTATATGTGTGTATTCAATATCTTCCTTTCTTTTGTCTTTCGTATCCTATCTTACTAATTTTCTTACTTTTCATTTGTTTCAATATTCATATAAGTTTTACGATTTGCTTATTATTTCTTTATATACCATTAGTTTTAAAATTAAAACATACCTTTTAACTTTGATTTGATTTTAATTATTCCTTGTTTTATTTGTTTAATTTATAATCATTTTTCATTCACTGTTCGTGATGGCTTACAGTAGGACCTTTAATTCCTAAATTAAGCACAGGTTTAATAAATATCAATGTGCATAATTTTAACCTCTAAAGACTTGTATGCTTTTTCGGATTATCCCGGCAAAGATTAATCACACAGAAACTACATACATTACAGAAGCTAGTTAATCAGAAACTTATTGTAATGAATTTTTACATTAATCCTTCCAGATTTTAGTTCAGGAAATTAATATAATAAAAACATTTAAAAAATAAAATGAGTTAAAAATTTAATATAGCATTAATTCAGAAAAAAAAATCTGAAAGGTTTCAAATTTTAAATTACGTTTAAAGGGGCGTTTTTTTAATGTTTTGTGTGTTACCTTTATTTATTAAATATCATGTTTTTTACACTTAAACCATAAAATTCAGTTTAACAGCAATGTCGCAAAATAATTTTAAAATCAGCATATCTTTAGAATTTCCGATACACAGTTCCGCGCGATTTTTTTTCCTCGTAGAGTGTTGTCACTGCTCACTTTTAAATCGGTGAGTTTGTTAATTAAAAATTCATTAAATTTTTACACAATATGAAATTGATAATACAGCAAATTCCAAATTTGGGCTTCCAGATGCCCATATTCGGGTGGAAACGTACGTTATTCAAAATTGGATGGCTCTAGGTACCGTCGTTTTATCCCAATGCAAGAAATATAGATACGTTTATGCAGATTCTTCCTTATTTAATTTCATTAAATATAACACAGGGCGATAATATTGGGTGGCAACAATTTGAAAAGTGAATCGGATATTTATAGTGAACCAATGCAAAATGCAAAAACGAAAATAATAGTCCGACAGAGCAAATTGCACCTTTTTTGGACTAAAAAATTAATTTATTTTGCTTAATTTTTATTCGTTAAATATTTATACTGGTTGCAATAATCTTTTTCACAAGCGTATTACTCTCTTCTGACAGTATAAACAATAAATTTTAAAAATTTAAATTTGATCAATCTTAGCTACATTTGCGCTAGATTTTCCACACTAAAAGTTATAAATTTTTAGCCCCAAAAGGCTATTAATTTAGTTTTGGCATTTTGCGTTGGTTCACTATAAATATCGTTTCACTTTTCAAATTGTTGCCACTAAATATTACAGCCCTGTGTTATATTTAAAGAAATTAAATAATGAAAAATCTGCATAAACGCATCTATATTTCTCGCATTGGGGTAAAACAACGGTACCTAGAGCCATCCAATTTTGAATCATGTAATCTTGCACCAAATATGGGCATCTGGAAGCCTGAATTTGGAATTTGAAATTTGTTTTATTATCGACTTCATATTTTATAACTCTTTAACGTGTTTTTGATTAAGAAACTCAACGATTTCAAAGCGAGCAATGGAAATTTTTTACGAAAAAAAAAAAAATTATCGCTAGTGCGCGAGACTGTGTATCGGAAATTCTAAAGATATGTTCATGCGATATTGCTGTTGAATTTAATTTAATGGTTTAAGCGGGAAGAACATGATATTTAATAAATAAAAGTAGCACACGAAACTTTAAAAAAATGCCCCTTTGGGCGTAACGTAAAACCTGAAAGCTTTAAGATTTTTTTGTAAATTTCGTATGAACTAATTTTGCCCCTCTAGCCATTTACTTGCAGTAAGTTTCTCACTGGCTTTACCCTTGTCTCGTTTCTGGCTTGTTTATTCATTTTCTTTTCATTATATATTTATTTCATGAATAACTTACATGGCGCTCCCTCCCCCAAATCATAGCACAGAAGCAGAATATTTTGTCTGTTTGGTTAATTAAGTGGAAATTTTTTAAGTTAATTGCTCTTATTCTTTTATTTTCATCTTATTCAGTGTTTTATTGCCAATAAAATAACGTTACAGAAAGAGCTATTTTTTTACAAATTTTGCAAAAATTTTAAAGGTTTAAACAAAAAGTAAATAAAAATTAACACAAATCATTGTTTACATTTTCATTTTTTTTTATTTGTGAAGGAAATTTCTGTACTATTATAGCTTGCTAAAAATATTTATTCTAGTTTCTTATGGCATTCAGCTTCATCGTTGGCAGACAAAATTTAAAATTTCTCATCTCAGTTGCTATTTGGCATGATATACTCATTCATGTAAACCACACAAGTAAATTCTGCAAAGTATAAAGACAAATCTGCAGTCAGCTGTCGGAGCTCTGCAGAATGAGAAAACATTTTTAGAAAGTTGTAGAAGTGATAATAATAATTTAATAATTTAAATACTAATTTAATAGATTTCATCTCCGAAGAAAAGTAAATGGCAGAAACGTTAGAAATCTACCCTTCCTTTAGCCAGTCCATCATACCCTAAGGCGACGTAGATTGTTTGGGTACGAGGCTTCATATGAAAACATACAAAGTGTTAGAAGAGGAATTTAAAGTAGAACTGTATTTCTACACGTTAGACATTGCTATTCGTTCTGTAGAAGAAAGAATTTAACTTACTCGGGAATACGGAGCATACTACCGTACAGTTTCCTGTACGATGTAGGAACCCTCAAACACCTTTCAGAGAACTTTTGAATAGATGCAAAGACTAGAAATTGAAACTCACAAATAAACATTCGAGTAATCTGAATGCTTCGGAATTTTGTGATGAACTGGAAGATCTGTCAAAATACATCGTTCCTGGAGCGGAGCCCCTTGTCATTTTACAATATGTATAAAATCTTGAATGTTTTGCAAATATACCGGAGTGGAACTTCGAATTTTGCTGTCCTTTCCTATAACAGTTGCAAGTGGAGAGAGATATTTTTCAAAATTAAAATACATACAAACTTGTTTAAAATCTTCTATGACGGGGACTAGGCTGACAAATCTTGCTCTAATAGTTTTTGGAAATGAAGGCAAGGAGCTTTTATAAAATTACATCTAATATTATAAAATAAAAGTTGTTACCCTGGTAAAAAAAATCATTCAAAAATAAATATTTACACATATTTTGGCGCAATTGAAAAATATGACTATTCTTCAGTCTTGTAGATTTCTTTACTTCTGACGAAGAGGGTCTTAAACCTGCTTGCCCTAGAAATTGTTTGAGATCTTAACATAAATCTACACCGAACTTAAGGTTATTGTGTTACTAATTTTGTTTCACTCGGCGTGTTTTTCTTCTATTTTCACAGGATATATTGTTTTCAATGTTTTATAATATAACCAGTTATTTAAGTTTGCTAAATTAAGCAAAAAAATCATAGATTGGTGCAGATTTTATATAAAAATTCAAAACACATTTGTATGTAAAACCTCTTGGGTTTTATATAAAAATCTCCGTAAAACAAAGCTTTCTTACTTTTCTTAATGCTATACTTTACGTGACATGTTCCTTTTTTTATATAGACTTATTCATTTATTATCAGTATGTATCTCGGTGAAAGAAGAGAAAAGTCTGTCTCTCGCACGCACACAAAAAGTCTTAAATAACTGATTAAAATCATCTGATATCAAATACATAGACTAAAGCAAATTTCACAGTTGATCAAGGGAAAATATTTTCCTTTTTATTCTTTCTTCATGTTACTTACCTTTCAACTGGTTCCCTAAGGATGTGCTTTTATTTTTTAAAAAATAATCCAGATGTAATAAAATTCATCATAAAAACACTGGCTCGTGAAATCCTTGATTTTTTTTAAACTTTTTAAAAATTTTAATTATAATTTTTATTTTTAAGCACATTAAATTTATTGAGGGGTGGGGCCCAGGAAAAATTTTTGCATAGGGGGCCAAGAGTTCTAGTTACGCCACTGCAGATAATATTCCTAACAGTATAAGGCAAAGTGCGGCTCCAGAGCCGCATGTGGCTCTTTGGCTCCTTAAGTGCGGCTCTGGTACAAATATCCACGGAAGGCGCAATAATATTTCCATTCAAAAAAAAACTTGATAAGAAAAAAATTACATCTTATTTTGATAAATTAAAATTCTTCTATAAATCGAGAACATGTATAATTTTTTCTTTGAGTAAAAAAGATAGATAGGTAATTAAAATTTTATATTTTTATAAAAATACGTAACGAACATTGAGTTTAATTTTATTAGTTTTCGTAAACGTACACATAAACAATGTACAAGCTACCGACATTCGCATGCATGCTTTTTATAAAGTAGTGAAGGTATGGCATCACAGAGGAGCAGCTGCAGTGTGAACAGTGCAGTGTGTAAGATTTATGTCTAATTCAGGTGCTAAAGAAGAACTTTTAGGATTATTGCCATTCAAAGGTCAGACGCATGGAGAAGATATCGCCAATGCTGTAATTGAGTGTATGGATAAACATCATATTCCCCTTGATAAAATTGTGTCGATTTCAATAGATGGGTAAAAGTATGACTGGCGTAAGAAAAGGGGTTGTTGCTATTTTGAAAGAAAAAATTAATCCCGAGATACTTGTTTACCATTGTATCATTCACCAAGGAGCGCTTTGTCCGCAAACATTTCCGAAAGAAATTTGTAAAGTTATGGAATTAGTGATTACCATTATCAACTCCATTTTAGCTAAAGCTCTTAATCATCGCCAATTCAAAGAATTTTTATTTGAAATGGATAGTGAGTAAGCTGATCTTCTGCTTCATAACAAGGTACGTTGGTAATCAAGAGGGAATTTTTAAAATGTTTCGCGTCCCTTTTTCTCCTTGAGAAGGGCGTTCACTATCCAGAACTAACAGACGATTAGTGGATCCGAAACTTTTATTTCATAGTAGACATTACATCTCATCTAAATCAGCTTAATCGTAAGCTACAAGGGAAAGGAAACTTAATTTTTTGATGTTAGAAGGAGTAATATGATTCGAAAACAAATTATCCATTTTTGCACAGGATTTTGAAAGGGAAACATTGTTTCACTTTCCGAGCCTGCTGAAGCATCGCCAAGAAAATATTTCCTCTATTGATAAACACCCTTTTAAAACAATCATTTTAAATATGAGGGAAGCATTCAGGGGCGTAGCTAGAATTTCCCGCGCCCGGGGACAACTGAAGAATTTGCGCCCCTTTCTGTGTGCCAAGAATGGAAAACATTTCATTAAAAAATTTCGTAGCATTAGTTTGGCGCCCCTTGGATGCTGCGCCCGGGGACAGATGTACCCCTTGCCCCACCCTAGCTATGCCACTGGAAGCATTTCTCAGCAGGTTTCAGGAATTTAATAACAGCAGAGCAACTTTAGCATTTGCCAAAAATCCTCTTAATGCTACGATAACAGAGCTCAAATTTTCTCTTTTTGAAATTGACATTGGTAGCTTTGAAATACAATTGCTGGATTTAAAAAACAAGGAGATATGGCGCTCTAAATTCGAACGTCTTTGTGTTGAGTTGGAAATATTGGAGAAGAGAAAATGTGATCTTGGTTCACAACACAAGTGGTCTGCTTTGAATGACCTGGAGAAGGAAGACATGATCATTTTCAACGCTTGGAATAGTATTCTTGATTCTTACGATCAGCTGAAAAAGCTCGCATTTGCTGTTCTTTCCCTTTTCAGTTCTACATCTATATGCGAACGATCTTTTTCAAGCATGAACATTATCAAAAGTCGTCTTATTGATGAGAACTTGGAATGTCTTATTGATGAGAACTTGCATGTAGAAGTCGTCTTATTGATGAGAACTTGGAATCATGCCTAAAATTAAAAACAACAACACACAAACCTGACTTACTCAAACATTCCAAGGAGATGCAAGCACACTGTTCGCATTAATAAATATTTATTAAGTATTAAATTTAGTTTTATTTAGTGTGATAAAAGTTTACTAAACAAGCAGATTTGGCTCCCAATGTTTTTAAAAATTGTTGTAATGTTCATATTTGGCTCTTTGGCTAATAAGTTTGCCGACCACTGGTATAAGGCAATTAACAACCATGAAAAATGGTTAAGACAAAACTTAAAGATGTTTCTATTTATGCCACCATTCACCAGCACACTGTTTAAAAAAAAAAAAAAAAAAAAAAAAAAAAAAAAAAAAAAAACACCACATTTTAGGGACACTTTCAGCAGACTGCAAATGAAAATGTGAAAGATCTGCTTCTGTTTCAGGATCTTTGTTTTACAGTCCTGCAAATGAGGAAATATAATCTCATACAACAAGATGCCTTAACAGAGAATGGTTAAATATTCTGCTTTAAATGCAAAACCAAACCATTATACTGTACTATTCATGGTGCGACAACCACAGTTTTATATCCTTTCACAACTACACTCCCCCACCCCAAATATAAGTCGCATACTTTTATGCTTTTGATCCGGAGAGTGAGCCAGCCAGGAAGGTAATTCAATCTGGCGATTGACGAAGAACCCTTCGATAGTGTGTGCCACTTGTGGTCACGCATTACCCTGTTGAAATATGGCTGTGGGCAAGCCCTGAAGATAAGGAAGGCCAACTGGCTCCAACACCTCGGAGATGTAGCGTGGGCTGTTGTAAAGTATCGGCGATGCATACTAGAGGAGTGTGAGTATGGTATCCAATACCGCCCCATACCATAATACACGGTGCAGGACCAAAACGGCAGTGCATAGCGCAGCTGTTCAGCATCCTCTCTCCACGGTGTCTCCACACTCCGACCATCGTGGTGTTGCAGACAGAAGTGTTACTCATCAGAAAAGACAATTTCATTCCATTCTTCCTTCCACATCCTTCTTTCATCACACCATTGGTGGCGGAGACGTCTGTGGTTCTGCACCAAGGGTAGACGAAGCAATGGACGTCTTGCGGACAGACCACTCTGCTGTAAACGGCGTCAAATGGTATGTACAGACAATGGACGATGCGTTCCAGACTGAATATGCTGTGTTATGGTTCGTGATATGACTGAGCAATCTGTCACTGCCATGCGCATAATGTTCCTGTCATCATGTGAAGTGTGCACTGAGGTAGACACGATTGAACACTTCAGTGCTGTTGGCAGTGGCGATAAAGGCAAAGCATATTTTGCTTCCCTTAAATAAAGCTAAGACTAATCTAAATAAAATTCCTGCTTTACTCCATAAATTAAAAATAAAATAAGCTAACAATGTAGCCTTTACATTTAAAATCATTTGAGCAAAAGAAAACTAGCATTATGCTAACTCATAATAAACACATTCGCCGATACCGGCATACATATAATACTCAGCCAACCCGCCGACCTTGACGTCATTGGCCAATCAGCGGCAACTACGTTAACTTACCATCGATTGACCTCCAATCAAAATTGCATAAGGAAAAACTAAAGCCAACAGGTCCGTCGTACCCTCTTGCATCCAACGGTCACATATCTGCATTACAGTTATTTGGTTTTGTCCAACACGACTACCGATTTCCTTGAAAGATAATCCACACTCTTGGTAGGCCACTATACTTCCTCTGTCAAACTCGGATACTTGGTCAAATGATGATTGCTGTTTACTATGAGGCATAATTGATCATTTTTTGAAAAAAAAAAAAAACCACAAGAAAAACACAATTGCGAACTTGAAATCGTTGAAAACTCCAAGCCTTAAATAGCGCTTTGAAGTGGCACCACAGGCACGCGTGATGTGCGTCTGCGCTGAAATTCTAATCATTTGCATATCTCACCTCCGCTAATGCATGTTGTAAATTTCATGTTATTTGCATGCTTCCTTCAGAGTGTTGCATTTACGGTGGCCAGCAGTGTATGTGTGTCTTATATCTCAGGCACATTGAAATGATATTGGATTTGACATCTGAAGCCTATACTAAAAAGATATATTTCCTAAGTTGGTAAATATGAAATTGTAATTTGACAATGTGAAAAATCTTTTAAGTGTTACTGAAGAAGGTAAAAGATTTTACAAGTTAGTTAAAAATCAGACAAAATCCTACCTAATTACATTGAAGAGGTTTACCTCCTACAACGTAGATATTGATGGGTGCATGCAGGTTCATAATAGATTTAATGCACATCCGATAATAGACTAATAAAATTTATTTTTATCAAAAGAAATAATTCAGACCTCTGGAATTTTCAACATAAATATTTGTACAAGTGTTCAGAGTATCACACAGTATAATCAGTAGTTACTCTTCAAATTACTGAGAATTTTAAACACTACGTAATGCAAAGTGCACCGAAAGAGAAAGCTCATACGATCTCATGCTGAACTCGCAACAATAACAACAGCTGCTAACTAAACAGCTGAGAGCAGATGCTATCTCTCTTCGGTCTTAAACAGTTTTCAACCGACCACGAGATATTTCTAATACTCTCTGGTTCTCGAAATTACTGAAAAGCAATACGAGAGTGAAATTACGGTTACAACTAACATAGTGGTTAATTACATTTATTCAATTTCAATACAAATTACGGAGATACTCATTTACTCAATGTTAAATACCCTTGCCCCTGTATTTTAACTTTTCTAGCATACCTTTCTCTCAAATTTCTCTCATGCTACATTACACAGAAAAATACAACAATTTTAGTTATAATTCTACTAAAATTACCTATCTAAATACAAAATTCATAACACTGCCCCCTTCCCAAGGACTGCATGTCCCAGGCAGTACAATCCCTGGACAGGAAGCCATACTGACAACTAAGGCATCAATACAATAATAAACATTACAATAGAATAACAAACAGCATAAACAATAATCACAATAAGTAACTTAAAGCAAATCAAATACTAAATCAATAAATGAGAGCACAAATTTACAAATTTAGAAGCAAATAGGACCCTGGCCTTATACTATTTACATTACATACACTATGTACTATGACCATAGTAAGGAGCTAACCTGTAGTAATGAACAACTTTAGGCTTAGAATTCGGAGACTTACGAATACGAACAACACCACCATTCTGCCTGTTAAGGACTGTGTAAAGTCCATCTTAAGGTGACTGTAGTTTAGAAGAGAGTCCTTTGCATCAAATTGGATTCCACAACCATACCTTGTCTTCTTCATTGAATCAATGTCCTGTAGCTCTCGTGTCGGGTCTTTATCTTCTCCACCACCAAGCTGACTTGCTCTCATGCACAATTGTGCATCACTTCAAATCATTCCATCTTGGAGGTACTCCTCACGCGATGAAGGTGCAGACGAACGGCAATCAAACAAAAGATCGCAACGTATACGAAGATCACAACCGAAGAGCACCTGAGATGCTGAACAGTGGATAGTCTTGTGGACAGCACTGCAACAAGCCAGTAATAACAGAAGTAACTTCTTGTCCCAGTCCTGTTGGTTTCTGGAAAACACCAGCAGGAGGCTATTAAAAATGATTTGATTAAACCTCTCCACCATCCTATCTCACTGTGGATGTAAAGCTGTCGTTTAAGTTTTGTCGATGCTGAGTAGGTTGCAGAGTTCTTTACAGCCGATGCAAAATTTCGTCCTTGATCGAAATGAAACTGAAGGTGCACTCCAAACCTGGAAATCCAATGCGGTATCATTACCTCTGCTACTGTCTTGATCAGGAATAGGATATTCTTCAGGCCACTTGGTGAAGTGACAACGAGGATGTATTTGTTGCCATCAGCAGTTCATGGCAGAGGTCCCAGGATGTGGAAGGTGATATGTTCAAAAGGTGCTCCTACATTGTAATGTTGTAGCTTCTCACAGCTGCATTTCTTAGGTCCTTTCTGACTCATACAAGCATCACAAGTTTGATACCACCTTTGTACGTCATCCTTTGCATTAATCCAGTAAACACACTCTCAGCAAAGTGTTCATTATTCACAAGTGGCCTTCTATAGGGCTGCTCTGTAGTTCTTTTAAAAAGTCTGAAATCTGAGATATTGGAAGTATCAGCTGCCATCGGAATGTCTTTCCATCATCCGATTTGAATTTCTGGTACAAGACAGCATTTCAAATATGGAGCGAGTCCCAGACGGCCCAATACTGTTTTGTTGTAGGACTATAGATTGAAATGTCCTGCAGGTAGGTTTTCTCTTTGAAGACCTCATTATGTCAACTATGGGTTCAATGTCGCCATCTTCCAGCTGGTCTTTCCTGACTTTGTCATCACTACACGTGTCTCGATCAACTGATGTTGAAGATGTAACTTGTCGTATGAATGGATTCATAAACTCGTATTTTGTTTTGACCCTGGAACAATATTCGGAAGCTTTCTTGGAAGGGTCTTCTAGATAGGACATTGGCATTCCCATGTGATGATCCCTTCCAATGATGGATAGTTGTCTCCTCGGATGTTGAATGATTTTCGTTATTTTTAGTCTCCAAGTGGAAAAGTCCAAGGAAAAATTATATTTCCTTAGAAAGTCCAATCCCAGTATACAAGGATCTGTAATATCTGACACATATGCAGTGTGATGGTAGGTGGCACTTCCAAACATGATGTTTACATTTAACTTAACAATTAATTTTGATTTCATTACCAGACGCAGAGTGGAGGGTAACAGAGGATGGCATCCAAATGAGTTTATCTTTAAATTGTTGAGCTAAATCTTTTTGAATGATGGTAATATTAGCTCCTGTGTCAATGACATTGCAAGGAATTCCATCGATATATTCATTGATAAATAGTCCATTACTGTTGCCACTCACTGCAGAAATCTTGAGCGCTTTAACATGTTCAGAATGGGCGTGTCATATGTGCATCAGCAGTGAACATTACCTCATGGCTGGGTATGTCATATTTGAATCGCCATTTAATTCATTCCATCGGCCGGGTACACCACATTTGACTTTTTAGATAGAACGTTTAATCAATATTTTTTGTTGCCGCTAGATGTAGCTGTATGCCTGTTATGGGGAAATATATGGAATGTTAAGTATGTTTACCTTCATTCCTATGCAATGATTTTTATTTTGTTTCGGAATGAGAGTGAGATTCGTGGGTGGGTGTTGAGCAATGTTCTCGCTGCATTGAGGTACCTTTTACTTTTATTTTTTCGATATAGTGGGACAGACGTTCTATCATTAGAGATTTTTTTTATTACTCTTACATTTTTCCTTTTTCTTATTACTCTTAGATTTTTCGTTCTTTGAGATGAATATTTTTAATCGTCAGTGAAACATACCTTTTTTTTAACCCTCTTAGTGTTACGGACGGATTTTTCTGTGTTGAAAGATGGCTTTTCAAATCATCACACACGGATTATTTTGTCACCTCTTGATGGATCTGAAGTTTCAAACGATTTTTTCTGCCTTACATTTTCTGCCTCGAAATCGTTGAATATTCTGTACTGTCATTCCCCCGACCTCCTGTTGCACTTAATTGGTAGTGGGGAAACAGCGATCGTTAGAGAAAGATGTTACAATGGGAGGACATACCATCTGCTGACCTGAAGGCGATTTTCGTGCCGAAACTGGAAAATAATGGAACGGCTTCAACGGAAACCTTTGTGAATGTGAAAAATTTGTGAAACAAAATTTCTTTTGCAAAAGTAAATGTAATTTGCGCAGAACCCATGAATAACTTTTAAAGAATTTAGCATCACCTAATTTAAAAATAATTTCTTTTAGCATAGAATAAATACTTAAACACGTATCTTATAATGACTGTAGAAACAGAGAAATTTGATATAATTTTTATTTTAGCTGTGCACGTTGATCAAAAATACTGTATTTTTTAATTACTAGAACAGTTCACAAAAAAGATACTTCAATATATATTTTGAATAATTTATCTGAAATAAAAATGAGATCTTTGATTTATATGTTTATCGAAATTCATTTAGTTGTGTGAATGTAAAGTATGGACAATTTATTATTGAAATGTGAGGACAATGTGCATTTCCTTAAAGAAAAATTTGTTTTACTCTTCTGATTTCTCATCTAAAACAAAGTACTGAGAAATTTCCTTGGCATGACATGAAAATCATTCACAAATAATATTGTATTTGATTAAATCGCTTTTGGCGTTGATAAAATAAAGTATTGAAAGTACATGAAATCGTATGATACATTTTTTACCCTAAGCAAAATACTTCCATTTTACTGAAAGTGTTATTGAATAAAAAGGTCCAAATGATATTTGATTATGAATATGTGTTTATTTCCAAATTTTGAAATGGATGGGACATAAAATTCTCAGCAGGTAAGAGTAAATATTTATGAAAAATAGTTGATAGTAGAAGAAAAATGTAAATAGCTTTTTATAAAATCGTCGCAATCATTATACGAAGGTGGAAAAAATATGATGATAATCTGGGTGATGCGAAAAATTTCAAAAAAGGAAATAAAAATTTAAGATTCTTTCCCTGTATCAAGATTTAAAATGACACAATTAAATGCTCAGATAAAGATAGACAACTTTAACTTTCATGGAGGACTTTCGGAGGGAAAACAATTTGTTATTTACGACTACAGTTAATTAATTAAAACAAAGGACTGTCTCTGTATGGGAAGGGATGCCTTCTTGGAAGACCTTTTTAAAGAAAACTGGCTCATATTCACGTGGGGAAAACTCAATTCCAGATCAAACTACTAGCGTTCAGTGACGTTACTGCTTGGCCACTAGTGGACATTATTTATGACCAAGGACTGATGAGATATGTTAAATTAGGTACTGATTACCATTTATTTTTAAACTCATTAGTTAATACTATGATTGGGGTTTTACTAAAAAGGATATATGTATGTAGTTCTTGAAATTAAGAACAAAATAGGTCTATTTAAAATTTAATATCGATGCTTCATTTGAAATATTTTTTTTTTTTTTTGTTTGGTTAACTTGGCAAAGCTCTCGAGGACTATCTTCCAAAGGAGGGATGCCTACATGGAGAACTGTGTAAGAGAAAATGGCTCCTATACATGTTACACAATGGAAAAATCACCAAAACGTCCATGCAGCCGGCCCGTTTGCTTGGATTCGAACCAAACTACCCGTGTTCAGCAATTTTACTGCTTGGCCATTGGTGAGGCCATCATCTTTTGAGATAATTATCATAATATTATGTTTTAATAGGCATTAATAACAATCTAAACTTACTATTGTGATTTACATTTCCAGTGATGTTAATTTTGTAATTAATACTCTTGTGTATTTGACGGCTCTAAGCCTAAGAGCAGTAAAACTTCAACCGGGGACTTTATAAGCGGAACTGGCTCGTACCCACATTATACATGGGAAACCACCGTAATTAATACAAACGAGGGAATATTTTTCTTGTCACTGTCAATGATACGAGTCGTACGATTTGATATTCACTTTCAGAGGAAAAATACATTGAGAAAGAAATCAATTTGGGGACAAATGAAAAAGAATTGATAAAATAAGTACTATAAAAAAGCAAATTTCTTTTATATTTTGGGTCATTTGTTACCATTTACTTTGTATTTTAATATCTTTTCATATTTTATTTCAGTATTGCTTTATTAATTCTTAGATATTTTGCAAAATGCAAAAAATTTGTGAAATTCATAAATTCTTTCAATTATAAATAATTCTCTTTCCCAATTCTAAAAATATATTCTGGATATTATAACAAAAAAAAATAGTATTCACTAAATTAATATGCAATTATCGTTAATTAAAGTGCATTTTGGTAGCAGATTCATGATAGCTGTAATGTACACATGCTTCAAAAAGATTGCACAACTAAACAATTTTTTCATTGTTCTGAGCAGAACCATGGTTCCAATTTCAAATAAATAGATAAATAAATAAAAATAAAATAGGCTTCTGCACAACGACAGTTTTTACTCATTTTATTACAAATGTATGAAGCAAATTTATAGTTTCAGCATCTTTTATAAGTGCTACGAACCATCTTACTTCTCTAAATTTTCTTTAGCAAGGTAAGGAACAACACACTCAATGGCACTTTTTTCGCACAATCGCTTTACAGACACTTAAATTTCACATAGGTCTGTCATATAGTCGGAGACGAAATAGTCCATGACTGAAAGCCTAACTTTATTCAATTAATTTCTTACATTAAAGTCATAGCCGCTCTCACTCTTTTTAAGATTTTCCGGATAAATAGGTATTCGTCTAACACAGAAATGGTAAAGTCATTTGAGATATAATTGTTCCTTCTTAAAACAAGCTATTTATTTCACAAAAATATAATTGTAAATAATTTTAGAGCCATGAAATAAATTCAAGAAGGGGAATAAATATTTTAAAATTTATTCAGTTATATAAGAAAGTAAGTAACGGCAACACAACAGTATAATATGTCATCATAATATCAGCTGAGAGTTATAAAAGAGTAAACACATTCCATTCCTTCTAAATGGCTTATATAACTCTCCTTTTATAAAAGCTCAAAAAAGAGAATATAGTATATATCATTTGCATTTGGTGAAGCATAGCTTTTCTTAGCAAAACACTCAACTCAAAAGAACTCAAAACACTCAACCAAGTGAGAAATGCTCGCTGTTTTATTTATCGGTTCAGAAATTTCACATTTATAATGGAAGTGCTCTGATAACAGTATACTCGGACCATGCGGCAGTCGTCCACTTCAATTCGGGGAAGAATCTTTCACCCCGGCTGATACGGTGGACATTAAAACTGCAAGAGTTTAATTTTATTATAAAAAACATGCCAGGAAAAGAAAATTTAGTAGCCGATGCCCTTTCAAGAATTAAGATTGATGAGGAGGGGAATACACTCAAGTGTGCTTTGCTGACTTCAAAAGTTATTGAGTCCTGTGAAACAATTATGAATGAACTAAGAAAGGATCCTGAATTCAAGGATATTTACGCATTGTTTGAAGACCCTGGACATTTTGAATATGTGGATTTAACAGCTTTTCGCAATAGGGCAGCTCATTATGAAATAATTGATAAATTACTGTTATACCTGAAATTAACAAATGAGAACCAAGAATACCAGCGTATGTCAGGTCGTGTCACGTGTGCCAATTAAAAAATTATGTTAACTACAGCCCGGCCGAGCATTTAAAAAATATAAAGACCACTTTTCCAAATGAGAATGTTGGCACTGATTTGCTTGGACCTTATCCAACAAAAATAAATAAAAATAGATATTTTGTTAACTGTAGTAGATCACTTTTCGAAACAGAAGGAAATAGTCTCCCTTAAACAAGCTTCAGCTAAAATAGTCGCAGATTCGTTTTTAAATAAGTATATTTTAAAATACCGGGTCCCACTAATAGTATTATATATCAGACAACGGCAAACAGTTTGTTAGTAGTATATTTAAAAATCTTTGCACAGGACTTGGCATAAGTTATATAGAAATGGTACCATATAGACTGCAATCGAATATTGCAGAATGCGTAAATAAAAATATTGTAAAAATTATTAGGGAATACGTTAAGAATTACCACGACCATTGGGTGTGTTGGTGCATTTAATTATGGCAAAGCACACAAGGGCTATCTGCCTAAGGGGAGGGATGCCTTCGTGGAGGACTTTCTAAGGGAAACTGGCTCATATACACGTTATACATGGGGAAAACCACAACGCCCATGCAGCCAGCCTGTTGCGGGATTTGAACCTCGGACTGAACTACCAGTGTTCATCAACCGCTCGGCCGCTGGTGGGCCCACGACCATGACCAATGGGACAGCTGTGTCAATGAGTTAGGTTTTACCTTGAGAACAGCAAAGCACAATACTACACAAAAGACCCCCCCCCCCCCGGCAAAGCTATTTTTAGGGAGAAAGATTTTAATGCCTTTACACAGGCTGTTCTTTATACAGCAAAGGCAAGAAAAATTCAAATTAAAAGATATACAGACAATTATTGATGTAGGAATTAAAAACTCTGAGGTAGCAAGGCAGAAACAAAAGTTGTATTACGATAGAAATAGAAAGGAAATAGAATATAGGGTGGGACAGAAAGTTTAAAAAATAAAGCATCCCTTATCATCCGCACGCGAAAACAGGATAGCCAAATTCGAGACCAGGTCTGAAGGGCTATATATAGTGGAAAGGATAAAAGAAGCTACTCTTTATTTAAAGGTCAAAAATGGCCAGCAAGTAAGGACAAATATTGACCAGCTGAAATCGTACTATAATCATACTGATTTTCATATTTTACAAGACTTATTGGAGGATCCTGGAAGCGAACAAAGAATCCCGCCAAGCCAGAGGCCGAGCTGGAGTCTCCCTACAGCAGAAAGCAAGCAGACTGAGAAACCGAAGGGATCACCAAACAAGCGAATTCAAACAGGAAAAAGTCCAGGCTCATCAAAACGGACGAAAACAAGACCTGCAAAGGAACCTGCCAAAACAGTAGATTCAAGAACAAGACAGGAGCCGGTGATAAAGAGGAAAAGGCCAGCTGAGGATGTTCCAATAGAATGAGCGATTCAACGAAATCAGTCTACGTTTCCCTGCGGTAACAACCACAAGGGAGGCTCAAGAAGGTTTAGATTCGAGAATTAGAAAGGATAAAAGACCAGCCAACACAGGAGCTGTGCCAGCCCAACAAGCAAGAAGGACGAAACAACGAACGGCCCCGCAAGAAGTAAAGAGGAATCTTCAATTCCAGAACACACAGCCGTCGCGGAGGTTCATCGAGAAAAGGCAGAAGATGAAAATGACTGACATGGATGGCGCAGATCATTGAAGTCAAAGAAGAAAGCTGGAACTTTTAAGATATTCCACTTTTGAGCAGTTCTGCCTCATCAGGATGTAGGAATACACAAAAAGAAAAGATAAGTGAAAATTTTTTTTTGCCTGTTTTACACTTAAAGTTCAATCTATGTCACGTAGTTGTAAGTTGCTAAATGTTTTGAAAGAAGAAAAGTTTTAATTCACAAGTGGTGAGAACTTAGTTGTAAATATCTTTTAAACAGAAAGATTTTTGCATTTGCAATTTGGCGAGAATGTAGTAGTAAATATTTCTTGTTAAGAATTCACAAGTTGCGAGAACTGAATTGTGAATATCTTTTAGTCAGACAAACTTCTTTGAATATTGAAATTTGTTAACTTAAAGTTAAGATTTTACCAAAAGATGGTAAATTGCACATAGCAACTATGACAGTGATGTAAAGGGAATTTAAAATGTGATGTGTTAAATATGAGAAAATTTTGTGTTGAAAGTAAAAATTTTTTATGTTAGTTTTGAAATGTCTTATATTTAAACTTGTACAAAAGGTAAATTTTGGCCAAAGGGTGAGTGAAAATATGTAAGAATTGAATGTTTAGAATGTGTGTGTTTAACGTTAGGCTCTCCAGCTAACACTTAAAAGTTAAATTAAGCTCTTGTTTAGCACATTAGGGCAGATTTTGTGCGTAGGAAGTCTTTTTGAGGTCTAGAATGTCAAGTTTAACAATGTTAGATGATGGTTAGGGGTAGTATGTGTTTGCAGTAACACAACATGTTTACTTGTGGTACATTCAGAACAATTTCTGGAGAGCATTGGGGGAAGAGAAAATTAAGTATGAATGAATGAAATTTGTGTGAGGGCCAAATGATGTCAATAAAGAGTTACGGTATGAGAACTGCAAATATTTGTAAAAGATGAACTACTAATATTTCCTTCCAGATAATTTGGAAGCACCAAGAATCAATAGCGGGATCAAACACAAGCAGAAGCAGATGTTTGTTCTCAATCAAAAATTGTAAAATTTTCTAGTTTTAGTCTAGCTTTAGATTTGTGTAAAGTTGGCCCTAAACAAAAAGTTTAAAGAAAAATAATGTTAGATAAACTGTTACGAAGTGTTACATTTAACTTTAAGAAGCTTTTGGATTTTAAAATCTTAAACAAGGTTGTTTTGATACCTTATTTTGCGAGTATTTAAAGTCTGGTCGGGAAAATTGTAACGTTTATCCTAAGTTTTTAACAGTTAATGTTTAGTTTAACCTACTTTCCTGTCCATTTTTAGTTTCAGCTTGCAACTTCTGGCCAGAACGTATTTTCAGAATCATGGTCAAATGCAAATTAGAAGAAGTATTTAACTTCTACTGACTTTGTTAGAGATCCAGATATTCTGAGCAGCGTGCGTTCGCCTTTTAGGCTACTCTCTCTCTCTTAAGCTATTATTACGCTCAGCTGTATTTTAGGTCCTTGATAACTTCGCCGTTAGTTAGCATTAAGGGGCTAACTCTGCTAGAATCTTGATAGCTTCAGCTATATCTTTTTAGTTAAGATTATTAGTCAAGTTTTGTTGCTTATTATTCCTGATGGAAATGGAGGAATACACAAAAGCCCATTTTATTACACTCCATGATCCTTTTGCTTGATTGTTACTATCTTATTGTACCTTATTACTTATTTATGTTGTTAATCTGACTTAGAATATTAACTTAGTACTTAGCCCTGCCCCCTGACCAATGCCTGAGTTTCAAGTTAATGCAATTCCTTTCCAGCCACCTCTAGACCATTTACACCAGTAGCTCCACCCCCTTGGTGAAAGGACTTCTCTCTCCACCCTTGTATCAACAATTTGGGCTCCAGATGCCCGAATTGAAGCATGCCACACCATTGACTCTGCAAATACTACCATTCTAGCTGATTCAGTAGCCATTATTGCTTTAACACACATTCGGTCATTGTACGCTGAGCAACTGAACTAACGTTCTGATCTGTATATGCAAAAGGCTCATTATACAATTTCACAAGATTCATCTCTTATCAGATTATGCTAAGTTATGTTAGGGACGATATGTTTTTCCGCACAAGTTACACACAGGATGTGGCTACCAGCCTAGGTGGCTGAAAAGAGTGTGCATAACACCTGAGCCTTCAAAATACTCCAGAAGGGCTGGCAACTGTCGAAGAAGAAATCTTCATAGATTTCACATCAAGTGGCAAAATCAAAAGGCAATTTAGAAATAAATCATTCTTTGAATTTTGGACAGGGGTAGATGATGAATTTTCTGCACTGAAAACAAAAGCATTTCGTATACTATTACTATTTCCAATATCCTACCTTTGTGAAACCGGATTTTCTGTGGTGGCTGCTCTGAAGACAAAATATAAAATACAGGTCTCAGTTAAACATAGAAAAAGAACTTAGAGTGTCAATTTCTAATATTAAACCACATTTATAAGTACATTGTATCAGTGTAGATATGTATTTTATTTTTTATTATTTCAGATCGTATTTTGTTTTGCTTCCTTTATGTAAATTATTAATTTTTTTAAATAATCTGTTATTTTCGACTTTCCAATAAGCTCTTGCCTCCCATGTAGGGTTATCGACCCCCCTGCCACAATTTGAGAATCGCTGATCTAAGTGCTGGTCTTTTAAATACACACTTTTACATCTGTTTATTTTAAATATGCACTTTTATCCTTTCGAAGAGTATCTTTAGTTAAATAATTTTTCTTGCTTCAGTATTCTTTCAACTTCTCTCATGGAAAATTTTACTTTTTTAAGATGGCCTAAAAATTTCAGGAATCAAAGAATTATTCTCATTTTCACAAGATTCATGTGAAGGATTACTTTTTACTGACTGACATTGAGGATAATTTGATTTATGATGAGACTGTGATAGCTACTGCACTCCTTGAATTTATGCCCAACATTGGATGCATAAGGCCATCTTCTGTTTTATAAATAACCTTGGGAATTATGGTAGCTTTCTTTCATAGCATTCCTCATGATTCATAGAAGAATCAAATTTTTAGCTTTTTGATCATACTTCTTATTAAAAAGAACACCTTGCAGAATTTTATGATTCTATACTCTTTTTCACATCCTCCAAAATAAGATCATAAATTCAGTAGAATTTCTATTTGTGATCTCACATTAGAAAACGCAGCCTCCTTTTCACTAAAATTTAATGAGGCTTGATAAGGAATACCCACATCAGTCACTGCCTAATGACTCAACTCAGCAGGTACTACATTCCATATCAGAGCAAATGAACATTGCAAAAATAAATAAATAAATAAATAAAAATAAATAAAATAAAAATAAGGGACAGTTCTATATCTCTCGTTCTATTGGGCCAATTGATGAAATTCAACTTGTGTTTTTCATGTCTCGAAAGCGCGACTTAGGATATGTATTAGATTTTTATATAGTATGGTTCTAATATAGGTATTTTGAAACAAAATCGGACTTTTTCTGAAATGACGTCCCAATTTGTTTTCATATTTCCATTGTATGACTCAAATTATGCCAAACTATCAAATTTTGTCAAAATCGCTAGAGTAGTTTTTAAAAAATTAGCTCTCAAAATTTTAACTCCTCAATGGTTATTGAATTTGATATATATTTATTAATATCTCTTTTTTTGTTAAGCTTACTTGATTACTTTTTACAGGATTCGAAATTTAGGTTCATTCCAAATAAAATTTTTTATGATCTATTTTAAAATAATTTTTATAAATTTTTTGAAACAAATTTTGAATTGTAACCTGTAACATTTTTATCATTATCTTAAAGTAGATATATTTCTAAGCATACCTGCAAAAATTAGAGTTTTTTATTCAAAAGTTTCTAGGATATACATGAATTTACATATTGGCATGTTTTGAAATTTGGTATATTTGTTATAAGCGATAATAACGGCAAACGTGGTTTACGCACGTTTACAATGAAAAAAGGAAAGGAAAATAGGCTGCTATAAATTAAGAAGTTCGTCAAGTGAATTATTCTTGGTGCAAACTGAAAAAAAAATGCGTCACGTTAAATTTTTTAATTTCTCCGTAAATTTCGTCCCAAATTTTACAAAATTTAATATTTGAACATAAACTGTAGAATCGAAATATGGACAAAAATTGGCCTATCATTTCAGAAAAAGTCTGATTTTGTGTCAAAATACTTGCATTAGAACAGTGCTATATACTATAAATCTAACCCTAAGTCGTGCTTTCGAGACATAAAAAACACAATTTCAATTTCTTCAATCGGCCCAGTAGAAAGTGAGAACTGTCCCTTCCCCCCTGCATTGTACATCCACCTATTCTCATATTATGTTCAGATGATACTATTGTCCAAACGTTTGA
Organism: Stegodyphus dumicola; assembly: GCF_044657685.1. NCBI lineage: Eukaryota > Metazoa > Arthropoda > Arachnida > Araneae > Eresidae > Stegodyphus > Stegodyphus dumicola. Next base: position 108,832,573 of record NC_140775.1, on the reverse strand, counting down.
TGAAACGATTCTGGATAAAAGCATTAGTTTTCTTAATAGCTTTGGCGAGCCACTATTTATTTATATGTGTTTCTACACAGAAGACATGCTGAACTCCCTTCCTTTGCCAACTAATGCAACAACAGTCAAATTGTTAAAAGTCACCTCTTTGATCTGAACTCCTTTATTGATATTATCATTATACGTTCATGCAACTATAAGCTTATAAGGTTGTCTTTTCACTCGCCTTATTATAGAACCACTTCCATATCTGGTCACTCTGGGGCAGTAAGACTTGAAATGTCTACTATCTCATAACTTTTTAATCAACTATTTTGTCTTTCAATGCTCTCGGTTTGTTGGTTTCCAGATGTCCCTTGGCCAATATCTCTATTATTTGTTTCTCTGTTTCTACCGTTGAAAATTTGGAAAATGAAACCTTAATAGCTTTAGTCAATCACATTTCATATCCAATGATGCTTTTGTGGGCTTTTTTACTTTTTGAAGTCACCAAGCATTTCAACCAATTTTAAGGGCGAAAGTATTGTGCTTCATTTTTCCAAGTGATATTCTCTGAAATCTAGTGGAGCTCTTTTTTTAATCTGAATGCTGACCTATAATTGTTAATAATAATAAATCCCATAATTGTTTTAATGTTCTTATTTTCAGTCCTAACATCCATCTTTCAAACTATGTGACTAATTCACGATTAAAATCACGCGAACTGCTGAATGGAGCTTTATGGTAAGAGGAAAATTGTTGCTGAAATTTACTGGAAGTCAAAATCTCTAGCTTGGAGATTTAGTGAGATAGCCATTTTACTAAATGTTAAATAGACTTGCCCCTGTATTCTTACCTTTCCAGCACAGCTTCGTTTCTTTATATTTTCATGTTACATTATATATATATATATATATATATATTAACTTTAAATTTGCTTTTTACGTATATACATGTTTGTTAAAATATATATACATATTGAAAAAAAGATGAAACACTCTCATTTAATTTGGTTATTGTTGACTAATAGTAGATTGGTTTGTTACCCTGGACAAGGCAATTAATCTGCAATTGATGACAATAACTACTTTTTCAGTACTTTGAATTTTGAATTTAATATTTGGAATTTTTACTATTAAAGGATTTTTCTATACAGATTTTAAATAACTTTTACTACAACAGAAATCTAGATAATTGGAGACCTTTTCTAATAAGAAATTATTGATTTATTACTTAGCAGTTTTAGCATAAGTTTTCGGCTTTTTAAATTACTCCTAATTATTTTTACTTATATATATATATATATATATATATATATATATATATATATATATATGTATATATATATATATATATATATATATATATATGTATATATATATATATATATAAGATAAAAAGTATGAAAGCAAACTTCTAAAATTAATTGGCTATAACCTCGCTTATTTTTCATTTAATTTATGGACTCATCTCACTCTGTCTTAAAAACTGCACTATAAATGTAAACTGCGTCATTCAAATTAATCATACGATCTTACTTAACACTTAATGCAAATATTTCTTCAAAGCTCAATCAAAGTAATTTGTAAACAAAAACCTTTTTTGATTTCCTCCTTCCTCTGAAGTGCTATGACACACTCTCTCTCTTCTCACTTATCCTTTCATCCTGTTAAGACACTTCTGCTATCGTTTATGTTCGTTTCCATTTCCATAGTATGAAAATTGTGAATGTTCTGGAAAATTGATTGATTGGAGTGCCATGTGAATTGTGGCCACAAGTGTGAATTAAAATAAATATAGAATTTAATCAGGCTTGACTGCTTCTTCTTCAAAATGGATAGACGCTCTAAGCATCAAGTATCTACACCACCAGCATTTCCACATCTCAGTGGTCTTACATCAGTGCTTACAAATTTGCATTTTTTCTTTTTACATTTTTAGTCCGACATTACGATTGGATTACGTGCTACTAACCTCAATGGAACATTTGTTCCTCAGTTGCATTTCTGTAAAATAGTATCTACAAATTCATCATTCTAAAAGTTAGTTATCATTGAGTATTCAAATATGTAGCAATATAATTACTTTTTTTGTAACATCCGATTTTTTAACCACAGTCTTTTTCAAAAGAAGGTGTATGGAACTCCCTATGCAGAGTTTGTTCAACCAGGGTTCGTACACATTTCTGCACACGGAAATTAAGTACTTTTAAGAACTTTTAAGGATCATTAATGAAAAAATTAAGGACCTATAAGCAATTGGGAACTGAATAAATTCAATTAAAAATATTATCTATGCTGAACTTCACTTGTAATACCATTCTAAAAATAAAACAGATCCATAAGTCGGACACATTATTATTAAACATAATTAACATAATTATTAATAAGTTTGAGAATAAAATAAATTTTGTGAAATATATCAAGTAGCATTAAATATTTTACACTCATAATAATTGGATATATTTGAAAGAAGAAAAGCAACATTTTATTTAGGTTTTCTAACAGTTAGCTTTACGTTGATTTTTGTTAATGTCTTATTTTATCACATACTTGCTCAGTCTAAGGATTTAGTAAGTAGATTTTATGTCAAGCAGCATAAAGTGAGAAGTAAAATCACAATCAGCATAATTCAAAACAAAAGACTGGCTGTTGTCACCGCTCCTGCTAGAGATCTGCTGATCAGAACAAACCTAAAAGACCTGATGTAAGCCCGGTTTGCAAGTTTTGAAAGTTAGCTGGGGTCTGTCTGACGCAGTTAGTGTCATAGAGTTCCAGGGGTTGTAACTCAGTTAATATAGTTTAAGTTTTACTGTTTCTTAGAAATTACTAATGCGAGTTTTTCCATTTCATAATAAATGCTAACTAATATAAAAAATTTGCTATGCATCAATTTTTTTTTTTTTTCTGTAGGATCTATTACTTTTTTTATAATAAAAAAATAAACTGTAACCATGTGTTTATGTTCACATATATATGTGAACATAAACTTTATAATACAACAGCAAAAAAAAAAAAAAAAAAAAAAAAAAAAGCTTTACTCTAATGTTATTTCTTAATGTAATTACAACATATTACCATTATTTTAATGAAATTTATCAATGTTACAATGTTCTAAAAAAATCGTCGAAAAATTTCCAGTTCTCGGAATTAAAAATTTTCTATAGAAACTTATATTAAAATCGCCAAAATGTTGCTAAGTCACCAAATTTAGAGCAATTTAATAAAAGAATTCATATCTCCAAAAGCGAAAAAATAATTTCGAAATGCTCGTGTTGCACTTCTTGCTCAGAAACTCTATCCCACCATTTATATTAGAAATAGGAACAATTTATAATCCATAAACGCATTTACCCATTCAAAAGATAACGATATCTGTCAGCGAATTTCGAAAAATATTCCTCCAAAATGCTAATTCCCACTCAAAATGGCAATGGAAAAAAACAGACAGAAATTTCAGATCATTAAATTTAAGGACCTTCTGCCGATTTTGGCCGAAATTAAGGACTTTTAAGGACCAAAAATCGATTCCAAAAAACTTAAGGACTCTTAAGGACCGTATGAACCTTGTTCAACTAATCTATCACCATTTAAGTAATGCGTAAAATAAAAAAATGTTCATCACTACTTGAATTCCGAATAAGGCCACTTCCTCTGTTTCGTTACTGCTTTAAGGCTTTTTTTCTAAAAAGGCTTTTCTGTTGCCAAGCCTTTTTCTCTTTGAAGGGGGGAGGGGGAATATGTTAAGATAAAAAAAATATGTGAATGAAAATTATAATTTAAACTAACAGTTCTAAAAATCGTAATAACTTCTCTGGATTGCTCCATTTCTAGATCATTTCCATTTTGCATGGCCTGAGCAGCACTGATAGCGTAAAAATGGGAAACTGAAACTTTAACTACACACTTTAGCATCCATCTGTAGAGTGCTTGTATGCTATTTTGCTGGGTTCGTTTTTATCACAATAATACCAAAATTGTAAATGTTCTTGAATATTCAAGACTAAAATGCCAAGTGAACTGTGGCCACATATGTCAGTTGCAGATGCAGAAGTGGACTATAAAGTTTGATTAACATGTCAGTTGCAAATAAAAATGGAATTAAAACTACCTCAACTGCCAAGTTTTTAGATATTACGAAGTCAACATATTAGCATACTGCTCAATCAGAGCTACAATGTATCCTATATAGCCATTACACATCAACACTGCTCCGTCTTTTTCTTGCTACGAGGCATATTCGGAAACTAAGTACCGTTTTGGAAAAAAAAAAAAAAAAAAAAAAAATAGTAAAACAATTTTTTCGAACCCAATTTTATTTTTACATGAAAATACATGTCTTTAACTATTTTTCAACATAGTTTCTGCCAATGATCAAACACTTGTCATAGCGGGTGACCAGTTTTTGTATACCATCGTCAAAGAAACTTCCCGTCAGTTTCGATAACAATGACTCCACAGCATTTTTCGTGTCATCGTCAGATCCAAAGCACTTGCCACCAAGCTCGCGCTTCATGTGCAGGAACAAGTGATAGTCGGATGGCGCCAAGTCCGGGCTGTACGGCGGGTGATCGAACTGCTCCCAATGAAACTGTCGAATTAACGATTGAGTGACACCAGCAGTATGGGGCCGAGCATTGTCATGGAGCAACACAATTCCTTTACTAAGCATTCCTCTTCGTTTGTTTTGAATGGCACGCCTTAGTTTTGTTAAAGTCTCACAATATCGTGCCACATTAAACACACTAAAGTTTCATCACCTGTCACAATTTGGTTTAAAAAGTTTTCTCCCTCATCACTGTACCGCGTGAAAAATGTCAGGGCAGTACCAAGTCGCTTTGTTTTGTGAACATCAGTGAGCATTTTTGGAACCCATCGGGAACACAGTTTGCGATAATTCAAGCGGTCAGACACAATTTTGCACAAAACAGTACGTGAAATTTCTGGAAATGCCTCTGAAAGAGTTGTCATTGTGAAGCATCTGTTCTCATGAATTGCTTCATCAACTTACCAAATCATCGGTGACAACAGAAGGCCGACCACTCCGATCCTCGGCGTGGACATTTGTTCGACCTGCATTAAACATTCTTACCCACTTTCTCACCCTTCCATCACTTATCGCGTATTCACCGTAAACTTCTGTCACTTGACGATAAATTTTGGCCGGTTTAACATTCTTTGCGTTCAAAAATTTAATCACAGAACAAATCTCACAGTCAGTGGGAGAACTAATTGTCTTAAATAAACATTTTGAATGCGCACAGCAAACTGAAAACACAACAGAGAGCAACCAAAATGGCGACAATTGAAAGTCAGTGAACAAGAAAGACTAGTGCGGATGTGCGGGACGCCTACCACAGCGCTGCGACGGTGCTAGAATGAAACGGTACTTAGTTTCCGAATACGCTACGTTTTATTGCATATATATAAAACTGCAATTTCATCAAAATGATACATATATGTACAAAATTTGTAACTATACATTCATAACTTACAATTACACATCCTTTGGAATCACTGGATATTATAAGACTATCATCAGGAGAATATGCACAGCACAGAACTTCAGCACTATGCTCATCAAATGTAAAAATAGACATGTCAATATCTACTTTAACAGTTTCACTATATATGGCAGGCAATGAATTTCTCTTTCTTGCTAAAGCAATATCTAAGAGGGGACAAAAAGGGAACACTTATAAGCAAAACATTTTAATGCATACAGTATATATTCCAATTTGTACAGTTTATTATAACATATAAACACTCAAATTTACAGAATTTAATAATTTATAAGGAAAAATGACACAGTACAATCATACATCCATAATATTAAGTTCCTCAGAGAAAATCATACTGAAAAGACAATTCTGACCAGCAACTGTAGAGTTAGTCTAGTTTATTGTATAATATATGGTTTGGCATTACATCTTCTATTTCTCAACACAGATTAGGCATCCATGCTAAACACAGCCTCACTCAGTTAAGGTGCTAAAACTACAAAACAATGGATGTCCATCCTATGCCCTATTCTTAGCAATAGAGTGGGCTATCAGCACGGAAGTTAACTGTAAATATAGGCTAGCTACTCTTTAAAACTCCTCCATGAAGACAACTTTTCTAAGGCAATAGTAGTGTACTTTGTTGCAATAAAATACTCCAATTTAATTCAGATTAATTATACATAAAGTTCTATATTTAATCTTTCAGCAACATGAAAAATAAATAAATGTTTCATAACATATTTCAAAGCAATGTACAATAATTTTTTAGGTTAATAAAATCAAGTCTTTATGTTATGCATTATTTTTAAGCTTATTGATCTTATCCTTTCTAACTTTTAATATACACGAGTCACTAATTTAATGAGAATAAAAGATATCACAGTATATTTAAGGTTAGAGTAGTGTTAACCGGCATCATGGCAAATTTGCTATACTAAATGACTCAGGAAGAACATTGATAGCTTGCCAAATAGCATAGAATGGTAACTCGGATTGACTGTGACTGTTTAATTTCCTCTTATTCTAGTATTCATCAAAAGTAAATGTCTTAAGACAACATTTAGCAATGTCTAAATTTAAGTACCTCTTACTGATTACTTTACATCATCACAAGTAGTATATCTGTAGCATGAGCTGTACTGGCTCTGTTAAAAGTTCAGTTTAATAAAAAGGTTATTTAAACTTTCGAAGTCTCTCTTGTCATACTATTTTCAGATGTAATGATAACTCGCTAGTCATCTAGTAAGGATGTAGGACTCAAATTCAAATAAAAGCTTAAGTACAATCTTATAAATGGTGCCCGAATTGATTAAACAACATGTTTCAAGACCAACCAATGTTTCGTTTGGCCCCCTTCCAAAGATTCCACATTTTTCTGGCACCAGGAATTCTAATGGAAGGCTTCAGGTTCATCACAGACACCAAGCATGCATCAATGAAACCAAACACCAATTTCAATGACAGAAGTTCAGTGCTGAGGTTGGAGCAATTAGAATCACAATTTTTGTCTGGTTGTAACGAAACTTTTCTGGGAAAAAAAAAAAAAAAAAAAAAAAACGCTTTTAGTAAAGTTGAAAATAACACATGAAAGCAGCAGCTCTAGTGTGGATGGTAATCACCTCCCAAAGGATAAAATTCATTTCGGATATTCTGGGCAGAATAGGAGGTAGTACCAGCAAGATTTAGCTGCAGGTGTGATAAAAGGTAGAAGTCTGAGGGAATGATGTCGGAGCTATAAGGTGGGTGTGGCAAAAGATCCCATTCGAGTCTGTACACAGTTCAACTGGTGAACGCAGAAACATGTGGTCTTGGATTAACTTGATGGAATATTACCTTTTTGCGCTGGAACTCGGTTCACAGTTTTTCCTTGCTAGCAGCATCAACAGAGATTAGCACCTTGCTGTCCACCTTACTGCTGAGGGTTTTACCTTTTTCCAGATACTCTTTGTGGATAATACCATGGCAAACCCACCAGATACAAAGCATGATCTTTTTGTTAGTCAAATTGCACTTTGAGACGCTACCAATGGGATGGATCATGGGGTGCAGACCAACCTCCTTTTCAGCCTGTGTTATTGAAGTTAATTCACTTTGCATCACAAGTGATGATCCGGTCCAGAATTTTGTTTTTCCATTCATATTCTAACAGATTAGTGCAGGCCCAAACACATCTGACCTTATCTGCTTGAGTCAGCTCATGCAGCACCCAGCAACTGAACTTGTACATCATGTTTATGCTATGTATAGTGCAACAAATGGACATGTCACTAACATCTAACTCCTTAACAAGCTCTTGAGTGTTTGCATACTAATCTTCTTCCACATGTTCTCGCAGGCGGGCGTCATCAACACCAGTGCTCTACTCTTTGAGCGTCACAGTCCTTGTTTTTCAGCCTTCCCAGTATTATATGATACAACATTAATGCCTAAAGCTGTACACTTAATTTGGGTGGCATTCTGTAGCTGACTTTTTGCAACAGAACTGGAAGTAAATGATGATTCTAATCTAGTAGCATGATAGTTCCACTTCGGACACCTTGTATTGAATGAAAACGTTACTTTTTATAAATTTCACAACATTGTTTCTAAAGACAGTACCTTTTTTTCAAATGCTAAAAAATCGTTCGACAAAATGTGATTAAACATGGTAATGCAAACGGTTTGCACAGATGATATTTGTGGTGGCAGAAAACCCTTTCGTTAAAACCCGATATTATAACCTGGTGCAGAGCTACAAGTCACAATAGCAACTACTGCACGTCAAGAACATGCCCAGTGCTGATATAAAGGCAAGTATAAATTTTATTGGGTGAGTGAAGCACTGGGAATTATAAATTTGAAGTGTCTAAAACCGTCCTTCTGAAAGCATCTCCTGTGGTGAAAGATAGGGTGAAAACAGAGATGGAAATTTTGGGCAAATATCAGACTATGGCAGAAAACTTAACGGACTATATTTTAAGAAATATGCAGGTCATAAACTTACTGTAGGGATAAAAACCTGATGTAGAAGTTATTCAAATTATAGTGTCTAGGCCAGGGGTGGCGAATCAATGGCACGCAACACAATATTTTGGGCACACCGCCGATCAAAATGGGTTGCATTTTAATTAAAAATAACAAAATTTACTATGAAGTATTACGATCAAATGCAAATGAACCTGCATTATGAAGATATCGGGCAGGTGCGGTGGTGGAAAGTGTGCTCATTTGTTATTGTCTTGGTTTAGTTACATTGTGGACTACATGTTAATGATGAATAGTTTGTTTATGCACTCTACGTCTCATCTTGTAGCTTTAGAAGTTTACCTAGTTTATTTGCATTATATTTATGATTTTTAACTGTTATTTAACATGTCTAATTCATCATAAAAACAAAAAGTGTAACAGAGAATTTCAAAGCTGGTGGGCTGAGAAACATGGCATGATTAGTAAAGGCAACAAAGTGGTGTGTGTTTTATGTTCTGGAACAGTGGTATGTAGAGCATCATCTGTAAAACGGCATTTTGAAACAAATCACAAATCCTTGTCACAATAGCGAACCAGAGCAAAAGGAAATGATCACAAGTGCAATAAAAGACAGAAATAAACAGTCAGTGTATATGATTAAATATGTTGGCAAAAAGTTTCATATGAGAGTGGCAAGTTACTTGGCTGCAAATGAAATTACTCGACATAGTAAACCTTTTCAAGATGGAGAGTGTTTGAAGGAAGACTGGTTAGCATGCACGTCCTCACTTTTTGATGATTTTGATAATAAAGATAAAATAATTCAGTGCATCAATGATACTCCTTTATCTAGAAACACAATAAAAGGAAGACTTAAAACTGGCCGGAAATGTAACAGATCAACAAAAAAATGACATTAACTCCACTCCTTTCATATCACTATGTCTTGGCAAAAGTACTGATGTCACTAAATCTGCACGTTTAGCGCTTTTTGCTCGACATTGCATAGGAAATGTCATTAAGGGAGTATTAATTGCAATAATATTGTTGCTAAGAGCTACAAAGGGATCAGATATTTGTATGGCTGTTAAAAATTCACTTTCTGAGAAATAAATTGATTTGAAAAAAATTGTTTCAGTAATAACTGACAGTGCTGAAAGTATGGAGGGGGGAAAAAGTTTCATTAGTTTATTTCAAACAGATGTAGGACATTCAATAACTGACAGTGTTGAAAGTATGGTGTGTGTGGGGGGGAGGGGAATTATTAATTTATTTCAAACAGATGTAGGACATTTAATTCTTGAATTTCCCAGCATTACTCACTAACAAGTCTTATGTGCTAAGAAAGGTTTAACATCTCTTGATACTGTATATTATGTACCCTGATGTGATTTCATTTGATAAACTGAACTTCTCCCAATGCGACTGGTTGGAAATTGAAGATTTTAAAATGCAGCTGATTGATTTCCAGTCTAGTTCAATAAGGACAGAAAAATTTATTGAAACAAAAAAAAAGTTGGAATTGATTGAAGCAGAAAAATTAACAAGCAATATAAGTAAAAATGGCAGTAATGAAATTTTGGCAACGTGGAATTTGATTCCAGACACATTTAACAGTTCAAAGAAGCTGACTCATGCTATTTTAACATATTTTCATCTATACTTATGGCTGCGAGTCATTATTTTTAGAGATGAATAACATTAAAAACTCACTTAGACACCGTTTGACAAATGATTACAGTTCATCATGCATTCTGCTAAAAGTAACATCTTACAACCCTAATATAAGTTATTTGTCATCTAATCTGCAACAACAGAAATCGCACTAATGTTATTTTAATTTGAATTACACATATAACTGTATTTCTTGTTAGTAAATAAAGAGTTTTGAGTTGTTAGTATTTAGTTTTATTATTTTCCTAATAATCACCAATTCAAAATTATTTGATGGCACGTCTATGGCCTCATTATACATTTCTTTAGAAACAATGGCACGTTGATCTTTAAAGGTTCGCCACCCCTGGTGTAGGCTGTCACCTCAAATTCAGGATTTTGATGAGCTAAGAAACCCAGACACATTAGAATAATTATTTCAATTAGCAGTAAAATTTGAAAGCAGGCAAATGCCGCTGAATACAAGACAGAGGGATATGAGCAAAGTTTTGGCTTCCATTTTTGTAGGTCTGTAGTGGGTGGAAGGCCAAAGTTTGACAACAATAGGTAATTTGATAACCAAAAAATTTTTGCTTGATAATAGCAATCATCAAAATATATCTATAAAGAAGAAAATGGGAAAAGATATAAAACCCCTAAAAAGGTAGGGATGCTGCAAAAAAGAGGGTATCGTCAACCCAGGAAAAAGAAAAACTCTCTTGTATCCAATTAAATATGATGTTAAATAAAAATTTGACAGTGACTCAATTTTTTTTAACTGCACACCATCAGTTACATTATTGGACACAGGGCACAAAGCAATTTTTTGGCAGAAAAATATTTCAGGAAAAATTTTAGACAGTACAAACTGTATGGCATGCCAGGAATGAAGGTAAGAGCAGCCCATGGAAAACAATGTGAATGCATAGGGATAATAATTTTGAAACTGCAATAAAAATGAGAACCGATTTTTGTTTTGTTCATATGTGTGTGTGTGACAGAGAGAGAGAGAGAGAGAGAAAGAAATTGACTGGTTAATGTGGTGCTGGAGATAAAATGTTTAAAGTCTGTTAGCAAAAAAATTCAGTTTTAGGATCAGTGGAGATCAACAAGAACAAACTGGTAGAACAAGTACAGCAGCCAGTATGCAAGCTGAATTATTTGAAGCCATAAGAGAAAACTAAATTGAAGCAGTTGGTAAGAATTTTTCAGACTTATTTGATGACACCTCAATGATTAACCCATGTGATGAATCACTCGATAGAAACAAGAAATTACAACCCCCCTGGCAGAGCAAAACCCCACTGCTTCAACAAAGTTAAAGAACCACAGAAACGCATATTTTAAGTATGCTGAAAAATAAAATTATAATTTTGAATAAGCAATTCCTATGTAAGCCCTCTAGTACTATGCTATAAGGAAAATAATCTCCCATCCACTGTATTTAAAGCATATAGTTTTGCTATTGATTACAGAAAACTAAACACCATAACAAAATATTCAGTTTACTCTTACCAATAACTCAGGAAATAATAAGAAACATTAAATCCTCAATATACATGACACTAGAACTGCCCAGATATTATGTGTGAAACCAGAGGATGTATTGCATTTATCACCAAATCAGGAAAATTTACGACTTCCTCGGAATGCCATCTGGCCTACATGGTGCCCCACAAAATTTCAAAGAGCCACGGATATAATCCCAAGAATCCACCGAAATTCAGCTTTTATTTATTTACATGAAATAATCATCATAAACGAGACAATTGATGAACACATCCAAGATTTGCATGAATTTTTTTTTTCCACTTTTAAAAGAGCTAGATTAAAAAGTGAATGTAGCAAAACGTAAATTCACAGCCAAAGAATTCCAAGAACTGGTCTATATGATATCTCAGATGAGAATCAAAATGAAAGTGTCTAAAACTGTTATGATAAGTAATTACCCACCACCTAACATGGTAAAGAAATTGGCATCATTTTTGCACTTACACTCCTATTACAGGACTTTCAACAAAGATGTTCACACAGCAGAGCCTTTACGAAAATTGTAAAGGAAAACGTCCAGATTCACTTGGTCTGCAGAAGCAAACATACTGTTTGCAAAACTTAAAAGTGGCATTAAGCCATGATTTCGTCTTGAAATTTTCTGAAGCGGATGGTAAACTGGACATACTGGCAAATGTCAGATTTCGTGATAGGAGCCGTATTTATGTAATACAGGCAGCCACTTACTCATTTTAGCAGAACACTTAGTATAACTTCAAGAAATTATATTATTACCAAGAAAGAAATTTTTGCAATCCTACTGGCAGCACAATAATTTCGAATTTGTTTGGGAAAGAGCTGCTTAACATGTATACAGACCAAGCGGCTATGGTACACTTGTATTCTAGGGAAGATTTATTACACAGACTCATAAGATGGACTCTTAAATTACAAGAATACAATTTAATAATTAACCACACTCCTGGGAAAGAAAATGCAGTGGAAGCTCTGTAATGAATAAAACTGCCAGGTAATCAAGAAAGTACGTACGGTTTTCATCACTCATAAAAAATGGCCCACAAAAATCTTAAATGTCCCTTTCATTCTTTGAAATCACCATTTGCCGAATGAGACACAAGCTTGTAGAGACATTAGGTTATTTCGGAAGCAAGAGAGATGAAAAATGAGCAATGCCTTTGTTGGGACTCGAACCACGGGGCCTCTCGAATACGCACTGAGCATGCTGACCACTACACTACGAAGGCATGCTAAGAAGGTGGGAAAAATACCTTATAAGCTTATAAATGTTCCTTTTGAAAGAATCTATTTTTGCGGTGTCAAAAAATAGTGATATAGGCGTTGTGACATTGTCGCATTTTCAGAATTACTGTTTCCACAGTTGGTTATCCATGGCCAAAAGCAGGTCATAGTTTGATTGGCTGATGACCAAGGAATATGGTGGCTGAGGCATAACTTAATAGCCCAGTGTTTTGATGACCTCTTTGGTCGCTTTTACCATACGAGGTCTGGCATTGTCATGGAGGAGGAGAACTTCTCTTCCACTGAACAATGCTTGCTGTTTCTGATGCAGTGCAGCTAAGACTCTTAGCAACCGTATCGAGTAGATCTTGGCTGTTATGTTTTTCAGGTTTCTAGACATTCATAGTGGACTATGTCAGTGCTGGTCCACCAATCACACAGCAGTAACTTCTGGTGAATGAAAGGTTTAGCAGCTAGAATCAAAAGTCAAGCAATGATATTTCATCTTCCGGTTACCATACATGATCCATTTTTCGTCACATGTCAAAATTTGTCCAGGAACTAAGCTTTTATTATGGCACAACAGCAATCACAAGCAGATATTCAACCAATCGAGCTTGTTTTCCTTGGACTGGACACAAGGAACCCACTTGCTTAGTTTCCATGCCATCCTAAAGTTATGAGAATGTGATCGAATGGTTTCATCAGATACTCCAACTTGTATAAAAGCTCCTGGAAGGTCTGATGAGAATCCTGCTTGATTTCCTCCTCCAGCTGAACTTTGTCGAGGGTGGATGGATGAACAACACAAGGCTTGTCCTCAAGACTCTCGTTTCTGGAAGAAAATTAGCTGAACCACTTTTAAGGAGTCCATTCACTCACTGACATCTCTCCAAACATGTAGCACATTCTTCTAGCAGCCTTTGTAGCTTTGTTTCCTAATTTGCACTCTTAAAGAAAAATATGCCTAAAAATCTCCTTTTCCAACACGATGTTTTTTCGAAGAACGCACTTCCTACAAAACCAATAAAGAAATGTGCGATACACTGAATAACTCTATTAAATAAGGTTTGAAAGGATGCAAAAATATGATGTCACCATAATCAATTTGACTACACTAACATGCCAAAAGTAGCTGCTCTCATAAACTGCAAGAATTTTCTTGGTTACCTGATACATGCTGAGGGGCAAGAAGTGAAATGTGCTACGTTAACTTCTAAAATTTTAGATAAATGAGAAACAATTACATAATTATGAGCAGATATGGAAGTTACAAATATCTATGCATATTTGAAAGATCTCGGTCATTATGAACACATGATATAAGAAGAATTATTGAGAATCTTTTGCCCTACACTAAAACAATAAACAATAACAACAAATTAAGATTGGTAATTCCAGTAAGTTTAAGTAGTTTAATTCCAGGAACTGTATGATATACCAATGTCAGACCATCTCAGAATAAGAAAAGCAGTTCAGACAGTAAGAGAAGCTATATATTTCTCGCAGCTACAAAAATTTGTGAATCAGTATGTTAAGTTCTGCAATATTTGTCTTTAAGTTAACAATATTAATTATACTCTGATACAGAGCTTAAACTGGACTGAAGCCCGGCTCCGGTACTTCTCAGTTTTTGAGATAAATCATAATTTTAACTGGAGTGCATCGGAGCCCTTAACACTCTGTCGGGTGCACGTGTTCTCTCAGATGCATGACTTTTACAATCTTTGTTTTTCTACCGAAAACAAGAATTCACGACCTTGATCTTCACAGTATCTGCCCTTTCGTTGACATGCTATTCAGGATTGTAGTTGTCCTTGAAGGAGAAGGGGGAAGGAGTACACTTTTGGAGTTTATTCAAAGCTGTGCATTTATCAGATGCACGTGCTCGACAACGGTTGTCCCTTGATGAGTTCCAAAAGATACTTAGATTTGAATAACCCAACAGATTTAGAAATCAAGCAGAAAATTTTATTTAATGATGGAGAAGAAGAATTAAATGATGAAGAATTGGGCAAAACTGAGGATGAAGAAGATATTTTAGAAATATGTGAGCTTCCTTCAGACTCTGAAAATGATTTTAGTGATTCAGAAACTGAAGGTGATGATTGTAATTCTGAAGGTAATAATTTTATCGGTAAAGATGGATCAACAAGATTAGCAAAATCAATGGGACGTAAAAATGTTATACGAAGGTCACATAATATTATAACTAAATTACCTGGCGTAATAGGTACTGCAAAAAATGCAAGAACTACCTATGATTCTTGGAACTGTTTTTTTTTTACAGATGAAGTACTAGACATAATCATCACTAATACAAATAAATTTATTTCTTCAATTAAAGGTAATTTCAGTCGAGAAAGAGACGCACTCGAAACAGATGTAATCGAAACTAAAGCTTTCATTGGTTGTTTAGCAGGTCTATTATGAAGCAATAGGCACATTTTAGAAGAAATGTTGTCTTCAGAAGGAATGAGAGTAGAAATGTTTCGAATATTAATGTCAATAAAACATTTTAAATTTTTGCTTAGATGCTGTACATTCAATGACAAAGAGACAAGAGATGAGCGGAAGAAATTGGACAAACTAGCACCAGTAAGAGAGATTTTTGAATTATTTGTAGAAAACTGCAAGAGAAATTATTGCGTGGGGGCAAAATGTAACTATTGACGAAAAGTTAGAGCAAATCCAGTTTTCAACAGCGGAAGAAACAAAAGGAGATAATTGGTTCACATCAATTGACCTAATAAAAAACTGAAAGAGAAAAAACTTTCATACGTAGTTACTTTGGGAAAAAATTAAAAAAAAAAAAAAAAAAAAATACCTCCTTGCTTTGTAAAAACAAAGAGGCGTGAAGTTTATTAAAGTCTCTTTGGTTTCATGAAACTTGCCCTTTGGTGTCATATATGCGAAAATAGAAAAAAAGAAAAAAAATATATTTAACTTGCATCAATTATGCATATGTATGACTCCAATGATTGTGAAACAGGAGAGGAAAGAAAACCCGAAATAATTACTTTTTATATTGACACAAAGTTTGGAGTGGATGCTCCTGATAAAATGTGCGACATATAATTGTGCCCATAACACCAGAAGATGGCCGACGGTTATATATGCTGAAGATTTCAGCAATAAATGGACTAGTGGTTTATCTAGGCAATCAAAATTTGATAAAAAAAATAGAACAGCGAATCTAAGAGGATTAGTAAAATAACTGACAAATGAAGAAATCACTAGACGCCTCACAAAAACTAATTTATCAAGAGATTTGCAAAGGAAGTTAGAAAATTAAAAACCGTCTCTGGAACATAAAAATGCCACAAAATGTCCAAACACTTCAAATAAGCAAAAATGGTGTTCCACATGCTACGGATTCAATAAAAGTAGAATGACACAATATTCTTGCACAAAATGTAATGAGTATTTTTGCTTGGAACGTGCCGTTATGATATGTAAAAAATTCTCTGAAGAAGAGCCTCAAATAGAATATGATTCTGATGAATAAATAAATACATATTTATTTTTTTACAAAATCTTCTGTCACTATTTTTTGTATTGTATATTTTTCATTTTGTAATCGTATTCCTGTATGTTATGTTTCCTAAATTCTGTAATTTGTATTTCATTAATTTAAAAAAAAAGTTCCAGATGCATTCTGGAACTAAAAAGAAAAAGAAGGAACACTTCTCAAATTATATAAAACATTTTATATTATTAAAATGCAATGAACATCTCTCGAATGCAGCACGCCCAACAGAGTGTTAATTAAAGGGCTTCGGTACTTTTTTTATGTAAGTGAACCACAATTTCAGTAGTCAAACTGTATAAGCATATGCTTTAGAAATAGATTCTAACTTCTAAATGCTGGCCTACCATTCCCTCAGATTCAAACCTTGGATTGAAGTTGAGACTTTTAAGGAAAGAAAAGCCTCCTGTCACATGTCAAAGGCTTATTCTCCAGGATGTGCAATGAATTTATGAGAGCAGGTAAATTTCTCTTTCCTGAAAGTACTAAAAGTTATCACTCTGGTCGTGCACAAAACACTCTAATAACTCCTACTGTAGAGCTCCTGTAAACTTTTTGAACAATGTAACCAAACGCAAGGACCACTCCTGCCACTTGTACAGAGTATTCTTACATGTATTCTTACACTGTTATCAAATCGTATTCAGGGGAAATTTTCACTTGATGACTAGAATTATATTGACAAGGTATAGCGATCAGAAAGTCTTGGACTCTTTCTTAACTGTTTATTTTCAAAGCTACAACTTTACATTAAAATTTCCTTTCATATCCTCATATTGTTTCTAGAATTCTCGCTATTCTCTGTAGTGACGCTTTAATCGTTTTATCCTTTTTTCATTGGTGTGTGCAAAAAAAGAACGGTTTTTGTATCTGTCATCCCTTGAATAGTACATTCATCACATAATCAGGGCCTAATTTCAGATGGAAATCGACTGAGCTTCTTCTGAGTTGCTATAATTTGCAGTTCATACTACCATCCTTGAGATAAAAATTCTGTAACATTTTATTGACCATGCTTCTCGCTTAAAATACTTACATAGTTTAATGTTTATAGCCCTAAAATAGTGCATAATGTTTAATGTAGAAGTAAAATATTCTTATATTGTTATATTTGTTATATTCATAACTGAAGCTGCAGAAGAAGGCGGCCACAAACAAAGTTGGCGGAGCAAAGTGTCAGATCGTAAAAAGTCACCGTAATGTGATGTCATCGATCAATGCTAAATTTAACTAAATCAGTCATGTAAATAGATAATATTATGTACTATGTTTTGAAAGTCGCGATGTGTAATTTTCAATATAATATGTTATATTAATGTTCTCAACATAACTTTTATGAAATATAAATTTTCTCAATATCTGTTAAAAATGTATAAATTTTCATTCATTTTATTTTTTTCCTCTTTCATTCCTTCTCGTTTTCGGTTTAGCTACATAGTAATGGGAAAATTTTTTATGCCCATTTTTCTGAATGTATTAATAAAGTTCTAGCCTAAAAAGGCAATTTTTATTGGAAGAGACTGGTTATATATTAAGTAAAACGGTCACTCTATTTCTGTTAGACTCAGCAGCAGCCGAGCGGTAAAGTCACTGAACACTGGCAATTCGGTCCGAATTTGAATCCCTCGAACAGACAGTCTGTTTTCATGGTTTTTCCCGTGTGTAACATGTATACGAGGCAGAAAGTCCTCCACGAAGGCATCACAACCCTTAAGAAAATAGCCCTCTGGCTTTGCCATAATTACATAAACTAAACTTCCTTCTGTTAGGTGGCCGCTAAACCAAAAATGAGAAAGAGAAGGAATGAAAGAGAAAACAAATTTAATTAAGGAAACATTAAATGAAAATTTATACATTTTAACAGATATTGAGAAAAGTTATATTTTATAAGAAAAACATTAATATAAAATACTATATTGCAAATTACACATCGCGACTTTCAAAGCATAGTAAATAATATTGTCTATTTACATAACAGATATAGTTAAATCTAGTATCGTTAGATGGCACTAAATTACGGTGACCTTTCACGATGTGTTGCTTTGCTCCACCCTACTTTGTGGCCCCTCCTTCTGCAGCTTCAGTTAAGAATAAATCAAAAACCTTAAAGAATATTTTACTTCTAAATTAAACATTATGCACTAGTTTAGAGCAATAAACATTCTAAGTAAGTATTTTAAGCGAGAGGCGTGGGCACAATATTTTTACCTCAAGAATGGTGACATGAACTGCAAATTATAGAGGTCACAAATAATTTATACCTTTGCTTGTCTTACAAATTCACTTTTTTTAACTGTTTTTAATAACAAAATAAAATATATTTGCTAAACTAACCCTCACCCCCATATGTTTCTATATAAAATATAATTCTAGAATAACAATAACTTTTATTGCATTATTCAGATTTTTCAGAATGGTCACTAATTTTCAGAATGGTACTCCTACTACGCTGAGGACAGCAGCCAGTTCAGTCTAGCCTACGATGTCTCTCCAGTAACTGCGCTTTGTAACACGAAATGAATGATCCCACCTCACTGCGGATTCTGGCACGATATTTCTACAAGCAAGTTATGCCTATACAGTATCTGCCAAATCACTATAATTGCTCCCTACGAATATAATTGCTCATCAGCTAATACTTCTATCAAGTGGTATTTGAATGCTCTGCATTCAAATCTCCTGAATTTAATGCTAGCACAGAAAAAGTTATGCTCAGTAATTTCACTTGCTATATACAGGGTAAGGCAATGGCTGGATACCTACTTCATAGGACAGGGAAAGGAAATTTCATTAGTGGAAGGAGCTAAACGATTTTGTAAGGGAAAGAATGTAACATGACATGATGAGTAAAATATTAATGAAATGTAAAGATATTATAAATGCGAAAGCCTTCGGAAGAGCAAGCTTGGAAAATTATTATCATTAAGTAAACAAGGGAAATTATTAATCATGTGAAAGTGTTCAAAAGAACACAGTTGATTAAATGAAGAAGCATTACGGATAATTTTTGAAGATCCCATATTAAAATGTAATTAAGTGACCGTCGTACTTAGCTAAAAAAATTTTTTTCCTTTCGAAATTTAATTCATATTCTCTGACGAGAAATTTCAGCGCTTTTTCAATTTGGCCAATATACACCAAACAGCACGATACATATCAAACAATGCTAAATTAACACAATAATTAAAAGCACATATGAGATCTTTAAGAATAGAAAACTGAATTTTACTGATAGTGAAAAAAATAACTTATGGAGAAGTCAAGAAATTTTGTAATCCATAGTAAGTTTGAATAATTATTGGGTATGTGTCAGCTAAACTTCACTGTCGGCTTAGTGTTGACTAAATGTCTTGACAGTTAAGTGTCCCGTAGCTAAATGTCCTGACGGCTAACTCTCCATGTCGGCTAAATCTCCTGTCGGATAAGTGTCCATGTCGACTAAGTGTCCTTGTCGGCTAAATGTCTTGTCGGTTAAGTGTCCCATCGGCTAAGTGGTTGTCAGCTAAGTGTCCGCGACCGATGGCTCTTACCACGTCATTTCATATAAACAAATGAACATGTTCTCAATGCTCTGGAATACTTTTAAATTTAATTACCGTATATACCCGCGTGTAAGTCAACCCCCCCCACTTCCGAAATCGATCGAGAAACTTCGAAAAAATTTTTTTTACATTACATTTATTCAAAATCATCTGAGAGAAAAAAAAAAGTAAATATACGATAAAAAATACTTTGGTAAATAACCAAAATCAAAATCCTTCAACGTCTGATTCATGGTCAGATTCACCAAACATTTCATAGAACTCTTCTGTCGTCATTGGCCAACATATCCAAAACACAGGATAATTGGGGAAAATGATCATATATAGTAACCTTCTAGAATTTGTTCCGGAAAAGATTCGCGTACATAAAATCTATCTGCATTTTCCCTTTTTAAAAGTTAAAAGAAATATTCAAAACTGTTCAGTTATTTTATGAATGAACAATAACTATTATAAAAAGACTTATACATACATAAAAACTATCTGCATTTCTCTTTTCTTGGCATGTTGGCGAAACTTTTTTATTGCTCGATATTGATAGGTTGTTCGGGGGGCCGAAAATTCTTTGGTTTAATCGAAATTTACTCTAGTTAAAGTATGAAACTCTGTGATTAGTTCGTCACATAATTTAAGTCATGAAATTACTTCAAGTAAGTGACTTATTTGATAAGTCGTCCAATTTGAGTGCAGGAAGAAAACAACTGCATTATATAAAGACATTTTTGAACTTCCGATTCTTTTAATTTTTTATGGCCCCGCATATAAGTCGACCCTCTCCCCCACTTTGAAGTCTTTTTTTTTGCCCAAAATATCTCGACTTATATGCGGGTATATACGGTAATTAATCTTATTTTTTTTATCCCCGTATAGTGGAGTAGATGTTCTATAATTAGAGACTTTTTTATTACTCTTAGATTTTTCCGGCATTAAGATGAATATTTTGTATGGCTTAGCGAATTTTTTTAAAAAAATGTTCTATTGCTGGTGTTCTATTTTTTAAATGGCAAAATGAAAGCTCTATCTGACCGTAGAAGATACACAAATGCTAAATGAGTCAAATTTGCTGATATTCTGTCCTGTGACATTTGCAACGTTGGACTTTGTGTGTGTATATAGCTTCCTTTTCATTGTTTGCACATTAAATTTTTATGAAAGACAGTTTTAATATTTTTTAATTTTAATTATGTGTTTTGTTAAATAAAATCTGCAATTCTTTGGATACTTTTCCATATATATTTAATTGTGGGATAAAAAAATTATGTTATTCTAGAATGAGTATGTTATAAAATTTTTAAGGAAAATATAACAATAAAGGTTTAAAATTAATCCTGACAACTACCTGAATGTTCTTCTCATAACGTACCAAAAATTAGAACAATTGGATGACAAATTTAATTTATACGAATTTTTTCTAAAGTTAGGCTTAGCAGCACGAATTGCTCGTCCCCACAAGACGACGTATCCGGATAACGTGCCATCCCAAGAGAACGCTTCAGTAACAGAGGTGCCTCTCGTGAACGGGTTAAGCAGAAATCAATCATTATCTTGTACAAGGAAAATTTTATCTTTAAATCAATTTTTAGATAATTCAGGTATTCTCAGGGTGGGCAGTCACTTGCGACATAGAAAGCTTGCTTATGGCTTTAGACATCCCATTTTGTTGCCAAAGGAGCACAGTTTAACTCATCTCATTGTTAGACATTACCATGAAATACTTTTGCATGCAGGTCCACAACTCATGCAATCTTGTATTCAAGAACAATATTGGATCATAGGTGCTAGAGCTGTTATCAGATATTTAGTTAGAAAATGTATAAAGTGTTGCAGAATTAGAGCACCTGGTCACTAATGAATTGCTGAGTGATTTGTCATCTAGTCACATTTTCCCTGCTCTTGTGTTTTTGCGCTGTGGAGTGGATTGCGCAGTTTCTTTTCAAATTAAAGCAAATAAAGGTTGAGGCTCTAGGTCATTCAAGGCATATATAGCTCTCTTTGTTTGTTTTACAACAAGAGCTATTCACTTAGAATTAGTAACTGATCTTTTAGCAGATGCTTTTATTGCAGCCCTTAAGAGGTTCATTTCCCGCAGAGGCAAAAGCAGTGATATATATATAGCGATTGTGGTTCCAATTTTGTTGGTGCAAAACACAAACTCATGGAATTTGAAGGGCTTGCTAGGTCTGCAACTTATAACCAAAATGTTAGCAGATATTTGGTTGATAATGGCATTAAATGGCATCTAAACGTTCCAGGTGTGCCACATATGGGTGGACTCTGGGAAGCTGGTATAAATATGAAGAATTTGAAACATTTCTCACACATACAGAAGCTTGTTTTAACTCGCGACCTTTAACAAATTTATTTAATGATCCAAATGACTTATCAGCATTGATGCACAGTCATTTTCTTATTAGTAGACCATTAACAAGTATTCCTGAACAAAATTATATTGAAGTTAATTTTCCCTTCTCACTAGATGGCATTATATTCAAAAAATGGTTCAACAATTTTGGAAGCATTGGCACAAAGAATATTTGTGTCGATTACAACAAAGACCAAAATGGCTTTTACCAGCTAAAAATTTTTAAGTTAATTATCTGTGTCTCATAAAGGATGATAACTTATTTCCAACTAAATGGAAAATGGGGAGAATTACTCAGTTACATCCTGGTCTTGATAATATGGTTGTGACTATTAAGACTTCAGATGGCATGGTCAAAAGGAATATTACAAAATTGTGTCCATTACCAATTTGAGTTTAATTCATATGCATCATAAATTAAGCATTATATCATGATTTTAATACTGTATTGTGTTTTTAAATTTTCTGAACTGTAACCACTAAATGTTGAAATAGTATTTCAAGGTGGGCGGCATGTTCACGCTTTATGTAAATTTTGATTTTGTTCTCTGCAAGAGGGCGCCTGCGAGTGCAGAACTATATCTACTGTACCAACTTGTTCTTCTCATGGCCAATAAACACAATAACGGACATGTGTGTCTACTTTTCCATCCATTTAACAGTATCTTCAATATATATTTTGTTAAAATATTATATTGTAATAATTTTAAATGAAATATGAAATAAAATTGCTCTACAAAGTTAAAAAAAAATTTAATGATAAATAACAAATGCATTTAATGCAAAATTTTGGTTGTGTTTTTTGATAACTTTAGTCATAATTGAGCATAAAATATAATAATGCTTCTCTGATTTTGTGATAAAGATTTAAAAGTCTGGATTTGTTTTTTAGCCCAAAGAGTGTTAGTCCAGAAGGACTATTAATTTCATTTTGGCATTTTGCCTTGATTCACTTTTCAAACTGTTGCCATCAAATATTACTACCCTGTATTATACGAGGGCAATTCCAAAAAAAAAAGGTCTCCTATATTTTTAGATATACAAAGAACCATTTATTTTCTATAATTGCTACATCACTTTAAAGATTGAAGAATGCTTTATTTTTCAACATAATCGCCATTTCGGTCAATGCATTTTTGTAGACACTGTGGCAGTTTTACAATGCCCATGTCATACCAGCTTGCCGCCATGCCCTTCAGGAAGCGTTGAACCTCATCTTTCACCTCATCATCGGAGCAGAACCATAGCGGCGAAGAAATTCGCGGGAAGAATCAACCCGTTGCCGTTTGTGGTCTTCTGTCAACATACGCTGCACCCATCTTGCAACTTTTCCGTTAAAATCCTGTTGATGGTGCTTCTGGAAACCTCAGGAACCAAAATGCAGAGAGCATCCAGAGTGATCCTCCGACCTTTACGCATGAGTTTCTCAACTTTCACCATTGTCTCATCGGCAACTGATGGCCTCCTGCTCATTTCTTCGTCATGAATTTCAGTACGACCGGCTGTAAGCTCTATACACAACTTGCGAATGTTTTCGACATCCAAGACAACTGTCCACACACTTCCGTCAATAGGCGGTGAATTTCAACTAGTTTAACGCCTTTTGTGTTCAAAAATCGAATAACTGTGTGCACTTCGCACTTGGCGGTAACGTTTATTGGGAGCTCCATTTCGAATGGTACCAAGCCAAGCATCCGAGCGAAGCGCCTGCGTGCTTATGTGGTAGCGGAGAAGGCACCACTCACAACAGTGTTGCCAACAACCGTATTAAAACTTTCTCTACGTCCCCAAAAAATAGGAGACCTTTATTTTTTTTGGGGATTGCCCTCGTATTTAAAGAAATTAAATAACAAAAATTCTGCACAAATATATGTATGTTTCTCGCATTGTGATAAAACAAAGGTACCTAGAGCCATCAAATTTTGAATAATGTAATCCTCCACCGAATATGGGCATCTGGAAGCCGTAATTTGGAATTTGTTTTATTATCTATTTCATGTTTTGTCAGACATTA
Source organism: Stegodyphus dumicola (assembly GCF_044657685.1). Lineage (NCBI taxonomy): Eukaryota > Metazoa > Arthropoda > Arachnida > Araneae > Eresidae > Stegodyphus > Stegodyphus dumicola. The sequence goes on along the minus strand of NC_140775.1, from coordinate 108,808,294 downwards.
AACAATTTTTAACTAACAAACTCAATGATTTCAAAGTGAGGAATGGCAACACTGTACTAAAAAAAAAAAACATTTTTTATCTCCAGCACACGAGACTGTGTATCGGAAATTGTAAAGATATGCTCATTTTAAAATACTTTTGCAATACTGCAGTTGAATGAAATTTTATGGTTTAAGTGCAAAGAACATGACATTTAAAAAATAAAGTTAACATGCAAAACTTACGGGGGGGGGGGAAAACCCGCCTCTTTGGACGTAATGTAAAATCTGAAAAAGCTTTCAGATTTTTATTTACCCTTTTTTCTTCATTTTTATACGGTTGAGAATTCGAATTTGCACAAATAAGATGTGGAAGATTGCAATTTTTCATGACATTGCCGGAAAATCATACCTAAGATTAATTAAGAACAAATTAATTCATTGTTCTGAATGTTTTGCAATTCAATCTCTGTTAATCTTCTTCATGAACTCTACAGCCTGTTACACGCCAAGGCTGTCTCTCCAACCTGACCCCATTCGGTGCAATAGTCTTCCATCGGTTAACTTCAATTAACCTTAAATCTTGTTCGATATCATCTATCCATCTAGTTGGTGGTCTTCTTTTTCAACTTACTCCCTCAATTCTCAAAAAGGTTATCTTTTTGGTTGGAAATGCATCATCATATCTAAATACATGGCCCAGCGATCTGATACAAGATACCTCTATGATTCTCACAATACCAGTTTCACCATATTTCCAATATGATTATAAAGAATCCTCCACATACCATTTTGTTGTACTGGGGACCAAAGATCTTAGGATTTTTCTTTCAAAAGATGATATCAGGTCTTTCTCTGCTCTGTATCCAACATTCGCTTCTGTAAATGGCAACACGTCTTATTAAAGTTTTATATAAATTTAATTTAGTTTTAATGTTGATTAGTTTGGATTTAAGTTGTTTTTTAAGGCCACAGTAACATCTAGTATCCATAAAAATTCTATTCTTCATTTCAATTTTTATATCACTACAACTTGTGATCAATGTGTCCACATATTTAAACTGCTTTATGGTTTCAAAGGTATACCTGTTTACCTTCAAGGGAGATAAATCAACAGTTTTATTAGATGCAATCATAAATTTTGTTTCGTCTTCATTAATGATTAGGCCCATTTTTCTTGCTGCATTTTCAAGTGAGACAAAAACCTCGACCAGAGCTCGTTTTGATCGCCCATTGATATAAAAAATCTGCTGGCTTTGCCATTGTCATCAGCAAAAGCCAGCAGTCGAATGGTTCTGTGCAAGATTGTTAGACATTAAATTTAAACTAAATAAAAAACCACACTTGCATTTATTCCAGAGTCTCTTATGGCCTTTTCTAAAACTATTAAACAGCAGGAAAGATAGTGAGTCTCCCTGTCTCAATCCTTTCTTGGTATAAAAAGGTTCTGAAAGGTATGTTGAAATTTTTATTGTACCATATACCCTTTTTAAGAGTCTTCCTTGTGAGGCTCATTAGTTTCTACGGAATATTAAATTCTAACATCGGTTCAAGTAGTTTTACTCTATTAATACTTTCATAATCTCTCTTATTACACACTAAAATTAGTTACTTCCTCTTCTTTCGAAGTTAATTCATATCAAGCATGTCATTTATAAAAAATAGATTTCTAAGCCAATCAATTATTTTATTTTAAATTTGGAAAGTAGCAAACAATTCTTTGCTCTGGTACTGTCAAATGATCAATAACTCTTTTACAAATTATTTTATTATAGTCTTTAGGAACTGACTCAGACTACCATTTTATGCTTTATTCTCCCATAAAATCCTTTTTATACACAGGAGAGCCGAAACATAATGCATTGCACGACCTTTGGCCTGTGAAACAGCTGCACCTCACCTTGGCATGGATATCATAAGTTCTTGGTAGATGACTGGAGACTGATTGTACCAAATGTCTAAGTATTGGTTCCACAAAATCTACATATTCCGACATGGTGGCATTTGAGCTCAAAGCTGCCGCTTCATGACATTCAAAACATGCTCTAGTAGGTTAATATACAGCAAGTTAGGTGGCCAAGACATTAATTGTAATTCATCCTTATGCTTTTCGAATCACTCCTACACAATTTGAGCTTGGTGATATGGGGCATTGTCCTGATCGAAGATTCCATTTCCACTTAGGAAGACAGATACCATGTAAGGGTGCAACTGATCTGCAATTAGGTTCAGACAATCCAAGGCTTTTATGGTCTGTTCTACCACAACTTAGGGTCCAAGAGACGCCCATGAGAATGTCCCCCAAAGCATAATACACCACCACGATCCTGTGTATGACCTACTAGACATGGCAGAGTAACTGTTCATTTGGAAGATGAGCACCCTGACACGAACATCTACGAGATGAATCAGCATCTGACCAGGCAACTGTCTTGCAGTCTCAAAATTCCCAGGCTCGCTGTAGGTGTAGTTGACAATGATGATGTTTGGTCAACAGAGACATGAGTGGGGCATCTGCTGCACAGTCCCATATTCAACAATGTCCACTAAACTGTATGTCCTGAAACACTTGCACTTGGACCTGCAATTTATTGAGTTGTCAGGCAAGCCACTCTCTGGGGTCAATTTTACTGCATCAAATGGGACAGTCTCCGGCATCCTTTTTCTTTGATGACACATGGAGGTACAACACCTTGGAGTCTAGTGTTGGTTTACCCACTTTGCATAAATATTAATGATGGCAGATCGTTAACAACCTACCAGTCGTGCAGTTTGGGAGATACTCGTTCCATGTCTTAGGATCATTGCAATCTGTCAACAAATTCACTTAGATTAGCATCCTTTTTCATCACATGTAAAAGTAAGTGCACGGATGATTCCTTACCTTCTCCAGCAGCAGTAAAATATCACTCCAACTTAATTATATGCCCTTCACGTCATCCAGAGAAGTTCACTGAAAAATACGGGAATGGTCATAGTGTTTTGGCTTATCAATGCATATTTTTTTCTTTTGAAATTCCCAAAATTTATTGCTTGAGGTGAAAATATTTTCTTTTAGTCCTGGCATACTTGTATTTATGTTATTAAAAATAGTGAAAACATAGATAAGTGAGATAGCTTAGCACGCCATATATTATCATCTAACAAATTAACAAAACCATTAACCTTTTAACTGTCATGCCCAAGATAATCTCAGGCACAGCACTGGTGTTCGAAAATGTCACGCCCGAGTATTACTCGGGGTAAATTTTTTTTTTTTTTTTTTTTTTTTTTTTTTTTGAGTGCATCGTATTGTTATACCCGAATATATATTGAGAGATGTTTATTTCGGCTTCATCTCTTTGTCAAACCTGACTGTACCTCGGGAAAAGTTAACGTGCATTCAATTCAATGGTATTCCCCAATTCTTATGGTAACTGTTTTGCAGTGGGTGTTTCTCAATGCAAGGAACAATGGGTAACTAATACAATAGTTAGGTGGCCAAGACATTATATTCCCTTATATTATATATTGGCCAAGACATTAAATTGCATTATATTCCCTTAAAATGTGCTACAAATCCTATTATAGATCCAATCAGAGTTTTCCTGTCAGTGCAAATGCTAATGCACAAATTCCACAAAATTTTAATTTCTTATAAGTAGAAATTAATTTCAGTGAAATATGTTTTGCTGTTATAAAATCAGGTAATTCATGAAAACAATTAATTACTTTTCCAGTAATATCAGTTGTTTTATCGATTTCTAGAGCAAGATCCGAATATCCAAGGGTTTTAGCAATGAAATGTTTCCGAAATGTTTCTTCAACATTTTGGAGCAAGTACATAATTTTGCTATGAACTGTGTCATTTGAAAGTGGTATTTTACAAATATCAATTTTTACTGATTCACTGATAATTTTTTTACAAATTTATGACAAGGGAGAAATATAATTTCTTCAGCCAAATTCTGAAGTTTCAGTTTAAGAGCAATTAATTCAGTCACTTCACAAGAATCTTTTTCAAACACACTAAATTGCTTTTTAAAAGCCTTTACTTTATTGGATCTTGCAGATATTAGTTTTTTAAAGTAGCTGTTGTCTTTTGATGCAGGCAAAGGATGATTAGTGAGCACGTGATACTGCAGCTTGCTTAAAACCATAGCACTGTTTGACAATTTATAACCACGCACTAGAAAATCATTTCATCATTTTTCATCATAAATGTAAATCCCAGTTTCACAAAGTCATCATTATACTTACAAGGAACATTAAATTTTTTGCTGGAGAAACATCTTTACTTTTATTGGGCTCAGGCTCGTAAGCCTGATCCCTAACATCATCATTATCATTGCTAAGGTTTCTTTTTTTTAAATTTATACATTTTAGAAGGTTCTTTTAAAATAAAAATGCAATAATTTGAGGTAGATAAGCTACTGCTTATATGTGTTTAAAAGCCAAAAAATTGGGTCTGTAGCATATCTAAAGGAATTTTATTTGTCGTTTGTCTCAATAATTTCACTAGTTTAGACTGGAAGTTATGCACAAGCAAAATGGCTAATGTAGAATTTGCTGCAACATTTTAGCCTGATATGAGTGCTTGGACTGTGCGAAGGCAGTGCAAGGAGTTCAAACTCAAGTAAAACTCACATAAGTATGCTAGGGTGTGCTCAGTGCAAAGACACCACAATGCATATACTTTCTGCTGAACTTCATGCTTCTGTCTGCATTTTCCAATGACCAACTTCTCTTTAACAGCTACAAGAACTTTTATTTCACCATATTCTGTGTTCATTCTTACAACATTGCTTACTTGTTGCAGTGCTTGATTTATTATTCATGCTATTTGCATTTTTTAAATAATCATTATTATTATGAAGAAAGAAGTACAGCTAGTCAAAGAAAAAAGCTATCCAGCTATGCTAAAGTTTTCAAGCAGTCAGGAAAGTGAAAGAAATTGGAAATTGGGCTGTAGCTAATGAATTTTAAATTGACAAGAGATGCATTCAGCAACAGAAGTCTGAACAAAAATAATTAGGGAAAATGCCTAAGAATAAAAGCTCTTGTTGGACTGGCCTGTTTTGAAAAACAATTTTAATATAATTTGTATTAACAACTGAAAATGAAAAGATTTCTTTTATTGTGTTTTGAGTTGTGCCATGAATGGAAAGAAGTTAACCTCCTTGATAATTTTCAAAATAAAAATATTTCTGAAAGAGAACTTCTAAAGGGGTCAATGTCTGCAACAATGAAAAAGAAATAACATGTAAAGAAGTGATGTTGTTTCGGCTGGGGGAGATTCATCAGAAAAGGAAAGGTGCTTTTTTCCCAGCCTCAGGGACTCGTAATTCTGGATTCAATGGGATCCCACTTAGTGGATACAGTAAAATCTGCAGCCGGGGTTGGGGAGAACTTATCACTGATTATTTAGTGATACCAGATGCGCTTGAAAAATTTTTACAGTCAATGGATCTCACCAACAATAATATTTTTCATGCACAAACTACCAATACAGTGAGATGAATGGGTTCAAACCAGAGTCCAAATCCTTCCCAAATTGTGGACGGATGAGAAAGGCTTTGTATGAGGAAGTTGCCTTGTGAGTTGACAAAGTATGGCAATCAGTAATCAATAAAGTATGGTTTCATTACATTGGAAATTACCAAAAAACAAAATGAAAGCAAAGAGAGCGACGGTGAAAGAAATTGTGGGAATCATTCCCTTTCCCCCAACAGATGGCAGCACTTGCCAGAACTTGATTTCATTAGAAATCACAAAGTGCATTCTGGGATTAGGGAACATTCTATTTGGACAATGCTATATAGACTCCCATGTGATCTAGTTACTGTAACAACAAAAGTAACAGTTAATAATTAAAAATTATGTAATTCTTATGAATTACGCTTCATGGTGTTAGCAGCTTTTCTTCTGCACATATGAACCTCACACAACCAATTTGATTATGAAAATATGTGGAACTTTAAACAACTGCCCATTCCACAAAGTGATTTAGAACTGGATCATGAAAGTATCCTTGATGCTCATTTGCTACGTTTATTTAATTCTGACATTGATGAGCCAGATTCTGAAGGTTTTACATATATAAATGTAGTTTACTTCAATTATAAAATTCTGTTTCATTATCAAATTTACGTATTGTTTTTCATAATATGATAATTATAGTGGAAACGTTTACTGAACATGTAAAAATAACATGTATTTGAAATCAGCACAGTTCGGTTTTGTTGAGTTCAATATATATCATTATTTATGGTTATAAAATGTTGATCAGTGACAATTACATCAATATGGAAGGGAATCGATCGAATAAATGAATATTAAGTGCCATGTTTAAGAATACTTCGCAGTAGCATATATGGCGTTGCAGCTTATCCAAGATGAACTTTCATATTTTCAGTCAATTCTCATGTGTGCATCATATATGCCAAGGCAGTTCATCTACCCAAAATTTTGTCAAAAAATTATTAAAATGACAACTGTATCTTATCTTTGAATAAATTTTAATCAAATTTAAAATACAGAGTTACTGAACATGAGAAAGAGACTATATAAGTTCTAATTTAAACTAGTGTTGCGGCAAAGCCAGCAAACTATTAAAAATAACATTACACTTTTCTGAATGTCATCACTTACATTTTTTGTATTCATAAATGTTTTGGCTTGTTCTATACTTTACTCTTCTGTTAGGAAATAAATAAGCATGAAATACTATCTCCTAATATCTGGTGCCGAAAAAAACCATTTACAAAACAGGAACTTGAACTTATACTTCCTACTGTTGGATTATTCTTGCTGAATTATTTTACTTCCGACATTAAAACTTAGTTTTGTTTTTTGTTCTTTTCTACTACTCAGGCAATTGCGCCGAATGTTGAAGCTGTACACCAAATGACACAACTGAAACGAAAGCGGAAAACCGTGCGAAGTAATGTTTTTCACTTTTCTACTGAAATTAATACTTTGAACAATGATTTCTCTCAATTGAGAAGGTTGAATTTATTTGTAATTGCTTAACAATTGCTTTAAATAATATGAAACTAATAGATAATGAAACTCACAACTTCCTTCCTGATGATGAATATGAAAGTGATAATTTGCAGTGTGAAAACAACATAGATACTGGTCAACCCGCAATTTTCAAAGCACGAAAAATTATTCAGAACAAATTATTGCCAACTGCAAATAATGTTACTGCTTCGAATATGGATACCAATGATTTGGCGATGACATTTGGTGACCCTTCTACTACAGCACCTGTGACTCAATCATATACAGTTAAATTGCCAACAATTAAACTACAATCATTTATAGGAGAAACTGAACAGTGGCAATGTTTTTGGGAACAGTTTAAATCTTTTACAGATGCCAATCCACATCTTTCTGTTATTGATAAACATGTTTTCCTCAGAGGTTATTTAGATGGTGAAGCTAAATGCCTTGTTGATGGAATTATTGTAATAGCAGACACCTATGACACAGCCAAAAAATTGTTGGAGGAAAGATACACAAATAAAGATAGAATTATCCAATCATACTTAGAACATTTAATTGTTATTCAAGAACCATCTCCTACGCATCTAAATGATCTTTAAATAGAATGTAACAGAAGAATTCAAGCTTTAACTGCTCTGGGTGAAAATATTGAAGCATACGGTAGAATCCTAGTGCCAAAAATTATTCGTGCATTCCCCAATGATATTTGTTGCTGCTGGATTATCTATGCCAAGCGTGAAAAACTAAACGAAGGTAATATTACTAGATTGATGCAGTTCTTGGCAGAAGAAGTGGAAGGTGTAGTTGCAGCACAAAGAGCTAAATGTACGTTTTTTTTTTCTGATCACACCGTAAAGTGCACTGTAGAAAATTTTAATATCAATTCCAAAACAGTAAACAAACGTAAGAAAATTTCGCCATTTTGTTCATTTTGTAATACTACAGGACATTGGCCTCAATATTGTGAAACTCCTACAGACTATGATAATCATGTTCAGACACTTAAAACTTCAAAACGCTGCTTTCTGTGTACTAGCCATGGTCATAGAGTTTCAAACTACCCAAGAAAAAATACTGCACGATGCACTAAATGCAAGAAAAGGCATCATGTTTCTATTTGTTCTCCTGTTGAAAACAATCAAGTGCGGATAATTAACAGTGCTGTAAATCACATAACCTTTCCTAAAACAATTTTCACACATTTGCAAATTGCTCGTGTGTATGTTACTGGTCCCACAAGCATTACTAAATTAACACGCTGCATTTTAGATGGCAGTAGCCAAGCAAGTTTTGTTCACACAAACATTGAAAAACTTAAGCATTGAAAGTTCTGCATCACTTTCAGTTCAAGCATTTGAATCTTTTACTTCACAAGAACAACGTAGATGTGTTCAACTGTCACTTTCAAGTTTGTGGAGCAACCAAGCATTTTCAATCTCCACTTTTGAAGGCTCTAACTCCTATCAGTCCCAGATCTAGGGGGGGCCAAACCGGGGTCTGTGCCCCGGGCGGCAACTTCTGAGGGCAGCAAATTCAGGAATGACGCTGAATTGTATTTGGAATGATGTCAAATTTTGATGCAACATTAGTAGTTTTAAAGCCAGACTTAAAAACCTCTTTTAAGAATATTTAATTAATTAGTCGAAACCTTTTAATGGAGCAAATAGTTTTTAAAGTAAGCTAAGTACTACCGAACATGACTCTAAACATCAGATCAGGGAGAGGACAATAGAGGGACTTCAGGCATCACTGAAAAAGTCAAAGGACTCTGTCCCTCTGCCAACCCCAACATGTAATTTTATTACAAAGGTCCTCCCTAGACGTCTTGGTCTTTGTTCCCTGTAAGTGATGCATAGAGCAAAGAATCTGTATTTCTTTCCCTTCAACTTCTTTGCCTAGAGTCCCTCTGTTGTCCTCTCTCCTGGCGGGAATATTCAAATGAAAAACAGAATGATTGCATAGAGGCGCCTTGTTTTTATATCAACGCCTCTTGCGAAATAAATGGAGAAGCATTGTAAATTGTAACTCTTTCCTAACACCCAATACAAATTAACCCTGGACCAATGAAATAATTCAAATTAATGTACGTCGAGAATATACAACAGAAATGAAGTAAGGTATTTTGATTTTTTGCAGACAGTCAGCAACCTAGGTTTTAAAAATGGATTTATTATTTTTATACTTTTTAAAGTTTTTTTTTTAATCTGGAGGGTTTTTTGTTGTCTCATTTTCTTTTAATATGCCTGCTTCTAGTATTCCTCACAATATAGTGAGGAATACTAGAAGCAGGCATATTAAAAGGCTAAATATATAGCTAAATATAAAGAGGCTAAATATATAGCGAGATGCAACCATTTAGTTAGCGTGCGCGACTGCGACGCGACCTTAATACTGTTGAATTTACTTACGTCAATTTTTAGCTTTTGTTATTAAAGCAAGTTATACTGTATATTATTTCTGGTGCAAGAAATCATGAGAGGATCTAGGAAAAAACTTTCAGGAGCAGAATATAGAACCAGAGCAAAAGATAGGACCGAACAGAGAAAACTAATTGCAGCTAAAATGAAAAATGGCTTCACTGAAAAGATGAACCATCAGACCCTGCCGCAACTTCCGATGGTGCAGAGATTCTAAATGATATTGATATTTCTTGCAATTTGCATGACCAAAATGAAGAATCTTTATCTATCATCCTCAAACAGACTCCATTTCAGCAACTGAGAGAACAACTTTCTTCATAGACCCCAAACGAACATCTAGAGGACATGAAATTAGAATACAATGTATTTTCTCATTTAGGTGAGTGTGGGTAGCAGAAAGAAGACTTAAAATCTTTTGATTTGTCGGACCTAGGTAGTTGGCCAATCACAGAAAAAATGAACGATCAACAACAATTTTTCTTAGCAGTCAAGCTGTATTATTAGCCGAAAAATATCCAGAAAATACAGACCTTAGGTACACTAAACGTAATGGAAGACATTTGATACCTTCATTGTGGCACAGAACATTAGCAAATAATGAAAGGCTTTTAAAAGATCTTGGCTTATATATTCTAAAACTAAAAATGCAATTTTTGTACACCCTGTGAGATTTACCAGAAACATGCCACTGCTGTTACATCAACATTGCATACTGCAGGATTCACTAATTGGAAAAAGGCTTCAGAAAGGCTAACTGAGAACAAAATATCTGAAATCCACAGAGAGTGCATGATTAAGTGGAAAATTCCACTACTACAAATGAAATTGTGTCAAGCATCGATCATGACATTGAGAGATTAATTCACATAGAGAAAGAAAAATGGAGAAAGATCCTACAGATGAGTAGGAATGCTGTATTGTATCTTTCAACTAACTGTCTTTCTTTTCGTGGGTCTGACGAAACCCCTGGCAGTCTGTTCACAAAGTGTCCTCGGCCTAGTCAACGAAATTTTTTAAATTTAATGACTCTGCTAGCCAAACATAACTCTTAAGTACCAGTTAGAATACCTAAATAAGGGGCAAGTATCATATTTAATAAAGATAATTCAAAATGAAATTACTGATGTAATGGCGAAAACAGTTCGCAATAGCATTTTAAATGATATTAAAGAAGCCAAATATTATACAATAATGTTCAATTGCATTCCAGATGTGTCGCATACAGAACAAATGAGCCAGGTGATTCAATACATAAAAAATATGTGGTGATGTGTGTGAAATAAAGGAGAGCTTTATTGATTTCATAGAAATTGATAGAAAGACAGGAGAATGTATTTCTCAACAGACTGTGAGAAAACTGACACTTGAGGGTTTGGATATTGACAATGTCGTGGTCAACCTGAGGATAACGGATCTAATATGGCCGGTACTTACCGGCCATACTAGATCTTGGAGTAATCCTGAAGTACAATACAGGATTATAGAAATGAATAAGCTGCCCGAATATGCACGATATTTGGCTCACTCTTTGAATCTTGTCTGTGTGTATTCTGCCTTGTCTTGCCCCGAAGCAGTTATATTCTTTGGAATTATCCAAAAGATATTTAGCTTTTTTGCGGGATTCACTATTCGATGGGATATTACGAAAACATGTACTAAAACCAACTCAAAAGGAAGCAGCCAGATGAGATGGTTGGCAAAATATGTGGCTTTGAAAGCCCTTCTAACGAATGTACCAGAAGTAGTAAAATCCTTGAAAGAAATTAATTATCTTTCAAAGTACTATATTACTATTTTAAAATTAACTATATATCAAAGTATGAAGCTGGACATCTGCTACATGTTGTAAAAAATTTTGAATTTATTATAAGCCTGACAATTTGGGCTAATATTCTTCGAGAAATCAATTGAATAAATTCTGAAATTCAAATGGAAGATATTATTCTTGCGCGTTCCAATGCATTAATGGAAGGTCTGATCAAAACTTTGCAAAAAATGAGAGAAATTCCTACGGAATATTGGATAGAAGGATTTAAAGCAGCAGCTTAAAAAAATTGAGGTTGAACCTATTCTGACAAATAAGTGAATTCTAAAAGTAATTTGATGAATTGTGCAAGGACGAATCATGAACATTTCATCGTGTTCAGCTACTTTCTAATGCAATGAAAATTGTATTTGATCGAATCCTATCAGAAATTAAAACGAGGGTAAACAGGGCTATTACACTAAATTCAAATTTCCATTTCTCAATGGTCGTGAAATATTGAGTATGTCAACTGAAGAACTGCAAAAGAATAAAGCAGATCTTGAACAAAAATATGAGTGAGATCTCCAAACGCATTTGAGTTCTGTCAGGAGCTTGCCGATTTTAAAGAACAAGCCCCGATGTTATTTGTTGACATAAAAAGGCTAGAGCTTTTATCTCTTGCAACAGATCTACACATATGATTTTCAGGATGCTTTTTACAATATTTGTATTGCCTTGAGGATTTACTTTAGCAAATTAAAACTTATTAAAAACTATCTGAGATTATCGATGAGCCAGGAGCGTTTATCAAGTCTCGCAGTTCTGGCAATTGAAAATCAAACAGCACATCAAGTTAATTATGATGAAGCCATAGATTTATTTGCAGAACAAAAGGCTCGCAGAGGAAAATTTTAATCCTGTAATATTTTAAGAGCGTTAGGTAAGAACTTAAAATTATTATTGAAATAAGAATTATGAAAAGAAAAAATACTAACCTTTTCCTTTCAATAGTAGCCCGCATTGCTGTTATGTATAGGTAATGAAAGTCAGTTACATAATTTATCAGCTCATCTATTGTCCCAACTTATGTAATCTATTGTTTGTAACTAAAGATTATTTTTATTAAGAGTGCATAATCAAGGGTATCCAAAGACGTATATAATTTTAAAGATATCATAAGGTATTTTCCATTCTTTAAGCATAATATTTTTCCTGAAATCTTCTATAAACATAACATTTTGCATAAGGATAACTATACAAATTGCTATTATCCATCACACAATGAATGCTTCTTTTATGCAGAAGTGTCCCATTTTTCGATTTGTATGGAAGTGTTGTGTGTCAAAATACTATCACAACACTGTCAATGGTTCTAAATGTAAACAAGAAAACACTCAATCTGGAGATCAAAACCCTCGGAGCAGTGATTCACTCGCAGTGTGGGGTTGGCCCCTCCTTTCTTTCTTACCTCCATGGTGTGGTTAGTTATTTTTGCAAATATTGCAAAATTGCATATTTCAGAAAAAAAATGTAATTTTGATTATTACAGTACAAAAATAGTCTTTTACATGAACATGTAAATATTTATTATGTTACCGGGCTTTGTGAGGACGATAGTAGAGTACTTGAGTAGGCTACATGAAGGAGTTATTGTGAAATGAGCATTTAACATGCTAGGTTAAAGTTACTGTTAGTATCGAGAAATTGGTAAAAAAATTATTCAATCCACTGTATTAGTGATTAGTAATTTGCTTATATTTCTTTAAATGAAATTTTTTATTATTTATAAATGTCTGATTCCCATTTTTGTGCTACGCTGAACTATTTTAGTATTTAGTTCTGAATCGTTTTCTATTAGCATTATTTATTAGTATGAGTAGGTATTGTTGCAAATATTGAAAAAAATCCTCATTTCAGGAAAAATGTAAATTTGATTATTTCAGTGCACCGGAGAAGTAACCGAATTAAGAGAGTTTGCACGGGTTTTTAATTATGTAATGGCCAACAGCGGCTGAGATGTAAAGTCTGAACACTGGTAGTTCGGTAGGGGTTAGAATCAAGCGAATTAGCTGGCTGCATGGGTGTTTCCACCGTTTTGCTCATGCGTAACTTGCATATGAACCAATTACTCTTAGAAAGACCTCATCCCTCTCAGGTAGGTAGCTCTCTTATGCTTTGCTATAAGCAAAGAAATTAAACCATTTATTATGTATATTTCTTTTAGAACAAAAATGGCAAATAAAGAATTTCTTACTATAAAATGGAATTTACATTTTACCTCGAAAACTACCTATTTTTATGTTTATTTAAAAAACTAAAATTTGTTACAGAAACTTAAAGGAAGATGGGTACAGGCGGCATTTTTAAGTTTTTGCCCCGCCTAGGAAAAATGCTAAATCCGGTGCTGATTCCTATACTACACATCCTACTGCTCCACCAGAAATAGTTCACTTTGCTCAGTAGAAAAGATTGAGAATTGCTGATTTAGCAAATAACTCTTCACTGCCCATAGAAATACTTATTGGTGGTGATCATTATTGGCAAATTGTTTTCGCAGAAGCTCCAAACAAGCTTTCAGAATCTTTTGTTACGGTACAGTCAGTGTTTGGATGGGTTCTTAGAGAAACAAGAACAAATACTACAATCGCTGAGAAGATTTCTGTCCATCAAGTTTGTGTGCAAGTTAAAACTGACTGATTGTTTAAATGATCAGGTACGTTGCTTCTGGGAATTAGACTCAATAGGAATACAAGATGCGCAGAAACGAAGAATGACAACTCACGATGAAGAAATTTTATCAGAATTTCACAAAACTTACAACACTGAAGACAATCGAAGAATTGTGTCTCTGCCTAGAAAATCATTGGTCACACCTTTGCCTACGAACAAAATTATAGCGGAAAACAGATTTCATTCTCTTCAAAAAAGACTTGCCTCTAGTGATGTATTAAAGACACAATACGACAAATGCATGCTGAATTATATTGAACAAAAGGATGTTGAAGTTTCTTCCATAGATGAATCCAATAGGAAGCCAGTATATTACCTTCCTCATCATGCTGTAAGAAAGAAAACGCAATCTGAAATCAGGTGGAGAATTGTGTTTGACGCTTCCTCGCATGCTCCAGGAATGACTTCACTGAACGATACCTCAGAAGCTGGCCCGAATCTTCTTCCTGAAACTATTGGTTGTCTACTAAGATTTCGATTGCATGAATTCACTGTTACATGTGATGGTAAGCAAGCTTTTTTACAGTTGTCACTGCAAAAAGAAGATAGGGATGTCACAAAATTTTTGTGGTACAAATTAAAATCTGATTAATCTCAACCTACTACTTTTACAAAAGAAATAACTTTTACAGATTTATTCGTTTACCATTTGGCCTTACTTGCAGTTCGTTTTTACTCTGTGCTGCCACACAAGAATCGGCTGCAAAACATATCGTAGAATTTCCAATTGCTGCACCAATGAATGATAAACATCTCTATGTGGACGATATTCTTGCTAGTATGGAAACTGAATCTAGGATTACAATGCTATATCACAAGATCAAGTATTTAATGGCTCTAATGAAATTGCCTATGGAAAAATGGGCTAAACTCTTTGAAACTCAAAGATGTACTACAAACACATGAAGAATTTCACAAAACGGAAACAACTGTCTTAGGTATTGGCTGGAATAAAAATTCTGATACTTTGAAGAATGCATTCAAGACTTCCCTCTGTGTTTCTACAAACAAACCACTTACAAAGGGATGGTTACTCCACTGCATTGCTAGTTTTATGATCCCTTAGGACTTTTTTTACCGTTTACTATCCTTGCGAAAACCATATTCCAAGATACATGGATTCTTGGAATCAAGTGGGATGAATTACTACATGCTAATTTATCAACTTTATGGTATGCAGCTGTAAAAGAACTTGATGACATTTGCTCCCTTCAAATTCTTCGATGCATAGGCATTTCATCACATGTTCCTGAGCACGTTCGGAGCATTATGGGCAGGGCCCTCCAACCAGCTAGGGATGTTGACGATCTAATGAGCCAGTTGGACAGAATTTAGCGCGATATCCCTCAGGAGGACATCCGCATCCTCTATCAATCGATTAACTGCTTGCATAAGGGCCATAGGTAGACAAACACGTTACTGACTTTTTCACTTTGTGAAGCTCTATCACTTCAATAAATCATCCATTTTGTCTCAAATTGTAGTCATTTGTTTTTCTGTACATGTACAGAAAAACATATTTTCGTCCCATTCGGATAACTCCTTCTTTGTGCGTCTTTTTTTTATCTACGAGTGTAGTTTTGTTTTGCTTAAATTCAGAACTGTAACAGTCATGCACATTTCAAATTTGCTGTTTTGGTTTCTGTTGAATGTGGATTAAAAATTCTGTGTTTTAATCAAAACACTAAAACTCCAAAGTGTGTTTGGACTGGTTCAGCCAGTCCTCACTAATAAGTCAGAATTGATTGTATTACTTGCCTGACTTCGCTTATGTATGGGTATTCTCAGTGGGATAAAATTGTAGGAAAACCACACATGTACCATATAAGAAAACAATTTGTACTGCAAGAGAACAGTCACATTACATATAAGCACATAAATAATAATTTTTATTGCATGCATTCATAAAATTTGGCAGTATACCAAAGTGGCATGGCACAATGGTTGAGAATCACTGAACTAGATGATTATAAAAGTTAACTCATGCTGTTAGATTTAGAATTTAAAATCTTGAAATAGCTCATTAATAACCTTCATTTGCAATTGCTTAAATTCTGGTGGGGAAAACTGTTCTTATGTTAACTAACCAGTTATTATAATTTTCAACTTTAACTTTTTTTTTCATATTCATCACTAGAATGCAAATTAGCTTTAAGTGTATTTAAGCTAAGGGTTTTTGATTTTAGACAGAGAGAGTTTTCTGGCATTCGTACCCCACTGTCAAGATTTTTTTCAGCTCTACCTACATGTAATTACCTTGCTTTCGTATTCTCTACCAGCTAGCTGCTTTAAACTTAAGTGATGGTAAAGTTATTTGAGCCAAATTATAGCTTATTTATTTGACTGTATAGACTTTGACTACTTTTAGCAACATTTAAATTTAAGTATGAATTAATGATTATTTTACATAGCCACAAGTAGTGGTTTATCTGTAGCATGAGATACCACGGTTCTGGTAAAAATTTAATTTAATAAAAAGGTTGTTTAAACCTTCATAAATCTCTATTGTACTATTTTCATATGTAGCAATAACTTGCTAGTTGCCTAGCTTTATAATAACAGAATAACAGACTGATGCTTAAAGATGCAAGCACCTTCATACACAGATTAGTGTTCAGCTAAGGCAGACACATTTGAATGATTATTTTCATAAAGGTCTCAACATTAGTCAGTTACCCAAATTAATAAAGCAAACAGAAATCTTACCTACATTGTATGCCTCAGTATAAAAGTTCCAACATCTTCATACAGACTGTTCTTTTTAAGTTTAAAACTTATCTTTATAAAAGAGCTTGTAATTTTATGCCAGAGCAGCACTGTTAAGATTTCTGTCTTGGCTTGGTTAACAGTGCATGATTTGAACACAGCTGCCAGCAGATTTATGATGAGACATTGCCAAGAACATGTCTTGACAGATCATTCAATATTAATCTCATATTTCAACGAGTTAAAATTTTAAATAACTAAGCTATTACTTGCCCACTGTATTAGCTTTTGTAAACTTATTGCTAACTATAGTATATCATATTGGTTCCAAAAATAAGAAAAGAAATAAATAAAATATACTCACCCACTTGTAGATTAATAATAACAACACAGATGGTGCTGAGAAAACAGAGATGTTTGTTTAAATGTATCGGAAATCATGCTTTACAAACGTATCAGAGAAGTCTGCTTTTTTACTTAGACACTTATACAAAACAGGCATGAGTTATCTGCCTCAGAAGGGATTCATCTCCATGGAGGATTTTCAATGGAAAACTGACATATATTCATGTAATATATAAAGAAAATGATAAAAACAGTATACACTCTGCTCTTCAATGAGCAATGAGCTTAAGATAAAGGAACTACAAATTTAGTACAGTCAAAAGTCGTTAATCCGGACTCGTCGGGACTTCGGTGATTCCGGATTATTGATTTTTCTGGATTATAGATCATCAGTTTAAATCTCGTAAGATGGCATGCAGAAATTATAAAATTAAAAATATGAAACCGTAATTTATAAAATAAAGAACAATTATGATCTAAAGGGTATCAAAATTTACAAAAAAAAAAAAAAAAAAAAAAAAAAAAAAAAAGAGGCTTAATATTTATTTGTTTACTTTATTAAACATTTCTTTCAATGTAAGTTGTTTAAGTTGCTTCGTTTTAGGTGATAATACTTTCTCTTTAATTCTATAAACAGACATAATTTCATGTTCAGTTACAAAGTTCCGCTGTTCAAGTCCCGTAATTGCTGTGCCGAGAATACCGACTAACTTGTCATTCGAAATTTTTTCGTTTTCACTAACCTCTCTGTCACCTTCTTCATGTCTTTATCCATTTTTTGCAGCAATTCCACTTTTTGTTTGATGGACATCGAAACATACTTTCGTTTTGTAGGTCCTTTGAGAGCTCCAGCATCAGAAATTCTATTTGACATAATCGAAAGTTCAAGTTTACTTTTATAAAATTGCTCTTACAGTCTGCAAAAAATAATAAGCCAGATCCATTTCGAAGATTAAGGAACAACGCAATCATCAACACTAACTGAAATAATTAGATAATTTTAGCTTATACCATCTGTTATACATAAAACGCGCACGCGAAAACGTATTCTGCGCTTGCGCACACGCATTTGCGCAGTCGTTAAGGTCTTTGTTGGAAAATATAGCTTATTTTTAAACCATTTAATGCATCATCTCTCCTCCTTGAAATGTTTATTTAGTTTAGTCTTTATTTTTAATATAACATAGTAGTTACTTCTACTTATTCTTCTTGCTGCCACTGTTTGCATTGAAAACGGACTGTCTCAACCTAATTGAGATGCAAAAACGAAACAATATTACGTCATCTTCATCAGCAATTATATATAGAAGACATAGTTAATCGATTTAAGTCTTTTAAAATACAAATTACTTCCCTTCCAATAGTTAAAGGTGTGGAATACTCAAAGTCTCAAAGTCCCAGTACACAAGAAGAAACGACTGAAATGATGAATTATCCTTATAGAAATGTTTTGGGATGTCTATCGTTTCTTGGCAATCGTACTCGTCCGGATATAGCTTATGCTGTTAATATATTTTCTCAGTTCCAAAGCAATCCTGGTAAGTTTCACTGGGAAGGATTAATTAAACTTTTAGGGTACGTTTCCAATACCAGACAGCACAAACTCAAGCTGGTATGCAAGGAACTGAAGCTCAATATATATTCAGATTCGGATTTTGCTTCAAGCAGGGATGATATGGTATCTATTGGTGGACAAATAGCTTTGTTGGGAGAATCACCTGTATCTTGGCGTACGTTTAAAGAAAGGGGAGTGAGTTTATCTACTATGGAGGCTGAATTTATCTCCATGACTGAATCAGCAAAAGAATTAGTTTGGTTTAAAAACATTTTGGATGAATGCATTCAGTTTAAAATTGCAAGTAACTATGTTTCGAGGCCAATATTGTTTGCTCATAACATGGCTGCTATATGTTTTACAAAATCACCCATTGAAAACTCAAGGACAAAACATGTAGATGTGAAACTATTTTTCATTCGTGATCTATTGAACAGGGAAATTTTTGATTTAAAATATGTCCCAAGTAAAGATAATCTGGCTGATCCCATGACAAAACCGCTGACTAAGCATAATCTGGTAAAATTTTGTGGAACAATTTTCTTATGAAATTTGTTTTTGTGTGTATTTAAATTAAGAGTTTTGTTAATTTGAAAAATATGTTATAAGTCATATATGATGGATATTAGGTAAATGTAAAATTGTATAGTGTAAAATGTTGTATGAGTGACCAGGGCCCTGGGTAAATGTATTGAGCATAATATCATATATATGACTTTGTATTGTTTTGTAACATGTTGGACTTTCTTGCTACGGTAAAATTTTTGAATAATGGGATAAGATTTTCCCAAAGAAAAATGTTCTTAAAAATTTCTGAATGAAATTGTGATATTTATTTATTCTTGTTTTGAATTTTTGTAAAGATACTGGCATTCGGTTTTTTCAGGTCGGAGATGATGATGTGGGGGGCATTTGTTGGAAAATATAGCTTATTTTTAAATTTTTTTAATGCATCATCTCTCCTCCTTGAAATGTTTATTTAGTTTAGTCTTTATTTTTAATATAACATAGTAGTTACTTCTACTTATTTTTCTTGCTGCCACTGTTTGCATTGAAAACGGACTGTCTCAACCTAATTGAGATGCAAAAACGAAACAATGTTACGTTTTTGTATACGTTTGTATATGTTACGTTTTGTATGTATATGTTACGTTTGTTTATCTGAAAAGCCGATTCGTGCCGATAGCTGATTGGTTGCCGTGAGATGACGTCATTCCTACTTCTGCCATAAGTATCTCGCGTCGCTCTGGCTCAATCCTTCTAGTTCCTGGTTTACCGGCTGGTGTGTGAGCGGTTTCCAGCCCCTTCCAAAGGATGCCTGCAGTCCGGTGAAAGGATGCCTTGATTCCGGTTTACAAGATAATGGTTCCAGATTGAAGTTCTTCAGTTCCGGGGGCTGTCCTGTGAGTGACTACCGTAGGCAGCGTCCGTGTTTCTTCAAGGAGGGTGGAATTAAGTGCAAACGGCGTTAGGCCGGTTTTAAGTGGTTTCACATTTAAATTTTTAAGGTGTTTTCTTGACCATTGATTATGAACTTATGGAATGGGTAGCCTGCTTTATTTTTAGGCGGCATAGTCACTATTTAGGACTTTTTCATTTTTTTTTTAAATTTGTTTGTATAGAATGCCAGTGTTTTGGAGTACAGGTAAAAATATTTGATGAATGATGATTATGTTATGTTTTGCCTAATACTCTAATATTGTTGAAATTTATTTTATGTGTTTTTATTTTTCTATTATATTGTTAATAAATTTGTTAAGTTCAAAATCTTTTATTGTCTTCAATGTCTGCACAACATAACTCAGGGAGCTATCATTGCTACCACTGCTAAATGTTTAATTTCTTTAAACTTTAAACTTTGCTTTAGCATCAGTCTTACGTGCACGCGTTAACGCCTATGCGCATGCGCAGAAAGTTTTTAGCTTTGAGGTCTGGATTATGGGTGTCCGAATTAACGACTTTTGACTGTAATCTATATATTTCAGTATTTAACTGAATAAAGTTACAATGGGCACAAATGAATTTGGTTACACTGTATTCATCTACAATCTACATCTATCACAAATTAGTTTGCATGGAAAACTCATAATCTAAAACCATTATAGAACTTTGCTCATTACTATTATGATTTCACTTCACTTCTGCTCCTACAGTTCAAGTGAACATGCAGATTTCACAAAGTTGACATTCGTTTATCAGGACTTACCTGGAGAAAATTCAGCTGCCACCTTAAAAATTTTCACAGTTCCATCATCTGAAGCAGATGCTAATTTGCTCCCATCAGAATTAAAAGCACAACTGTTGACAGAACCTGAATGGCCTGTAAATGACTGTATTTCTTCATGGGAAGAAGTTGACCATATCTAAATTAATTTCAAATTAAAAATTAAAACAGAGTTAAATTCCAATAAAACTGGAATATCCCTTCATATATATAGAGAGAGAGAAAGCAATTTATATAAAAATAATTTTAACTTTTTCAGACTTTCCATTAGCCAAAAGTATATATAATAATCAGAACCAAGAATTGAAATTATACATAGGGAGATAATACAAAAATTATCTTAATTTTAAAAAGAAAAACCAAATGCAGCTGTACTAACTACCACATGACTAAAGCTAATAAGTTGAAACATGGATTGGAAAGTTATTTTCTTGAATCCATTTGTGAACATGGGGATAGCCGAATTCAATAAAATTAGTCTCTTTTCAATGTAGAAAAGTCAATGAAATATTTTTGTATGTTAAAACATATCTAACAATTTTAATAATTAATTATAATTCAATACATGACATTAATCATGCAATTATCCCCTCCTTAACATTGTAAAGGGCTTCAAAACAGCATTAAAACAATAAAAAAACGATATTTTCTGAAAGTACTACTTAGACAATAACTGAAAAACAGAATCTAACATGTAAAAACAAAAATTTAGACCAGTTTTTAACTAGAAGAAAATACATATGGACAGAGCTAAAACAAGATGTTTTTTATAACTCGAAAAAAAAAAAAAAAGAGAGAGAGAGAGAAATATAGACAAAATGTTAAAATATATATATGTCCAATTCTAACTGGAAAATGGTGTGAAATAACAAAAAACTTCATTATTCAATATTCAAAAACATAAAATTACTAAAAAGACAAAATACGAGACAAAATTTACATGATAAATATTATTCAGATGACATCTTTGTCAAATAAACAATGAAAGAAGGTGAAGCAAAGAAAAGCATACTTTAAGTTGAAGTACTGTGACAAAACGGAATTGTAAAATAAGGTTTTCTGGGCTAAAGGAACAGAGTGACTACCATGCAATTTGTGGACGGAAGGAATAGTGTGAAGAAGTGGATTATGATTATGTGTAAGTGGGGAAGGGAACAGAAATTTAAATAAATATTGGAAAAGAGTACCTTTCAATGAAAAAAAAGTACATAAAAAGTTAAATCACTAAAACTTCAATTTAAAAATCTAAATGTAAACAGGGAGAAGACAAAATTAATTTTTGATGTAATAAACTTTATTTTAAATATCTGGCTGTAACAAAAGTTTTCAGACAAAAAACATTCTTAATAAAGTTATTTTTCCAGCTATTGTTTGTGGATAATACCACGGCAAACCAACCAGATACAAAGCATGATCTTTTTGTTAGTCAAATTGAGCTTTGGGATGCTGCTGAGCTGTTGATCATGAGGTGCAGACCAACGACCTTTTCAGCCTGTGTTGTTGAAGTTAATCCACTTTGCATCACAAGTGATCAGTGCAGATTTATGTATAAGCTGCACAAGCTATAGCTTATGGCCCCCACTTTCTTGGAGGCCACCTTCAAAAATTGTATTATATACCATGTATTAAGAAAAAAAATGTCTCATATCTCTCACAAAGGGCCCCATATCTCAAATAGCTTAGGATCTTATCAAATCTATACCCCGTCCAGCAAGTGATGATCCGGTCGAGAATTTTGACTTTGTGTTGATATTCCAGCAGATTAGTGCAGGCCTGACCACGTCTGTCCTTATCTAATTGAGTCAGCTCATGAAGAACTCAGCGATTGAACTTGTATGTCAAGTTTATACGATGCAATAGTGCGACTAATGGACAGGGCACTAACATCTAGCTCCTTGAGGAGCTCTTGATTTGACTGCATACTGATCTTCTTCCACAAGTTCTTGAAGGCGGATCTCATCAACATCAGTGCTCTGCTTCTTGAATGTTATAGTCCTTGTTTTTGAGTTTTCAGTACGAAACCTTCACAGTATTATATAATGCAACATTAGTACCTAAAGCTGTATACATAATTTGATGACATTCTGTAGCTGACTTACAGAGCTGGAAGTAAATTAGAGTTTTAATCTGGTAGCATGATAGTTCTATTTCAGACACCTTGTACTTAATAATAATAATAATTTTTTTTTTTTTTTTTTTTTTTTTTTTTTTTTTTTTTACAAATTTCACAAGACAGCATTCTAAAGCAAGTCTCTTCCTTTCAAATGCTAAAAATCGTGTGACAAAATATGATTAAACATGCCAACATGAACTGTTTATGCAGACGATTTTTGAGTAGTGGTAAACATTCGCTAAAATCCGATACAAATTAAATAATATTTAATAAAACAAGATTGTACTATGTAGCAGAAAGTGGTAGAGGAAAACAGAAAGAAGGAATAGCATAAATGCTGATTCTTTTCAGTAGCAAACAGAATTGAAAATAATTGAGTCCTGTTAATAAAAGTATTTAGGTTACCTGAAAAAATAATTACATCTAGACAAAAGTTACAATGTCTGTTGTTACCTTCCATGGGTTTAAGTCAAGATTTCATTCATAACTTTAATTTTAAAGAATTTAAAAGTTTAGTTTCAAAGAATTTAATTAATGCCAAGATCTACAAGTTCTAAGTTAATAAATTGCTCAGGAACATTATTCTCTTGTAATGCGGAAAGAAAAATTTGTAGTTCACTTTGTAAATATTTTAATTAAAACTGTGCAAATATTTTTATTTTTATTTGATTTTTAATGGCATTAGCAATAAGCTTTCTGGAAATATTGGAGTGCCAATTAATAAGCTTAATGGTTTGGAAGTTAAAAAATCTCTTTTTATCAAATAATTTAAAGTATTCTTAAATGAAGGAAGTCAATTTGTTGATGGATTCAACTGGTTAAGCAAATAGGATAAATTTGATTCTTTTCTAAAAATACTTCATTTTTAATTATAATAATGTCTATGTATCTGAAAGTGCATTTAAATTTGCTTTTAATATAGTTATCATTATTTTTCATAAATTTTAATTCTTTGGCAAATAAATATAAGTTACAAATGCTGATGAAATAATTGGTACCTACATGGTATGTCATTAATTTGTTGGAAAAGACTCTCACATTCTTTGATACAGTTCTAGAATAAGGTACACTGCAAAAAAAAAATGGGACAGTTATATATCTCCCATTCTACTGGGCCGATTGACGAAATTCAAATTGCGTTCTTCGTGTCTCGAAAGCAATATATATTAGATTTATATATAGCACTATTCTAACATTTTATTTAACATTATTTTGACACAAAATCGAACTTTTTCTGAAATAACATAACAATTTTTTGACATATTTCGATTCTACGACTCAAATTATGCCTAAATACTAATTGTTTTTTAATTTGGTGCAAAATTTATGGAGAAATTCAACAATTTCTGTGATGCTTTTTTTCAGTTTGCGCCAAGAATAGATAACTTGGCGAACTTCTTAATATGTGGCAACCTATTTTCATTTTTACATTGTGTGCAAACGGAACAAAAAAGTCACAATCATTCCTTCTTTCAAATAATGTTCTTTATATTATATTTTTAATATAATTGTTATTATTTTAAATACTTTTTCCTTTTTTGAATTTCATTTTAATTCTTTAAGTTGCATAGTTTCTTCCAAATAATTGTTTTAAAAATTTCTATTTACTCATTCGAGCTGCGTAGTTTACATAAAAGGCGCATCGTTTATTTTTTTCAAATAGTTTTCTTTATACTATATTTTTTAGTCACCCTTATTATTTTAGGTAATTTTTAAATTTTTAGTTTTTTATTTTAATTGTTTGTGTTGCATTGTCTCTTCAGATAATTGTTTAAAAATTTTCTATTTATTCATTCGAACTGAGCATTTTAAATATATTTATTAATATAAATTTCCCAGAATTTGATTTTATTTATTTGAATTACATTTCTTTCACAAGAATACCCAGACTACGATGCATTTGAAAAAATTTTGTGACCCAGACTACGATGCATTTGAAAACTGTATATATTAAGAGAGAAAAGACAGTAAAGCACAGTTAACAAACCTTTCAAAGTTCCGTTCAGAAAAGATATATAAATAAGAGAGATGTATAGACCTTTTAACTTAGGATGACTTGCATACATTGCTTTAAACAGTTTTATCAATATGCCATTGCTTTACACAATTTTATCATCCTACATTTAGTTTCTTAAAATGTTACTCATATTTTAGTCAAATATTTTATTTTTGAAATCGCAAGAATCAAACATCATAAGATTAAAAAAGTGTTAAATTAAAAAAAAAAAAAAAAAAAAAAAAAAAAACTAAATTTTATGCAAAATTTATTTTTTCTTCTTAATGGCTTGCTTTTTTTCTTCAGGTATTCTGTAAGTATATTAAAAAGCATCCAACTTTTCGAAACATCTTGGAATTTCTGACATTCATTTTAAATAAAGTTATCACCTTCCATTTCATAAAGGCCTACAAATAGCCGAGCGGTAAAGTCACAGAACACTGGTAGTTCACTCCAGGGTTCAAATCCCGGCAAACAGGCTGGTTGCATGGGTGTTTTCGCATTTTTTCTCACGTATAACATGTATGCCAGCTAGTTTCCCTTAGAAAGTTCTTCCCAAAGGCACCCTTTCTTTTAGGCAGATAGCCCTGCTTTGCCGTAATGTAATAATCCAATTCAATCCATTTCATCAGTATTTGGTCAGAGCCTTTATCAGTCTTTAATGGCTAATAAGCATTTTGAAGTCATGAGATGAAAGGAAAGACTGGTTTCAAGGAGGAAAACGTCTTTAGATGATATCCATATATGTTTTAGAGACGTTAGGATTTTTTTGGAACAGGAGACTTGAAAAATAAGCAAAGACATCATCAGAAATCAAACCACGGACCTCTCGAATATGTGCCGAGTGTGCAGACCACTTCACCACGAAGGCACGCTAAGAAGGCAGAAGAAATACCTTACATACTCCCCCCCCTTTTAAAGGGCGAGTGGGGATTAGGGGACCCACACACCAAATCCTGGTGGTGAAGAATCATCATTCACTACCTTTTAGTTCGGGCGCTACTGTAGAGACATTAGGTTTTTTTGGAGGGGAGCAGGGGAAATGAAAAATGAGCAATGCCCTAGCTGGGAATTGAACCACGGACCTCTCAAATACGCATCGAGCATGCAGAGACTGCTAAATCCTGTAGACACACTAAGAAGGCGAGAGTAATACCTTATAACGTCACTGGATAAATTCCTGAAGCTTCAAATAATTCGACTGAGAAAACATGGGATGTGTTGTTTATGATACGATAAGATGTTCTATGATGTATTTTAAATTTATACAACCATATAGTCGAAAACCAGTTGCTCTTCAATTTAATCTGCAATTGTAAAATTTTTTAAAATATCTGTTGCATCAAATGTGTTTCAGCTGAAGATAGCTTTTCATTTTCTAAACATTTTAACTATAAATGAAGTTTAAAGCAAAGTCAAAAGGATAAATATTTGAATTAAAAGAGTTTTGTTAAATAAGAAAAATAAACCACTCCAGCAGCACTTATCTTGTACCACTGAGTGGCATGATTCTTATATTGGGTGCAAACAATCTAAATCATATTATTTAGAGTTTTTAAGCCTAATAATTTGTATAATAAAGAACATGTTTTTATATTATCTACAACACAAGAGAAAATTACTACTTAAAACATTCTTTCTAAGAGGATTAATGTAAAAATTTATATATATATATATATTTTTTTTTAAAGTTGGGACATGTCAATGTCCTGCTTTGTTAAAAACATTGTGAAAATAAACATCAAACAAACTTTCTCAGTTTTAGACAATTCAATTTAAATGAAGTTAAAGTAAAGTAGCAGACGATAACACAGCGAACATAAAAATTTACTCTTACAAATATTTAAAAAAAAGGAAGAAAGAAAAAAGATTAAAAATTTGAATAACATCATCCGTAATTTAAAAAAAGTAGCTTTTCATATAGTATTAATAAATATTTATTACGCATCATTGAGGGGAAAAAATTCATATAATTAATTCTCCGCAAAAATTTATTTGAAATTTAAGGTTAAAAATAGCTGTGGCAATTCACTGCAACAAAATTCATAAACTACATTTGGTGTTACTATCGCTCAAAAAAAAAAAAAAAAAAGATGACAAATTTCAAAATGCGAAAATCTGTAAATTCAAGTATATCTTAGAAAATTTTGAATAAAAAAATCTAATTTTTTGCAAGTATGCTTAGAAATACACCTACTTTAAGATGATGGTAAAAATTTTATAGGTTATAAAATTATTTAAAAAATATAAATTAAAAAAATTAAACATGGGTGAAAAAATTAAACATTAAAAAATGGGTGAATTTTATTTGGAATGAACTTAAATTTCGAAATGTGAAAGGAAGAACCAAAAACGTTTCATAAAAAAAAGATATTAATAAATATATACCAAATTAAAGAATATAAACTGAGAATAGAACTGAGAAGATAAAATTTTGAGAGCTAATGTTTTAAAAACTGCTCATGCGATTTTTACAAAATTTGGCAGTCTGGCATAATTTGAGTCATAGAATCGAAATATGTAAAAAAAATTGGTATGTTATTTTGGAAAAAGTTCAATTTTATGTCACAATATCTTTGTTAGAATAGTACTATATGTAAATCTAATACAATCAAAAGTCGTTAATCCGGACTCGTCGGGACTTCGGCGATTCCGGATTATTGATTTTTCCGGATTATAGATCATCAGTTTAAATCTGGTATAATGGCATGCAGAAATTATAAAATTAAAAATATGAAATCGTAATTTATAAAATAAAGAACAATTATGATCTAAAGGGTATCAAAATTTACAAAAAAAAAAAAAAAAAAAAGCTTAATATTTATTTGTTTACTTTATTAAACATTTCTTTCAATGTAAGTTGTTTAAGTTGCTTCGTTTTTTATGTGATAATACATTCTCTTTAATTCTATAAACAGACATAATTTCTTGTTCAGTTACAAAGTTCCGCTGTTCAAGTCCTATAATTGCTGTGTCGAGAATACCGACTAATTTGTCAATTGAAATTTTTTCGTTTTCAATAACCTCTGTCAAAACATCTGCCCTGAAGATAAAGATAGTGCTGACCGATCAACTTCCAAATCATTGCCTGCAGCGGCGTTAAAGATAAACAAAGTTTAGATAAACAAAGGATATGCCTTTATTCATTTTTTGCAGCAATTCCACTTTTTGTTTAATGGACTTTGAAACATACTTTCACTTTGTAGATCCTTTACATATTAGTAAATATATATCAGAAATTCTATTTGACATAATCGAAAGTTCAAGCTTACTTTTACAAAATTGCTGTAACAGTCTGCAAAAAATAAAAAGCGGGATCCAATTCGAAGATTAAGGAACAACGCAATCTGCAACATTAACTGAAATAGATAATTAGATAATTTTAGCTTAGCTTATACCATCCGTTATACATTAAATGCGCATTCGTAAATGTATTTTGCACACGTGCACACGCATATTCGCAGCCGTAAAGGTCTTACGCACATGCGTCAATGCGATGCATGCGCAGAAAATTTGTAGCTTTGAGGTCCGGATTATAGATCATTCCAGATTATGGGTGTCCGGATTAACGACTTTTGACTGTATATATCCTAAGTCGCGCTTTCGAAACATGAAGAATGCAATTTGAATTTCATCAATTGGGCCAGTAGAACTAAAGATATAGAACTGTCCAATTTTTTTTTTTTTTTTTTTTTTTACACAGCATACATCACAAAAAATAATTCATTTATTCTAATTAATAATATAATAAATTTCAGAAAATTCATCTTTGGCAATTCACTACTGAAAATTTTATTGTATAGAGATTTCAAAGTCAAAACAGTTATGTCTTTAATAAAATTCTTTTTGATGATTTTAATAAATTAGTTGCAATTTTTGTTAACTCTGATGGTTATAAGTTGAAAGATATTTTAAAGTTTGCAAATAAAACAAAAATCATTGGCTTTCTTAATAGTTGACTGTTACACTGGCAATGAAACATAATTTAATGGGATCATTATGAAACCTGGAAAGAGTATAGAGGTTGGAAAACTATTAAAACTGGTTTATGGATGGATTTTTAGTTTTCTGTGGAATGACTGAAGTTTATTAACCTTGGGTGGTCCAGGTTTTAGATCTGCTCCTGAAGACCTGTAGTGAACCACATTTAATAGTTAAATTTGTAAAACTAGTTACTTTAGTCTTTGTTTTCACAAACTTCAGTTCATTAAGATTTCATCATTAAAGAAAGAAAGGAAGCAAAATATTTTAAATTATAAATTAACATATACCAAAAGATAAAAAATCTCATGACCAGATAAAGGCAGTCATACCACTTAGACGGTTAATAATAGATTTTTCACTGGAATTAATCTATTTGTAAGTAATAGGTTGGTAAAGTTTGTTATTAATAAGCTGATGATAAATTTTTTTGCAAATAATGGTGAAACTGTTGTTAGCTTAGTCTATTGTAGTCATAATAAATTTATTTTCAAAGTAAATACTTTGAAATACTCTGAAAGTAAATACTCTGATAAAAACACTGCCACTTAGTGTGGCTTTTGAATGGTTTTTTTTTTTTTTTTTTTTTTTTTTTTTGTTGTTGTTGTTGTTGTTTGGCAAGAATTTTATTTTTCCATTCAAGGAAAGCTTCAGTGAGATAGCTATGCATATAAAACTTAGTAAAAATATGAAGTAACAGAAAATGACAAAAGCAGGAAACTCAGCTATTTTACAAATATCATCAGTTCACAGAGGAAATCCCAGACTCTTCTATAGAAGAAGAAATAAACTGATACCCTTGCCATACAATAACAGACATCAACAAATGTGCAAATATGATTATTCTGTGATGTACCTGCCCTGAGTTTGAATAGCTACCTTCTACCTACAGCTTTATCTTTAAATCTGCAAACTGTAAGTGGAGAGAAAATATCGGCGAATGGAAAAATGAATCACATTCTCTGTTTATCAGAATACTGTCTATGTGGGGGATATGACAGATCCATGCATCCTCAGATTTAAACTTTTTAAAGAAAAATGGATTTTGTTCAGACATCAAAAATAATTGACAATGTTTAGAGTGCATGAAGATGAAGTTAGCTGCTATTTGCTCATGATTATTCATTATTATTCAAACTGCTATGGAATTTTATCTATTTATTTATTATTCAAACTGATATGGTATTTTATCTATTTATTTATTAATCTTACTATTCCTTCCAGAACAGTATGCATTATCAGTGATACAGAAGAAACTTTCATGAAGCTGTGTGTGGAAATTACAGATTTCCGTAAAAAAAGTACACTTTTGAAAGGGACTTTCAATTGCAGCTGCTCTAGTAGACTAAACAAAAGGAAATGTGCTGGTCAGAGTCACCAATACAAGTGACAGGCCACATACTTTTACAAAAGGAAAGAACATAACTTAAGGTTCTCTCATAACATGTATTGGGCGAAGTTTCGTCGATCAGAAAAAAAAAAAACCATCTGAATTCAAAAACTTGCAACTATATGTTTATCAAATTAAAACTACGTGTCATTTAATAGAAGCATTCAAAAATATCTTCTCAACTTTATCTAGTCATGTTGATCACACAAATGTGATAAACACTGGAAGTCATCCACTTATCAAAGAACATTCTCTGCATCTTCCTTTTGCAAAACAGTCAATCATGTCTCAATCAGAAGTCAAAAAATTTCTAAAGGAAATGCAGAACACTGACATTATTCAGCCTTTATCCGGTCCTTGGGCATCACCTATTGTCTTATTTAGGAAAAAAGACTGTTACACGTGATTTTTAGTTCATCATAAATGTCTGAATGACATTACAAAGAAAGACACTTTCCCTTTAACTAAAATCAAAAGATACCTTAGATATGTTAGCAAGGAACAAATGGTTTTCCATCTTGGATTTGAATAGTAGCTACTGGCAAGTGAAAAAAAAGAAAGTAAAAACAAGCAGAAGGTCTGCATTTACTACCTGTCAAGAACTCAGTTTAAAGTAATGGCTTTTGGACTGGCCAATGCTCCAGTGATTTTTGAGTTCCTAATGGAGACAGTTTTGAAAGGATTGTCAAATGAAGCATAGCTAGTATATCTCAATGATGCTCTTTTGAAGATCATCTGGGAAATATTAAAAAAAAAAGTGCTATAGAAGCTCACAGAAGCCAAAACTCAATCCATCAAAATATAAATTATTTTAAAGAGAGATCATACATCTCCACCAAAGACTGATATCACCCTCGAGACATTCATCAGTTAAGAAGCTTTCTCAGTATCTGTACTTATAATCAAATGTTTCTCTAAAATCGCATAGCCTTCAAACCACAAAGAAGCAAAGCAAAAGTTTCCAGGAACAGATGAGCGTGAAGAAGCATTTAAACCTTGAAAGACACTCTGAATTTAATTCCTATGTCCATAAATCTAAATACAACTTTATTCCCAATACATACGACAGTACTGAAGGAATATGAGCTGTTCCTTAACAAGGAATTGATGGCCAAGAACATGTTTTACTATTTTAGTAAAGGCTTGTCGAAGCCGAAAGCAGTTACTGTGTCATCAAAATAGAGCTGTTAGAACATTTCCACCACTATCTCTACAGTTGTAAATTACTCTTGAGCACCTATCATGACTCATAAGATGGTTGCTTACTTTAAAATATCCAGAGGGTAGGTGGTTAGATGGATACAGGAACGAAACATGGAAATTCTATATTGGAAAAGAATTTACCGTATATACCCGCGTATAAGACGAGATATTTTGGACAAAAAAAAAAAAAGACTTCAAAGTGGGGGGTCGACTTATACGCAGGGCCATAAAAAATTAAAAGAATCGGAAGTTAAAAAATTTCATTATATAATGCAGTTGTTTTCTTCCTGCACTCAAATTGGACGACTTATCAAATAAGTCACTTACTTGAAGTAATTTCATGACTTAAATTATGTGACGAACTAATCACAGAGTTTCATACTTTAACTAGAGTAAGTTTTGATTAATGTTTGGCGAATCTGACCATGAATCGGACGTTGAAGGATTTTGATTTTGTTTATTTACCAAGGTATTTTTTATCGTATATTTACATTTTTTTCTCAGATGATTCTGAATAAATGTAGTACTTAAAAAATTTTTTTCAAAGTTTCTCGATCGATTTCGGAAGTGGGGGGGGGGGGTCGACTTATATGCGGGTATATACGGTACATGGAAAAGCTAATGTACTTTCAACAAAGCCTTGTGTAGAAAAGCGCAAACACTGTTTGAAAGCCAAATGAAAATATGGCTTTGAAGACCCAATGATCAGACAAATCAACACCAACTCTGTAACATCAGAAGTTGATCTATGGAGCAGCAATTAATTTAAAAAGCTCTAAATAAAGATCCTGAAATGTGACTATTAATAGAATTAATGAAAGATAAGAACAAAGAAAACCAGCAAGCAAGAAATGACAGAAAGACTTTTAGATGGCAGATCTCGAGTCCCTAGTGTATTGTCAGAACTCCATAGATCTACTGGAGGTCATTCTTGTGTAATGAAAATACTTCATAAAGTTCACAAACATTTTTTCTGGAACAAGGCCAAGTCAGATGTAGACAAGTGGTGCAAATCCTGTCATTGATGTACATGGAAGCTTGAATGCTCCTTTAGAAGCTCAAAAAAGTCTGCATCACATACATGAGGAAGACTACACCTCTACAGTGCAAAAGCATCATTAAAAAAGATTGCTTTGGATATTCTAGGATCTTTACCTTGTATACTTAAGGGCAACAAGTACATCCTGTCATTGATTACTTTAATAAATGGCCAGAAGCTTATACCATCCCTGATCAAGAAACTTCAATCTTTGCAAAAGTTTTAACAGAAAATTATATTTCACAATTTGGAGTGCTTCTTCTTATTCACTCTGCAATACTTAAAAGAACTATGCAGAAGGCATGGTAGAGAGATTTAATCACACAATGCTGGACCATCTCTCTCTATTCTTATCCCAGAGATCAGGGCCCAAAAATCACCATTATTCCTACTATCGCACAGAAGTGATTTTCATAGCAGCAACTTCTCCATCACAAAACATTTCTGGCCATGATCTTCATTTTGCCTTGTGACCTGCGCTTCGGACAATCACTTAACATACCATTTTAACCTATGCAGTACTTAGATGATCTGCAGGTATATTTAGAAGATGTTCACCACTTTGCCAGAATAAAAATCAACATAGTAACCAAGAAGATGAAGAGGAAAATTGATGGCAAGTTCACGGAAAGGAAATTCAAGGATTGTGGAATCCCAAGAGACATCAAGATATCTCAAAGCTGCAGACATCCTGGGAGAGGCACATCCAGGGGAGCAATGCTTTAGTAGATGATATTTAAAGGAAAATGGTTCATATTTACATTCAACATGGAAAAACCAATGAAAAACAGCCATATGACCATGGGTTCAAAAGCAGATCAAGCTACCAGTACTCAGCAGTTTGTGCAACTTGGCCACTAGTATTGCACAGAAGAAAGTACAATCGAATCCAGTTAATTGGACCACCAGATAATCAGACCAGCCGTTTTTTCGGACTGAATCCTAAAGAACCGAAAGAAATCCTATGTACATAAGCCTAATATAATTCGCCTACTTGGATCAAAATTCCGTTTAATCGAACGAAAAAACGTGAGAGCGAATAAGAAACAGAAGCTACAAATCGGCCATGTACAGCGGATGTACAGGTGGTCCGCGACATATGGGAGGATATGTAGCTGCGATCCCCAGGAGAATGCTTTATCAAAGGTCAGGAATACCTTAAAAAGCATGACAAGAGCAAAATCAGTGGGAGGTGAACACATACACCATTTTCTTTGACCTATCTTAAAACAGAGCCACCAGTAGCCACCAGCGAGGTTATTGGTCCTATATAGTCTCCGATTTTCTAGAAAATGAACAATAAAGTGTCCGGCTCCACCTGAAAGGAATTCCCGCTTGTCAATCATGATTAAAGTTTACACGAGAAAGCTATCATTTCACCACCTTTTGGGGATGATTTTAGTGCCGAAGCTTTGAATGGCGAGCATTTTATCTCCCTCTTGACCTCAACATCTTGACCCCGAAACACCAAGGTTTCCTCAGACCACTTTAGACAGTGAACTGTGCACGTTTCTTGTCTTCCCTGCCAAAATGCAACAATGGGACTTGACGTTAGCTAAAAAAATTGGTTTCCTGGATAAGATCAAGCAACAACCGCGAAACGCTAGTCAGCGTTGGTTGGTGGAAATTACCGGATTGGCAAACACTACAATTTTGCTCTTGATAAAACAAGAGAATGAGCTGAGAGAAGAATGGGCAAAATGTGAAGGACGAGGAGGGACTTCCAAAAAACGGAAGCGTGAAGGCAAGGATCCAGACGTCGATGAGGCTCTTAATGAATGGTTTGCCATTGTTACTGGACGAGCTGTGCGAGTAAGTGGCCCAGTGTTAAAATACAAAGCAGAAGAACTCGCTATAAAGCTGGACCATGCTGACTTTAAAGCTACAGATGGTTGGTTGTGTCAATGGAAATCTAAACATGACATAAAATTCAAGAAAGCACATGGCAAGAAAAAAGTGCTAATAGTGCAGATGCTGAAATATGGAAATCAAAAAAATCTGCCCGAGCTTCTTGAAAATTTTTCAGCAGATGATATCTAAAATACTGATGAAATTGGGCTGTATTATCGCGCTACACCGGACAGCTCGTTAAGTTACAAACATGTTGCACTCTCTGGCTCCAAAAGAGCGATGGATCACGTAATTGTCTTGTGATCATGTCAGAAACGCACAAGAGGAAGCTGCTGGTTATAGGAAAAAGCACTAAGCCTTGCCGCTTTAAAGGACTTAAGATGGACAGTTTAACAGTTGTGTATTGTGCGAACAGAAATGTGTGGATGACCTTTGAACTTTTTAAAGAATGGCTGAATAATTGGGATAGAGAGCTACAACGTCAGTCGAGAAAAGTGTTACTTGTTCTTGACAATTGTGCAGCACATCCTCATTTAGATTGCTTGAAGAAGATCCAACTGGAATTTTTACCTCCCAGGACCACAGCTTTGGTCCAATTGATGGACATGGGCATCATCACAAATTTGAAGACCCTTTACATGCAAGGTTGGTAAATTACATCCTTGAAGAAAATGAAGAAAGTTTGCTGACCTCATAGTCAAAAGCCAGCGAAGTCAGTGCAAAGGTCAATATCTTACAAGCAGTTACATTTGTGGCTGATAGCTGGCGAAAAGTGAGCAGGAAGACAATGTAGAACTGTTTTTCTCACTGTGGCTTTAAGCACTTGGTTTTGGAGATGGATGTGGGCATGCTCATTGAAAGTGAAAATGACGACGGACATATGGAACTTCAACAGGTACAAAATTGCAAAGATTTTTATCCACTGACAACAAGCTTCAATGCTACGATGAAAATGAAGATTACGATGCTGCTATCCTTGCTCGAGTTGCAGCAAACACACGACAGCATTGGAAGATGGTGCCGCTAATAAGTTGGTGCAAGTGACAAGACAGGATGCGAGGAAATGCATTGAAACTTCGCATCGGTATTTCATGCAGGGGGAAAATGAAAGCAGTCCCATTGCTGCGTTAGACGTTTGTTGCGATTTCATTCACTTGCAATTTGTCAAGAGAACGCGTCAGATCACATTGGATAAGTTCTTCAAATGCTGATTGGAACTTGGTAAGTACTTGTTTTTATTGTGCTTCGCATGCTGAGTATCGTGGAGATTGTTTCTTAGAATTTGTTTCTAAATTAATTTTCTTAATGAAAAAGGTTCGAATGTAGTTCTTCTTTTTACATGTATGTTCCCCAT
Organism: Stegodyphus dumicola; assembly: GCF_044657685.1. NCBI lineage: Eukaryota > Metazoa > Arthropoda > Arachnida > Araneae > Eresidae > Stegodyphus > Stegodyphus dumicola. Next base: position 108,772,671 of record NC_140775.1, on the reverse strand, counting down.
ACATGTGTACCGCACAATAAAGGTCATAATTACATTTTAGTACATGATTTACACGTACATTTACTGTCTGCTACATATAGCATGTCCATCTTACAACATAGGACATGTTCGTGTACTCGGATCAGCCTCCCGATGTGGTCTGATTAACCGAAATCAACTGTAATAATTTAAAGCAGAATAATAATATAAAATAGATATAATATAAAATAATTAGGAATATAGAAATAAGAGTCACATATTTATTAGATGTATTAAGTATTTATTAGATGCTAATGCATTTTATTCAATAATTTTATAAGCAAACATGCATGCAAACTAAAAAATGCATTGATTTGAATTACCTGTATTTTCGATGATTCACCAACAGATGCAATTAAAGTATTATCAAAACTGAAAATGGCATGTTTCAGTATTTCAGCTATACTCCTTGTCCTCAAATTCTGGAAATGAGAGCCATCCATACCTTTATTACTAAAGAAAGGAAAATTTAAACTTATTTGTATGTATAAACACATAAACCTGAAGAGAAAAAAATGTACATTTTTTCATTTTAACTAATTTTTAAAACTTATTCTTTTTTTTTTATTAGAAAATTTTTGTCCGCTACATTTTAGAGATATCTTACATTTTATACATTTAAAATGTGACCTTTTTCCTACTTCCGAAGCTTTTCTCTACTCCCTTGTAACGATTACATTCTTACTAACCAAATATAAGTATCATCTGGGAATATATCTCAGAATATGTCAAAAGTGAAAAGGAACACAACTAATATCATTCTTCAAATAATATGTAAGTAATTAACTTTAAATTATAGAGTATATGACCCTTCAGTGCAAATGTTTGTTTTCTTCTGCCTTAGTTAAATTAAAAGAAATGTCCGGAAGCTCTTCACCTTTTATAAAATAAAGAAGTGAGAGAAATAAAACTTGTTGCATACACCCCATATATGAAGTAATATACAGCTTTTAACCTTCTGGAGGTTACTAAAAGAAGTCATCACTGCATTTCTATCATGCACAAATCTCACCATAGCACTGTTCAAAAATGGCATCTGTTTGCCTTTAATTGCTTTCTTAAATGAAACTGTTTTCAGCAACACTGCAAAATGGCAGAATAAAAGAACAATATATTTATTTTCAAAGGTGCACATATTTAACAGAACCTTCATTACCTTAAATTGAATTTTTAGAAAATGCTATTCTCTGAAGAAATCAAAAAATAAATATTAAAAACTAAATACATATAATGCACACTATTAAACCTCAAGAAAAAGAATATATTTGCCTAAATTTATATATATATATGTATAACAAAGATAATATTACAGAGATTTTATTGAATTGTTTTTGTTTCAGTTTTGACACATGTACTTTCGATTAAAAGACTGACTGTTTTCTTTATTTAACTATTATCTCTTTATTATTTAATTAAATTCATAGAATACTGCATAACTTTAATACTTTATTAAATTAATTTGAAATTTCTAAACTTTCATATATACATATTCCCTGTGTACTGCTTTATATTAAATTTTTAACAAACATTGCACATAGTAATTCTGATATAATACAGTCAAAAGTCTTTAATCCGGACTCGTCGGGACTTCGGCGATTCTGGATTTTCGGTTTTTCCAGATTATTGATCATCAGTTTAAATCTGGTAAGATGGCATGCAGAAATTATAAAATTAAAAATATGAAACCGTAATTTATGAAATAAAGAGCAATTATTATCTAAAGGGTAACAAAATTTACAAAAAAAAAAAAAAAAAAGCTTAATATTTATTTGTTTACTTTATTAAACATTTCTTTCACAACGCACATGCGTAAAGCATACATTACGCATAGTCGAAATTAGAAAATTGCAACCTGAAAACTACTTGATGTGTATTCTTGATACTTATAATGACAATGAATTTGATTTAAATCATATCAAAGACGGAGTACATCGAGATGAAATATTACATTTAGTAAGGAATTATAAGCCGAATAAAATAAAAACATCTGCTCTGAAGATAAGGATAGTGCTGACAGATCAATTTCCAGTTCATTGCGCGCCGCGACGTCCCCCCCCTTCCACACAGAGCAGTGTTAAATTGATAAACAGATTTCAGAATGGTTAGAGAAACAAAGGAGCCTTTATCCATTTTTTGCAGCAATTCCACTTTTTGTTTGATGGACATCGAAACATGCTTTCCCTTTGTAGATCCAGCATCGGAAATTCTATTTGACATAATCCAAAGTTCCAACTTACTTTTATAAAATTGCTCTAACAGTCTGCAAAAAATAATAAGCCGATTCTAATTCGAAGATTAAGGAACAATGTAATCTGCAACATTAACTGAAATAGATAATTAGATAATTTTTAGCTTATACCGCCCGTTATACATCAAACGCGCATGTGTGCACACATATGCGCATGCGTAAAGGTATTACACGCATGCGTCAACGCAATATGTGTTGATGCATGCGCAGAAAATTTGTAGCTTTGAGGTCCGGATTATGGGTGTCCAGATTAACGACTTTTGACTGTACTTGCAATATAAATACTGGAAAAAAAAAAACTCATTTACAGTAATACCCAGTTGATCATGAGTGCTTGGATGCTGTTTACCCTTGAATTAATGAAAGTTTTTCTGTTGTATTCCTTTTAGTTAAGACATAATTTTCCATTTTATCACAAAAATAAATAAAGCAATGAAAATTAAAAAATACTGTAAAGAAATATATATGCTCATCGTCTGTACATTTACTTTGATAGCAATCGCAAAACTGAAAGAATTTGAGTTGGTAAATGTCAGTAGTTTTTCATGAATGTTTTGCGCATTTTTAATCATTTTTGCTAGTTCTGAACAAACAGAGCTAATATACAGATTTCCACCAAACTAAAAGCTTTAGTTGCTAAGATACATTCTTCTGAATCTATTTCATTATTTAAGTGAAGAGCATTTCACTTTAAAACCACCTGAGTAACACGATTGTGGCATTATGTTTGAATTTCACATTACAGTTTGAGCTTATATATTGTTTGATTGAGTTTACTACATGCTTATTTAATTAAAAAGTTTTCCTATTTGCCATATTTCACCATAAGGTTCACTTATTCTAAAATTTATATACATTTGAGAGACAAACAATTTTTCGGTAGAGAGCTGCATATTACTGTATATGAGAGTTTTGGTATTCATGCCGATGCTGCCTGCCATGGCATTTGTCTGTCTTAGTTAATTCACCCTTGGTCTCGAAGTAGATAGGAAAGCACACAGATAGATATGGTTTGCAAGTTAAAAGTCTGGTCTTAGGGGATATTGTAGCCTCAGTTAAAACAAATTAGAATGTTTGAAATTATAACAGTTTTAAAGAATGTTTGTGTTTCAGCCAGCTACAATGACTGGTAATTTTGAGTTGTATAATGGTACTCTTCTTTATCAGGACTGGATTCAGAAATTTATGTCTGTATGAATGTGTATATGCAACATATATACATATGTAAAGACATACACACACGTATACATGATCACATACATTTATAAATACATGCATATATACATACATTTCTGAATCTGGTCCTGATAACAGAAGAGTACCTGTATAATTTTAATTTAACTCTCACAAGCAGTGAGGTAGAATAAACCTAAGGCTGGCATATATTTGTGTCTGTTTGTTTGAGAGTTATTTCAGTGATGAAAACTCAAACTACAAATTTAATTGAGGTGTTACTTCAATTAAGGAATTGAAGTAACACCTCAATTAAATTTGTAAGCAAGCTAGTTAAGATTAGTTAAATCCCAGATAGGTGTTAGAGAAACATAATAATATGGGAAAGAAGTTAAGCCAGGATAGAGAACTAAATTATCTCTCATTATGCAAATACTCTGGTCTTAAATGTAACAGTATGCAATATCTATATTGACATTTGCATTCGGTAGTCACTGTTTATGTGATTTATAATCTATCTGTAATGCAATCTGTAATTCCCTGTATGAAAGAACTTATATAATTCATTTCTATTCATTATTACCACTTATTTTAACATCTGACATTTTCTAAATTTTTTTTTTAGTTTTACTCAAATAATTTTATTATTTTTTTATAGTATACTAGAGCTACAGCAGGTGTTCAGATGAGTAGTTTTTACTTAATTATTATCATCACCATTTATTTATACACATTTGATTTACTTTTTTGCTGAAGCACATATACAACTTTGGAAGTTAGGCAACAATGACAAAAATATTTATTTGCTGAAGAACATAAAGATTGAATTTTAGAGTGGCAAGAAAAGATTATATGGTTTAATAATATAAATTTATATTTTTGCAACATGATGGGCATTTTAAGGGTAGAAGACAATTATATAAAGCATTAGAGTGTTTATGTATTATACTCATTGCATAAGTCTCAGACAGAAAAGGTATAATCTTTTTTTTTTGGGGGGGGGAGGGTTGAACTAGACTGAACAGCACTATGTAGTAATAAACTAACCATAAGCACCCTAAAGTTAGAGAACATCATACTCCATCAATGATTTTTCTCTCTGAACTCAAGAATTCCAGGATGATAATGCCAAACTTCACTGAACTCAAACTAAGAAAGACTGGCCTCAGCCAGCATAAGGCTATTTGCATACAAAGCTTGGCTACCATGAAAATCCTGATCTCAATCTAATTCAATCTACAAATATAAACTGGAGAAGGATCAAAGGAATGATTATTTGATTCCTTCACACACACATAAAAATAATATTACTTAATTAATTAAAAAAACCCTTAGAGAATTATTAATGCAACTCTTGTCAAAACTAATTGTTGAGATTATACGAAAATATCTCTCTTTGTGATGAATTAAACTATATAGCATTTATTACATAGAAGAAAAAGTAGATGCATTATGTCAATGCAGATAATAGAGAACTTATTACATGAGCCATCTAATTAAAAAAGAAAAAAAAAAAAATTCTGGAATTTGGTTTTTAAAAATGCCAAACTGAGAACTACCACTATTTGGATAAACTTGCTGAAACAACGGCAGGGTATAGGGACATACATATATTGCAATTTGAAAGAAAGGTAATCCAACAAAGTACTAAAAGTTTTTTTTTTTTTTTTTTTTTTTCCAAAGACAAAGAGCAGGTAGTGTAAATAATGTACAATGCTGTTTTTAGTGATAAATTAGAAGTACACTTCACTTTAATCAAATATGGAATTATTTAAATTTCTTTTATTTAAATAATTCAGTTTAACATTCAAACAGAAATATTGAGAAAAGACATAATATTTTATATGCCTCTTTCAAACAATAGCTAGCTACGCGCTAACTTCATATTTGAAGAAAATTTAAATTATATTTTAACTAAGTTGAAATGTTAAATTTAAAATATTTTTAAGCGAGATATTTTTATTATAAATCTACTTTACTGTGTGTTTTGTGCTATTGTTAACATTTAACACAAGGAATTAGCTCTCAAATTGTGATGTTAAGATTTACCAAACGATTGAAAATACTGAATAAATGATTGAAAATTTATAACCATAACAGCTCAAAACAAAGGAAAAAATTCTTTGACTTAAAGATTCTTTAATGAATACGTCTGATGTTGATTTCCACAGTATAGAGTATAGATGAAAAGCTGAATTTTTGCCAACTGGAGCTTCATATTTGAAGTGAAAAAAAGCATGGTTGAGTGGAGAAAATATTGATTACAAGATCAGATAAATATGCTACTTGTGAAACGAATATGAAATATGTTGAGCGAAAGAAAAATATACATGGTTTTGAGCAGTTGTGTAGAGTTATGCAAGGCGAACGTAAAAATTGAATTACAAGGCCTGGTCAAAGATATTTTGGGGTTTACAAAGAGTAAATTGAGTACGTGTGGTTTTGTAAATTACATATATGTAGCTGGTTAGGGCAGGAATGATTTTATATGATCTTAGTTAAGAATAACTAGAAAAACTGTTACAGGTTGGTTGAAATCACGGGGGTCATTTTTAGAAATAACTAAAGCAAATGTTTTTCACAGATCATTTTGACTTTTTGTTTGCTGGAAAGTGTTCAGTTACCTAGAGGTCGAAGGATAAAGGTATTATTACTTGAAAGAGGAAATCAGTTTGCTCTTCGAAGATCTGAACACAGATATATTCGGTCAAAGCCAAGGACTGCAGGTAAGTTTTTTTTTTATTATTATTATTGGCTAAAGTGAAATATGGGAAGCACATCAAATTTAGCAATTTCGTTATTAGATAATGACATTGTTATGGTAGCTAAATTTTGGTCCTTGAGTAATTTTTCTGAAAATGTTACTTTTTTTTAGAATTCGAATCAATGTGGAATATTTTTCTCTCAGTCATTTGTTCTGTGATTCCGTTTGCTATCTGTTATTTTAAATTGACCTTTTTTAAAGAAAGTTTGAAAACAGGAACCCTCTTTTCATTACATTAAAGCAGTGGTGGCGAACCCTTTTGGGGCCATGCACCTAAAATGGAATGGCCTCATGCCATTCAGTTCAAGATATTAAATTAGACTTATTCATAAATTACCTCAAAATGCTTAGAATGGAAAACTGGAATTTATTTAACAATGAAAGTATTGAAACTCACAAGCAGTCTGCAATAAATTTGAATTTGTTTAGAAAGCATTAGCTGCTTCAACTTTGTATTCTTTGGCATGTAACAAGTAATATGATTGGCCCAAAAAATTGAAACATGATACATTGGGTCAATAAATAAGTATATCTTTTCTATGGCAATATATGAAAATCTTATATCTAGGCTTATGCTCTATGCCAGTGGCATTACACGATAAGTAAGTGAAACGTTCAAGAACAGACTAAAACACTTATTTAAATTACATAGTATCATTTTATTGTGATTACTGATTAAGAAAGTAATATTTTAGTCACGTGCTGGCTAATAAGTCTCTGTGTGCCAACTGTGGCATGCACGCCATAGGTTCGGCATCACTGCATTAGAGTGTATGTTGAAGTTGAAACTGTTCTAGTTGTGTCATGATTATGGCTGGTGCTTCGTGGTGAAGCTGTGCGCAAAGTTATGTGTGATGCTGAGTTTGTTCAATTCTCTAATGTTTTTAAGGGAAAACAGATTGCTGCATACACAGAGAGAAAAACAGTATTATAATCGTATATTATGTGCAATGTATCATTTTTGTATTTTTCACTTCTGTTATTGTATTAACTGTAAACTGTATTTTTAATCATTATTTTCGGGTTTTAAATTAGATTTCATGTTTCCTTTTTGATATGTTGATAATATTTGTTGACATATGATAAATTTCAATAGTTTGGCGGTCTTGAAGTCAAATTTTAAGTCGCAAAAATCACAAACTAGCGTTCGATGAGTAACTTTTGCATTATTAAAATAATAATGGAAAAATTACTTATTGAGTGCAACACCAGTGGCAAGCACTATGTATTAAAATAATTACACTGTGTTTGCTATTATAATTGAACATGATTATATATTTTCAACTTGAAACACTGCTTATTATTATAAATTTGTGGTTTTTATTTTCCTATCTCATTCTCCTTATTGTGAGAAATTAGATATCTGCCAATTATTGATGTATGGAATACTAATATGCACAAGAACAATATAACGTTATTTAGGAATCTAAGAAGTAGTGAAACAAAAGCTATGTGTGATGTTTATTTGCTGTAGAAAATTATCTTTTTTTTTTTTTCATTAATACATTCATCTCTTAAATATTGTTATATTATAATGAATATTGCCTACTTAATAGAAGATAAGAAATTTTTTAGCAATAAACTCATTTGTGAAAATGGTAGAATTAAAGAGTTCTATAATGGAAATTTAAATTAATAAAATTTCCTTGCTTATATTAATTCCAAAGCTTAAAAACCTTTGAAAATATTCAAGCTATCTGAAACACAAGTATAAGCAAGACTTGTAGTTTACTGTTTCAATAAATGGTGGGGCTGGATTATTTATTCTACCATGTTAATTTAAAACAAACAGATTATTGTACTCATTTTTAGTAAAATGAAAGCTTAATTGTTAAAATGTAAATTAAAATAAATAATTTAATTTTAATTTACAATAATAAACATTTACAATTCTAATAAACACAGATTATTGTTATTTTCAGTAGAAAATAGTAAATGCACATAGTGTAAATTGAAGAATACATTGTGACATCACAATTTAGTCCTAAACAATTATTGATGTCATTTAGCTCTACCTTCGCGATTTGGTTTAAGCAGCGTACTCTGAGCTTTTACCATAAAATTAATCAGTCAAATCATTTTTCACAGCATCAGGAACAGGGAAAAATAAAAAAAAAATTATCTATTTCATAAATGATTTTAGAATTAAAACTAAAGCAAGAGTAAAAGAAAATTTCATACCAATACCACAGAACTATATGAAGCAAAATATTTAGACTAAAAATAAAATGATGGACTTGAAGCTTAAAGCATATTCAACTGATAAAAGATAAAGGGAATTTTCTTTAACATTTCTCTGCATTAAATATTCAAACAAAAAACACATTTAAGCTTTAATTTTTTTAGCGAGGATACATGCTAGTTGGGAACATATTTTTTCATTAATTAATAATAAATATCAATATTTCAGACAAACTGATTTACCTACTTTAAAAAAATTTTAAATAAATAAATAAAATATAACACTGAAATATTCTGTAAACAGTATTATGAGTCTATTATGAATATATTCCATTATTAAATAAAATTCCTGTTGCAGAAAAATAAGCCAGCAAGAACTGTTTTTAAATAAGTATTACAAATGGAAATGAATGCAGAAAAATTTCATTATGAGCACTAATTACAGGAATATTACTGAAATGAAAAAGCAAATGAATAAAGAATATTACATACCACCATTCAAAACATACTTTATCTTTTAACTGACCAACTAATTTTTTAGCTTTCTTATAAACAATGGAATCAGAAGGTTCAAAAAGTGCCAGTTGAACAATGTCATTTGCTAGAAGTTCTTGAGTATTTTCATTATTACATATTTTGTTAAAATTTCTCTCAACAAAGGATTCAAACCTTATTAACTCATCCTCCTGAAATACAAAGTTCATGAATATAAAGAAACACAGAAATATTGCCAATACAAAATCAAATACATTTTAGCATCACAATTTTATAAACATTTTTATCTTTTTGTAATAAACTAAACAAAAATTACATAATGCATGCAATAAATCCACATACCACTGCAGATAATATACAATTTATCATGTAACCTATTTAATTTTTAAAAAAAATCTGGTATTTGGCTTCCTTAAAAATGCCAAATTGGCATTTTTAAAACCAGCAACTTCCACTACATATTGAATTTCTACAGAAGAATGGTGGCTGTTTAAAGGATGGTATTTCAGGAAAATAGGACTTGGGTTTTCAAGCAATAAATTACTTTAAATGTTCTATAAAATTTAAGCTCATATATTTGCTAAACATATATGAAAGAAATACAGTTCATGAAATTTTTAAAAACAGATTCATCAATGCAGCTTGCAGTTGTAAATACAATGTTACTGACATGGTCAAGATAAAGGTGAGAGAGAGAGAGAGAAGTCAAGCCATTAAGTTAAGCATACAATCTTTATATTCCATGAATTGTATGCATATACTTGCATTAGATTATGACAAATACAGAGTGTTAAATTTTTTAAATGCAAACAAAAGGGAAAAGAGGGTAATAAAGAAAAAAAGCAGAAAAGTAATAACATGCTTACAACTTTAAATAAATATTATACAAAAAGACTCTCACAAACTTACATTTCTAAAACATTTCCTATAATGTTGATAATCAGCTAAAAGGTCTCTTGGATCTGTAAGTTTTAATTTCTGCTCAACAAATCCGAGATCAAGATATACCTTCTCTAATAACTCATATTCTTCAGCATTAAACATGTGATATCCGAGGTAGTAATGAATATAATCATCATGAGGCAATTTGGTAAAATTATATTCTCCATCTGCTTGCCGACATAACTCTAAATAATTATTTACAAGTTTTTTGTGACATGTCTTAATCTGAAAGGAAAAGATAAACACTAAAGTAGGAATTTTTTATTTTAATATGCTCAAATCTGTACAATAATAAAACATAAGAACTTACAGTTTCTGGAGAGGAATCTTCTAATAAGATTTCGATATAGATATCAGTAACACAGTATGAAAATGCTTCAGGAGCATTTGTCTGCATCTGTACAAGAGATTTTTTATAAAGTTCAAACATTATATCTTCTACTTCAAATGGATCTTTTCCCCAATAAATTTCCAGTAACTGAAAAAGAAAACAATTAAAATCCAATAACTAGCATTCTTCTACATAATTACAACTCAAAATTCTCAAGAAAATTTTCAGACTAATAGTACAGAATGAAATTGCAAATTTATTTCTTTAAATTGTTTTAATTTTAAATATTTAGAAAAATTTTAGAAGAATCAATCACAGTGAAAATATATATTTGTTTCTTAAGCCCTTTTATTCCTGAATACAAATTTTCAGATTAATTTTAAATAAGTAAAAACATAAATTTATTCCTTAAATTCTTTTATTTTTTAATACAAAATTTAAAAGTTTGGTGCATATAAATTAGGTCTGCCACCATCAAATTCAACTAAATTTAAACTAAGACTAAATAAGACTAATTAAAGATAAGAAATAATTTTATTCATGAAATAACAGCATCTCAATACACACCACATTTCTTTGAATCTAGGATGTCATCAATTCTAAGATGCAATGCTTAATTTCAGTCAAAGCAATAGAGAAAAATATTTAAATTTTAAGAAATTAAAATGAATAAAAACAAACGCTAAATTACATTCAGTAATTATTTTATAAATCCTTCTGATTTACTAATAATAGTATTTGCATACAAATCAGTAATTTAGAAAAGTTTATTATTTCCCAGTCATCAGTAATTAGGAAACATTTGAACTATCAAATGCTCTATATTCTAAGAGACACTCATTTTTACATTTTTAATGATATGTAAATAGCAAAAGGGAAAAGTCTTAAATTCAAAGAAATTCTCTCCACATTATACACATATGTATATGTGTATATTTTTGGGTTCACCTCCATGCACACATATATATGTATATATATGTGCATTTGAGTGAATCCAAAAATCCAAAATTTGAACCATCGAGCCATCTAATAGAACCTTTAAACCATGAGGACCATCAACACTTTTTGTTTGAGAATTTTTCTTTTTCTTACACAGTTTAGAAATGGAAAATATAACACTCAAGGCAAAAATTATTACGACACACCTTTGCCTAGGTGTGTCGTAAAAATTACTTTTCTCTTGGCTAATTGAGATCCTTTCATGTCACAAACACCTGCTGATTAGGGAATCACACCAAGTCCAACGAAAATACATTGATTGATGTACTGACAATGGCCATTACCACTATCTTGAATTTTGAGTGGTTTGGGGAAGGGGTGATATTTTTCTGACTGATATTTACTGTTTAAGTAAAGCCCTAAAATGTATTTGTTTAGAGTGGGGTCCTGCTGAAGAGGACACTTATTATGTAAGTGAAGCCCTAAAATTTATTTGTTTCGAGTGGGGTCCTGCCAAAGAGGTTTTCTTTTGCTGGCATTCAGAAAGGGATCAGCAGGGAAGGGAGAATTATATTTCACTGAATTCAAGTTGAGTTAATAGAGCAAACTGTGCTCTTTCTTAATTTTGTTATTCAATTCAGCTTATTAATGCTTGCAGGCTATTATTATTATAGCAATCTTATCAAAATAAAAGTTTGAATTTTTCATTCTGTTGAAAAGTGTTTCTAATTCTAGAGCTGTACCAGGATCTGCAAAGTGAAAGCTTTTTTTCAATGTCAATCAAGCAAAAAATGGGTAAAAGCTTATCTATCTCAATTATGTGAGAAGTACAGCATTGAAAGAGAAAAAACAATTTTTATTTTTTTAAGAGTGTGACACTACTTAAATGAATAACAGAAAAATCACCTGTTATGCTAAAAGTGATAATTACAACAAAGTGACAATTGAATGAGAAATACAGCATCGCAGCCAGAGTATACCATTGATGGGTCTAATGGCTCAAGCCAGAATGTTTCATGAAGAAATGCACGTAAAAAACTAAGAGTACATATTCAACAGGCTTGGTTAGCCAAAGTAAAAAAATCGCAATGGTGCAAGTCAATTAAAAATTTTAGGCAAACAAGCTTCAGCTAACACTGAAGCAGCTGAACAATTTTCAGATGGATTCAGCAGACTCATTAATAGCAAAAAATTCTTTCCAGAACAAACTTATAATGATGAAGACACAGCTCTTTTCTGGAATAACATTTTGGACAATATGTGTCTCAAAATATTTTAGCAACCTATTCAGAAAAGGCTAACTGGAATCAAAGTTTCCAAAGTGAAAATAAGATTCTGGCAGGCATAAATGCTGCAAGAATGCAGAAATATAAACTTTTTGAAATCAGAAAAAGTATACAACCTAAGGCAGTAAAAGGTTTCCCTGTCTTTCATCATCCATATAAAAGAGTATGGATGATATAATCATTAATTAATGGTTTAGTTTGAATACCATTTCATACCTGATGCTCACCAACATTTGAAATCAGTTTGTTTACCTGATGATGCAAAAATTTAACTTTCCAAATTATACACAATAGTTTGGCTCATACTTCATTTAACATTTTGCTAAAACATCCATCTTCTTTTTACTCCAGATTGTATATCCATCATTCAGCCAATTGATATTGGAATGCTGTACATGCTGAAATGCATATATATAGTAACCTTTTTAAAATCTATGCTAAATTTCTCGAACAGCTGCAAAACCATTCAAGAGATCAATCACTCAAATCATTCATAGGAAACCCCTTCACTGCAAATTTCTTTGCTCCTGATGAAGAAGGACCTGTACCTGTTTGCCCTAAAAATTGATACGGTCTTGACTAAAATCTATGCCAAACACAAGGTTGTTGCTTTGCCTAGTTTTATGTTTTACTTTGGCATGTTTCTCTTCTGTCCTGCAGCAAATAAATATTGAGCTTTATTTGTAAATTTTCATTCTCAAGGTCATAAATGTTTCATTATTTCCATAAAAAGCTATTTCATACTTTTAATTTTATAATTTCTAATGTAATCTCACCTGATTTAAACTGATGATCTAAAATCCAGAATTGCCTTAGTCTCAACTATGTACCACATATATTTTTAATAATGATGTAGACGCTTGATGATGAAATCAAATTTATGAAGAACTTGAAGCAGATGCAGCCTTTCAAATAACTATTCAAACAATGATGAAATGTTAAAGATGATATACCCAATTTCTACAGTGATTTTAAAGTCTTCAATTAGCATAAAATGAAGAATTAAAATGAGATATAAATAAGAATAAACCCATAATTTTGGAAGTTGTAGCATTTACAATTTTAAAAAATACAATAAAAATATGAAAATCAGAATGTTATGCATTTTTTGGGATTATTGGATCGGTTTTGTAAATTTTTTATAATTAACAAAAATGACAGAAGTTCGATAGCCTTCCTTATAGAAACATGATAAATACTTGGATAATGGATAACAAGGACCCTTTTCAAATTAGACTGAAGGAAATTTCAATAGAATTTTAAATAGCTGCATTTATTTCCAAAAATATAAATACTCAACATCTGTATTTGGCAATTATTAAAAAATTATTATTTATTTAAAAATTTTCCATATTAGAATATTTAGTATATGTAATTTTTTAATGCTTTTCTCTCTCTCAATAACCCCTCTTTTCTCTTTGAAGGAAAGACAAAAATATGTAAAATAAAAAGAACTTATAAGATGGAAAAAAAAACTAATTGTAATTTGCAAAACAATGCTTTTATTGAAGACAAATATCTCTAATGATCTATGTGCTACACGTGCCCATTTTTTTTTAAATAAATTTTCAAATAAGCAAGGTATTTGAAGAACAAATGAGCAGCAACAAGCTCTCACAACACTTGCTTATTTGAAAATTTATTTTAAAAAAAATTTTATCCTTTTTTTTTTTTTTTTTTTTTTTTTTTTTTTTAAAGGTATTTGAAGAACAAATGAGCAGCAACAAGCTCTCACAACACTTAAAAAAAAAAAAAAAAAAAAGAAGAGGATAAATGTGATGCGTCAAAAATGATAACCCAGTTCAGAATGATTTAAGCAGCGTTCAACTTGATCTCTAGACTGCTAAAAGTTTTAGTTCCCGATTTTAAATTTATTATTGGCTGAAGCATTATGTAAGCATCTGTGTCACCAGCATTATCTAAGAATATGCGAGGAGAATTATTTTTAAATGAGAAAATTTTGAGAGATTTACTATAAGTATTTACTGTTTTTAAGACAGAAAGAGGAAATGACCAAATTAAAAACAGAATTAAGGGATTCTTCAAATTAAAGTTAATACATTACCTGATTGTTTTTTATCTTATTTACGTTCATATTTAAATTATTTTCAAATTTTTCATATGAATCTGGATTTGAATATTTATATGCACAGAAATCTTTTAAATGTCCTTATTATACCTAAAACTAAATTTTATGTTGTCAGCTTCTGAAATGCTGAACACTTACACATGTAGAGTCTTGCATATGATTAAAAAAATCCTTATAAACACATCCTATTTTTCTAATCTCTTAAAAAGCAACTTTTCCTGACATAAAATCAATAGAAATGAAAATATGTTTTGGCAACCCACAGCACATTACAGTAACACATGCACATAATTTACCTGTCCTGTCACAAGTACAATCCTTTTGTATCAATAATAAGTTTTGCTAGTCAGCAAGAAGTGTAAAGTGTTGTCTTTTAACATGCTTCTTGTTCAACATCTCACGAACTATGAATTATATTGTATTATATTTACAAATCAAAAAAGCACCTTAGAAAGGGCACAATTCTTAAAAAAAAGGGGGTGATCATTGGTATGATTTTTACGTGTTTGTCACAAAAGAAGTTATTGACAAACTAAAAAAAAATAATGATCAACACAAATGATTTTTAATATTCTACCAATATTATAAACCATTTGCAGCCTTATTATTTGTATTATATCAAATATTATTTGTATATATCAAATATTATTTGTATTATAAACTATTATTTGCATTATATCAAATAATAAGGTCCTCATTTGCATCATATGAAATAATAAGGCCCTA
This sequence comes from Stegodyphus dumicola, assembly GCF_044657685.1. Taxonomy (NCBI): domain Eukaryota; kingdom Metazoa; phylum Arthropoda; class Arachnida; order Araneae; family Eresidae; genus Stegodyphus; species Stegodyphus dumicola. The sequence continues at coordinate 108,757,479 of NC_140775.1, read as the reverse complement.
TATTTGCAGCCTTATTATTTGTATTTGTATAGCAAACCAGATCCTTATGAAAACTTCCAGATTGCCATCCAATCCCACAATGAACTGCTCTTTCCAGAGACACCGAAATTTAATCTGCTGGAGGAAGCCACTGCTTGTAAAAACAAAGAACTGTGATATCTGAATCACTATGTATCTTCTAATCAAGAGCCTGAAAAGTAATTAGCAACCAGAATGCCCTCGAAAGTTTGCCTCATCTGAAGAAAATCGATGAAATTCCATAGAGCATAAAATAATGCACAAGTATTTGTTCAATATATGTTATCTCATTGATAGTGGTGCAACATCACATGTGTTGTTTAAAAAAAAAATTACAAGAGATTTCTGAGGTAGATACATTTATGCTAAATTATTATCTGCTGACAAAGTAGTCAGTGCTACTAGAAAAGGAGCTGTTTAAGTTCATATAGACTCTAAAAGTAAATTTAATCAATTGGAAAATGTATTATGCATATCTGATTTGAAAAAATAATTTCAGTGTCTGAAAAAATGCAAATAATTCTTCTGTACTTTCCAAAAAAAAAAAAAAAATGTGCTCAAATTACTAATTATAACAATGAAATAATTCTCTCTAAATGCAAAAATGGGCTCTTATTACGTGTGCCAATATTTGAATTTGTGCCAATTGCTAAAGAAATAGATCAATGGCATGCAAGATTCAGCCATTTAACACTTTCAGTGATGACTTATAATGGAAATGTTCCGGAATAGGATGTTTTTGTCAGTAAAGTAAAACCCAGAACTTTTCTCGGCACACCATTTAATCTTTCTGTTGTCATCAATGAACTCAGCTTGCATTCCAGTTATGCACTGCAGTGGACGCAAACAAACATAGCTCACACTACAAAACTGCAACTGACAGATATTGAACATATCTGGGAAGAAAGAATTTGTTAATCTTGCAACTGCAAAGAGTTAAGATGTTAAATGAATTTCTCAGAAAACTTACCAGTTAAATAATATGGTTGGAGGCCTCTCCATACGCACTATCTTTTGCTCAAAATGATTGCCGTTCTACCTGTTAGATATGCATTCGGGAGTGCAACACCCTGTTCCAAAGAATCTAATTGTAGAAGTATTGAATTCTTAAATCTTATTCATTCTGATTTATGAAAATATAAGAATTGACAGGTGAATCTTTTTACTTTGTGGCTTTTATTGGCAATTAATTTCAATATGTCTATGTTTATTTTCTAAAAGTTAAGAATAAAATATAAAAAAGCTTTTTAAAATTTTAATAGCATCTGTTGAAAATAAACTGAATTCCAAAATCCAAATTTTCCAAATAAATAATGAGCCAGAATATTTAGGGGCAGAATTTAATAAATTTCTTAATAACATGAAAATAAAACATGGAAACACATCTTCTTATACTTCTTACTTAGAATAGTGAATGATAGAAAGAAAATTATACTTTAAAGGCATAATATTCATTATTACGATCCAATCAGGTTTGTAAATTCTGGGCTGAAGTTATTAAATTTGTTAATGAAAATCAAAATTGCTGCCTGAGAAAAGCTTCAGATACAACTCAAAAAAATTTAAGAAGTGATGCTTGGTTGAGTGCCAACAGTCTCTCATTTCTGAAATTTGGTCAGAAAGCATTTCTGCAAAATAAACAGCTAATTTTTAACAGGCAAATTTGATATTCAATCTATAGAATGTATTTTTAATGGATATTCTGATGAATCAAAAGCATATAGACTTTAGGACTCTGATGTGTGAAGTGTAATAATTAGAGATTAAAATTTATTGACGAGTTCAAAAACTACTGTAATTATGCTTTGGAACTTTAAATCTTTTGTCTTTCACACCTGTGGGAAAAAAATGATAAAACAAAGTGTGCTCTGATGAACCAATATTTCTTGAAAACACACAGTCACAGCCTGATGCTGAACGTGAAGAGAAATATAAAAGGAATTTAGATAGCGAATCAGTGCCTCCTATTCTGATTAAAAGGGGACTGGTCAACTGAGGAAAATAAAAATAGGTTTAACTGGAAAGGCCAAAGTTGAACAACTTTCGGAAATTTTAAATAAAAATTAAGAAATTCAAAATGATGATGAGCAAGCCATTGACCCTTTTCTTCTCATTCCCATCAAAATTACCCTCTACTTCTCATGTCCATCATATTTTCGGACTAAAATAAAAAAAAAAAAAAAATAATAAAAAACAATCAATTTCTCATACCAGGAAAAATTATTTATTAATTATTTTACAAACCAAATGGCAGTACCAAGCTATTTTTAACCCCTTGACATACACTGACGTTTGAGAGACGTCATTGATTTCATGTGTCATTGTAGAATTTGCCATCTCCAGAACGTCACGACCTGTCTTCGACAAATGCCACGCAGTACCTTATTATTGTTATAGCAACATAAATGTGAAAATAAAATGTTCGGTCATGCATGAGTATCCACAGTTAAACCAAATTAAATGGTATTCTTTGGTATATTTTATTTGTCTCTCAATGGGGTTAATGTAATTTTAGATAGTTGGTTCATTTTAAACTTGATGTAGCACTACCCAAATACTTATTTTGTAATGTTTAGTTCAGTCAGTAATTGAATGCACCTAGTTTATGGTCTGTGATAAAATATATATTTTAATATTGTGTATATTAAGGGGTCAGAGACAAAGAGTGACTTGTATTCTAATTTTGGTATAAATGGATATAAAAGTGAATCTAAAATAACTGATTTTTATGAAAGTTTGGATAGTGAATCGAAGAACAGTGATGATGGGGGCTCTACTGCTGCCTGGACGAATATGGACTAAAATTGTATGTACTTCAGTTGATCATGCACCCCATATTTTAAATTTTTGGAAACATCAAAGGTAAATATATACTTTGATCTAAATTCTGGTATCCTATAATATTTTGGGTATCTTGTGAATGATGATTTAGTAAGTCTCACCATTTTGGAAAACTAATAGATACGTGGAATAATACCAAAATTCTCCAGGATTTTGAGTATCTAAGAGTAAAAAAACCTGGATACCTATCACAAAGGAAGACATTCTGACATTTCTTTGCACAGTTATCTTACAGGGTATTGTGAAAAAAAATCAATTTCAACACCTCTTTTTTTACAAAGCATGATCCCTTGTACAGTCAAAAGTCTTTAATCTGGACTCGTCGGGACTTCGGCGATTCCGGATTATCGATTTTTCCGGATTATAGATCATCAGTTTAAATCTGGTAAGATAGCATGCAGAAATTATAAAATTAAAAATATGAAACCGTAATTTATAAAATAATGAGCAATTATGATCTAAAGGGTATCAAAATTTACAAAAAAAGAAGCTTAATATTTATTTGCTTACTTTATCAAACATTTCTTTCGACATGCGCATGCGTACCTTACGCATAGCCGAAATTAGAAAATTGCAACCAGAAAACTATTTGATTTGTATTCGTGATATTTATAATGACGAGGAATTTGATTTAAATCATATCAAAGACGGAGTACATCGAGATGAAATACTACATTTAGTAAGGAATTATAAGCCGAATAAAATAAAAACATCTGCCCTGAAGATAAAGATAGTGGTGACAGATCAACTTCCAGTTCATTGCACGTTGCGACGTCCCCCCCCCCGCGCAGAGCAGCGTGAAATTGATAAACAGATTTCGGAACGGTTAGATAAACAAAGGATATACCTTTATGCATTTTTTGTAGCAATTCGTTTAGATCCTTTGGGAGCTCCAGCATCAGAAATTCTATTTGACGTAATCGAAAGTTCAAGTTTACTTTTATAAAATTGCTCTTACAGTCTGCAAAAAATAATAAGCCGGATCCAATTCGAAGATTAAGGAACAACGCAATCATCAACATTAACTGAAATAGATAATTAGATAATTTTAGCTTATACCGTCCGTTATACATTAAACGCGCACGCGAAAACGTATTCTGCGCTTGCGCAGATGCATATGCGCAGTCGTAAATGTCATGCGTGCACGCATAAAACGCCTATGAGCATGCGTCTACGGGGCGCATGCGCAGAAAGATTTTAGCTTTGAGGTACGGATTATAGATCATTCCGGATTATGGGTGTCCGAATTAACGACTTTTGACTGTAATTGATTTTATGAGATACAAATGCTTCTGCCCTTTGTAGATAATGAAACGATTCTAACACACATCCAGATCTCAAACTGCACAAAGTTTGGTAGAGCACTTGAATGAACTACTTCAAAGAGCTGTAACTTCTGAACACGATATTATAATTGAGGAAACACTTATACTCTTCAAAGGTGATAGTATTTGTTTATAAAGCACAATTTTTAAGTTTTAATATTTTGACAACACTGATATTTTCCTAGATTGTAAAAGATTGAGTTAAAATGTATCTGGCATCTAGAGAGAATGTTATTGTCGTGAGCAACTCAACGGTTGTATAAATGCAATTTCTTTAAAGTTTAAATTTTTGGCAGCATTGTATTGTTTTTTATGTTTTAGAATAAAAAAAAATGCACCATGATTTTGCATTAAGGTGGATTGTCTATTTTATAGTGAATTAATTGGGTGGATTGCCTGTATTACTTAATTATAAATCTCTCTTTACGTTTCTTTTAATGGAGTACCGACTGAATGAACAAAATTCAGGTAGAGTCTCGTAACATGGTAACCCGAACGCGATATTGAAGGTATGTTATTTTGAATTACCTATTATTCTGAAAATGGAATTACTTGTTAAGAAACGCTCTCTTATAAGAGCTAACTTCACAAAGTGTTTTAATGGTTTGAATGACTTATTAAAGGTAGATAATATTAAAGAAGAGAGCATTAGATCTAACTTTGCTAATTTACATAGAATTTATTGTCAGCTAACTGAAATAGATCAGGAAATAAGCTCCTTTATTATTAGAAGATAAAGACGATACAAAAGTATCAGAACGAGTATGCGATAACAGAAGAATATAATGAAAATTTCGTAAAGGCAGAAATAAACATAGAAATGTATTTAAATAGAATTTCTAAAACTGAAAGTTCTGTTAATTCTTCGCCCGTTCAAAAACGAAAGTTAAAGTTACCGGAGATCAAACTTTTAAAATTTGACGGGGAAATCAAAGACTGGCTTGCCTTTTGGAGACAATTCAAAAGAATACGTGACGATGAAAATATTGCGAAAGAAGATTCAATATTTAATTCAATGTATAACTGAAGGCTATAGAGCTCGCAATATTGTCGATAGTTACCCATCAACATGTGAAAATTATGATAAAGCTATTGCATGTTTAAAATCAAGATTCGGCAGGGAGGAATTGAATTTTATATATGCAAACTTTTAAATCTTGTTGTAAAAACTGTTACCGAAGAAAAAAGAAAATTAGACATGTTGAAATTATATGATGACAGGACATCAACTGTTCTTGCGGTTTTCGCGGGGAGACATGGACGCACTTCATTACCTGCTCTCCTGCCCTCTGACAGAGGACCTTCGACAGCAGTTCTTTCCTTCCGACTACATCACATATCCTGTGAATAGACTGTTCACGGACTATTACTGCAACAAGGGCATCTTAGAGATAATGAAGCAAGTGAATGAAAATAATTATATCCGAGAAACTACAGATTAATGTAAAATGTAGAAAGGCGGCCTAACCGTCAGATTGCTAGCAATGACTAGGATGACTTCCTAACCCTGTAGCGCCATTAACTTAGTTTGGCGGAACAGGGTAAGTAAAGTGACCATATCTAAGAGCGTTGGAGTCCATAGGCTTAACATCCAATATATACTCAGAAGAAAATGCTTATGAGGAAAAATTAAGAAATTTATTATTGTTCCTGAATGAAGTTGAAGGGGAAGAACGTATTCATTTAGCAAAGGGATTTTTTAGTAATGAACACAAATTTCATAAGGAACAAATACAGCGTTCTGTTCCTAAAAATCCACCGACGGCTGTAGATTTGTTTGCCGGAACAACAGAGAATAAAAAAAAATGTTTGTATGTTTTGTGACAAATTGCACAAAAGTAAAGATTGCTTTTCTGCACGCAAACTCAAGTTTCAAGAAAACAAAAAATTTTAAAAATTGGACATCGTTCTAAATTTTGCAAGTCCAACATCAAATGTGTTCTTTGCAGTAAACAACATTTGATTTTTATGTGCCCAGAACTCCCTAGAAATAAGATGAAAGTTGACGTACAGGAATTTGAGAAGACGTTGTCGTCTCATGTTAGTTCATCTAATTTATGCACTTCTGATGAAATATTGCTTCAAACGTTACAAGTGAAACTGAAGACTAAAGGGAAAGAGCTGCAAGTATGTGTACTCATTGACACTGGCTCACAACGTTCTTACATCCTTCAAGAAAGAGCTAAGAAACTAGGTTTGAAGACTACAGAAAAGAGAATATTAATTCACTTTCTATTTGGGGGAATTACAACTGAGAAAAGGGAGCATTATGTTTATGATGTTAACATGATATCTTTGAAAGAGGACTTCTCCTGTAACATAAAGGTCCTAGATCAGCAGATCATTTGTGGCAACATTCCTCGGTTGAGAAGAGACCTTTATAAGGAAAAGTTAAGAGAAAATAAAATTTGGCTCCCTGACTATGGAGAAGGTTGTCCTGATATTGATCTGTTAATAGGTGCAGATTATTGTGGTAATATACTTACATGAAGAATATTTACATTAAAATCCAATTTGATTGCATGTGAAACTTATTTAGGATGGGTTATCATGGGAAACATGTCCAAAGAAACGTTTGACGAAACTTCATCCCACTTAGTGACATTTTTACTGATTAAAAATTCTTCTGTGGCTGATTTGTGGAAATTAGATACTATAGGTATAAAGGATTCTACTGAAACAAGAACTAAAGAAGAAACGGAACAGGCCATTCTTCAGCATTTTCGAAAAACCGTTCAAAGAGATGAAAATGGCCATTACATTGTCAAACTACCTTGGTTAGATGTATGAGACGTTAAGTGAAAACAAAGATACAGGGCATCCGAAAAGTCTTTCCCTGATTACATAAATTGATAACTCAGGCTAGAAGTAAGATACAAATATGAAATTTGTGTCAAATTGTTTACAAACTATCAAAGTTTTTTTTCTGTTTTAGGTTCGCAGTACGTAAGTAGTGGATGAGGTGCAGTGCCCAAGAAGCCATGTTAACCAATCAGGAGAAGGCACAGTGTGTCCTGTGGTACCATGAGACACGATCATCAACCACAGTGCAGAGACACTTCCAGACAACATTTGGAAGGAATCCACCTGATGTCAAGAGCATTAAAGCCTGGTATGAGAAGTTCAAGAACAGAGAATCGGTTGCTGACCTTCCGAGGTCTGGTCGACCAAGAACCTCAGCAGGCAGGGTGGAAGCCATGAAGCAGTCTTTTCTGCAACGTCTGAAGAAATCGGTGCGCAGGCCCTCACGTGAATTACAGATACCAAAAAGCTCTCTCCATGACATTTTACACAAATGTTTATTGTTTCGTGCATACAAAGTGCAAATCGTTCAGGCCTTGTTACCCAATGACAGTACACGTCGATATGACTTTGCGGTAAAAATGCTATCACGCATTCACGACGATGATGGTTATCTCAGACGAATTGCCTTTTCCAACGAAGCGACCTTTTTTGTCAGTGGAGTAGTGAATTGCCATAATATGCACATTTGGGGTTCACAACCCCCTGGCGAGGTCATGGAGTGCACCAGAGACAGTCCAAAAGTGAATGTTTGGTGTGTGCTATTGCACGATTGAATTATCTAGCCATACTTCTTCACTGAGGCTACCATCACATCTGCAGTGTATCTGGACATGTTGCAACTGTATGCTGTTCCTCAGTTGCTTCAGTATCACCCCAATGCTTGTTTCAGCAAGACGGTGCGCCGCCTCATTGGGATTTGGACGTCCGTGCCTATCTCGATATGACTTTTCCTGGGCGATGGATTGGTTGTGATGGGCCAGCGGTTTGGCCTCCACGTTCTCCTGACATAACCCCATTAGACTTCTTTTTATGGGGTTATGTCAAGGACGAGGTCTACCGAACACATGTACCAGATCTTGAAACCCTGCGGCAACGGTTAACCATAGTCGTTGAATCGATCCCTCCAGTGATGTTGGCTAACGTGTGGACGGAAACTGAATATCGCCTAGATGTGCTACATGCTACCAAGGGTGCTCATATGGAAGTTTACTGATGTGTGAAAAAACTTTGATAGTTTGTAAACAATTAGACACCAGTTTCATATTTTATTATCATCAAGCATGCTATTTCATATTTTATTATCATTTTATTATCATGGTCAACAATTAGACACCAGTTTCATATTTGTATCTTACTTCTACCCTGAGTTATCAATTTATGTAATCAGGGAAAGACTTTTCGGACACCCTGTATAGCTGAAAAAAGATGCATAACTACTACTCAGAAACTTCTTAAAGAAGGAAAATATGATGACTATGAAGCTGTATTTAAGGAATCGTTACAGGAAACTATCATCGAAGAAGCACCAGATAGTGAATTGAGAAATCCTTGACATTATTTGCCTCAGAGGTATTTTCAAAGGAAATTCTACTACTAAGATATGTCCTGTATTTGATGCTTCGTGTAGAAATAAAAACTCACTTTTGCTCAACAACTGTCTAGAAACAGGACCAAATCTTATTGAAAAAATTCCTCCATTACTTATGAGATTTCGTCAGCAAGAAATTGGTGTAGTTTCAGATATAAAAAGGCCTTTTTACGGATATCTGTGGCCAAAGAAGACCAAGATTTTCTTAGATTCATATGGTGCGAAGATTATAAGGAAAGAAAAAAAATTTATCATCACCAACGACTAGTGTTTGGACCTTACGAGCAGCCCTTTCTTGCCAGCTGCCGTTCTAGATTACCATTTGGGACAAAATGAAAGTCATTTTCCTGATACCGTAGAAAAGCTGAGGAATGCATTCTATGTGGATAACTGCATAACTTCAGTAACTAGTCAAGATGAACTTAAATTCATTTTTGAAGCAAAACAGATTCTGGCATCAGGTTGTTTTGATTTAAAAGGTTGGGAACATTGTTTTGATTTAAAAGGTTGGGAACATTCCAGTCTAACAGGTGAAGAATGTCAAAAAAAATTTGTCCCTCTTCTTGGATTATTATGGGATAAAACTAAAGATGTTCTGTTTTGTGATCTTGAAAAAAGTTGGTTTCAAGCAAAAACCCATTATTAGATGGTATATTCTTTCGAGAGTTCACAGCATATTCGATCCTATAGGAATTCTGTGTTCAGTAACGATTCGTTTGAAACTGTTAATACAGAATAGCTGGAACCTGAAGATTGGTTGGGATGAAACCTGTCTAGAAGATGGTCCAGTCCTGGAGTTCAATAAATGGCTTGAAGATTTACATCTGTTGACAGAGATCAAAATTCCAAGATATGTCCAAAGCTATGCCCGGAAGAAAAATTGCGTTTTCATACTTTTTGTGATGCGAGCAAGTCCGCCTATAGCACAATCGTATTTCTACAAAGCGAATGTGAGAAAGGGGTAAATGTTCATTTGACTGAAGCTAAAAGTAAAGTGGCTCCTTTAACAAAGATAACGATGCCTCGATCAGAATTGTTAGCATGCTTGATCAGAGCTCGTCTCACTGCAACAGTGAAAGAAGCGATGGATTTAAAGAGAATATCAAGTACCTGTTGGACAGACTCCTCTACCGTTATGTTCTGGATCAAGCATAAAAATAACTGGGGAACATTTGTACATAATCGAGTGAAGGAGATAAGAAATTTAACATTAAAGAAACAATGGAAGCATATTCCAGGAAGTGATAATCCGGCTGATCTCCCATACAGAGGATGTTCCGCTGGAGTTTTGCTCAGATTCAGATGGTGGGAGGGTTGACCGTGTCTTAAACAGCCTGAAGAAAATTGGCCCATCTCTAAAATTAAATATGAAAGACGTTTCTAAAGAACGAAAAAAAGGAATAACTGCCTTAGCTACCTCAATTGCTCCTAACGAAAAATGATACTTGCATCATTTTTCTAAATATTCGAGAATCATTCGACTAATAGCTTGGATTCTGTGATTCTTTCATAATTCTAGAAATTCTGATCACAAACTGAAGGAAGAATTATCTGTTCAAGAAATAGAAGCAGCTGAGAAAAGGCTTTTCTTAATTGTTCAGAAAGAATCTTTCCAAACGAATCTACAAAATCAAAGTTGAAAACTCTTTGCATTTTCACTGATAAAGAAGATTTAATGAGACTGAAGACAAAAATCCTTTGAAGAGATGATACAGATTATTTCGTGTGTCCCATACTTTTACCTTCTGATTATCAAATTATAGAAAAGTTAATTTTTGAAAGACATACAGTACTTTCACACGCTGGAGTTCAAATTGTTTTGACGGATATTCGTCAACGGTTTTGGATTTTAAGAGGACGCAAAACAGTTCAAAAGGTAATTGCAAAATGCATTCGATGCAAAAGATAAAATGAAAAAAAAAAAAAAAAAAAAAAAACCGGAATAGTTCCAGCCCCACTGCCTGAAGATAGGGGATAGGGTTTGAGATGCTCTAGTTTTTGAAGTAACTGGAGTAGACTTATCTGGACCTCCTTTAAAGGATGGAAAGAAAAATTGGATACTTTTATTCACCTGCGCTGTTTATAGGGCCATACATCTTGAACTGATACAAGGACTTTCCACTGACTATTTTTTGTTGGGCTTCAGAAGGTTCATAGCCAGACGTGGACGACCAAAAACTATGTATAGTGACAATGGTACGAACTTTTTCGGGACTAACAACCTCTTTCTTTCACTCGACTGGAACAAAATTATGCAAGAATGTTCTATTTTAAAGATTACATGGAAGTTCAATCCCCTCACAGATGCGTGGTGGTGGGGTAAGTGGGAGCATGGGGGTTGGTGGGAGCGTATTATTCAAATGATTAAGAAAATTTTGAGAAGAATATTCTGAAGAGCCTGTTTGAGATATGAGGAGTTGTGTACCATTCTCTTCGATACGGAAGCTGTAAACAATGCAAGACCGTTAAATTTGTCTGAAGATCTTGGAAGATTTAATGCCTTTAACACCCTCAATGTTCACTCAGGATATAAGAACGGTGGGAGTTCTGGACTTGGACCATATAGATGAAGTCAATATCACTAAGAGATATAGATATCAACAGAAATTATGACAAGATCTCAGAAAAAGATTTAGAGACGAATATCTAAGTCTCCTATTTCAGTCCAGAGATAATAAAGCTACTCAAAGACAAATATATTTAGGAGATGTGGTATTTGTGGGAAGTGACAACAATAAATGATTGGAGTGGCCATTGGGTCGAGTTATTGAATTATTCCAGAGTCAAGATAATTATGTTAGAGTGGCAAAGGTGAAAACAGCTGCAGGGTGAATTGATTTGTGCTGTGCAACGATTGTATCCTTTGGAAATGATGGACGACGACAACTTGTTTTTACCTAAACAAAACCAATTTAACATTCCTGCTAGTAAAGAAGTTAAACCACCTGATAAGATATTTAAAACTAGATGTGGTAGAACTATTGTAAAAAACTTCGTGTTTTTAATTATTTTTTTCCCCTTTAAGATTATACTAAGTATTGTTTAGCCTTATTATTAAGTATATTGTATTTTGATTATGTTCCGCCCACCATAAATCAAAAGGTGGGAGGAGATGTTGCGAGCAACTCAACGGCTGTATAAATGTAATTTCTTTAAAGGTTAAATTTTACGGATTGGCAACATTGTATCGTTTTTTATGTTTTAGAATTTTAAAAAATGCACCATAATTTTGCATTAAGGTGGATTGCCTGTTTTATACTGAATTAATTGGGTGGATTGCCCATATTACTTAATTATAAATCTCTCTTTATGTTTCTTTTAATGGAGTACCGACTGAATGAACAAAATTCAGGTAGAGTTAATAGTTATGGTTTTAGAGAATGCTGTACGGCTTGTTATGATTAACCTTATTTAATAAAGTTTTCTTTTTATATATTACTATAATGTGTTTTTATTAGAAGTAGATAATTCTTAGACAATACAATTCATATGCTTACTTCAAACCAACAATTAGTAGCAGAGCGTGGTTGTCCCCTCTGCTTTCATATAGGATACTGATGTTATTTAGGCTTAGCAACATCGCTAATTTCTCTAAGAGATAAATTTGATTTATATTATAATTAATGATTATAAATTTAAAAATATGGCATATAATATGATATTGAATCACATAGAAAAATTAACTAATGATAATTACCTCCAAATAGAATTGAAAGTGAATTAAGAAGTTTGAAAATATGGAGAACTGTGACAGAAGTTGATGAACAACCAAAACCATATAAAAGAGAGGATGTTAATTTCGAAAGTGAAATATGGGATGAAATTGATGTGAAAAAGAGAAATATAATGGATCAAACTATGACAGCTGAACAAGCGTTAAAATATGTGAATGAAAAGAACGCAAAGAAGTTACGGAGAAAATAAAAAATGTAATGTAGAATAGAATTAGCTCAACTGAAAAAATGAGTCAAAATGAATCTATAGATGATTACATGAATAAAGCTGTAATTCTGAAAAGTGGAGGGATGAAATAAGAGATAAAGAATTAATTTACTTCATATTAGAAGGACTTAGAAAGGAATTTGAATTTGATGTTAAAATCATTAAAAACAAGAACGAAAAGGATATAGCATCAATTAGACAAGCTTTAAAAGAAACTGAAGAAAAAATAAGAAAGAGGAAAAAATGGAAGTAAGTTCTAAGGCAAAAGAAAACTGGATAAAATCGAAATATGAAAGAAGATGCTTTAATTGTGGAAAATTAAGACATTTAATAAAAGAATGTCAGAATAATAATAATATAAAGTACTTTAGCTGTGGAAAGTTCAGTCACAAATCATCTGAATGTAAAATGAAAACCAAACAAGAACATCAAAAGCAGAGAAATTAAACAAATAAAACTTATGTCAAGCAAGGAAAGAGAATATGAATCAGCTACATGCTTATTTGAAGTATCTACGAAAATAGAAACACCATGTCTTAATTAAAAAAGAAATGATAAAAAGAATGAAACAGATGAACAAGAGAACAGAAAAGTTAAATAGTTTATTGATTCAAAAGCCACATCTCACATGGAAACTAATAAAGAAATATTTACTAATTTTAAACATGAAGAATGGCAAATAATGACAGCTGAAAAAGGTGCCATGATCAACTCAATTGGTATTGGTAATATTAAAATGCAAACTGATACAAATAATAACAGCTTGAGAATAGATATTCTACAAGTACCGAATTTAAGTGAAAATCTACTATCAGTATCAAAAATTGTAGATCATGATCTCAAAGTAATTTTTACCAAGACTAAAGCAGAAGTGATCAATAAACATGGAAACATTTTATATAGCTAACAGAAATGGAAATAAATTTGAAGCTGAAGGAAATATAGTTGAAGAAGCTAAAATTAGTAATGTTAATGATGTACTATGGCATTAGAAACTAGGTCATACAAATTATCAAAGGCTGATACAAATGAAAAAAAAAAAAAAAACTCATCGGTCATTAAATTAGAAAATGTGAAAATTTCCTGAAACAATTGTGAACCTTGTACATTAATAAAAATGACATGAACATCTTATAAAAGTGTGAAATAGTGATAATGGGAGCAAATTTTTTTAGCTACAAATATAAAAGAATTTTTTGAAAAAATGGGAATTAAACATCAATTTACAACTCCAACACTCTGGAAAGTAATTGAAAAGCTGAACATATTAATCGCACTAAAACTGAAACTGGTAGAATTATGTTAATTGATGTAGAATTACCAATAAACTTTTGGTCTGAAAGCATTAAAGTAGCTGTACATGTGAATAACAGGAGTTAAAAAAAAATAAAAAAAAAAAAAAAAAAAGTTTACACCATAAATGAACTATATACAGGATGCAAGCCTCACATTATTTACCTTAACAGATTTGGACATGAAGCATATTTTCATATAAGATGAGAAAAATATAGAAAGATGGATCTAAGAGCTCAAAAAGGAATTATGATAGGCTATAGCATGAAAAGAAAAGCATACAAAATTTATACTCCTGAACTAAATAAAATACAAGAAGTGAGAGATTTAAAATTTAATGAGCAGAAACTCGGATCATCTTTATTAAAACAAAATTATTTAAAATTCGATAAAAATCAAACATTAGAAGAACTTATTATTTTTTACAAGGAACAAATTAATGGCATTGTAAACATTTCAGAAATAGCTGACAGATACCATAGAGAAGATAATACAACAGATGAAGAAGTTGAGAAAATATTACCATCAAACACAGATAATGAACACAACGATAACAATGCATTGGAAAAGTTAACAGAGTATCCACAAATAAATGAAGAACCTGGAAATTACAATCATGGAAATTCTGTACAGAAAAGATCAACGCAAACAACAAAGCCCCCAGAAAAATTAAAAGATTATGTACGAGGGCATTTTGAAAAGTAAAGATACAATGGCTTGCATTCCTTAAAAAATAATAATAATAATAATAATTTAGAAAACATCAGTTACATCTTATTAACTGGATTATTTATTATTTTTCGACATAATCACCCCCGCTATCCAAATATTTGTTAAGTCGGTGCACAAGCTTTTGTATACCACAGTCATAGAAGGTTGCCGCCTGTTGGAACCCAGAGCGCACACAATTTCCTGTACCCTAACTTGACAGTCACAACTTCATAAAGAATAATGTCATAAATGTCATTAACATTTCCGGTATGATCTGATGCAATTCTTTCAATTTGAGACGTCTATTCGTATGAAATGCTTCCTCTGTTCTCTGAAGAAGGGCATCAGACATCACAGATGGCCGACCTGTTCTTTGTTCGTCATGAACATCGGTCCTAACTTCAGAGAAATGACGACACCATTTCGTTACATTTTGTCGATTCATAATGTTCCCATAAATAGAAACAATTTCTTTGTGTATATCCACTGGCCACTGACCTTTTGCATTAAGAAAACGCATGACGGAGTGCACTTCGCGGGATTCTGAATCGCTGCAGCCATTTCAAACACGATCTACTCCAACCAGAATCAAAGTTGAAATGCCGAACGACCACGAGGAGAAAGCTAACAGTTCAAAGTTAACACCTGTGTTGCCAACTTGCTCACCAAAACTTTTCTTTTCCTCTGGCATACGGTGTATCTTTACTTTTCGAAATGCCCTCGTAGTATACAATACAAATGAAGAATTACCTAAGACATGTGACGAAGCTGTACAATCTGCTGAAAGTAAATTCTGGCTACATGCAATGATAGAAGAAGAGCTCAATGGAGGCTAATGAAGTTTGGGAAATAGTTGAGAGACCCATTGATAAGAAAGTTATTAAAAACTGCTGGATATTCTCAAAAAAGCATGAAAAGGGTAATTTAGAAACAATTTACGAAGCAAGACTAATAGCAACCGGATTTAATCAAAGAAAAAGAATTGATTATGAAGATGGATTTAGTCCAGTAATGACACTTGCAACCTTTAGAACATTGTTATCGATTGCAATTTACAAAAAACTACAAAATAAGATTTTTTGATGAAAAAACTGCATATTTGAACGGATACTTGGATAAACCAATTTACATAGAACAACCCCGCGTATTTATATCAGATCCCAACAAAGTGTATCTTGTGAACAGAAGCATATAAGGAATACCACAATCAGGAAAATGCTGGTGTGAAGAATTACGTAAATTTCTTAAGAAAAGTAATTAGATTAAAGTTAGACCCACGTGTTTATAAAGATAAGATCAAATATCTTATCATAGCAGTATATGTTGATGACTTAATGCTGACTGGAAATTCAGATTATGAGATAAATGACATTATTTTTCAACTATCTAAATCATTTACATTACGAGAAGTCAAATTTTCATTACACAAATTTTCAGGAACAGACATCAGGCAAAAATCTGGAAAACTTATATTTAGTCAAAAAAACTATACAACTAAAATCTTGAAAAACTTTGAAATGAATGAATGTAAACCTGTCAAGACTCCAGGAATATTGTGTGAAAATCTTATGACATAGCAGCTTTGCCACCTGTATCAAAAACAAAATATCAAAAAGCATTAGGTTCATTGATGCACTTAGTAACAGGCAATCAAGATATAATCAAGATCCCAGAAAGAAACACTGGAAAGCTGTGAAGAGGATATTTAGATATACAAGATAACAGACAAATGTCCGCTGGTGCTAGGTCTGAAGAGTATGGTGGATGCTGCATTTCAACGACACCATACTGTGCCAAGAATCGCCTCACAGGTAACGCAATGTGTGGGCAGGCATTGTCATGTAGCAGCAGCCAACTCCCATTTTGTTGAAAATGAGGCCTCACTCTACGAACATGACCTTGATTTTGGACTTTTCAAATCGAAATTTTTTCTGCCTTGGTGAACTTGGAGACCGCCATTCGGAGCTTTGACGCTTGGTTTTAGGGTCATATTGATAACATTTCGTAGGTTTCCGCAGCTGTCTTGCTCAATTTGAAGCAAAACTTAATGTTAATTCTTTGCTTCATTTTCACTTCGATAACTGGAATTTAAGAACTACATTTTAATGCATCTTTTCACGAGAACCACTTACTTCAGAATGGCGCAGATTGCACTGCATATGCGCAAGAAAACGTTCTTCAATATGCAATCATTAGCACCATCTTCCGACTTCTCGTTCTCCTATAGTTATGTCAGTCCTCGAAATTAACAGCCGGATCTTGTATTAAAGGAACACAAAATGCATGCTTAAGATATATTTCAGATAATGGAAAATTAAATGCTACTTCAGATGCAAGTTGGTGTACCACTGAAGATGGAAAATCATTTAGAGGTTATTTCATTAAATTAGGTAAGAATTTCATAAATTGGAAGTGCAACAAAGAATAGTTGCTCTGTCTAGAATGGAAGCTAAACTTTTGGCATTCTGTGAATGTGCATGAGAAATTAAATGGTATGTACATCTTTTTACTTGAAGAACTGGGACAAAATGGTCTAATTGACAAAACAATAGAAATTGGAATGGACTGTCAAGCATTACTAGATTGGATTAAAAAAAAAAGTAGTAGTTCAAGGCACATTAACTGAAAATATTTCTTTGTGAAAGACGAATATGAAATGAATCAAATCATTCCTCAGTTTGTTTGTTCACAAAAATCAAGAAGCGGATATTTTAACAAAATATCTACCTAGGGTGAAATTGAAAGATGAACTATTAAAGTATGGACATGACTGACTGACTAAAATTATATCTTTAAACACAAATAAGGGTGGGTGTATTATTATGGCAAAGCCTCAACGGCTATCTGCCTGAGGGGAGGGATGCCTTCGTGGAGAATTTTCTAAGGAAAACTGGCTCATATACACGTTACACGTGGGGAAAACCACGAAAACGTCCATGCAGCCAGCCCGTTCGCGGGATTCGAACCTCGGACAGAACTACCAGTGTTCAGCGATTTTACCACTCAGCTACTGGTGGGCCGACAAATACGGGGGGAATTGATAGTATTTGTTTATAAAGTATAATTTTAAGTTTAAATATTTTGCAACATTGATATTTTCTTAGATTGTAAAAGATTGATTTAAAAATGTATCTGGCATCTAGAGAGATTGTTATGGTTTTCGAGAATGCCGTAAGGCTTATTATGATTAATCTTATTTAATAGTTTTCTTTTAATGTATTACTATAATGTGTTTTTTATTACTAGTAGATAATTCTTAGAGAATACAATTTATATACCCACTTCTTACCAACAAAAGATCATTTGGGATGGCGACAATACACGCCTAAAAAGAAATCACATTTTCAAAGTCTTATTTATAATGTCAATCAACTTCAGACTATATGTGTTTTCAAAACATATATATATACCAGAAAAAGTACCATTTTTTATCCAAAATATTAAGATCTGCCCCACTCAATTCATTAAGTCACTGATCAAATCACTGATAAAACAAGGACATTGTCTGATAATAAACAATTTTTATATCTCACCAGAATCCACAGACACGGTTTTAAAATTTTAGATAGACATTTATAGAACTCTGAAATTGAATTAAAAAAACTCAAGAACTGGTTAAAAAGAAAATCACAAAAGGCAAAACTGTTACTTTTTACTGAGGTGAAGTTCTTGTCATGAAGTGGAAAGTTGTTATGGTGTTATCTATTGTCCATACAGATGACATGGTAGATGCACAGCGCCATAACAAAGTTGAAAAAAAAAAAAAAAAAGAAAAAAAAAAATACAATTCTAACAGATTAGAACATATGAAAGCAGTAGATATTGTAAATCAATATCTTAGAGAATACATTATTGCTTGGGAAAAAAGGGTGTGGTGTGTGTGTGTATTTAATTATGGCAAAGCACACTAGGGCTATCTGCCTAAGGGTAGGGATGCCTTCGTGGAGGACTTTCTAAGGGAAACTGGCTCGTATACACGTTACACATGGGGAAAACCACGAAAACACCCATGCAGCCAGCCCGTTCGCGGGATTCGAACCTCGGACAGAACTACCAGTGTTCAGCGACTTTACCGCTCGGCCGCTGGTGGGCCCTGGAAAAAAAGGGAAAGAAATACTATAAGAAAATATTTTTTCATCCGTTAAATCACACCATTTTGAATTCCTATCTTATTTTCACAAGAAAAAGAAAAAGGTGGAAAAAAAAATTCCCATTTGATGTTTTGTTTGCCTTTAGTAGATGAACTTAGTGAAACCTATCGGTCAATTAGACACCATTCCAAAAAAAGGCCAGCCAAGCTTGGAGAATAACACTAACCTATGACTGAAAGGCATTATCTTAGGCAAATAGCTCCATCTGATAAGAAAAGGCAACCATCAAGACAATGCAAAGTTTGTTGTTTGAGAAGAGATGTAAACAATAACAGATACAGGAAGGAAACTTAGTACTACTGTCCAGATTGTGGTGTTTTGACTTTGCATATCATGCTTTGAAATTTACCATACAAGAAAAAATATTCATACTTATTTGTATTATGCACAAGTTTACTAAAATCTGCTTTTAATGTTTAAAATACATATTTTTTATTTCCTATTCACTCTGGCAAACTAAAATACAGGCAAAATAATCCTGATTGTTGGTTTTCTCTGAAAAATTAATTTTTTTTATATTTCAAGCTAAAAAATGTTCAGAAATTAAAATTAAACACATATATTGTTCAAAATTTATTTGTAAACCATTTCCTTGAATTAAAAAAAAAAAAAAGGCATTTTTTTCAGTTTTCTTGAAAATTATGTGATTGTTAAAGATGTGATTGTAATCCAGTGGTGAAAAAAGCACTAAACAATCCACATGCTGAAAACTGGCATAATCCCATGTTTTCAAAATATAAATTTCTTTGTAAAGAAAAGGCTTTGGAACAAGTTAAAAGACCTGGAAATATGAACGCTGTAAGTAATAAAGGGATACAATCAAAACGGCACAAAAAAAAATATAAAGCTTTATCCTCATCTTCATACCAATGAAAATTTTTCTCATTGCCAGATTACGTTCTATGTAAACTGTTTTAGCTTATACTGTGAAAACAGTCTGAACGGTTACCAATTAAATTTTGCAATCGCCTACATATATGGAAATGTAGAATAAGAAATCTATATAGAAATTCCCACAATTTTTTGCACTGAAATCAATTCATATAAAGTATGTCTTTTAAAATAGTTTTTATATAGTTTTAAAAAGTCAGAAAGGTAATCGTACAAAGCATTAAATAAAATTTACGAAATTTAAATCTCTTAATTCAGATAACTGTGGTTATTCAAAAAGGGTATCTAACAGTGAAGCTATCATAATTGCATATGTAAACCAGGGGAGGAATTTTAAGTTTCAGGAGGGAGAATGCAGTCAGCCTTTTATTTACCTGATAAGTATTAAGTTTTATTTAAAGAATATAAAAGACTTTTTTATTCAAGTTTTGGTATTTATCAACATTTTCTATACTTTCTTGTTTAATTTATAAAACAAATTAAAAATAATCTAAATTTAGATAAACTTACACATATATGTAAGAAAAATAAAGAATATGTAAAAGATTAAATAAGCAGCATAAATTAATTCCCCCTCTGTATTCTAAAAATAGTAATCACTGGGTCATTTCGAGATTAAACCATGTCATATGAGTTTTACATAATTCTGATGATGTAAATGGTTCTAAAACTCAAACAGCCAATAATAATTTCATAGCAGTATTAATTATCCAATCAAAATGCATTGAGAACCAAAACTAACTAAGTTTGTATTCAGATTTCACCCTGAACATAATGCACTTGCTTTATACACTTTGGCCTAGTTGGACTGCCGTCTGTCTACTCCTTTTTTTACTGCAAATTTAACAAAAATGTAAATTTTTGGAATAGGCATAAGTAATGTGCCAACTTGTTTGTTGCTGCAACTTGTTCGCTGAACTAAAAGTTGAATTAAATATACCTTGACAGCCAAATTTCTTATTTATTGCAGATTGGAGTTTCAACATCTCTAAGCCATCAAAATTCTTGCTATTTAACAGAATCTATTACATATATGTAATATTACTATTACATATATGTGTATATTACTATTACATGTGTATATTACTATTACATATATTCAAGTTTGGGAATGGAAAGTGGGAGGGAATGATAGTCTAGCAATGATGAAAGGTGTGTATGGAGCAAAAAAGTTGAGAACCACTAATGTAAATAATTTTACCATTTTTGTTGATTCGTAGCAAACTTATAAAATAATTTCTGATGGTTTATAGCTTCTACTTTCAAAATGAAAGAATCACGAAAATTACATTATTGCCTAGACACAGAATTTCATCAAAATGAAAACTGCTTTTTTTTTTCAAAACAAATACACTAAATGACATTTTAAACCAGTGTAATGTACAAAATGTTAAATCTGTATCTTATACGTAATAGCATAAAATTAATGAGAGATAAGTTCTAGAAATGTAAATGAAATTATGGTAATGAAAAATGTTCTATTTAGAAATATGATAGGATTCTTTATGTATATAGCGCCCCCCCAAAAGAGGGGGCAGTTTTATATCCCCCATTCTACTGGGCTCATTGACGAAATTCAAATTGCGTTTTTCATGTCTTGAAAGCACGACTTAGGATATATATTAGGTTTATCTATAGCACTGTCTATTTTGACAGTATTAATTTTCACAATTTTCGTCAGTAATTCTTAAAAAATCGGACTTTTTCTGAAACAACATGCAATTTTATTCCATATTTCGATTTGACGACTCAAATTATGCCTAAGTATTAAATTTTGTAAAATCTGATGCAAAATTTCTGAAGAAATTAAAAAAATTATCTTGGCACATTTTTTTCAGTTTGGCAGACTTCTTAATTTATAGCAGCCTATTTTCTTTTCCTTTTTTTTTCATAGTAAATGAGCAGATAAAAGGTCACATTCATTACTCTCAAATAATTTTAACATAGTGCGTTGACCACATTTGGCGTTATTATCGATTTCAACAAATATGCCATATTTCTAAGCATGACAATATGTAAATTCATGTATATCTTAGGACACTGTGAATAAAAAAACTCTAATTTTTTGCAGGTGTGCCTAAAAATACATCTATTTTAAGATGATGTTAAAAACGTTACAGATTATAATTTTAAAAAAAAAAATTAAAAAAAAAAAAAAAATTTTTTTAAATTTATAAATACAAAATTTAAAAATAAATCATAAAATTGTGAGAATTATATTTGGATTAAGCCTACATTTTGAATTCTGGAAGAAAGAATCAAGTATGTTTAATAAAAAAAAAAAGAGATATTAATAAATATATATCAAATTCAATTAACATTGAGGATTGAAAATTTTGAGAGCTAATTTTTTTAAAACTACCCGTGTGATTTTTACAAAGCTTGGCAGTTTGCTATAATTTAAGTCGTAGAAACGAAATATGGAAAAAAATTGACATGTTATTTCATAAAAAGTCAGATTTTGTGTAAAATACAGTGGAACCTCAAAATACGAGCACCTCTATATACGAGAAATTCGAGATACAAGGAAAGTATGAGCGAAAAATTCGTCTCTAAATATGAGCATTGACTCAAATAATGAGCAAGCAGCTAGGCTGTACGTATGAGTGGAGCGGAGCCATTTCCCGATCCGGCTCGACTCGGGGAATCCCCTCGTCAGATCACTCAGTGTTCTTTGATCTATGTGTTTGTGCACTTGTGAGTTAATTGTTTTGTACATTTAACATGAAAATAATTATTTTATGTTGCCTCCCAAGAAGACTGTTGCCTCAGATAGTGCTGCAAAGAAAAAGAAGGAAGCCATGACATTTGAAAGTAAGAAAGTCATAGATAAACATAAGCGTGGTGTAAGAATGATGGAATTGGCGAAGACTTACAGCCGTTCGACATCGATCTGCACCATTCTGAAGAAATTAAGAAACTTGATGTGGCCAAAGGAGTTATCATTACTGCCAAACAACACTTAAAACTCCTAGAAGATGTTGAGCAGCTGTTGTTGGTGTGGATTAACAAGAAGCAGTTAAAAGGCAATTCGGGTCAGAAGCTAAAATAAAGGTAAACTACGGTTATATTATTTACCAGTGTTATTTATTGGAAAAATTTATTTTTATGCTGATATTTTTGGGGATGTGAAACAGATTAACTGGATTTCCATTATTTTCAATGGGGAAATTTGTTTCTAGATACGAAAAATTCTATATACAAGGTCAATGCTGGAATGAATTAGGGAAATTTGTTTCTAGATACGAAAAATTCTATATACGAGGTCAATGCTGGAATGAATTAAACTCATATTTCGAGGTTCCACTGTACCTATATTAGAACAATGGTGTATATATAAATCTAATACATATGCTACGTCGTGCTTCTGCGGCATGAAAAATGCAAGTTGAATTTCGTCAATTGGCCCAGTAGAGCAAGAGATATATAACTGTCCCCCCCTTTTTTTCCCTCGGGAAGTGTACCTCTTATGTATTATCTATTAGGCCAGATATCACTTATGTTGTGAATTTCTTGAACCAGTTTAACATCAAACCTCACAAAGAACACTGGCACTCTACCAAAAGAATACTTCAATACTTTTCAAGATCAAGGACTAAATTTTAGATAAAACAGGAAAATTACTGATTATCTTTATGGCTGCATATAGCATATCAAATATTGATCATCAAAAATCTCATTCGGGTTTTGCATTTATCCCCAAAAGGTTCTGCCATAACCCGAAAATCAAAAAATCAAAAAAAAAAAAAAAAAAAAAAAACATGCCATCAACAGAAGCAGAACGCAAATCACTTTCTGAAGTGGCTAAAGAAACTGTATCTATGTTGTTACTACAGTCAAATACCTAAAATCCGCCGACCTGAAATCCACCAACTCCTAAAATCCACGTTGCCTCTCAAAATATAAACATTCAGTTTATAGGTTCCGGAAACCGCAACATTGAGTACGAAATATCGAAAAAAAAATAGTTACCGAATAGTGACGTCATAGTTACCGAATCATAATGAATCATAACGGAAATACCAAATTATTGACATCATGATAAAAGTTTTTTTCCCTCTAATCCGCATCGAGGTAAAAAAGCAGACGATTCACTCAACTCTTCTTTCAAGTTAACGGTTCACATTGTTGTATTTTCTGAGCTTTGTTATTTCACGAAATTGTTTAGTGCTGCCTTTTTTTTAATCCGGATATTTTGTGTATAAATTAAGAATATTTTAAATTTCAACCCTTTTTAATACAATGACAGATAAGAAATGCACTCATGATTTCACTGCTTGCAACATTGAAAAATGTACACACATTGCATTGATGGTAATGCAAAAAGTAATTCTGCAAAAGATGGGAGGCAGGTGCTACTCCTCAGTTTATGCAGGATCGTATGGAATTGCAACACAATTGTGTATGATATACGAAAAAATAAAGAAAAGCTGTTGAAATTTTACAGCAACAGTAATTCTAACACAGGAATCCGAAACTGGAAATCTTTGCATGACGCGAAATCGGCAAACATCGATGCTGTGTACATATAACACAATCAATAATATAATCAATTTATATATGTAATAATAATTTTATGCATATAATAAATTATTAAAATAATGTATATAATAATTTAATTAAATGAATCTAATACATCTTATTTATTTTGCACTTTTAGTCTGAATAGTATGCTTTATCTTTTCTGTCTTAAAATCCGCCAAACTCTGGTCCCAAGCTTTGTGGATTTCTGGACCTTCTACTGTACAAGGAACTGGGTTACAACATTGAAAACACAAAAACACTATATTGTGACAATCAAAGAACTCAAAAAAAAAAAAAAAAAAAAAATGAAGAACTTAATTTTTCACAACTGTATAAGTATATACACGCTCATCATCTTTTGTGTACAAAGTACACTCATGTCCAAAATTATCTTTACATACCCAAAAATGATGATATTCAATGAAATATTGAATCAATGTGATCCGTATTTGCAGGGAATGTGTGAAAACCAAGCCTAATTAGCATTATCCAATCAAAAGTAATCAAACGGTTTGTGATATGCAAATCTAGGCGTTGCGTCATCCAAGGGTGAATCGAGCGCTTTGCCCAAACTGAATATTTGAGTGAATTTCTGCAACATAGCGTTTGATTTCAGTGTGTAGGGACTCAAAGCGGTTTCTTATGGCTTCGAAGTATCATTTGGAAGAATCTGTAAAGTGGCGAATTATCGGCCGTTTAGAAGCAGGGCAGTCAATCATGGAAACAGCCACATGTCTGAATACTTCAAGACAGACAGTCTCTAAGCTATAGAAACAGTTTCAAAATGATGTTAAGAAGAATGTTAAGAAGATGTTAAGAAGAATGTTAAGATGAAGCTATAGAAACAGTTTCAAAGTGTTGTAAGGAGGCCTGGACAAGGTCGGAAACGAATGACAACTGCTTGTGAAGATCGGTATCTGGCATTAACTGCCCGTCGTAACAGAAATGCTACTGCTCGGCAGTTAAGTTCAGAGCTTGCAGCTGCCACTGGAACCGTTGCATCACGGCAAACAATATACAGAAGGCTTAATTAAAAAGGCCTTTATGCCAGAAAGCCAAGGATATGTGTTTTACTGTCTTCACAGAAAAAGAGGGATCGCTTTAATTGGTGTAAAGAACATCAAAACTGGACTGAACATCAATGGTCCCATGTTCTCTTTACTGATGAGTCGCGGTTTAGTTTAACTGGTGATTCTAAACGTGTTTACATCTGGAGGGAGTCAGGAACACGAAATGATCCCTCGAACATTGTGGAATGTGACCGTTTCGGTAGTGGAGGTGTGATGGTATGGGGTGGATTAATGATCGATGGATGTACGCCCCTACACGTATTCAGCAGCGGATCTGTGACAGGCCAGATATATCGGGATGAGGTCTTAGATCCTTATGTAAGACTTTTCAGGGGTGCATATGGACCTGACTTTTTATTTATGGATGATAATGCCCGTCCACATCGAGCAAACCTCGTTGATGAATTCCTTGAAAGTGAAGACATTAAGCGAATACCTTGGCCACCAAACTCTCCTGACCTTAACCCGATAGAGAACTTATGGGACTACCTTGGAAGAGCAATTGCACGTATACATCCTCCTCCTAGAGATGTAAATGCTCAGAAGACGGCATTGCTGGAAGAGTGGAGATTAATTCCCCAAACTGTGGTTAACAACGTTATTTCCAGCCTTAAAACACGTTGTGATATGTGTGTACAAGTCAGGGGAGATCATATTCCATATTAAATTCGTAAGACTTAATTCTTTTTCTGAATCATTCCTTTTTTTCTTAACTCTCCTTGTCACACTTTATTACCATTTTTATTGTTTCATGCTACAATTTTATATCATATGAGGTGATCTTCAATTTTTTCTGTTGCACTTATGTGTCATCATGTTATGTATGATTCCACGAAAATTCATTAAATTATAAGTCATAGTCTCTGAGAAATCCGTGAATTTATGCATGCAAACATAATTTTGGACATGAGTGTATATGAACGTGGTGACCTAGATGTGCTCTATATACTTACCAATGAAATGGGAGTTGATAAGTTACACAAATTCCATTTAAACAATAAAGTAGACTATTGTTAAGTAAAGACTCCTGTTAAACATTAAAACTGTTGTAATGGACTAAATATTGTTTAAAATGTATTTTGTTTTATCTTAAAGAAATAAAAGAATCAACAATGAAAAAGGTTATGTTCAAAACTGCTACTGATTCCTTTAGAGCATGTAGACAATTTGCCCGTCTTACCATATGCGAAAGTGTACTAGTGCAACGTACAGTATAAAGTCTTTAATCCGGACGTCCATAATCCGAAACGATCTATAATCCGGACCTCAAAGCTACAAACTTTCTGTGCATGCATAGTGTTTAGGCCTGCGCATTTAATGTATAACATACGGTATAAGCTAGGCTAAAATTATCTAATTATCTATTTCAGTTAATGTTGCAGATTGCGTTGTTCCTTAATCTTCTAATTGGATCCGGCTTATTATTTTTTGCAAACTGTTAGAGCAATTTTAGAAAATGTAAGCTTGAACTTTCGATTATGTCAAAAAGAGTTTCTGATTCTGGAGCTGCCAAAGGATCTACAAAGCAAAAGCATGTTTTGATGTCCATCAAGCAAAAAATGGAATTGCTGCAAAAAATGGATAAAGGCATGAAGAAAGTGACAGAGACGTTAGTGAAAACGAAAAAATTTTGATTGACAAGTTAGTTGGTATTCTCGCCACAGCAATTATAGGACTTGAACAGCAGAACTTTGTAACTGAACAAGAAATTATGTGTGTATAGAATTAAAGAGAAAGTATAAGCACATAAAACAAAGCAACTTAAACAACTTACATTGAAAGAAATGTTTAATAAAGTAAACAAATAAATATTAAGCTTTTTTTTTTTGTAAATTTTTATACCCTTTAGATCATAATTGCTCTTTATTTCATAAATTACGGTTTCATATTTTTAATTTTATAATTTGTGCATGCCATCTATTATCATGCCATCTGCTGACTATTTACATTATACGTTAAGCTTGAAAAGTTAACAGTAATTAGCAATTAAGTTATTATGGAGCTGCACCCAGAAATTTTACAGCATACACAGGAGAAGATGTAGACTGCTAGAAAAAAAAAGGGGACAGCTCTATATCTCCCGTTCTAGTGGGCCGAGTGACGAAATTCAAATTGCGTTCTACATGTCTCGAAAGAGCAATTTAGGATATATATTAGATTTATATATAGCTCTAATCTAACGTAGTTATTTTGACAGGAAATCAGACTTTTTCTAAAGTAACATACCAATTTTTTTTTTTTCATAATTTTGATTCTACGACTCAAATTACACCTAAAAATTAAATTTTGTAAAATTTGGTCCAAAATTTAACAATTTATGTTGCCGTTTTCTATTCAGTTTGTGCCAAAATTAGTTCACTTGGCGAATTTCTTAATATGTGGCAACCTATTTTCATTTCCATTTTTACATAGTGCGGAAGAGGAAAAAAAGACCCAATCGTTCCAGCTTTCAAATAACGTTCTTTATGTTACATTTTTAATTATAATTGTTATTAATTTTAAGCAATTGTTTTCTTTTTCAAATTTCATTTTAATTGTTAAAGTTCCATGGTTTTGTTCGAATAACTGTTTTAAAAATTTCTATTTACTTATTCAAACTGCGTAGTTTAAATCAAAGGTGCATCATTTATTTATTTATTTATTTTTTTTTTTTTCCAAATAGTTTTCTTTATACTATATTTTTAGTCATAGTTACTATTTTAGGTAATTTTTAAATTTTTAGACTTTTATTTTAATTGTTAGTGTTGCATTGTCTCTTCAGATAATTATTTTAAAATTTTCTATTTATTCATTCGAACTGAGTATTTTAAATATATTTATTAATTTAAATTTTCCAGAATTTGATTTTATTTATTTGAATTGCATTTCTTTCGGAAGAATACTTTGAAACCCAGACTACGATGCGTTTGAAATTGCATACATTAAAAGAGAAAATACAATAAAGGACAGTTAACATGCCTTTCAATGTTCTGTTCAGAAAAGATATATATAAATAAGAAAGATGTATAACCGACATTTTAACTTAGAATGACTTAAATACACTACTTTTAACAGTTTTATCATTGTGCCCATTGCTTTACACAATTTTATCCTACATTTGGTTTCTTAAAATGTTATTCATATTTTATTTTTGAAATCGCAAGAATCAAATATAAGATTAAAAAGTTTCAAATTTAAAAAAATACAAATACTAAATTTTACGCAAAAATTTATTTGTTATTCTCTTTTTCTTCAGGCATTCTGCTTCATACTTGCTCTTTTTCTTTAGGCATTCTGCAAGAATATTAAAAAGCATCCAACTTTTCGAAACATCTTGGTATTTCTGACAATCATTTTAAATAAAGTTATCGCCTTCCATTTCATAAATGCCAACAAATGGCCGAGCGGTAAAGTCGCTGAACACTGGTAATTCACTCCGGGGTTCGAATTCCGGTAAACGAGCTGTTTGCATGGGCGTTTTCGTGGATTTTCTCATGTGTAACGTATATGCCAGCTGATTTCCCTTAGAAAGTTCTTCACGAAGGCATCCATCTTTTTAGGCAGATAGCCCTGCTTTGCCGTAACTTAATAATCCAATTCAATCCATTTCATCAATATTTGGTCAGAGCTTTTATCAGTCTTTAGAGGCTACGCATTTTGAAGGTATGAGATGAACGGAAAGGCTGGTTTCATCAAGAGGTTTTGGTTTATTTAACTAAGACAAAGCACACTAGGGCTATCTGCCTAAGGGGAGGGATGCCTTCGTGGAGGCCTTTTTAAGGGAAACTGGCACGTATACACGTTACACATGGGGAAAACCACGAAAACGCCCATGCAGCCAGCCCATTCGCGGGATTTGAACCTCGGACCGAACTACCAGTGGTCAACGACTTTACCACTTGGCCGCTATTTCATCAGGAGGAAAAAAAAAA
The DNA here is from genome assembly GCF_044657685.1 of Stegodyphus dumicola. Taxonomy (NCBI): domain Eukaryota; kingdom Metazoa; phylum Arthropoda; class Arachnida; order Araneae; family Eresidae; genus Stegodyphus; species Stegodyphus dumicola. Next base: position 108,728,409 of record NC_140775.1, on the reverse strand, counting down.
CATCTTTAGGTGACATTCACATACATCACTGGATAAACTCCTGAATCTTCAAATTCAACTGAGAAATCACAGGAGTCTCTGTTTATGATGCGATATGATGTTCTATAACGTAATTTAAATTTATACAAACATGTATATGGTTGTATAAATTTAATTATAGTCTAATTAAATTATTTATACAACCATATACTCCTCAGTTTAATCTGCAATGATATCGTTTTTGTCTTTTGTGTTAACCACAAGCTCAATTGATGGTATTTGCAGGTGTACACGTCCAAGTGTTTTCTCTTTGAACACCTAAATTCTTTGAAGTATCCTGAAAGTATATTCAAAAGCGTCCAACTTTTTGAAACATCTTGGTATGCCTGACAGCCAAATTTCCCTACAAATTTTTGCTTACTTTTCTCCCTAATTTTCTTCTTTCCTTCTACAGTTATTTTCAGTGTTCACACAAGAAAATTAAGATTTTTCAATGGCTAAACTTCCATAAATTTTGCATTCTTGTCAATTTTTTTTAAATATCAATTACATGAATTGCGTTTCAGCTGAAGACAGCTTTTAATTTTCTAGTCATTTTAACTATAAATAAAGTTTAAAGCGAAGTCCAAAGGATACATATTTTAATTAAAAGATTTTTTGCTAAATGACAAAGAACTAAAACAGTCCAGCAGTGCTCATTCTGTACCACTGAGTGACCTGATTCTGATATCGGCTGAAACAATCTAAATCATATTAAAGATCATGTTCTTTTATACAATCTATAACGCGAGAGAAAAAAACTAGCTTCTTAAAACATTCTTGCTAAGAGGATTAATACAAAAATGTATACTTAGATACATACATTTTTTTAAAGCTGGGACTTGAACCAAACTGTCAAACTTTTAAAGTTTAATTTACATGGTGGTTATAATTAAAGTTCTACTTTGAAATGGTCATAAGAGGAAAACTACCGGACCAAATGTTATCAAACTTGGGAATCATGTAAACATGGAATTTATTTTCGGCAGGAAAAAGAAAGAGTTCAAAAACTTACGACCAGGGGAAAAATGGCGCTGTATGCAATATTGTTAAATGAAATAAGACATGAAAACATCTGTTTAAAATGTGTTTAATAGTTTCCGAAACGTGTTACAAAGCATGTTCAATCTAGCGTCCAGCATTTTCCAAAAGCAAGTTAGATCCTGTTACTGCATTATCAACAGCAGCTCTTAGCATATCAGGAGGAATGTTACGGACATGTCAGTGTATCACATTTTTCATTTCTGCCAAATTGTTTAGATTATCACCATAAACAAACAGTGTTTTTGAGGTAACTCCATAGCCAACAGTCACAGATGTTGAGGTCTGGAGGGAAGTGGGGATGTGTCGGCCTTTAAGATGTTCATTCGTGAAATATAGCCTAAGTAACTGTGCGACACATGTGAGGTGGGGACCAGCCCTGCATAAAAATCGTAGTATCTAAAATGACATGTTACTGCAGTTCATGTATCACGAAACATTTTAACATTGACTCTAAGCGAGCTGCAATCACAGTGGTCCAGCTCTCGACTGCTCTTCAGAAAAAAATGGTTCAATTATGAAACTTGCTGTCATTTCACACCAAACGGTCTGGAATGAATGCTATGCAATCGAATGCAGTAGGAGAATGCAATGGAACTAGGTAGATAACATAAGGGATTTCTTCGGCCCAAATCGATTAAAAGCGTTTTGAATCAGTATCTTCATGTTTTAGGGCCGAATTCGAGCTTCAAAAATTATAAATTAGCGATTTGTAAGAAATGTGCGAGTGATTTGCGATCTCACATTTTCTAACAGCTACTTCATGATTTTCACAGACGAATTTCTTCCTAAAAAGGATGCCGCATTCCACTTTTATCAACTTCAAAGTTTGATAATTTGCTTACTGCAAAGTTTCTTAAGGGTATACAACATATTAAACCCATTTACCAAAAGGTTAACCTAGATTCCGACCCATATTTCGTTTAACAATATTGCATACAGCACCATTTCCCCCTTGTGGTGAGATTTTGAACTTTCTTTTTTTTGCGAAAAATAAATTCCCATGACCTCCTTTACACGGTTACCAAGTTTGATAACATTTGATCCAGTAGCTTTCCTTTTATGACCGTTTCAAAGTGGAACTTTAATTATAACCACCCTGTATATTATTAAATTTTAATTTGAAGCTATGCGTTATATGTATACCATGCGTAAGATTTTCGCTTTTATGGAAAAAATAAAGAATTGAAGCAAATATGCTTAGGATTATGGACCAAAACTGAAAAAATTTCCCCTCCCTTCGAAAATAAAATATTGAAACTTCGACCTTGAATTTATTGGATTATTGAAATATTCAATTTAACTTATCTTCTAAGTCCTAGTTCCATCAAAAATTCCGAATTACTGAAACTGAAGTAAAAAGTTTAGTATATATTCACTGTATGTTAATAAAGTAATCAGAGTGTAATAATAATAGATTATAGAATTTACACTGATGCAACTTTTTGTCTGAATGCATAACATGCAATGGAAGAGAAAGCTTGTAGAGACCTGTTTTTTTTGACATGCCTCTAAAAGTAGATGTCATACTCCTTTTGTCTCTTCAATGTCAAAAAACTTTCCTTTGAGAGGCAACTTTAGTTTTTGGGAAAGAAAAAAAAATCACAAGAAGACAAATTTGAAGAGCATGCAGAACGACTGAGTGCACATACTTATTTTCGGAACACAAGCAGTTCTCCGATTGATTATTGAATAATAAAAAGATGCATTTGTCATGCAATACAAAACATTTGGAATACATTTTCTGAATGAATAACATAAGATTAAAAGCCATCTGCTTAATTCACAGCCATTTACAAGTCAACTGCTTGGGCAATTGCAGAATCATTTTGATCCTGAGCTTGTAAGACAAACCTAATATCATTGGATTTAAACACTTCTTTAATCTTCTGAGAACATTCCTTCTTAAGCTCATATTCCAAGAATATTAAGTGAATACAATTATTGCTAAATAAATGAATATTCATTTGCACTATGGCTTGGTAGTTTGCTAAGGAGTTAACAAAACTTTTGTGTCTAAGAATACAAGAATATTTTAAATATTTACAAATAAAATATTAAATTGGAGATTTAACTGCAGCCTCACCAGTGGCCTAGCATTTGAAGATTGTTAAATACTAATTGTTTGTTGTGAAGTCTAACCCAAGCTGTGAAGTCTAACCCAAGCTTTTCATAGTTTTCTAGGTTCTCTTTACAAAGGTCCTCTATGAAAGCATCTTAACCAAATAGGTCACATGTTCTTTCTATGTTCAAATAACCAACTAATCTAGTTAAAGTGCGATTTCCAAGTGAAGTTACTAGCAAAACCCGAATACTCGTTAAAAATCACGTAGCTTGCCAATCAGGAGTGACATGAAAGATATGGCGCCAATAATTGAATTGCTGTTACAGTACGCAGTTTCTAAACTTAGATGGTCATTCCTTAATTAAATATAATTGATTCGTAACTTCTACTAGAGCTGATGGTAAGAATTGAAGTGTAAATAAATAATATCGTGTGCAATCTTGATTAATATAAAATTAGAAATAGTTGCATAAAAAATATTTGCATTCAGACAGAAAGTTTTTTTAAATATTTGCAATTACTTTATAAGAAGGGTTTATTAATAACCGTAGTAATTACTTAATATATTACTGATGATTAGAATTCAGTTCTTGACAATTACATTCTAAATTAGAATTTTAAGGATATAATGAAAATGCGCTATGCATAAAAATACATGTTAGTATAAAAAATGAGTTGATTTTTATGTTTGAAAACTTCTTAAATTCATTTTAATAAACATTGCACCCTTGTGGTTAATTGAATCCAGAATGTTGTGTGTTGTTTATATAATTATTCTTACTTGTCCACAGAACCTGTTGAGTTATCCAACCATTAAGTAGCTGCAGATCATTTCTACATAACCTTTGAACTTCCATTAATTCGGTCTCTAGAGGGTTGTATGTTTATATCATAATTTGACTTTTATAAAAATGATTATACTAAATATTATATTTCTATAAAAATATACTGTGCTTTATCAGCTGCTCTTAGAACAAGCTTGTTTAGAAACAAATTATGCAGTTAATGTCATGAAATATTTTCATAAAATTCAAATAAACATCAAACGAAAGTTCTCAGTTTTAGACAATTCGATTTAAACGAAGTTAAAGTAAAGTAGCAGATGATAAAACGCCGAAGATAAAAATTTACTTATACAATTATTTTTTTTAAAAAGGAAAGAAAGAGAAAAATAAAAAAAATAGTTAAAAATTGGAATAATATCATCTATAATTTAAAAAAATATCTTTTCAAATAGTATAAATAAATATTTATTACACATCATTGAGGGGAAAAAATTTGTATGATTAATTCTCCGTAAAATTTTATTTGAAATTTAAGGTTAAAAATAGCTGTGGCAATTCAGTGGAACAAAAATCCATAAACCACATTTGGCATTATTATCGCTCAAAAAAAAGATGCCAAATTTCAAAACGCGAAAATATGTAAATTCGTGTATATCTTAGAAAATTTTGAATAAAAAAGTCTAATTTTTTGCAGGTATGCTTAGAAATACACCTACTTTAAGATGATGGTAAAAATTTTATAGGTTATAATTCAAAATTTTTTCAAAAAATTTATAAAAATTATTTTAAAATAAATTTAAAAAATAAAACACAAAAAATGGGTAAATTTTATTTGGAATGAACCTAAATTTCGAAATGTGAAAGGAAAAATCAAAAAGTTTAATAAAAAAAAGAAATATTAATAAATATTTGCCAAATTCATTTAACATTGAGGAGCTAATATTTTAAAAACTACTCGTGCGATTTTTACAAAACTTGGCATTCTGGCATAATTTGAGTCGTAGATTCGAAATATGGAAAAAAAATTGGTATGTTATTTCAGAATAAGTCCTATTTTGTGTCAAAATATCTTTGTTAGAATAGTACTATATGTAAATCTAATACAATCAAAAGTCGTTAATCCAGACTCGTCGGGACTTCGGCGATTCCGGATTATCGATTTTTCCGGATTATAGATCATCAGTTTAAATCTGATGTTAGAATAGTGCTATATATAAATCTAATATATATCCTAAGTCGCGCTTTCAAGACATGAAAAACGCAATTTGAATTTTGTCTATCGGCCCAGTAGAACAGGAGATATAGCACTGTCCCCCCCTTTTTTTTAGCAGTGTACCTAACTTCCATCTTCTTAAAAAATCAAACATATAATGGAATTAATAATTTGATCAACAGTTAAAAATCATTCATGTAAATAAATTTAATTATTTATGCAAATATACTTCTGATTAGATCAATCGCTATTTTTCAGTATAAATTACCTTATTAGGGATATAAACATCTTCACAAAATATTATTAAATCTTTAAAATACTCTTTCAAATGCTGAATTGAATTCAGCATTAAATAGAGGAAATCTTTGATGTCATTCAAAACATCACCAGAGCCATATCTTAAATGAAAAGCTTGCCTAATTCCATTTTCCAATTTTTTGTTCAGATCCTCCCATCGATTAAAATCATTACCATAATCTTCCATCATGCTACCAATCAAGCTCAAAATTGAGGGTGAACCTATAAAAAATAATTTGTTTTAATTTAATATTCGTATATATATTTAATACTTGTATATATAATCCAATATGTTGATAAGTGAGCAATAGATGTAATGTACTGAAGATTGTGGCATAGTAAGAACTTTGCAAAGGCTTTTCAGCACAGATACAAAGATGAAATTTACAGAAAGACATGGCTGAAGACAAAACCTAATTTACAGCTGGACAACTAGTTCTTGATAGACAGATTCTTATTCACATATTATCAGGGTTGCAATAGGCATCCTACAATTTTTTGAAGTTGACAATAGACAGAAATTATTCACAACATGCTAGCAGAGTAAGGGAAAGTGGGAAAATAAGTATGCACTCAGCAGCAACAAGCGATATACAGCTAATTCATTGCTGAAATTTTGATCTGTGATTGGGTAAAAGATACATGCACTGCTACATGTTATATAAGATGGCATGATAGATGAAGCATTTTAGATTCACATAATATAAAGTTAGTATTTTATGGATAGGAAAAATGAAGTATTCAAATTAAAATGAGGAATAAAAGGAACTATTTCCAAATTAAAAAGTTAGTAGTTAATTTTCATATATACCTACACATATGTACTTCCACATATACACACATATATGTGTGTGTGTGTGTGTTTGCACGTATATATATATGTGCGTGTTTACACGTATATATACTATATATGTGTGTGTGTGTATATACATATACATACCAAATGTATGTATACACATATTCGGTAATATTCATCCAAACAAAATTAGAATTACTGAAATTCTACTAAGAATGTATACTGCAAAAGAAAGAGGTGGAGGAGCAGAAGTTGGGGGGGGGGGAATGTATACATCATTTTCTGTACATAATGTATTCCAGAAAAGCTTCAGATTTGATATTAAATGCTTACGTTAGTTACAGTCAACTTGTATTACATCAATCTTTAGGAGCTGAAGAAAACGGATGCTAAATCAGATAGAAAATATATATGGGAAGATCAGTTGGTCACAGATCATTACATACAGGAGAGGTTCACAGTGGGGCTGATATTGACCTCCTGGCAGTGCACAATGATCTTCTTTTTTTTTTAATCTTTAAGATTTCAGATCATCATTGCATAGTCCACAATGATCAGAGAGTTGATAGCCAAATATGCCAGCAACTGATTAAATTATTCCTATTTAATTCCCATCAATATCCCATTGATTACAATAAAAAAAAGTATTACAAAATTGATTATTGTTTATTATGAATTTTATAATAAACAATCAATTACCAATTATATCAACTATTTTATAATTATTTTATAATAAGCAAACAATTATCAATCATTATTAGCTTTATCATGCAGTAAGGAAGAAATCACATAAAGTAGGGGAAAAGTATACTAAATTTATTTAATATATTTTTTAAATCAATATTTTAAGCATATAAAGTAATAACATAAAAACATAATAGTTTTAATGTAATAAGTGCAACATTAAGTAAAATGCAGGAATATGAGAAAACACAACCAACAAAAATATGAAGAATGCAAAGCTAATGAACCACAGCAAAAACTAAACATTCTTTCATCCATGCTAGCCACTGAAACTTGTTAAGACAAGTTCTGGTCAAATGGCAGTTATGTCATCAATATGTAAGCAAACCCTTTACATTTTACAAGAACTTTAACTGGAGCACTCTCCCCTCCCCCATTCGAAAAAATACCTCTGTTCTATGTTACCACATTCATTGTAAGAAGTGCTGCTAAAACAAAGTACACAGTAGAAGAGATGCCAGTGAGCACAGAACAATTATATTATATATTACGAAACAACTTTACACAGAGGCTGTTCGCACATTTTTTAGATGATTTTCATTGCAATAACAGAAATATTTTACCAAAAATTTTTGTTTTAAATTTTCTATTTGATAACCCTCATTCGTCACCATTCGTCCGTAATTTCCAAGATAATCAAAATAAAGCCTTTTGTAGTACCGGAGGATGTATTTTATTTCATTGCCCTTGAACAGTTTTTTTAAAGTCTAACGAGTTTGTTAAAAGTCCAAAAATACATTGGCAATAGATCAGATTTAGTAGGGATATGAGTGAAGGGTTATGGCCCTGATACCCATTTCTTGTTCCACTTTTTCCAGGAAATTAACAGTAAATTTTGACGCATCAATGCATGTTTTGTCTTGATGCAGTTCTACTGATTGAGCACACTGTGCGTATAGCGAAGAAATTTCACATTTGAAAATTGGGTATAAAATATGTTTTTCATAATAGGTGATTTCCATATTTTTTTTTCACTCTCTATTTTTAATTTGCCATTATTTGAAAAACCAGCAACAATCATAAATCACTTAAAAAAACTTGAACCATGTTTTTAAGACTTTTTTCTAGTCTTTAATGATAATAAATAGATCTCTTTTTACTGCAGTCAATTAAGTACACCCAAGATTTTGTCTATTGTGACAACATTTCCAGTTTTGTCTGGATAAATGTTTCTCATAAAGAATTCTGCAGCATGTTGTGCATTCAGCGATATGTTGTGAAGAAAGACAATGCACATTATATTTCTTTGCTCTTTTAAGATTCAGATCAGCATTAATCACTTTGTTTACAGTTGACAATGAGCATTTTAATGGTTTTGCAACTATCATTTTACTTGGCAGAATTTCTTTTAACATTAAAGATCTTACTGTTGCAACATTCAAAACAATCCATTTCTTCCTTGGATCAGTAATTGGAACAATTTTTTTTTTCACTTAAAGCTAAATTTCGGTATTTTTTCCCTTTGTTGTTGACAACATTACCTATTGTAGTTATAGTTAACGAAAAACCATGGCTTTCACGATATTTTTTAATAACTAGATATGAATAGTTTAATTTAAAAAGAACACAAACATAGCCTTCTATCCACTGCTTCTTTAAAAGTGACATTTTGCATGAAAACAAAACTGTAAAATAGCAGATTTAATTTATACTTTCAAAATGCAGCTGCAGCTTAAAAAAAAAAAAAAAAAAATTAACAGCAGAGCAAAATCACTTAAAAAATGTGTGAACCTCGTCTGTATTTGGCGTAGTTTTAAACAAAAAAACTCAATTGATTTCATTGGCAAACAGGTAAGCTCATCGGGAGTAAGCTTCTTTGCCTCTGATGAAGAGGGACCTGTTTACCCTCAAAATTGATTGAATTTTTGTCTAAATCTACACCAAATACAATCTTTACAAATTTTATGTTTTACTTTGCCATGTTTCTATTCTGATTCAACACTAAAGTTTATGAATTATCAGAAATTAATGAAGTTGCATAAAAAAAGAATACGCTGACAATATTGTGAGGAACATTAAAAGCTTGGCTTTATTTGTCATCAGGAAAAGCAACATTACCTTTATGTTTCTTTTTCAAAAAAAGCTTTTGAAAACTACATAATGAAACTGTCAAAAACAAAATGCCATTTAACAGGAATGCATGCAGATAAAAAGAAACAATTTGAAATACTTTAGAAATCTTAAAGATAAAATTTCAATGTGCTCAAAGACAGAAATTAAATCATTTCTGAACAATCAAAATTTAAAACTTATGAATGAGGACTTAAAGCTTCATATAATTATTTAAATTATTCCTATTTAATTCCAAAAGGATGATACCTGCACACAGTTAATGAAAACTTATTACATACCGGGTGGCCATAATTAAACTGACAGTGTTCACAGTGTTCTGTAGCGCGATCTATTTGCGAGAACGACACCACATTTTGTAGGAATATTAAACTAGATGGGGGACGAAGGATTCCGCGAAAAAACAAATTAGTTCCAAAAGTCACCGCTAGGGGAATATTTGGCGCTGTGTAATAGAAAATAGAGTGTGAACAAATGCAAATTAATATGGAATAAAATTACCTTTTATTATGCACATTTTCTGATTTAGTTCAAGTGCAATATGGCAACACTTTTAAAAAGCGTAAAATCTACATAAACACCGATAAAGTCTCATGATCTGCAATATCACATATGCTGAGCAGAAGTTCTTTATTCAAATTTCACGTTACATCCATTCGCACAGTACCAGCTGCTTGGGTTTTTAAAGGCAATGTGTTATGTTTCGAATCAATTGGATTGAAAGTTTATGTGCAATGTCTCCTTCTTTAGTCGAGCACGCATTACTGGTTAAATTCTTTTACCTCAACCAGTGCAATGCGTCAGCCGCTCTTCGTGCTTTTAGAACGCACAAAAAAAAAAATAATAATAATAATGATAATGCGTAAAGGTAACGGTCCTGTGTCAGTTAATGGGCTAAAAGCAATGGTTGCGACGTTTGAGAAAACAGGTTCTCTGAAGGTTCAGTCAGGCAGAGGATGAAAACCTGTACCACAGGATACAATCGAAGCAATTGCCACGACGATTGTCGACAGAGGACCAGACAATATTGCTGCCACCTCTAGCGCTCGTGAAGTAGCTCGGAATATAGATATGCCTTACAGAACGGTATGGAAAATCTTACGAAAAATTATCAACTTCTATCCGTACAAAATCAGCGGTGTACAGGAGTTACTGTACCCCAGCTATGATAAGCGATTGACTTTTGCTCTCACCTTTCTTTACAGAATGGAGGTGGATGATGCTTGGCCGTGGAAAATCTTATGGGGAGACGAGGCACACTTTTACCTGAATGGAACTGTGAATACCCAGAACTGCCGAATTTGGGATGACAAACCACCACATGCAGTCACAGCAATTCCCTTACATTCACCAAAGGTAACTGTTTGGTGTGGGTTCACAGCGGAATTTATCATAGGTCCATTCTTCTATGAGAATATTACCCCAACAGGACCGGAAACCTGTTCTGTTACCAGAGAGAAATATTGCCACATGTTGAACAGCTTTGTCATTCCAGCACTTCAACAAAGACAATGCCTGGGGGAAATTATTTTCATGCAAGATGGAGCCCCTCCACACGTTGCTGCAGCAGTGCAACAGATGCTACGACAGAAATTCACAACAGAAAGAGTCATTAGCCGCTACTTTCCAACTGCATGGCCGCCTGATCTTACCCCATGTGACTTCTGGCTATGAGGTTACCTTAAGTCCAAGGTCTATCAAGGAGTGGTCCAGGACCTGGCTACTTTGAAGGATAACATATCACGGACTGTACGGGAGATTCCTGCAGACATGTTACTTTCTGCTGTTGTGCATACTGTGCACAGAATGCAATATGTGGTCCACAACAACGGCAGCCACATTGAACCTCATTTGAATGCAAAATAAAAGGTAATTTCCATATTGATTTGCATTTGTTAACTCTCTATTTTCTATTACACAGCGCCAAATATTCCCCTAGCGGTGACTTTTGGAAACTAAATTTTTTCGTGGGAATCCTTCGTCCCCCCGTCTTGTTTAATCTTCCTACAAAATGTGGCGTCATTCTCGCAAATAGATCGCGCTACAGAAACACTGTGAGCACTGTCAGTTTAATTATGGCCACCCCGATATATAAAAAAAATTATATTAAGCATAAGTTATCTGAAATCTCTTAATTATCGAGGTGACTGGAAACCAAAAGTTGCTGGAAACTTGCTTTGCCTTTCTAAATATCCCAAAATAAGCGCGTTTTTGTGCCGACGTTGGAAGCGTTTTACTTTCTTGGTGAATTTTGTATCGCGTGAGCGTCCATTCCGTCAGCTGGCATGGAGCTGCAAAAAACTGGCTCTATGCCAGTTGACGGAATGACGCTCACGCGATACAAAAATTCACCAAGAAAGTGAACGCTTCCAACATCGGTGCAAAACGCTCTTATTTTGGGATCGCCATATGAAGACTTCCTGACTTTTCCAGATTTTGACTAACATATTTAAATTCCCTGAATTTTTTGGTTAATTTTTGAATCTCCTGACTTTTTCTGGTTTTCCAGGTAGCGTGGCAAACTCTGTTCGCAGAATTATATAAAAAAAAAAAAATTAGATTCTTTCAATGATGTGTTTTTCACCAAATGAGCTCTCTCACTGTCTGGTTGTCACTGCCAAGTACTCTAATGCTTCTTTTATTGCTTTTTTAAAAAGCATGTCTCTACCTCTCCACCTATCCCACTAGCGCGGATATTTGTTTATCCGACTGAAACAACTGTCTCTGATAAAGAAACATGGGGACTCCATTGATGAGATGTCCAGTCCTCTGTATTTTTCTACAACATTGTAAATAGTGCCACTGATGGGCTGCTATTGACTGTATGCAGAGTTCAGGATGGTCCGGAGAATAGGCCCACCTTTATGACATCTGGTCACAGTAAAGTGGGATACCTGTCATCTAGCTGCCATGTGCAAACTATTCAGGAATGTTATCTGCTGTTTGTTTTTTGATGTCTTTTTAGCCTACAAAAGCAATATACAGGTCATCAATCAATGCTATTTTCCTTGCCTGATACTAATAAAACATTCTTACTGTTATACCTGTCCATTTTGGAAGGTTTTCCCAAGCTCGTGAAAACAACAGTCTTCATTGTACTGATCGCAAAAAAGCACTTTTCAAGAATTTTATGGTTGTAACTTGAAAATGAATTTGTTGCTTAAGTTTTGCACACAGTATTTTTTTCCCCCATTTCTTCTGCAAAAAGCTGATATTATAATTGTTATCAATATTTATCATTTAGTTTTTATGCTATCAATATGTAGATTTGTTAAATACCTAACATCTGCCTTTCTCAAGATTAAGACCACGAGACATACTACCAGTTCCACAACAAACATGAATAAATAAACTTATCAAATGAAAATATTTAATAGAGATTCCCTAGAACATGATAACTGCAAGGTAACCAAAAAACGTTTTTGATGTTTTGGGACAGTCAGAAAGAAAAAAAAATCACAAAACAAATAATAATCATTGCTAATCCTCAAAAGCAATCACCATCGGCATCCAGTGCCTTTTTGCCAACAAGCGGTAGCTATGCGATGCCATTGCAGTAAAACTGAGGAGGTCTTAGATGAAAAGAAGTCCTGTGAGGGCCCTTTTTCGAGGTCTGGCCAATTGTTGAAGGATTTCTCACAAAAATGGTTTTTCCAGGGAATGGAAAAAGGAGGTAGTCTGTTGGTGCATGGTCTGGGGAGTATGGTGGATGGAGTAGTGTCTCCCAGCCCAGTCGCTAGATGGTTTTCCCCTGACCTCCCGAGCCACATTTGTACCGAGCCGAGTTGCATTGTCATGGGAGGAGGAATACACCCATGGGAACTCTGTGCTTGATGACAACTTATGTGCTTGGTGTCAAACAAATGTCATCAGTGGTACTAATGCTAACTAATGACAATATTGCTTGGTGACAACTAACGTCTGGAATGTCTGGGTATGTCCATACTGGACCCCACTTTTCATCGCTGGTGAGTATTGAAAAATGTCGGCTCTTATAGTACTTGTTGGCTCAGTGCCTGATGCTAATGTTCCAACTGCTATGAGTACAGGGCCTGTCGTGATGGTTTGGCCCAATGGCAGAAGCTCATAGTGTGCCACTTGGTGACTAGTCCCACCAGATACAGAGCATGATCTTGCGTGGGTGGAGAGAAGGTTTCGCAGTGTGAGGCACAGGGTGCCGTGGTGGACAAACTAATGTCTGGAACGCCTGGGGTATGTCATACTGGACCCCACTTTTCATCGCTGAGTACTCGATCAAATATGGATACATTGTGGTGCCAAGTAAGCAATGACAAAACAGGCAGCGACACACTGTTGCTTATTTGAATCGGACAGTGAGTGGGGGTACTCACTTTCCTCAGCTTGTATGCCTTTTCCTATACAGTGCAAATGGAGTCTGATTGTTTCTCAGATATCTGGAAGTGTACAGCAAGTTAATCACATGTTTAGCTACCGTCACTCTCTATAGCTGCTCTCAGGGGCCTCAATGTCCAGTGCTTGTGGCCAACCGCTACATGGTGCATCACTAAGAGGACATATCACCTGACCTGAACTTCTATAAACCACTGCCTAGGCAGTTTGTTTTGTTAAAAGCATCATCTACAAAGGCCTGGCAAATTCGGTGACTTGAATTCTGCTGCTGACAGGGCCCCACTTAAAAATAATACAGCAAAAAAAATCCTAATAAGCTCCTTTATCCTAATAAGTCCATTTTCAATCAGTCGCTGTGAAAGTTATGTTTGGAGTACCAAAGCAACGCACTTTTTATACTCTTGGTCAATGTCCAGACTCCCATCCTAACAACTTCATTGTCAGATTTGGTGACTATTTTTATGTTGGGGTTCACTCTTCCAACATCATATCAGAAATGGCAAGAACTTTTTTTGGTTACCTCTTATTATTTCAAGCATTTCAGAAGGATAAAAAAATTGTGAAAAAGCTTACATAATCTCTAGAATGCTATTAAATAATGAGGACCATAAAAATTATTATGCAGAGCTTACTTTAGCAACCATTGGGACAAAGACATATATTTCCAGTTACAAAAAATGCTTTAAATGAAACAACTATTAATATCTTAGCATTTTTAAAATTTTAAAATTCCATTTTGTAAAAAATATAAAATGTAACTTTTTTAGAGAGTCCTTCCCTATCTCTATAGTTATATTTAACATAAATACATACTTGTTATAAAAAAAATGCATAAATTTTTACTTCCTTACAACAAAAAATTCATCAGGATATTTAATTTCAAAATTTGGGATTTCTGGCATCTTTTTAAAAGATTGCTTAATAAACTGAATAATTTGAAATTACTTTTTTTTTTGCATTTAATATCATTCAGTGATATTCCTTTATGATTTATTAGTGTGAAACAATCTTTAATTCACAGTTTTATTGCATTTGGCTTATCAATACTAACAGTCCAAATGGAACAAAAACACATTTTACAGGATACTACCATGAAATATACATTTAGACTAATGCTAGACTGGGAACGTTATATAATTTTGCATGTAAAAAAAAAAAAAAAAAAAAAAAAAAAAAAACCATAACTTTATGGAAATATTAAATACTTTTAATCAGATACACCATGAATTAAATGCAATTTTAAAGCAATTAGATTAAAAAGTAAAAAAAGGAATACTCTTAAGAACTGCATCTACTGCATTTAAATAGCTTAGTTTGTTAATCAATAATAAACAGATTAAATTTGAAAGATAAATATTATGCATTTCGCAGAACGGCAACAGACTCCGAAAAGTGGAGCAATGAATTACAGCAGATGAAACAGGATCACATTTTGATATGAATAGCCCTTTTGGGATAAAAAAGATCAGGAATATTTTTTACTTTTAATTTCTGCAAATAATGTTAAGAACTAACCGCTTGTACTGCATTTTTTAGAACATGAATTC